>NC_034196.2:23952619-24552619 GCF_002021735.2 Oncorhynchus kisutch | reverse complement strand
TTAACAATTCAAAAACTGAAAAATTGGGCGTGCAAAATTATTCAGCCCCTTTACTTTCAGTGCAGCAAACTCTCTCCAGAAGTTCAGTGAGGATCTCTGAATGATCCAATGTTGACCTAAATGACTAATGATGATAAATACAATCCACCTGTGTGTAATCAAGTCTCCGTATAAATGCACCTGCACTGTGATAGTCTCAGAGGTCCGTTAAAAGCGCAGAGAGCATCATGAAGAACAAGGAACACACCAGGCAGGTCCGATATACTGTTGTGAAGAAGTTTAAAGCCGGATTTGGATACAAAAAGATTTCCCAAACTTTAAACATCCCAAGGAGCACTGTGCAAGCGATAATATTGAAATGGAAGGAGTATCAGACCACTGCAAATCTACCAAGACCTGGCCGTCCCTCTAAACTTTCAGCTCATACAAGGAGAAGACTGATCAGAGATGCAGCCAAGAGGCCCATGATCACTCTGGATGAACTGCAGAGATCTACAGCTGAGGTGGGAGACTCTGTCCATAGGACAACAATCAGTCGTATATTGCACAAATCTGGCCTTTATGGAAGAGTGGCAAAAAGAAAGCCATTTCTTAAAGATATCCATAAAAAGTGTTCTTTAAAGTTTGCCACAAGCCACCTGGGAGACACACCAAACATGTAGAAGAAGGTGCTCTGGTCAGATGAAACCAAAATTGAACTTTTTGGCAACAATGCAAAACGTTATGTTTGGCGTAAAAGCAACACAGCTCATCACCCTGAACACAACATCCCCACTGTCAAACATGGTGGTGGCAGCATCATGGTTTGGGCCTGCTTTTCCTCAGCAGGGACAGGGAAGATGGTTAAAATTGATGGGAAGATGGATGGAGCCAAATACAGGACCATTCTGGAAGAAAACCTGATGGAGTCTGCAAAAGACCTGAGACTGGGACGGAGATTTGTCTTCCAACAAGACAATGATCCAAAACATAAAGCAAAATCTACAATGGAATGGTTCAAAAATAAACATATCCAGGTGTTAGAATGGCCAAGTCAAAGTCCAGACCTGAATCCAATCGAGAATCTATGGAAAGAACTGAAAACTGCTGTTCACAAATGCTCTCCATCCAACCTCACTGAGCTCGAGCTGTTTTGCAAGGAGGAATGGGAAAAAATGTCAGTCTCTCGATGTGCAAAACTGATAGAGACATACTCCAAGCGACTTACAGCTGTAATCGCAGCAAAAGGTGGCGCTACAAAGTATTAACTTAAGGGGGCTGAATAATTTTGTACGCCCAATTTTTCAGTTTTTGATTTGTTAAAAAAGTTTGAAATATCCAATAAATGTCGTTCCACTTCATGATTGTGTCCCACTTGTTGTTGATTCTTCACAAAAAAATACAGTTTTATATCTTTGTTTGAAGCCTGAAATGTGGCAAAAAGTCGCAAAGTTCAAGGGGGCCGAATACTTTCGTAAGGCACTGTAATGCTGGATGCCAATAGTTTTCTTTGTAAACTATTAGAACATGTAATATAATGTTCAAATCACCCTAGACTTATGATGACTTGATAATGATGAACAGTAAATCCCTTTAGGGAATGTGACGTGATGTATGGCATGATACACCTTTCTGAGCTGACTTCCCTACTTTCCCTAGCCCCCCCAGGCTCTCCGTTTGGCCGGGCCAGCGTGAAGAGCAGTAAGCTGGAGAGCTCGTCCTACTTCCGCCGCAAGGAGAGGAGAATGCGTTTCTTCATCCGTCGCATGGTCAAAGCCCAGAGCTTCTACTGGATAGTACTATGTCTGGTGGGCCTCAACACACTGTGTGTGGCCATCGTCCACTACGACCAGCCTGAGTGGCTCACCACTGCCCTCTGTAAGTCACACACGTGTATGCACAACAGGCACGTGCACACACACAGATGCCTACACACACATGCACAAATACACACACATTCACAATCAAATGGATGATTATTAGTAGCTGATGCATTTAGTCATTGATGGTTCTCCATCCCCCTGGAACCCCAGACCTGGCAGAGTTTGTGTTCCTGGGTCTGTTCCTCTCTGAGATGAGCCTGAAGATGTATGGCCTGGGAGCCAGGAACTACTTCCATTCCTCTTTCAACTGCTTCGACTTTAGTGTAAGTCACCCTAAATGCCTGTGCAATACCTTTAAGAGCTAATTCATCTGTCTCAGATACAGATGCTTACTTAATTTGACTTACATGGCAACTGGATACATTTTTTATATGATAATTAAATGTTGAATTGTTTGATGTTAAATGTTGAATTGAATCAATTGATTGAATTGATTGGTCCTCTGTAGCTCAGTTGGTAGAGCATGGTGCTTGTAATGCCAGGATAGTGAGTTTGATTCTCCGGACCACCCATACATAAAATGAATGCACTCATGACTGTAAGTTGCTTGGGATCAAAGCGTCTGCTAAAAAGTATTTAGACCCCTTGACTTTTACCACATTTTGTTACGTTACAGCCTTATGCTAAAATTGATGAAATAAATACAAATCCTCAGCAATCTACACACAATACCCCATAATACCCCATTAAAAACAGGTTCTTAATTTTTATTGCAAATGTATTAAAAACAAAAAACATAACTTATTGACATAAGTATTCAGACCCTTTGCTATGAGACTCGAAATTGAGCTCAGGTGCATCCTGTTTCCATGGATTATCCTTGATGGTTCTACAACTTGATTGGAGTCCACCTTTGGTAAATTCAATTGATTGTACATGATTTGGAAAGGCACACACCTATCTGTATAATGTTGATCAAAAAACCAAGCCATGAGGTCGAAGGAATTGTCCGTAGAGCTCCGAGACAGGATTGTGTCGAGGCACAGATCTGCGGAACGGTACCAAAACATTTCTGCAATATTAAAGGTCCCCAAGAACACAGTGGCCTCCATCATTCTTAAATGGAAGACGTTTGTAAGTCCCGGCCAAACTGAGCAATCGGGGGAGAAGGGCCTTGGTCAGGGAGGTGACCAAGGACCCGATGGTCACTCTGACAGAGCTTCAGAGTTCCTCTGTGGAGATAGGAGGACCTTCCAGAAGGACTACCATCTCTGCAGCACTCCACCAATCAGGTCTTTATGGTAGAGTAGCCAGACGGAAGCCACTACTCTGTAAAAGGCATATGACAGCCCGCTTGGAGTTTGCCAAAAGGCACCTAAAGACTCTCACCTAAAGACTCTCTCTGATGAAACCAAGATTGAACTCTTTGGCCTGAATGCCAAGCATCACTTCTGAAGGGAACCTGGCACAATCCCTATGGTGAAGCATGGTGGTGGCAGCAGCATGCTGTGTGGATGTTTTTCAGCAGCAGGGACTGGGAGACTAGTCAGGATCGAAGCAAAGATGAACGGAGCAAAGTTCAGAGAGCTCCTTGATGAAAACCTGCTCCACATTGCTCAGGACCTCAGACTGGGGCGAAGGTTTACCTTCCAACCGGACAACAGCCTTAAGCACACAGCAGAGACAACACAGGAGTGGCTTCGGGACAAGTCTCTAAATGTCTTTGAGTTGCCCAGGCAGATCCCAGACTTGAACTCAATCGAACATCTCTGGTGAGACCTGAAAATAGCTGTGCAGCGACACTCCCCATCCAACCTGACAAAGCTTGAGAGGATCTGCAGGGAAGAATAGGAGATAATCCCCAAATACTGGTGTGCCAAGCTTGTAGCGTCATACCCAAGAAGCCTCGAGGCTGTAATCACTGCCAAAGGTGCTTCAACAAAGTACTGAGTAAAGGGTCTGAGTACTTATGTAAAAGTGATATTTCCGTTTGAAATGTTTAATAAATTAGCAAAAAATGTATTCAATATTGTTTTTGCTTAGTCTTTATGGGGTATTGTATGTAGATTGATAGGGGGAAAAAGTCATCTTTAACATTTTAGAATAAGGCTGTAACTTACCCAAATGTGAAAAAAGTTGAGGGGTCTGAAAACTTTCTGAAAGGAGTGTGTGTATGTATACAGTACCAGTCAAACGTTTGGACACACCTACTCATTCCAGGGTTTTTCTTAGTTGTTTTACTATTTTCCACATAGTAGAATAACTGACACAACTGATGGAAAGATGGAGATGGAAAGATGGAAATAAATTCCACAAATTAACTTTTAACAAAGCACAACTGTTAATTGAAATGCATTCCAGGTGACTACCTCATGAAGCTGGTTGAGAGAATGCCAATAGTCTGCAAAGCTGGCACCAAGGCAAACGGTGGCCACTTTGAAGAATCTCAAATATAAAATATATTTTGATTTGTTTATCAATTTTTACTGCATGATTCCATGTGTTATTTCATGGTTTTGATGTCTTCGCAATTATTCTACAATGTAGAAAATAGTCAAATTAAGAAAAACCATTGAATGAGTAGGTGTGTCCAAACTTTTGACTGGTAGTGTGTCATCGGTGACAGTGATTAGCTGCTGAGTAGCAAGTAGTAGCTACTTTGTTACAGTAGCTCTTTCGCCTTTTCTCCTGTCCTCTTCTCCACAGGTGATAATAGGGAGTATACTTGAGGTGGTGTGGTCTATGATCAAACCAGGGGCATCCTATGGCATTAGTGTGCTGAGGGCTCTTCGTCTGCTCAGGTTATTCAAATTTACCAAGTGAGTGAACACACATTTCTCATACAAGATATCAACATACATTCAGAATCAAATGTGTTGACAATATTAATCATTTTTCCTCAGAGCAATGTTTAGCATTGTCCCACTCTGTCAGTCTATAATCCTATTAAAGTTAGATTGCAATCATTTTATACTCACTAGATTAGTCAATAGTCATGTGATTCACAACAAAAATGGAAAATGTGGATCTATTTACCGGTAGTACCACAATCAACCCTCCCACCATCCTTTCCTCCCTATATTCTCCTTGTCCATTCACCACTATCCCCATCTCTTTCTCTCTCTCTTCCTCCTTTCTCTTCTCTCTGCTTTTCCCAGGTACTGGAACTCCCTGAGGAACCTGGTAGTGTCTCTTCTCAACTCAATGAAGTCCATTATCAGCTTGCTCTTCCTCCTCTTCCTCTTCATCGTTGTCTTTGCCCTGCTGGGCATGCAGCTCTTCGGAGGACAGTGAGTATTCCCTACACACTCCTCCATGGAACCTGACCCTTGACCCCTAACTTTTCACCCCTGTCTCCTCTCTGATCCTACACACCACACCTACCTACCTACCTGATCGCCTCTCTCTCTTTCTCTCTCTCTCTTTCTCTCTCTCTCTCTCTCTCTCTGTCTCTCTGTCTCTCTCTCTCTCTCTCTCTGTCTCTCTGTCTCTCTCTCTCTCTCTGTGTCTCTCTCTCTGTGTCTCTCTCTCTCTCTCTCTCTCTCTCTCTCTCTCTCTCTCTGTGTCTCTCTCTCTCTCTCTCTGTGTCTCTCTGCCTCTCTCTGTCTCTCTCTGTCTCTCTCTCTGTCTCTCTCTCTCTGTCTCTAACCCCTGATCCAGTAGCTTTAAAACCGGACTGTGTAAAACCTCCTGATCTGTGCTACGATGTGTTAATGAAAGGCCTGGCTCTAACCCAGCTCTGCCTGCCGACAGCCACAAACACACCATCTGGTGGGACACTGTTTATCATTTAGACCGGAGGCCAGCCAAAATACCTTCCTCATTGTTTAGTCTGGTTTACACAGTTTATGTTGTTGTTAGATTTTTACCTCAGCGCACTGAGTCAAAATAAGCTACCTTTCCCATTATATCCTCAACATTGTAGCAGGTAAGAGGTTAGAGCTCTTGAGGGAAACTCCTGTGTCATATTCTCACCTGTCTTCCAGAATGACGGCATTGGCGGGTGCTGCGCTCCAACTGGGCTATTTGGAGGGAGAAAGAGAGATGGTTGCCATGGTCTCATGCTCATTTTAAACTGGCTGTCCTGTCATAATTGCCACGTTAGTCTAGGCTGATGGATATGTGTGAAAACACACTGACATGCACATGGTGCTCAGCTGTTGGGCCACATGCCTATCGTGATGAGTCTGAATCCATTTTCCTATAATCACCTATGTTCCGACTCCTTATGAATGGACATGGGAGACAGAGAAAAGGCATTAATAGACTTCTATATTTGAGCTCAGACAGTTAATGATTGAGTTGATTATACACTGCAGAGGTTGCATCCCTATCAGCCAGCCTCAGACAAATGTCTCATTAAAATCCAGGGAGGTAGGGAACGTAAACGGTTTGAGAGAGCAGTCTCCTGCTCCACGGGGATTTGAATGTCTGCAGGATTTAATTGCCTGCAGGAGATTTGTGAAAAGCTCAAATAAATTGCTCATATTTTTTATTTCACCTTTATTTCACCAGGTAGGCCAGTTGAGAACAAGTTCTCATTTACAACTGCGACCGTGCCAAGATAAAGCAAAGCAGTGTGACAAAAACAACAGAGTTACATATGGGATTAACAGTGTGTGCAAATGTAGTAAGATTAGGGAGGTACGGTAATAAATGGGCCAAAGAGGCGACATTATTAGAAATTGGCATTAACACTGGAATGATAGATGTGCAGATGGTGCAAGTAGAGATACTGGGGTGTAAAAGAGCAAAAATAAATAACAATATGGGGATGAGGTAGTTGGGTGGGCTATTTACAGATGAGCTATGTACAGGTGCAATGATCAGTAAGCTGCTCTGACAGCTGATGCTTAAAGTTAGTGAGGGAGATATAATTCTCCAGCTTCAGCGTCTAGTGCTTTGGGAACAGAGAATTAAAGGAGCAAATTTCTGGGCGTGGTATAATAGATTCAGGGCATAATGTACAGACAAGGGTATGGTAGGATGTGAATACGGTGGAGGTAAACCTAGGCATTGAGTGACGATGAGAGAGGTTTTGTCTCTGGAGGCACCAGTTGAGCCAGGAGAGGTCTCCGCATGTGTGTGTAGTGGGACAAAATAGCTATCTAAGGCATGTTGATCGGGATTGAGGGCTCTACATTGAAGAAGATCTGGCCGAGACAGCAGTAGACAAGGCATATCGACATTAGAGAGAGGCATAAAGTAATCACAGGTGTTGGTCGGGAGAGCTAAGACAACGGGTAAATGGCGATGAATGGGCAGAGCGGGTCAGTTAGGTACATATAGGGCCTGAGTTCGAGGCTGGAGCCGACAGATAAACAAAATGAGGTACCGTGTTATTGAAACAGTCCAGGGGGCATCAGCTGTGTAGCCGAGTGATCATAGGGTCCAATGAACAGCAATAGGTGAGCCAGGGGGCCGTTCGGTAGTCACTACTACGCTAGACAAGCGAGGGACACGGTGTTCAGAAAAGCTAGCGGGTTGGGGCTATCAGGTGGTTCTTCGGCGACATCGTAACGGAATAGCATGTTGAGAACACATCGGGCGATTACTTCGGTAGACCAGTCGTGATGGATCGGCGGGGTTCCTTGTCAACAGTAAAGGGTCCAGGCCAGTTGGCAAAATAGGTATTGTAGCCCTAGAATCAGCTGGTATATGGGCCTAGCTTGAGGCTAGCTCAAGGCTACTTGGTGCTTGCTTCGGGACAGAGGAACTAGCTGCGATGATCCGGTGTAATGATCCAGAGCGGCAGAAATCCGGTGACGTGGTGGAGAGAATGGAATAAAGATAACAGATCTGTACCACATTGGGTGAGGTGGGTTACAGGAAAGTATATTTAGTTAGTAGATAGAAATTGAGATTAAAATATATAAGAAAAAAACTGCTATTTACACGGGATAGGACACGGGATAGGACACGGGATAAGACAAAGATAAACACACATCTGACTGCTACGCCATCTTGGAAATCAAATGCTCAAACCAAATGGTTATACGAACAATGGGGAGGATGGAAAGATAATGCAGTAGGAATTATTTTTGGGGGGGATTGTGTTTAGTATTCATTTTTATTCACTTGTTGAAACCTGCCAAGTTGATGCAACTTGATTCCATTGATAAAGTAAGCTGAAATAACAAGGGATTTGTTTTTTAGATCCAACCAATTTTTTTCCCAGTGGTAGGCCCTTTTGTCTTAACTTCATTCTCATTGGTTATATAGGATATTTTGTGGTTTTCATGTTAGATATAAACATTTGATTATTACTTACTCTATTAGATAGAGATGGTGTTTTATAGGTGTGCTTTGTATTGAATCCCTCACGTGTTTCAGGGAACCTCTCAAAACTCGAATTTAGTGGAAGCGGATCCAACGCCTGCGTTCCCTTCTCGTTGTTAACTAGAGCATATACCTCCCATTCTCCACTGAGCAGAGCTATTGTCTCAGGCGGTGGGGGGTGGAGGAGGGGGTTGGGTGGCAGAATCCATCGCAGTGTATCAGAGCCTCCTCTCACAAGCCTCTGTTTGAGGAT
Source organism: Oncorhynchus kisutch (assembly GCF_002021735.2). NCBI lineage: Eukaryota > Metazoa > Chordata > Actinopteri > Salmoniformes > Salmonidae > Oncorhynchus > Oncorhynchus kisutch. Next base: position 24,544,285 of record NC_034196.2, on the reverse strand, counting down.
TGATTTAATGACGTCTCTGTAGATGCCTTGGGGGGCGAAACAACAACATCCAATCCCTATTATCAGAGTAAACACTGGAGTTCTGCACAGTGGCATCAGAGCATGCGGCCACCACTGCCACCAATGTGCCAACCTAGAAAGAGAAAGGGAACGAGGGAAAAGGCTGCATATCTGCAGGTGGACAATCTACAATTTACCACACCCATGCTTAATATCTCTCTCACACACACCACCACCACCAATGGCTCTCAAGCAGGGTACATGAGTTGTTTATAGAGCTGGTTGCTGTGGTAACCCTAGGTGCCCTCCTCCCCATCCAACCACCCCATCCCTTCCTTCCTCTGAAGCTCTTCTCCTCACACGACCCCATCACTTCCTCTGATGCTCTTCTTCTCACACGACCCCATCACTTCCTCTGATGCTCTTCTCCTCACACGACCCCATCACTTCCTCTGATGCTCTTCTCCACACACTACCCCATCACTTCCTCTGATGCTCTTCTTCTCACACGACCCCATCACTTCCTCTGATGCTCTTCTTCTCACACTACCCCATCACTTCTGCTCACACATTGTGCTCTCACATCCCCATCACTTCCTCTGATGCTCTTCTCCTCACACGACCCCATCACTTCTGCTCACACTTTGTCCTCTCACATCCCCATCACTTCCATCCTGATGCTCTTCTCCTTACACGTCCCCATCACTTCCATCCTGATCCTGACATCCTGACATTTTTTTTACCATAGCATGTACTTGAACATGTTTAAATTGACCAATTCAGCACATTTGGGCAAGCTCCTGGCAGACTTGATACAAAATATTGTGCAGTAATGTAATTCTTCACTGGATCAGTCTGAAACTTTGCACACACACTGCTGCCATCTGGTGACCAAAATCTAAATGACACCTAGACTCCTATCTGAAAGTATGGCCTTTCTCTTGCATTTCAAAGATGTTGGAACATAAATAAGTGCATGTTTTTTTGTTTGTATTATCTTTTACCAGATCTAATATGTTATATTCTCCTACATTCATTTCACATTTCCACAAACTTCAAAGTGTTTCCTTTCAAATAGTATCAAGAATATGCATATATTTGCTTCAGGTCCTGAACTACAGGCAGTTCGATTTGGATATGTAATTTTTTTATTTTATTTTTTTATTTAACCTTTATTTAACCAGGCAAGTCAGTTAAGAACACATTCTTATTTTCAATGACGGCCTGGGAACAGTGGGTTAACTGCCTGTTCAGGGGCAGAACGACAGATTTGTACCGTGTCAGCTCGGGGGTTTGAACTCGCAACCTTCCGGTTACTAGTCCAATGCTCTAACCACTAGGCTACGCTGCCGGTGAACATTAAAAAAAAAAGGGTACGATCCTTAAGAGTGCCTTTGAATGGGGTATGGTAGTAGGTGCCAGGCGCACCGGTTTATGTCAAGAACTGCAACACTGCTTGGTGTATCAAGAATGGTCCACCATTCTTGTTGTGAGGATACAGAATCAATAGACCATTTATTTTGGTATTGTCCTCAGGTAGCCTGTTTCTGGTCTCAGGTTCAAGAATGGCTGAAAATGCATTGATCTAAAATTGACCCTAGAAATAGTACTGTTAGGAGATCTGGAGAGACCTGGTCAGTCAATTACTAATATACTAATACTCTTACTAAAAGTATTTATCTTCAACACGCAATCTGTAGATTCTATTCGATTAGATAGATTGAAATTGTACATTAAACATCATAGCATAATTGAAAGATAGGTGTTGTGTAGAAACACGAAGTGGGTGTCCCAGCAGAGATAGATGGGATGGTCTGAGGGTTGGTATGTGGAATTGGAGACAAGTTGGAGTGGAGTTGCTGTGTGAGAGAGATTGATGGTCAAAAGATAAAGGGGAAAAAGTCTAAATGAAACATAATAAAAGGACATTTGAATGACACTAAGTGGCAGTGTTTTTACAACTAATGCTGGTTTGCCTGAGGCTGATGCCGTGCAGGTGTTTGTACACATGCATATACACACACTCTCATTCAAATACACACATACAAGAACACACACATACATGTAATAGTGCCAGACATGCACACAAACATTTAAAGTTGGCATTGCTGTTATGATTTCAGATGTTTTTGCATTGTTGTTTGCTGTTTTCTTCTGTCTTTTCCTTTTTTCTCTTTAGTTCATTCTCTTGGTTGTGGGGGTGGGGAATGGAGAGGTCTGTGGGAGAGGTCTCGAATGGTTGAGGGACAGCTGTTGGGGAACTGTGGGGGGTTCTTGGAGGGATTGATCATGAAAAAGGAAATTATGACATATATTTCATATCACTATCATGCACACACACACACCCTCACACATAAGGATGGCTCTGTTGCGGATAGACTGATACATGTTTGATAGTGTCTTGATGCTATATTGTTTGTCCTTCATGTTCTAATACTTTAATGTCACCCCTTCCTTGTGTTTTTTGTAATAAATAATTATATATAATAACAAAAAGAATGGTCCACCACCCAGAGGACATCCAGCCAACTGTACACAACTGTGGGAAGCATTGGAGGCAACATGGGCCAACACCCCTGTGGAACACTTTTGACACCTTGTCATTCCACAATGAATTGAGGGCAAAAGGGGAGTGGGGGGGTGCAACGCAATATTAGGAAGGTGTTCCAAATGTTTGTTATACTCAGTGTAGGACTCTATGTAACTGCTATTGCAAATGCTAAGGTAAGTCCATCAACATTGTTTTGATGGATATTGATATTGTTCAACAATTGACAAAACTGCATGAAAAAAAGTGCTCTTATGAAAATGTGCATCTTCTCTGAACACTGTATGAAGTGTAGAAAACAAATGATCAGTTGGTTGCAGGGGACGGTAAGCATTTGACCGTGTTAGAATTGAAGTATCATCATAGGTAACATGTATCTATAACATGGGGTTTGTGCTTGTTCTGTGGGATGACCGTACATCCCTCCATTGCATCTTTATTTCATTCTCTCACTTCTTCACATCTTCTCCAGTTTCAAGACTGCAGACTCAGGTTTTGGCAGGTTTGTTCCTCAAAATGGAGGAGGTCATTTTAAGATGGGGTGGGGGTTCTTGACAACTTGAGCAGCATTTCCTCTGTGTCTGTGTGTGTGTTTGTGTTCCTCAAAATGGAGGAGGTCATTTTAAGATGGGGTGGGGGTTCTTGACAACTTGAGCAGCATTTCCTCTCTGTGTGTGTGTGTGATTGGTAAGGTCATACAAATGACCTGGATAATACTTGGGCATGTCTTATTGCTTACAGCCCATAATTATTTATTTAGTCATTTTAAAAGTATCTGTTTTTAACCTCTTTTCCGCTGAGCTTTGTATTGACTATAATGGAGGATTTTGACCTGTCTTGTTTTGTGTAATAAATATTGTCACAGCTACAGACACACAGCTACCTCTGATGTTCAGGTCTCTTCTACATGTCCTCATTCTCTGGCTGCATCCCAAATGGCACCCTGTTGCCTTTATAGTGTGCTACTATTGACCAGAGCCCTATGGGCCCTAGTCAAAAGTAGTGCACCATGAAGGGACTCCGCTCAAACCTACATGTAGATGGAAACCCATGTATCTGATTCTGAACATCCTGCCTGTCCTCTCTCAGGCCAAACGTCTTCTATTTGACTCAATCTGTCCATTGTTCTTTCTCCAAGGTTTAATTTTGAAGAGGAGACGCCGACGACCAACTTCGACACTTTCCCGGCGGCCATTCTCACCGTCTTCCAGGTACTCGGTCTCTTCTTCTCTCCATTTAATGAACCAACTCATTTGGCTTTTCACTCTGGAGCTCTATCCTTCGGAATGTTGGACTAGATTAAATAATTGTGTTTTGAACTAAGATAATTTGCAATTAGTGGAATTTGTTGGTCTAACTACTTTTTGTCTCTGTCTCCAAATTACTCATCTTTCTGTTAGCCTGTGTTATACTTTTACTTAAAGTATTAATTGTTGAAATGTTGACCCTACATTATAACTAAATATTTTGTATTCTTCATTTCATACACTCTACAAATCCCCCAAAAACTAAATGTTCTATTCTATCTCAACGGCAGATTTTGACTGGCGAGGATTGGAATGCAGTGATGTATCATGGTATTGAGTCCCAGGGGGGCGTACGGCGAGGGATGTTCTCCTCGGTCTACTTCATCGTCCTCACACTCTTTGGAAACTGTATCCTCTCTGACTCTCCGAGTCGTGCCACTGCATGGATATCAGAGATTTCATCTGCATGAAATATTCATATAGTTAAATATAAATATCTCATGTCAAGTGCTGCAATGAGAGCTGCAAACTTTGACAAATTATTCCCGTGGGGGGGGGCATGCTCCTGGACCCCCTTAGGAGGGTTCCCCCAGTGAATTCTGTCCATTTCAACCTCGCACATTTCCACCACATCCGGTCTGTTGCTCATGCTTGGTTGCAATGCACCACGGCTCAGCCGTGAAATCCACTAAAATTGTGTTAAAGTTTTTCCTGAGCTTAGTTCCAACCAGACACGCTCCTGAATGTCTTCTTAGCTATCGCCGTCGACAACCTCGCCAATGCACAGGAGCTCACCAAGGTAAGTCTGATGAACCAAAAGAACCACATTCTACCCAGGGAACTTTAAAGAACAATTCTGAATAAAATTACCCCTGGTAACCCATCCCTTATGGTTTATTGGTCCAGGATGAGGAGAAGCAGGAGGAAGAAGCCAATAAGAAGCTGGCCCTGCAGAAAGCCATGGAGGTGAAGGAGGTCAGCCCCATGTCAGCAGCCAACATCTCTATCGCTGCGTAAGTCGCCCACCCCCCACCCCCATGTTCTCTAAACGTGGTCTTTCCTGTGTCCACACCCATTCTGACACCAGCCTGTCGCTATATTGTCAAGTATCAGTTATAGCTGGTTCTGCACATGGTCAATGTGCTGTTGGTGTCTTGGCTCTGATCACTGTCTCTCAATGTGTCTCTGTTGTGATTATCGCCTCTGTCCATTTGCATTCTCCTAACTACACAATTGACATGTCTGGCATGTTTCTGTCAATGTGTGTGTGCTTTGATGATGATCCTTCTCTTTCTGACAGGAGTAGATGATTGATCTGAAACAGATCTCCAGTCAGCAGCAGTTTCTCTGATTGGCCTTTCAGTCTTATTTCGTGATCATCAATACAACTGATTCATGCATTAGAGTCTGATGGAGTCAATCAGAACATTGTCAACATCAGCAATCTCCTATAACCTATTTACTGTATCTAACCAAGCAGCCATGCCCTCTCCCCACTGGAATTGGCTTTAGGACTAATTCTTGAATTGTGTCATTTTCAGCATTAGGGATGTCATTATGTACTAGGTAAAGATGAGCTCTATTGACAACAGTACTCTATAAAGAATATTGACAAAACATTTTGACAGTCAATAAGTCATTGGTTTGTACATGACAATGCATCGGTAATGTCATTCTCAGCCCATGTGGGACACATCATCTATTAGATGTTTATGACATGTCCTCTGTGTCCTGACTGTGAGCCTAATGACCCGGGCACGTATTGAAAAAGACCCTCAGAGTCTTAGCCTTTACCACCATAATGAATAAGATAATATGGATAGGAGGGACCTGGTCCAAGATCAGCACTCCTACTTTGAGATGCTTTGTGGATATGGGTCTAGGTCAGAATGGTGGTTAGTTTCAGAAAACAAATCTTTGAAAAAATGAATTCATCTCTCATGGACAGATGACCAAATTACACACTATTTGAGTTCTTATTCAACCAAGATGAATAATGAATAAACACATTTTAGATTGACAGTAGCCTACTGCATCAATCCTGATGATTGCTTTTGAAGATGGATTTGCCATAAATAGCCGTTTTATCTGTGCTTGTTACGTCCGTTGGAATGAGACCAAGTCGCAGCGTGGTAAGCGTGCATCTTTCTTTATTTTGATGAACACCAAAAATATAAAAAAAGATACACGAACGTACCATTCTGCAGGCTACACAGTAACTGTACAAAAACAAGATCCCACAAACTCAGGTGGAAAACAGGCTGCCTAAGTATGATCCCCAATCAGAGACAACGATAGACAGCTGCCTCTGATTGGGAATCATACCCGGCCAACAAAGAAATAGAACACATAGATTTGCCCACCCAAGTCACACCCTGACCTAACCAAATAGAGAATAAAAAAAGGCTCTCTAAGGTCAGGGCGTGACAGTGTTTTTATCTGAATTTTATCTTTTTAACATAGAATGATTAAACCTTAATGAGGTTCATTTGTCAGTCTATTTCAAAGCTATGTTGATCCAGGCCATTTTTGAGGAAATGTTTCATTTTTAGATATCTGCATAATGTGCAGTTTTACAAGGCTTTTTACTTTTGATTAAGGGAATCCATAATCGTCTTTTATTCACAAAAGTAATCATGATGTTTTTTAAACGAAGACCATTGTCTGTTTGATTGAAAACGTCACTCTTACGTTTGAAAGGCTTTGTAAACCCATTGTGTATTGAACTTTGCAAATCCACTTTGATACCATTTCTTTAATTACATTGACTTGAGTGTTATTTCTTCTGAAAGTTTTCAGTTTTATGTCTTTGGTAACACTTCAGTGAAGGGGTTTAGTATCAATAAATATTTGCACCCCTCGTAGTCACTTGACCACAGTATGTAACAGTGTGTGGTGTACAGCACTACAAAGTACAGTACTACAAACTATCTATACTGTATAGTGTACACTACCCCTACTGCTGAAGTGTTAACCACTATTGTAGTTGTTGCTCTGTTGGACTAGTCCTTCTTGTTCGTGGAGGGGACAGGTGGACAGACAGGCAGGCAGACAGACACTTTATGGAGTCCACCCCTCCCCACCACATCCTTTTGGTTTGTGTCTCATCCTTTCTTTCTTTTTGTTTTTATTGTTTTTGTTCTGAATGTGCAGTTTTGTAAAGCAAAATCGAGATGCACTCTCTCGCAGCTCGTCCGTCTCCAGCGTGCATTCACCGTGAGTTTTTGCTCTCTGTTACAATGTTACAATATTTTTACGCCCTCTCCTCTCCTTCCCCGTCTTCTCGCCCATACCTGCCTCCTCCTGCTTCCCCTTTCACCTTGTTCCTCCTCTCCTTCCCCGTCTTCTCGCCCATACCTGCCTCCTCCTGCTTCCCCTTTCACCTTGTTCCTCCTCTCCTTTCCCCGTCTTCTCGCCCATACCTGCCTCCTCCTGCTTCCCCTTTCACCTTGTTCCTCCTCTCCTTTCCCCCCTCTTCCTCACCCATACCTGCCTCCTCCTGCTTCCCCTTTCACCTTGTTCCTCCTCTCCTTTCCCCCCTCTTCCTCACCCATACCTGCCTCCTCCTGCTTCCCCTTTCACCTTGTTCCTCCTCTCCTTTCCCCCCTCTTCCTCACCCATACCTGCCTCCTCCTGCTTCCCCTTTCACCTTGTTCCTCCTCTCCTTTCCCCCCTCTTCCTCGCCCCATCCACTTCTCCACCTCTCCTTTCCCCCCTCTTCCTCGCCCCATCCACTTCTCCATCTCTTCTTTCCCCTCCTCTTCCACCTATCCTTCCAATCCCTCTATTAAATCACTCTCTCCATTCTTGTGATCCTTCCAGTCTTCCCAGAGTGTTGAGGTACGCTTGAAACTGGAGAACCCAGTGGTGGCTCTCATTATAGATTGAGATTTCAAATAATAATACTTGTCTTATTTACTGAAGTTAAGGCAACTGTGTGTGTGCGTGAGTGTAAATGCATGTTCGTAAATGCATGTACGTAAATGCATGCATGTGTGTAAATGTGTGTGAGCGTGACTGAGTCTGTGTGTGTTTCTGAATACTGAATATTTCATTGTGCATAGCACCAGCTTTCGTATCCACTGTGTTGACGTCTGAAATGATGATAGTTTAACCTGAGCTTTTGTGAATAATTGCTATATAAATATTAAATGCCTTGGAGCACGGTCAATTCCCAAGACATTTTGTCAGTTTTACAGCTTGTGTTTTTTATACCCCGGGGTTTCACTTCTTCAACACACTGGGTGAGGACCAAACGAATTATAGTACAGTAGCCAAGGGGTAGTATGCCATACTAGACAAATCAAATAAAGTGAAACATAGCATTACGTTAATTTAACCTCTGACCTCTTTGAAATTACATGAATTTGGCTTAATAATTTTTGCCAATTAGTAACAACTCTCATTTCTAAACGTTGTGGTGTTGTTGTTGCTAATCTGTGTGTATGTTTCTATCTTGTCCACTGTAATCTCTCTCTCATACCAAAATCACAGCATACATTATTTGTCTATGCCTTGCATACTTGTTTGTCTGTCTGTCTATTGCTTTTGTTGTCTGTTTTATCTATTCCCCTGCCCGTCGAGTCTTGAGTTACAGGTGACACAAAGAATGCAACTTTACTAGTCATACATACATACAGTTGAAGTCAGAAGTTTACATACACTCAGATTGGAGTCATTAAGACTTGTTTTTCAACCACTCCACAAATTTCTTGTTAACAAACTATAGTTTTGGCAAGTCGGTTAGGACATCTACTTGTGCATGACACAAGTAATTTTTCCAGCAATTGTTTACAGACAGATTATTTCACTTTTAATTCACTGTATCACAATTCCAGTGGGTCAGATGTTTACATACACTAAGTTGACTGTGCCTTTAAACAGCTCGGAAAATCTCAGAAAATGATGTCATGGCTTTAGAAACTTCTGATAGGCTAATTGACATAATTTGAGTCAATTGGAGGTGTACCTGTGGATGTATTTCAAGGCCTACCTTCAAACTCAGTGCTTCTTTGCTTGACATCATTAGAAAATCAAAAGAAATCAGCCAAGACCTCAGAAAAAAATTGTAGATCTCCACAAGTCTGGTTGATCCTTTGGGAGCAATTTCCAAATGCCTGAAGGTACCATGCTCATTTGTACAAACAATAGTACGCAAGTGTAAACACCATGGGACCACGCAGCTGTCATACCGCTCAGGAAGGAGACACGTTCTGTCTCCTAGAGATGAACGTACTTTGGTGCGAAAGGTGCAAATCAATCCCAGAATAACAGCAAAAGGACCTTGTAAAGATGCTGGAGGAAACAGGTACAAAAGTATCTATATCCACAGTAAAACGAGTCCTATATCGACATAACCTTAAAGGCCGCTCAGCAAGGAAGAAGTCACTGCTCCAAAACCACCATAGAAAAGCCAGACTACAGTTTGCAACTGCACATGCGGACAAAGATCGTACTTTTTGGAGAAATGTCCTCTGGTCTGATGAAACAAAAATATAACTATTTGGCCAAAAATTACCATCGTTATGTTTGGAGGAAAAAGGGGGGAGACTTGCAAGCCGAAGAACAACATCCCAACCATGAAGCACGGGGGTGGCAGCATCATGTTGTGGGGGTGCTTTGCTGCAGGAGGGACTGGTGCACTTCACAAAATAGATGGCATCATGAAGGAGGAAAATTACGTGGATATATCGAAGCAATATCTCAAGACATCAGTCAGGAAGTTAAAGCTTGGTCACAAATGGGTCTTCCAAATGGACAATGATCCCAAGCATACTTCCAAAGTTGTGGCAAAAGGGCTTAAGGACAACAAAGTGAAGGTATTGGAGTGGCCATCACAAAACCCCGATCTCAATCCTATGGAAAATTTGTGCGCAGAACTGAAAAAGCTTGCGCGAGCAAGGAGGCCTACAAACCTGACTCAGTTACACTGTCATGAGGAATGGGCCAAAATTCACCCAACTTATTGTGGGAAGCTTGTGGAAGGCTACCCGAAACGTTTGACCCAAGTTAAACAATTTAAAGGCAATGCTACCAAATGCTAATTGAGTGTATGTAAACTTCTGACCCACTGGGAATGTGATGAAAGAAATTCAAGTTGAAATAAATCATTCTATCAACTATTATTCTGACATTTTCACATTCTTAAAATAAATTGGTGATCCTATCTGACCTAAGACAGGGAGTTGGCCCAGCGTTGTCCGGGTTAGGGGAGGGTTTGGCCAGGGGGGCTTTACTTGGCTCATCGCGCTCTAGCGACTCCTTGTGGCGGGCCGGGCTCCTGCAGGCTGTCTTTGGTCATCAGTTGAACAGCGTTTCCTCTGACACATTGGTGCGGCTGGCTTCCTGGTTAAGCGAGCAGGTGTTAAGAAGTGCGGCATGGCGGGTCATGTTTCGGAGGACGCATGACTCGACCTTCGCCTCTCCTGAACCTATTGGAGAGTTGCAGCGATGAGACAGGATCGTATTTGGATATCACGAAATTTGAGAGAAAAAGGGGGTACATTTAAAAAATATATACCATATCAGAAAGCAGGAAGAACAAAGGGTTACTTGCCTTGAAATCTGTATTTCCCTCCCATCTTCATACTAATCCACTAGATTTTAGCCTTGGTATGAAGTTAATGTAAAACCTAGCCTTTGTCTGAATCCAGACCCATTTTTCCTGTTCTGTGTTTATTCAAGTGTTCTAGTTTGTCAGGCATGTTAGCTTACCATTAAGAGAGTAAAGGAACTAGGAGATCAACGTGAGGTATTTTCAGCTGCTGGTATGAGGGGATGGAGATGAAAGCTGGCTTCCCCCATTATGCAGGTCAGGACTGGCTGCTCACAATACTGGAGAATTATCAACTGTTGTCATCTACAGTACTAACTCAGATGAAACAGGAAGCATAAGCAAGGAGAAAATTACATCCCTAACGAAACAACACCTCCACTTCACTGATCCTCAACACAGGGGCCCCACAAGGGTGTGTGCTTAGTCCCCTCCTGTACTCCCTGTTCACCCATGACTGCGTGGCCACGAACTCCTCCAACTCAATCATCAAGTTTGCAGACGACACAACAGTAGACCTACAGCATCCAATGTCACAGGAAGGCCAAAGGATCAACAAGGACATCAACCACCCGAGCCACGGCCTGTTCACCCTGCTATCATCCAGAAGGCGAGATCAGTACAGGTGCATCAAAGCTGGGACTGACAGACTGGAAAACAGTTTATATCTCAAGGCCATCAGACTGTTAAATAGCCATCACTAGCCGGCTACCACCCGGTTACTCAACCCTGCACCTTAGAGGCTGCTGCTCTATATACATAGACATGGAATCACTGGTCACTTTAATCATTTTTACATACTGCTTTACTCGTCTCATATATATATACTCTATTCTATTCTACTGTATTTTAGTCAATGCCACTCCAAAATTGCTCGTCCTAATATTTATATATTTCTTAATTCCATTCTTTTAATTTTAGACTTGTGTGTATTGTTGTGAATTGTTAGATAGTACTGCACTGTTGGAGCTTTGAACACAAGCAGTTTGCTACACCCACAATAACATCTGCTAAATATGTGTATGTGACCAATAACATTTGATTTGATTTAATGCAACCATCACATGTTCTCACATGCCTCTTAGACCTCACAGGGAACCGTGGTGCCTCTGGTCCAAACATGGCCAGTGTGCATCCCAAATGGCACCACCCTATTCCATAGTACACTACTTTTGACCAGGGCTCTGGTCATAAGTAGTGAACTATATAGGGCATATGGTGCCATTTCAGATGCAGCCCATGTGTGAATCTGTAGAGGGTTTGGGTGAGCATGTTTTAAACCCAAGCGTGTTAAATGACAAGTTTACTATGGGGAGTATTTGTGTTGGCACATCCATAAAGACCATCTTGTGTCTCCAGCCAGCAAAGTCCCACTGTTGTTTGTACAGCAACTCAGACCATATGGGAGAAATTAGCGATTTGTTTTGTGTGCAAGTTGTGAAGCTCAGATGCTCATGGGTTGATATGCTTGTGCTATGGATGACAGGGTTTTCTTAAACACCATTAATGCCAAAATAGGAGAGCTACAGGTGAGCTGCTACTTCACTCTAACACCCTGTATCCCTCTCACCCCTCATATCTGTTCCCCTCACCTGTCCATTGGTCCTGCAGTAAGGAGCAGCAGAGAGCCAATAAGATAATGTCAGTGTGGGAGCAGCGCACCAACCAACTGCGTCGAAACAACCTGAGAGCCAGCTCCGAGGCTCTGTTCAACGAGCTGGACCCAGAGGAGCGTCTGCGGGTCTCCTCCGCCCTCCACCTGCGCTCCGACATGAAGACGCACAACGACCGCCCCCTAGTGGTGGAGCCAGGTAACGGGGACAATCCCCGACCCCCCGAGGAGGACAGAGACGGAGCAGACCCCCAGCAAGAGGGAGGAGACCCCCACGTTCCACAGCCACGCAAGCACTACCGTCACCGGGAGAGGAACGGGGAGCATGGGGAGAGCAGGCATCACACCCACCACAGCCGCAGTAGGGACCACTACCACCCAGACGGGCCCCGGTCCAAAGAGGGCAAGGTGGAGAGGAACCATAGTCCAGAGGGGGGGAAGGGCCGCAGGCACCATCACCAGGCTGGATCCCCAGAGGAGGGGGTTAACGGAGGGGGAGAGGGAAGGGAAGACCGCCACCACCACTCCGACAGACAGGGGAACGGGGCCCTGGCTACCAGGGACAGACTGGAGAGCAGGGGCCGGGGCCACAGGGAGGAGAACGGAGAAAGGAGGAAGCACCGCTCACGCAGAGTCAGGGCCCAGTCAACACTGGATGGAGACGAGTGCAGAGAGAACGGAGAGAGAAATGGAGACAGGGACCAAGGACACAGGTGAGACCAGTGCTGACTGACCAACACATTCTCAATGTGCTTTAATGACCTCTTTTTACTAAGTTATCACCGCAGAGCTTCACTGATGTGCACAGGCTGTGTTTTGAATGTTTTGCAGGGACAGGCAGACCGACTCTCAAGGGGAGAGCTTGGCCACCAGTCCTGTGCAGCCTCCTACAGGTCTGCAGGCTGGAGAGAAGCAAGAGGATGCTGACAACCAGAAGAACAGACACAGAGCCAGCCAGGCAGGCCTGAACAGCAACACTGTCCACATCCCTGTCACCATCACCGCCCCATCCAGAGAGACCACCATCATACCCAGTCAGTACCCTAGTCTCTATCTTAGTCCAGGAGTTTTCTAACTTTTCTTGCCCAGGGACCCACCGCCAAGGCAAACCAGCGACCCAGGGATCCCCCCATCATATGTTAGCAAAACAAATTGTGAATGATAACGGCAAGTAGAAGTAATTAACATTTAATAATGATAAGCAGTTTCATTTTTCTGACCACCTCACAGTTCATTGGAAGAGGAAGTGTAAACTCTAACATAGTCTATTACCTAGAAAGGCATCTTCGCGGTGTAGAGAAAGTGTTGCTGTTGTAAAGCACATTTTCAGCAATTCTTCAAATGTTCTCATTGAACTCATTGAAAATTTTGAAGCCAAATTTCAGAAATTCTACACACTTTGGCATAGAGCTGAGACAACTTTGCCAATTCTATTTTGCCATGGATAATGCTGTGTTCCTCTGCTCAAACATTAGAACAATTTTAATGGACATTTATTTTTATAATTCTCCCTGACTGTCTAGCTTTTATTTGATTGTTAGTTCTCAAAGAGGATATTATGAAAAAATAAAGTTTAATATTTTTTGTGTGCTTTCTGTCTGTTTTTGGTCTTTAAAGTTGACACTGAAATAGTTTTTCCATCCCGTAAATTGCCACTTAAATGGCCTGCTTAAGAATTGTCTCCATATTACAGGGATAGTTCAAGATTTTGGCAATGCAGCCATTTATCTATTTCCCTAGAGTCGGATGAACAGGAACAGTTTGCATGCTAACTGTTCCTGTAGGCTTCCAGTCATTGCACTAAGCCCAGTTAGCATGGGCTAGTGAAACAACCTCTAACTTCCTTCATGCTGGACGCAGTGACATAATAATGGTGGAAAAGAAATCCCCACAACCCCTAGGGGGCCACGGACCCTAGTTTGAAAACCCCTGCCTTTATCAATACCTCAGTCAGTTCCCCACTGTGTTATGTTCCTCTTAGCCATAGGCTGCAGGGGAAACACTTGTGTAACATTAGGTTAGTATGACTGATCAGTGCCTGATCAGCTGTGTGTTGGTTATGTTGTAGTGAAGGTCTATCATGAGTTCTTTCTGAGTGTAATCTCTCTCACTCACTCTCTCTTTGATAGTGGATAACATAGACTGTGAGAGCCTCCCCCGGAACGAGGAGAAGAAGGACTTGGAGGAGGAGCTGAAGAACGGCCCCAAACACATTCTCCCCTACAGCTCCATGTTTGTGTTTGGACAGACCAACCCGTAAGTCATGTCCTGAGACAGGGAACCTGTTGGCTAGTAAGACTAGACTGGGCTCAAACTGTTTCTGCATTTCTATATTGGGTGCCACTCAGTATTATGTCAGCGTTTTGAGAGGGTATGTTGAGTGCACTCAGTGAGATTACCTGTGCTGTTCAGGGTGCGTCGGCTGTGCCACTATGTGGTGAACCTTCGTTACTTTGAGATGTGTATCCTGTCGGTCATCACCATGAGCAGCATAGCCCTGGCTGCTGAAGACCCTGTGCAGGCCAATGCACCACGCAACAACGTGAGTCCTGCAAGAGTACACACACACACACACATATTGTTGGCTTTTTGGGTATGGAGGCCTGAGGAGCAGTTCCTACTAGCGCTAAAGGAATTGCCTCCAAATCCCAGAACCAAATCAAATCAAATGTATTTATATAGCCCTTTGTACATCAGCTGATATCTCAAAGTGCTATACAGAAACCCAGCCTAAAACCCCAAACAGCAAGCAATGCAGGTGTAGAAGCACGGTGGCTATGAAAAACTCAATAGAAAGGCCAAAACCTAGGAAGAAACCTAGAGAGGAACCAGGCTATGTGGGGTGGCCAGTCCTCTTCTGGCTGTGCCGGGTGGAGATTATAACAGAACATGGCCAAGATGTTCAAATGTTCATAAATGACCAGCATGGTCGTATAATAATAAGGCAGAACAGTTGAAACTGGAGCAGCAGCACGGTCAGAACCCCCTCAGTCCGACTGACTGACTAGCTGATTCATTAGGCCTGATTGAGCTGCCAGAAGCTTCTAGAATGTCTGCTAAGATCACCTGAAAGTTATACTTTGTGAGAGTGCTACAGAAACAAAAATAGTAATAAATATGAGCTGAGTGCTGCTAAGGTGATTGCCTGCTGTGTGTCTTGAGGAAGAGGAAAGAAGACGGAAGTGTGACATCTGACTGAACATTCAATCATTTGCAGGTACTCAAGTATCTGGACTACGTCTTCACAGGAGTGTTCACCTTTGAGATGGTGATTAAGGTGAGAGGTCATACTGGTGAAATGGTTGGAAATAGACATACAACAGTTTCCTCAGTTTGAACACACAGAGGTACTCTCTTAGGCTGCAGCTAGAATTAGCTCCACTGTAATGCGGTAGCACTGGTATTACAGTATATCCAAGACCAGGGCTCCTTGCTGAAGTGGTAACATTCATCCATTAACATTCACAATATATAATAATAATAACAAAACCAGTTGATATTGCCAATCATTTTGCAGATTTTTTTACACAGAAAATTAAATTACTAAGCAACAATGTAGACATAAATTCTTCCAAACAAGCTATTGTCCAATGGATTGATGATCGTATTATGAGCAATAAGATCTGCTCTTTTAGTTTACAAACGGTGTCAGTGGAGGAGGTGTTAAACCTATTGAAGTCACTACCTGATGGTAAATCTACAGGTTATGGTCTTATGGACAATTTTTTGCTTCGCTGTGCTGCTCCCCAGATTGCAGTTCCACTGAGATACATATTTAATTGGTCACTGGAAAAGGGGTTGTTTGCAAATGTATGGAAGCATGCGAAACTGTGTCCTATTCCGAAAGACTGCAAAGAACCCATTACTCCTGCCAATAGTCGACCAATTAGTCTACTCCCTACACTCAGTAAGATATTGGAGGGTATTGTGAGTAGACAAATGTGGGAGTATATGGAAAAGAATGATCTGATTACAGCCAATCAGCATGCTTATCGCAAAAACCATTCCACTACCACTGCATTGGTTGACATGACTGACCAGTGGCTCAATGCTATGGATAATGGCAGGTTTGTAGGTGTACTATTTTTAGATTTTAGTGCAGCATTTGATTTAGTGGATCATGAAATTATTTTGACAAAATTAATGCATTATTGTTTTTAGGAGGTAGCATTGAATTGGGTACCGTCATATCTAACTGACAGGAAACAGTCCACCTATATCAATGGTTCATTTTCTTCCCCTAATGTGTTAAACTGTGGAATACCGCAGGGCAGCTGCCTTGGGCCACTTCTCTACTTAATATACACCAACGACCTTCCCTATGCCTTGGTTGAAACTCAAGCTACTATATTTGCAGATGATACTACAATTTATGCAGCAAGACAATCGGTTCAACAGGTACAGCAAGCTTTGCAAGGAGATTTGGAGATTATCAGGAAATGGGTTTGCCAAAACAAACTTGCTTTAAACACCAAGAAAACCAAAGTTATGTTGGTCTGTTCAACTAGGAAAAGGCCAAAACAGCATGGGATACAATTAAGTATGGGAGGAGTACAAATTGAAGAAGTGGCAGAAACCAAACTACTGGGAGTGCAGCTAGACAACTGCTTATCATGGTCGTCTCAAATAACTAATCTATGTAAAATGTAAAAAAAATATTAAAACAGCATGCATAATCAGAAGGATAGCTAAATATTTACCAGGGAAAATCCTTCAGCAAATAACACAGGCATTGGTTGAGAGTCAAGTGAACTATTGTTCGGTGGTCTGGGGAAATGCATCATCTAGTGAAGTTAGGAGGCTGCAGAATGCACAGAATAAAGCAGCAAGGATTGTTTTAAGGCGGAGATATGGTTCTTCTGTTGCAGTCATGCGCAGTGTTCTTGGTTGGTCATCAATCGACAAGATAATTGAAAAAAACGTGCTTATTTTATAATATACATCATTTAAAACGGCAAAGTTCTGTTCACAACGGTATTCAGTTGGTAAGAGACAGACTTTCCGTAAATACTAGGAATAGATTGTCCACCATCTATGCGTTATCCAGACAGAAAAAAGAAATGGGCAAAAGAACATTTCGATTTAGAGCAAAAAAGAAATTGAATAAGTAACTGAGCAAACTAGAAACCTTTCAATATATAAGTTTAAACATTATTTAAAAACAATTTAAATATAGTATATAGAAATGTTGTGGGACTATAGTAGATGAAGAATCAATATATATATATATTTTTTTATTATTATATATTTTTTAAATAAATTTTTTAGATTGAGTATTTATTGGGTCATTATGCTAGTGTATTATGTATGTTTGTAATAGTGTGTTATATGTGAAAGTGTGTTTGTATTATAAATTGTATTTTAATGTTAAGGACTCTTGGAAGATTAGTCCAAATGGGGACTAAAAGATATCCTAATCAAATCAAATCAAATCAAATAATGTTGATCATCTTCCTTATGACTTTAACTCTGTGTGTAGATGATAGACCTGGGACTGCTCCTTCATCCTGGTTCTTACTTCCGGGACCTGTGGAACATCCTGGACTTTATTGTGGTCAGTGGAGCTCTGGTGGCGTTCGCCTGCTCGTAAGTAAACACTTGAGATACTGTTTGTTCTTGTGCCAGCTGTAGGTGGGGTTAAAGGGGCAATCTGGGATTTGAAAAACCAAACAAAGCAGGCACCTCACCATTTGTTTTGGTAAAAAGCTGAGGAATGAGCTGGAGAAATTGAGAAACTTAAGTCCAAAAATGTATGTTCCAATCCCAGATTGCCCCTTTAAATTGATTTCAGTATTAATACTGTTTCAAATCCTTTTTCAGCCAACAGCACCTCTCCCGTAGGTTGTCACTTCACAGTCAACACACTGACTCTCCAGCTGGCGCATCTACAAATATGCCAGTCTGGGTGGTGCACTCACTCACCCGCCACAGCCCAAAACATTCCCCCAAATCAACCTCTCTGTACAGCTCTGAGGGGCTCTAAACCACTTTGCCTGTGGTTATTTGCCAAAATGGGTTGTTGCTCAAACTCTTCTTTTAACACCCCTCCCATCTGTGTAATAGGGTGTGTGAGATTTGGTTAATGAGCGTGAGGTTAAGCTGGGGAGGTGGGCAGGGGCTTCGTCTTAGTGCTAATGTACAGCAGTTGTTCTCTCCCTGGTACTGAGAGGGAAATGTTATCAGGTGCTTCTATGGCAAGTAACACACACCGTCTCAGACATGCACACACACACAAAGACAATAAAGGGAGGTGAAATCCAGTCTTTCCAACCAGTAAAAGGAAATGGTGTATTCTCTCCCACAACCAGCTCAGTCAGTTATTTTGCACCCCAGTGGTGTCATGGTGGGGCTAATGTGTAATAACCTGGGATGTAGTCTATTGTACCACATTTGTATTGCTGTTGTCTATCTTACTCTTCTCTCTTTTTTCTGAACTGTAGCCTATTGTATATGGATGGTTTTCTGTGTCGCTGACTGTCTCTTTCTCATTTAATTCTGTCCCTCCACCTTTCTCTTTTGTGGCTTGGATTGCTTTCAGGAGCTTCATGGGGTAATGCCTTTGTTTGCCTGCTTTTTTCCCTTTGTCTCTTTTGTCTTTCTTGACAGTTTATCTCTCTGTCTCTCTCTCTCTCTCTGTCTCTCGTACGGTCTGTCTCTCTGTCTGTTTCTCTGTCCATCCTAGTCAACAGAGCCTATACCCAACATGTAGCCAGCAGCCTCACGCTCATTTCTCAAGCTTTTTGATTAGTTAGCCTGTATTAGAGGTCGACCAATTATGATTTTTATTATTGGAGGACCAAAAAAAGCCGATACCGATTATTCGGCCGATTCTTTACATTTATTTGTAATAATGACAATTACAACAATACTGAATGAACACTTATTTTAACTTAATATAATACATCAATAAAATCAAGTTAGCCTCAAATAAATAATGAAACGTGTTCAATTTGTTTTAAATAATGCAAAAACAAAGTGTTGGAGAAGAAAGTAAAAGTGCAATATGTGCCATGTAAGAAAGCTAACGTTTAAGAACATCAGAACATGAGAACATATGAAAGCTGGTGGTTCCTTTTAACATGAGTCTTCAATATTCCCAGGTAAGAAGTTTTAGGTTATAGTTATTATAGGAATTATAGGACTATTTCTCTCTATACCATTTGTATTTCATTAACCTTTGACTATTGGATGTTCTTATAGGCACTTTACTATTGCCAGTGTAACAGTATAGCTTCCGTCCCTCTCCTCGCTCCTCCCTGGGCTCGAACCAGGAGCACAACGACAACAGCCACCCTTGAAGCAGCGTTACCCATGCAGAGTAAGGGGAACAACTACTCCAAGTCTCAGAGCGAGTGACGTTTGAAACGCTATTAGCGCGTACCCCGCTAACTAGCTAGCCATTTCACATTGGTTACACCAGCCTCATCTCGTGAGGTGATAAAGTCATAAACAGCGCAATGCTTGACGCACAACGAAGAGCTGCTGGCAAAACGCACAAAAGTGCTGTTTGAATGAATGCTTACGAGCCTGCTGCTGCCTACCACCGCTCAGTCAGACTGCTCTATCAAATCATAGACTTAGTTATAACATAATAACACACAGAAATACGAGCCTTAGGTCATTAATATGGTCGAATCCGGAAACTATCACCTCAAAAACATTCTTTCAGTGAAATACGGAACCATTCCATATTTTATCTAAGGGGTGGCATCCATTAGTCTAAATATTCCTGTTACATTGCACAACCTTCAATGTTATGTCGTAATTATGTAAAATTCTGGCAAATTAGGCGGCCCAAATTAGGCGTCCTAAACTGTTGCATATACACTGACTCTGCGTGCAATGAACGCAAGAGAAGTGACACAATTTCACCTGGTTAATATTGCCTGCTAAGCTGGATTTCTTTTAGCTAAATATGCTGGTTTAAAAATATATACTTCTGTGTATTGATTTTAAGAAAGGCATTGATGTTCATGGTTAGGTACACGTTGGAGCAACGATACGCACCGCATCGATTATATGCAACGCAGGACATGCTAGATAAACTAGTAATATCATCAACCATGTGTAGTTAACTAGTGATTATGATTGATTGATTGATTGTTTAATGCTAGCTAGCAACTTACCTTGACATACTGCATTCACGTAACAGGCAGTCTCCTCGTGGAGTGCAAAGAGAGGCAGGTGGTTAGAGCGTTGGACTAGTTAACTGTAAGGTTGCAAGATTGAATCCACCGAGCTGACAAGGTGAAAATCTGTCGATCTGTCCCTGAACAAGGCAGTTGATCCACCGTTCCTAGGCCGTCATTGAAAATAAGAATGTGTTCTTAACTGACTTGCCAAGTTAAATAAAGATGAAATAAAGGTGTAAAAAATAATAATAATTAAATCTGCCAAATCGGTAAATCAATACCGATTTCCGATTGTTATGAAAACTTGAAATCGGCCCAAATTAATCGGCCATTCCAATTAAATCGGTCGACCTCTAGCCTGTATAGCTACGCATCTATAGATTCACCCTCATTATATTACTGTAGATTATTGGGTCACATTCCATTTGGATAGTCCCATATAGATGCTCTACAGATGGTCATCATACTATCTGTTGAAAAGCAACTGCTTGCTAAGGTTACAGTTAGGGTTAGCTGTAGAATAAGAGTTAGGGTAGGGGTTAAGATTAGGATTAAGTTTAGGGTTAGGATAAGGGTTATGGTTAGGGTTAGGGTTAGCTGTAGAATAAGAGTTAGGGTAGGGGTTAAGATTAGGATTAAGTTTAGGGTTAGGATAAGGGTTATGGTTAGGGTTAGGGTCAGCTGTAGAATAAGAGTTAGGGTAGGGGTTAAGATTAGGATTAAGTTTAGGGTTAGGATAAGGGTTATGGTTAGGGTTAGCTGTAGAATAAGAGTTAGGGTAGGGGTTAAGATTAGGATTAAGTTTAGGGTTAGGATAAGGGTTATGGTTAGGGTTAGGGTTAGCTGTAGAATAAGAGTTAGGGTAGGGGTTAAGATTAGGATTAAGTTTAGGGTTAGGATAAGGGTTATGGTTAGGGTTAGCTGTAGAATAAGAGTTAGGGTAGGGGTTAAGATTAGGAGTAAGTTTAGGGTTAGGATAAGGGTTATGGTTAGGGTTAGGGTTAGCTGTAGAATAAGAGTTAGGGTAGGGGTTAAGATTAGGATTAAGTTTAGGGTTAGGATAAGGGTTATGGTTAGGGTTAGCTGTAGAATAAGAGTTAGGGTAGGGGTTAAGATTAGGATTAAGTTTAGGGTTAGGATAAGGGTTATGGTTAGATTTAGGGTTCGGTTTAGTGGATGGATGGTGGATGGTGTTGTTGAATGTTATTGAACATCTACAAACCATCTAAATGGGACTGTCCAAATAAATAGTTTCCTGTTATTCTGACCATTTTTCTATGTTCACTTATTTACTCTTCCATTGAAAATTCACACTCACTCATTACTGAGAAGGTGTTTTTGCATGTAACAGTAGTTTGATTTGATGTAGGTGCGTTTGAGGTGTGTGAGTGTGTGTGCCTCTTCACTGTGTGCGTGTGAATGGCTGTCTATATGCACATACATCCTTGTGTGTGCGTGCACATGTGCATGTGTGTGAGTGTGTCTGTGCGTGTAAGTGCGTGCATGCATGCGTGTTTGTGGTAGTTGTCCCATAATGCTGTCTCAGTAGGGTATGTATGTTTGTTCCTCTCCTGGTGCTGTGGGATGCTGATAGGGAGGTTATCTGGAGGATAAACTTCCTCTCCCTAGCTGCTCACATCACAGACAGACAAACAGACAGACAGAACTGTGTCTCTTGTCGAACGTCATGTCTTGTCCTCCTTAATGCCATCTTACTGGATAAACCTCCTGTCAGAAAATGAGGCCTGAGTACCAAATGGCATCCCATTTACCAATGTAGTGCACTTATTTTGACCAGGCCCAATATGGCTCTGGTCAAAACTAATGCACTCTGTAGGGAACAGGGTGTCATTTGGAACTCATTCTCAGAAACAGGAGATGGACAGCTAAAACTGTCCTTTTACTATTTTTTTCAGTCTGTTAGGTTTCTGCTCTTTTTTTCACTTGAACTTAGTAAAATCCTTCCGTGTGCTTGTCATTATCGGTTTCTTTCTGCTGTGTTTTGATGTTCTTATTAAGTCTTAAGGATAACTAGCACCACAGTATCTCCATGCCTATTCAACAGTAGTAGTGGTAGTAATAGTAGTATTATTGGCTTAAAGTGTTTATTTTGCTCAGTGTTTCTGTATATTTCTGCCTTTTTCGTTGTCTCTATGAAGCAGCCTTAATATCTTATGTGCTTTGGGTTTGTTCTCTGTGATTCGTGACATGTGTTTGTTTGCGTGTGTCCTGTTTATCATTGCTTTTCTTCATCAGATCGCAACAAAGCGTGGCCAGGTGGGGACCTACCCTCTCTCTGTCATTGACCCCTGACCCCAAAAACGTTCCCCTATCAACCTCCTCCATCGCATTCCAAAACTTTCACTTCCTCTGCTGGATACCCATTCCACCTCTTACGCTCTCAATGAACTAATCCCAGTCCCAATGAGGAACTATTGGAGATCCAGTAGCTTTCAGAAGACAATCACTGATCAGATTCATCTCTGTCCCTTGTTGCCATTGTGTGCCAACATGCCAAAGCAAAGGACAGTTGTACAATGCCAACATTTACAGTTGGAATTAGAATGAAAGTATATCAAATTAATACTAATATATTTATAGTGCATTCGGAAAGAATTTAGACCACTTCGCTTCTTCCACATATTGTTACGTTACAGCCTTATTCTAAAATGGATTAAATAGTTTTTTTCCCCTCGTATATCTACACACAATACCCCATAGTAACAAAGCAACAACAGGTTTTTAGAAATGTTTGCAAATGTACACTACCATTCAAAAATTTGTGGTCACTTAGAAATGTCCTTGTTTTTGAAAGAAATTGATGTGATTTTTTATTTTCCCCTGTTTTCTCCCAATTTCGTGGTATCCAATTGTTGGTAGCTACTATCTTGTCTCATCGCTACAACTCCCGTACGGGCTCGGGAGAGACAAAGGTTGAAAGTCATGCGTCATCCGATACAAGTACATTAGAGTGTCTAGTTTGAGAAACGGACGCCTCACAAGTCCTCAACTGGCAGCTTCATTAAATAGTACCCGGAAAACACCAGTCTCAACATCAACAGTGAAGAGGCGACTCTGGGATGCTGGCCTTCTAGGCAGAGTTGCAAAGAAAAAGCCATATCTTAGACTGGCCAATAATAATAAAAGATTAAGACGGGCAAAAGAACACAGACACTGGACAGAGGAACTCTGCCTAGAAGGCCAGCATCCCCGAGTCACATCTTCACTGTTGGCATTGAGACTGGTGTTTTGCGGGTACTAATTAATGAAGCTGCCAGTTGATGACTTGTGAGGCGTCGGTTTCTCAAACTAGACACTCTAATGTACTTGTCCTCTTACTCAGGAACTCTGGAGATCATCGGGTTCTTGGGCACCTCCCAACCCAAGGCCCGATTGCTCAGTTTGGCCGGCCGGCTCTAGGAAGAGTCTTGGTGGTTAACTTATTCCATTTATGAATGATGGAGGCCACTGTGTTCTTGTGCAATGTTTTGCTACCCTTTCCCAGATCTGTGCCTCGACACAATCCTGTCTCGGAGCTCTACAGACAATTCCTTCCACCTCGTGGCTTTGTTTTTGCTCTGACATGCACTGTCAACTGTGGGACCTTATATAGACAGGTGTGTGCATTTCCAAATCATGTCCAATCATGCATTTAACACAGGTGCACTCCAATCAAGTTGTTGAAACATCTCAAGGATGATCAATGGAAACAGGATGCACCTGAGCTCAATTTTGAGTCTCATAGCAAAGGGTCTGAATACTTAAGCAGATAAGGTATTTCTTTTTTCATTTTATTTATACATTAGCAAAATGTTCTAAAAACCTGTTTTCGCTTTGTCATTATGGGGTATTGTATATAGATTGATTGGGGGGTCTGTAACGTAATAGATCTGGGACTGCTCCTCCATCTTGGTTGTAACATAACGAGATGTGGAAAAAGTCAAGGGGTCTGAATACTTTCGGGAATCCACTGTATAAATAGTGAAGGAGTTAGCGAGAAGGGCAGATCAGGGAGAGTGAATCATGTTTCTGGGTTGAGAGAGCAGAAGGTTCGGAATAATGCTCATGTTCTACTGGGAGGCAGATTATTGTAAACAGGAAATGCTGTGCTCTCTCTCTCGGAAAGGGGCAACCAATAAGGCTGTAGTCATGGTGACCGAGTATAACCTCCTCGCATCTGGCTGCTGCAGCTGCACACACAAGGCATATCAGAGCTGATCTGAGCTACTTAATGTGAACACACACACACATCTATTCTTCCTGCCTACAGCTCTTCTGAAAGCTATTGAGGAATGGTTCACTCGCCATCTAGATGTGTTGAGACCCTGGATTGATACGGGCGGGGGTTGACTTACCGGATTGCATGCTGGGGTAACCAGATCTTCAGTGCATGCATGACTGTTGCATGCCAGTGTATTAGACCTAAAGCTCCCATTGGGTAAGAAAAAGTCAACACGGCCATTCTGTGTGGAACCATGCTTCTGTTTTCTCTAGTTATTGAGGTAGTTGTCTCCACTGAATACACCTAGAGTAACTCATTATGGGTTCAGTCCTTGAGATGGGTGCACAACACATATTGTATAGCTCCAGTTTACGTGCCAATCTTCCATTGACGGCAGTGTGAGATTTATTCCAAAGTATGAGGTGTGTACTTCAGTTCAGTATGCACCTCAAGTCATGATTTCAAACTGTATAGTGCAGTACATTGCACGGTGCTCCACTGAGAGTGGAAAGGCAGGGTTGCTCTCTCATCCCCTCTAGCAGAATCATGGATGGGTTACAGCTTCCTATAGTCACTTCTTCTTTGGAGCCTCCTAGTCCTCCTCCACTGGCTGTCTGGGCCTTATTTCACACTGAATTTAGGAGCTCCAGCCCCATCTATATTGATGGACAGAGAGGACTGACTGATTTCTGCCTGTGTAAGAGGGGAGATATGCACCCTAGAGAGTTCTCTACAGATGAATATGGAGCCGCAGGCATTATCAACCTGCCGAGGAGCTGTGACCACACACACACACACACACACACACACACACAAACGCAGTCTTGTGCAATTTTCCCTAACCCTTATCCTAACCTTAACCCGGAAACCTAACCTTAACTCTAACCCCCCTAGAAATAGCACTTGTTGGGACTACTAGACTGCTGGTCCCCACGTCCACACTAGACATGCTCACACACACACTCATACACACACACTAAAGTATGTCAACTCATAATAAACACACAGAATATACGATGGTGAGAGTATATGGACAGCCACAGTGTGTAAATGTGACTTGTAGATTATTGTATTGACACCACACTGTCCATCTGGCTCCTGAGGACGGTACTGTATATTGTCGCTAACAGGTTCTAAATGATTGTTTTGTAACCCGCCATTGTGGCAAGAACATCAGTGGTTCCTGCAAAGAAGCTCGTCCCTGACTCAGGGCTGGTTTCTTTGTATCTTTTTCTACCACTGTGTATGTCTGTTATTCTACAGAAATACCAGTGGATAGTGTATTGTAGTCCTTTGTCCTATTATGTGATTGCTCCCTGTATTGCTCTTAAAATATGATTCAATAGCTCTATTGCTCTGTGTAGGTATGTTTCTGTACAATAACCCATCAACTCACATGCATGTACTCTACTAAATCTATTGTACTCTACTAACTCTATTGTACTCTACCAACTCTATTGTACTCTACCAACTCTATTGTACTCTACCAACTATATTGTACTCTACCAAATCTATTGTACTCTGCTGTACTCTATTGTACTCTACTAACTCTATTGTACTCTACCAACTCTATTGTACTCTACCGACTCTATTGTACTCTACCGACTCTATTGTACTCTGCTGTACTCTACCAACTCTATTGTACTCTATTGTACAATATTGTACTCTACTGTACTCTACCAACTATATTGTACTCTACCAACTCTATTGTACTCTACCAACTCTATTGTACTCTACCAACTCTATTGTACTCTACTGTACTCTACCAACTCTATTGTACTCTACCAACTATATTGTACTCTACCAACTCTGTTGTACTCTACCAACTATATTGTACTCTACTAACTCTACTGTACAATATTGTACTCTACTGTACTCTACCAACTCTATTGTACTCTACCAATTCTACTGTACTCTATTGTATTCTACTGTACTCTACTCTACTGTACTCTACTAACTGCTGAATATACCTACTAGAACTTGTAACTGCAAGAATGGGGGGTATTTGATTTATACATGTGTGCCTTAAAGAGAGAGAGTTTAATGAATACTGTGTATGCCAAAGGAGGCTGGTGGGAGAAGCTATAGGAGGATGGGCTCATTGTAATGGCTGGAATGGAATGACTGGTATGGTATCAAATATATGGAAACCACATGTTTTACTCCGTTCCATTTATTCCATTCCAACAATGAGCCCGTCCTCCTATAGCTCCTCCCACCAGCCTCCTCGTGTGTGTGTGTGTGCGTGTGCTCGTGAGACAGGTCAGAAGGTAAGGTAGTGGTGAGAGCCTGTGGGCCACAGCATAATGCCTATTCTCCTTTTGTTTGGTCTATAGTCACTAACTGTGGGCTTGCTCTGTGCAGAGGAACTAAAGGCAAGGACATCAACACCATCAAGTCTCTCAGGGTGCTGCGAGTTCTAAGACCTCTGAAGACCATCAAACGCCTGCCAAAACTCAAGGTAGCTACATCTGTTACCTGTTCGCTCCGC
Organism: Oncorhynchus kisutch; assembly: GCF_002021735.2. Classification (NCBI taxonomy): domain Eukaryota; kingdom Metazoa; phylum Chordata; class Actinopteri; order Salmoniformes; family Salmonidae; genus Oncorhynchus; species Oncorhynchus kisutch. The sequence goes on along the minus strand of NC_034196.2, from coordinate 24,517,480 downwards.
TCTGACACAACAGAAAAGCCACTTCCATGGCCAGTTACAAGTCAAACAAACACATACGGATGCACTCACGAACGTACACACACACACACACACACACACACACACACACACACACACACACACACACACACACACACACACAGACCTGTGCCTCTGCAACACACACACACAGAAATTGCAGCAGCAGCCAGTGGATGAATAACTCCCAAGTGATTTGTATGAGATATAAACTAATAAATTAATCACATCAGTGGGAGAGAAGAGGAGGGTGAGATGTAATGACTGATATCCACAGTGTCTATCTTCATATACCAGTTAATCATCCTCTGCCCGGTGACAAATGGGGAAAAATGCTAATCTGTCTCACTCTTTTCAGGACCCCAGCTCTGATCTTGTCTCATAAGGACTAGACCAAAGTAATTGATATGTGGAAAGGTAGTTGATCAGACCAAAGATAGCAGCACATCCTGTTGAAGTAATTGATGGGTTGATTGAGATAGATCAAGATTAGTAGGGAGGTAAGCCCTTCTACTCCCTACCTCTGGTCCAGGGCGTTACATGCTGCTTGCTGAGGCTGAAGGCTCAGTGACAGCAAGCTGCACGTAACACACGGGACTAGAGCTAATCACTCTCATACAGTTAGCTATTTGTACTGAGTGACATAAAAAATAACTTACTTCAGGGAGCAGCTCTGTGAGTTACTGTCTCATTCATCCCTGCAGATACATATTAATTGGGAAGATTTCAAAACATGCCATGACAGGTAGACAGTCATTCAAACCACAAATTGATCAACAGAGTGCTGCGTAGAGACTGTGTGCATGTGTCTAGATGGGTGTTCCCATGGTAACGTGTTTGAGTGATTGTGTGTACCTCTATTTATTGGTGTGTGTCCTCCAGGCCGTGTTTGACTGTGTGGTCAACTCTCTGAAGAACGTGCTCAACATCCTCATTGTCTACATGCTCTTCATGTTCATCTTCGCTGTGATCGCTGTGCAGCTGTTCAAGGGCAAGTTCTTCTACTGCACCGACGAGTCTAAAGGTCTGGAGAAGGACTGCAGGTACAGTACACACTCACACCATTGACACTGACTGGTATTGGATATGCCCTTACAAAAAAGAAACATGACAAAGTCACGAGAGAACAAATCACCTGAAAAATGTGAATACATATTTTTTATATAATATATAGTTGAAGTCAGAAGTTTACATACACTTAGATTGGAGTCACTCATTTACTCATTTATCAACGACTCCACAAATGTCTTGTTAACAAATTATAGTTTTGGCAAGTCAGTTAGCACATCTACTGTGTGCATGACACAAGTACTTTTTCCAACAGTTGTTTACAGACAGATTATTTCACTTCTAATTCACTGTATCACAATTCCAGTGGGTCAGAGGTTTACAAACAGTAAGTTGACTGTGCCTTTAAACAGCTTGGGAAATCCCAGAAAATGATGTCATGGCTTTAGAAACTTCTGATAGGCTAATTGACATAATTTGAGTCAATTGGAGGTGTACCTGTGGATATATTTCAAGGCCTACCTTCAAACTCAGTGCCTCTTTACTTGACATCTTGGGAAAATCAAAGAAATCAGCCAAGACTTAAAAAAAATATTTGTAGACCACCACAAGTCTGGTTCATCCTTGGGAGCAATTTCCAAACACCTGAAGGTACCAAGTTCATCTGTACACAAGTATAAACACCATGGGACCACGCAACCGTCATACCGCTCAGGAAGAAGACACGTTCTGTCTCCTAGAGATGAACGTACTTTGGTGCGAAAAGTGCAAATCAATCCCAGAACAACAGCAAAGGCCACTCAGCAAGGAAGAAGCCACTGTTCCAAAACCACTTTAAAAAAGTCAGACTACGGTTTGCAACTGCACATGGGGACAAAGATCATACTTTTTGGAGAAATGTCCTCTGATCTGATGAAACCAAAATATAACTGTTTGGCCATAATGACCATCGTTATGTTTGGAGGAAAAACGGGGGAGACTTGCAAGCCGAAGAACACCATCCCAACCGTGAGGCACGGGGGTGGCAGCATCATGTTGTTAAGGTGCTTTGCTGCAGGAGGGACTGGTGCACTTCACAAAATAGATGGTATCATGAGAAGTAAATTAAGTGGATATGTTGAAGCAACATCTCAAGACATCAGTCAGGAAGTTAAATCTTGGTCACAAATGGGTCTTCCAAATGGACAATGACCCCAAGCATACTTTCAAAATTGTGGCAAAATGGTTCAAGGACAACAAAGTCAAGGTATTGGAGTGGCCATCACAAAGCCCTGACCTCAATCCTATAGGGCAGAACTGAAAAAGCGTTTCCGAGCAAGGAGGCTTACAAACCTGTTACACCAGCTCTGTCATGAGGAATGGGCCAAAATTCACCCAACTTATTGTGGGAAGCTTGTGGAAGGCTACCCGAAACGTTTGACCCAAGTTTAGCAATTTAAAGGCAACGCCATCAAATACTAATTGAGTGTATGTAAACTTCTGACCCATAAGGGAATGTGATGAAAGAAATAAAAGTTTAAATAAATCATTCTATCAACTATTATTCTGACTTTTCACACTCTTCAAATAAAGTGGTGATCCTAACTGACCTAAGACATGGCATTTTTACAAGCATTAAATGTCAAGAATTGTGAAAAACTGATTTTAAATGTATTTGGCTAAGGTGTACGTAAACTTCTGACTTCAACTGTATATGGATTCGTATGCTTCATTTATAAGTCCATAAATCTATGTAGCAACTAAGGATTTCCCCTTTAAAAGGCAGTGACCATCATACAGCAGAACTGTCTCCATTTGAACATTAACCATTAACCTGCCCCATTTATTCTGTCTACTCTTCCACGAATGTCCCGCAAAATCGTTCCCGTCTCGCATTTGGGCTTTTTAGATGTGGTCGCCTTAATTCCCTCAGTGGAACATTGCTACTGCAAAATGTTAACACCATCTTTTCACATGTGAAAATTAGATGTTTGCAGTTGGAGTGTTTTTTGTGAATATAGCTTGTGCCAATTTACCTACAAGATAACAATACAATACTGTGCTATTCTCTTTCTCTTTTTCATTCTTTCTCTCTTTGTCTGTCTCTCTTTGTCCTCTCTCTCCCCCTCTTTCCATCATTCATCAGGGGTAAGTTTCTGGACTATGACGGTGATGAAGTGGCGGCCCAGGATCGTGAGTGGAAGAAGTATGAGTTCCATTATGACAATGTGCTGTGGGCCTTCCTCACCCTATTCACCGTCTCCACCGGGGAGGGCTGGCCAATGTGAGTAGCCCATACCAGCCAATCAGCTGTAGAGAGAAGCTCAGGCCAGCCAATTACCTGTAAGGACCTTGTCACATAACTACAGGCTAGCACATCATTGGTAATGAGCTACTCACATAACCACAGACTAGGTAGCCAATCAACTGTGAAGAGAAATACAGACCAGCCAATCCCCTACATGTGGCCTACTTACATTACTACCGACTAGCCAGTCACTGGCAATGGCCTACACACATAACCACAGGCCACTCAATCACCTACACATCACCTATTCACATAACAACCGGCTAGCTAATTAGCTTCCCAAATAATTCCAGGCAGACTAGAGGGTTCCTATCGGGTCCATTGACCCCTATTGAATGTACACAGTGTCCTCAACAAGACGAGCATCCCATTTGACATCCATTCCAAAGGACAAAGTGCCAATGATGTGGGGGAAATAAATGCTCTCGGGGTGAGACTAGGTGGGGTGAAATCCAGTGGGAGAGGTGTGTGTGCGTAATGGTGTGCGTGTGCTGAGGTAATGTTCAGGAGTAGACAGCGCTAGTCAGTATGATGGCCTTCATCATTTGCACTAATATATGGCATGTAGAACCTGACCAGGGTTGGAGTTGAGTGCTCTCCTCAGCTAGTCAGTCATTCATCTTCTCTCTCTGTCTCTCTCCACATCTCCTTCCTCAGGGAAATCATTACCCCAAGTACAGGGTTTAACAAGGGCTACACAATAAAATGTAAAAGAGCTAACTAGCGTTAGATTAATCTTTAAATCAAAATGTCTCTATTCCCTGTGACTCAGCGAATAGGGCCTGACAAGGGGTACTACAGCTCTTTTTGGTATTCTCAGAAATGAATATAAAGCAGAATATCTTCAAAACATCAGTGTTTTTAGTTTTATTTACACATTTGCTGCATATCTGTTTTAATCATATTCAAAAAACTCCTTTTTTGTTGTTGTTATGCAACCTGGTAAACATTCATATATTCCCTGCTTCATAATATTATTCCCTGCTGTACTCAGTTATGAAAGATGAATATTGGACATATTTTGTTCCAGTAAATGTATTGCTTTTTTCCCCACAGCCTGCTTGTACATCACATATTCTTGTGTGTCCTCCCTGCCATGGCTGCCTAGTGGTGTATGTATAGGTTAAAACAATTAAGCTAGTTAGGCTTAGATAGTATTAGGATAGTTTCCTCTAGGTACAGATCTAGAATCAGCTTCCCCTACCCAAATCCTTACTTTAATCATTCATTTGAAAAATGCAAAACTGACCCTCTGTGTTTACCTGTTTTCTCCAGGGTCCTAAAGCATTCTGTGGATGCCACCTATGAGGATGAGGGTCCCAGCCCAGGCTTCCGTATGGAGACCTCTATCTTCTATGTGGTCTACTTTGTGGTCTTTCCCTTCTTCTTTGTCAACATCTTTGTGGCTTTGATCATCATCACCTTCCAGGAGCAGGGAGACAAGGCCATGTCAGAGTGTAGTCTGGAGAAGAACGAGGTACACAAACACACACAAACACACACACACACACAAACCTTCCAAGAGCCGGGAGACGAGGCCATGTCAGATTGTAGACTGGAGAAGAACGAGGTACAGTATGCTGTCTGAACACACGCTGGACCACAGAGATAGAGAGATACACACGCACACAAACACACCCTCACACATACACAAGCAGAGAGACAAATACACACATACACAGAGAACAGACACACTCTCACCTAGTTGTCTGGCACCCAGTAGAAGGTAACTCACGTGCACCAACAATTATTAATACAAGGCCAAGTCATTTCTGCCTCTCCTCTGTTGAAACTGTCCCAGTGTTGGATCTCTCAACACTTTTCATATATTTCAGTTGATATCCTTGCTAGCCTGTTGTTTCCCTCAGAAGGCATCAACACAAAAGAACAGCAACCCTCAGGAGAAGCAACCAGCCCAGTGTAGTCCATCCAGCTGTATCTTAATTTCCTACATCACTGAGGTTCACTCTACAGTATGTCCCAAATGGCACCCTATTCCCTTTTATGGCGCGCTACTTTCGACCAGAGCCCTATGGGCTCAAAAGCAGTGCACTATGTAGGGAATATTAAACACTCCTGGAAACTGTTAGTTGCATGCCAGCACTTATCAGACGTTAGTTCAGCCTTTGATATTTTTCATTTGATTGTACATTGGTCCTTTTTTATGTTTATAATCAGTGTTTGAACAATATCAGATATGATTAGGGGGATGAGTGAGTGAGTTTCACAAACTCTCACCTCATCCCTCTTTCTCTCCCTTCCCTCCCTCCCTACCTCCCCCTCCTCCAACACAGAGAGCTTGTATCGACTTTGCCATCAACGCCAAGCCTCTGACGCGCTACATGCCAGCAGACAAGCAGTCGTTCCAGTATAAGATGTGGCAGTTTGTGGTGTCGCCGCCCTTTGAGTACTCCATCATGACCATGATCGCACTCAACACTGTGGTGCTGATGATGAAGGTCAGTGATGCTTCCCACACACCATCGGCAATGTGTCCATTGTAGAAACAATGGTCCCGTTCCAGGCTGTATACATTATAGACGCATGCCAGATCTCAGAATGCCTGGATAACTGTACACATCAAATGATATTGCAATTGGATGCCCCTCTGCACAGTCAATAATGTGGCACACAACCATTGGTTGATGCAATTTTATCGTCTGCTATGAAGGCAGCCTGCAACGCAACCTATAACTGGATATAAGTATTGCAAGTTGCCCTTGATCACTGACGCAGGGTCAGAGCATTTGTCATAACTCCAATTAATGATTTGGGGGTTGGGAAATCTGATCCTAGATCTGTTATAAGGGGAATTTCTACCTTGAGTGGGATAACATTGGGACAGGGTTTTGGCACAGGTAATCAGTATAATTTGGATGGATACATTGAACGTATCCGTTGTTGATGTATAAGCAGCCTCTCTGTTGCTTTGACCTTAACCACATGGTTGATCCATTTGGCTTATCTCCAGGTATTGACCTTTACAGGTCTGTCAGACTGAGGGATAGGGCTATTGCGGTGTCCGTATTACCACCATACTGGCAGCCATGAGTCATGACCACAGTAAAAATCCACAGACTACCAGGCCATCAGGGCCTAATGGCCTGATAGTCAGGGCTCTATCATCTCTCTATCAGGTCCTAATGGCCTGGTAGTCAGGGCTCTGTCGTTTCTCCATCAGGTCCTAATGGCCTCAGGGCTCTGTTGTTTCTCCATCAGGTCCTAATGGCCTGGAAGTCAGGGCTCTATCGTTTCTCCATCAGGTCCTAATGGCCTGGTAGTCAGGGCTCTATCGTTTCTCCATCAGGTCCTAATGGCTTCAGGGCTCTGTTGTTTCTCCATCAGGTCCTAATGGCCTGGTAGTCAGGGCTCTATCGTTTCTCCATCAGGTTCTAATGGTCTGGTAGTCAGGGCTCTATCGTTTCTCCATCAGGTCCTAATGGCCTGGAAGTCAGGGCTCTGTCGTTTCTCCATTAGGTCCTAATGGCCTGCTAGTCAGGGCTCTATCGTTTCTCCATCAGGTCCTAATGGCCTGGTAGTCAGGGCTCTATCGTTTCTCCATCAGGTCCTAATGGTCTGGTAGTCAGGGCTCTATCGTTTCTCCATCAGGTCCTAATGGCCTGCTAGTCAGGGCTCTATCGTTTCTCCATCAGGTCCTAATGGCCTGGTAGTCAGGGCTCTGTCGTTTCTCCATCAGGTCCTAATGGCCTGGTAGTCAGGGCTCTGTCGTTTCTCCATCAGGTCCTAATGGCCTGGTAGTCAGGGCTCTATCGTTTCTCCATCAGGTCTTAATGGCCTGGTAGTCAGGGCTCTATCGTTTCTCCATCAGGTCCTAATGGCCTGGTAGTCAGGGCTCTATCGTTTCTCCATCAGGTCCTAATGGCCTGGTAGTCAGGGCTCTGTCGTTTCTCCATCAGGTCCTAATGGCCTGGTAGTCAGGGCTCTGTTGTCTCTCTAACCATTCTGATGTCAATGGAAATGCAATGGAAAATCACAAACACTTTTCATCAAAACGGTGTAGTGCTTTTAAAACCTCACTGTGATGATCAATTTGGAGAAAGAAGTTCAACAGCAGGTTGCGACTGAGTGTAAAACATGGTTGTTGTGGATGTTGTTTCAAAGCCTAACACAACGAAATGGACAACGGTTTCTAAGGTGATGATTCATTCAAAACACCCGTACACATATAAGAGCTTATGCATAGGCTTATGATGAAAAAATCTGAATGAAAATGATGATTGTGCCGTTATACTATACATAGCCTATCACATATTCCCCATGGCAGAAAACACAACACAAAACTGATTTAAGATGTCTGGTGCATAATTGGTCTAGACTATACCCCAAAATGAAACACATTTGAGTAATAGCCTTTGAGTGTAGACTGTATTATTATGCATACTGGATGGACTGGTTACCTTATGTTATACTCCAAACGTTCTATCCATGAGTCTGGGTGAGAGCCCTAGGCGATGATGTTGGTTCATTGATTGAAGGGGAAAGTGCTCCATTCCCTATTCAAGTGCATACAGATGACATGCCTTTTCCCCTGGCCCTGTTCCTACCCATTTCATAATGGGCTTTTGCGCACAACTTCAAGTTTCAAGTTTAAGTTCAATGATATTCTTCTTACTATAAAATCACGGAATATAAAATAATGGCACAGGACTTATAAGCATATCTTGTCACATAACAGCCAGATAACGTACAGTAGGCCAACTCATATTCTGTTCTTCTGAAATACATTTTCTTCATATAATGTTTCTTTAGACCTGATTAAAATAAATAATGGATTTATCGTGGTGTATGTTCAATTGATTTATTATACGTTTTAAAATGTAGATGTTCCAAAGGCGCACATCAGTGGCTTGTATGCAGCTGGTATGCAGCTGGTATGCAGCTGGTATGCGTGGAGGCCTGGAGATACTAAATGTGTTCGTTAATTACAGGTCAATTAATTAGGGACGGGGTGTTTTACACACACACACACGGACGGATGGACGAAAAAAGAGGGGAAGGATAACTTTAACAAGTATTACAATGGTCTGTCAGTCTGACATTGGAAATGGACATGCCGATTTATCATTTCCTCAAGTTCTGTGGGAATGAATGTTGACCTCTGACATCTTCCCAACCTTTGCCTGACTTCTGACCTCTGCCTTCAGTTTCACGGTGCTCCGGAGCTGTATGAGGCCATGCTGAAGCACCTGAACATTGTGTTCACAGCTCTCTTCACACTAGAGTGCATCCTCAAGATCATCGCTTTCGGACCACTGGTGAGTCTCCATACATTACAGCACATGGTCACTATCTATCTAAGCATTTAGGAAAATAGACTATAGACTAATTTTGGATTAACTCGAGTTGTCTTTTTGGGGAAAATATAGTTGAAGTCAGAAGTTTACATACACTTAGGTTGGAGTCATTAAAACTTGTTTTTCAACCACTCCACAAATTTCTTGTTAACAAACTATAGTTTTGGCAAGTCGGTTAGGAAATCTACTGTATGCATGACACAAGTACCTTTTCCAACAATTGTTTACAGACAGATTATTTCACTTCTAATTCACTGTATCACAATTCCAGTGGGTCAGAAGTTTACAAACAGTAAGTTGACTGTGCCTTTAAACAGCTTGGGAAATTCCAGAAAATGATGTCATGGCTTCAGAAGCTTCTGATAGGCTAATTGACATAATCTGAGTCAATTGGAGGTGTACCTGTGGATTATTTCAAGGTCTATCTTCAAACTCAGTGCCTCTTTGCTTGACATCATGGGAAAATCAAAACAAATCAGCCAATACCTCAGAAAAAATGTGTAGACCTCCACAAGTCTGGTTCATCCTTGGGAGCAATTTCCAAACACCTGGAGGTACCACGTTCATCTGTACAAACAATAGTACGCAAGTATAAACACCATGGGATGACGCAGCCGTCATACCGCTCAGGAAGGAGACGCGTTCTGTCTCCTAGAGATGAATGTGCGTTGGTGCGAAAAGTGCAAATCAATCCCAGAACAACAGCAAAGGACCTTGTGAAGATGCTGGAGGAAACGGGCACAAAGGTATCTATATCCACAGTAAAACGAGTCCTATATCGACAACCTGAAAGGCCGCTCAGCAAGGATGAAGCCACGGCTCGAAAACCCCCATAAAAAGCCAGACTACGGTTTGCAACTGCACATGGGACAAAGACCGTACCTTTTGGAGAAATGTCCTCTGGTCTGATGAAACAAAAATAGATCTGTTTGGCCATAATGACCATCGTTATGTTTGGAGGAAAAAGGGGGAGGCTTGCAAGTCGAAGAAAACCAACGAAACCGTCTAGCACGGGGGTGGAAGCCTCATGTTGTGGGGGTGCTTTGCTGCAGGAGGGACTGGTGCACTTCACAAAATAGATGGCATCTTGAAGGAGGAAAATGATGTGGACATATTGAAGCAACATCTCAAGATGTCAGTCAGGAAGTTCTAATGTTGTGGCAAAATGGCTTAAGGACAACAAAGTCAAGGTATTGGAGTGGCCATCACAAAGCCCTGATCTCAATCCTATAGAACATTTGTGAGAGGAACTGAAAAAGCATATGCGAGCAAGGAGGCCTACTAACCTGACTCAGTTACACCAGCTCTGTCAGGAGGAATGGGCCAAAATACTCCCAACTTATTGTGGGAAGCTTGAGGAAGGCTACCCGAATTGTTTGACCCAAGTTAAACAATTTAATGCCAATGCTACCAAATACTAATTGAGTGTATGTTAACTTCTGACCCATAAGGGAATGTGATGAAAGAAATAAAAGTTTAAATAAATCATTCTATCAATTATTATTCTGACTTTTCACACTCTTCAAATAAAGTGGTGATCCTAACTGACCTAAGACATGGCATTTACAAGCATTAAATGTCAAGAATTGTGAAAAACTGATTTTAAATGTATTTGGCTAAGGTGTACGTAAACTTCTGACTTCAACTGTATATGGATTCGTATGCTTCATTTATAAGTCCATAAATCTATGTAGCAACTAAGGATTTCCCCTTTAAAAGGCAGTGACCATCATACAGCAGAACTGTCTCCATTTGAACATTAACCATTAACCTGCCCCATTTATTCTGTCTACTCTTCCACGAATGTCCCGCAAAATCGTTCCCGTCTCGCATTTGGGCTTTTTAGATGTGGTCGCCTTAATTCCCTCAGTGGAACATTGCTACTGCAAAATGTTAACACCATCTTTTCACATGTGAAAATGAGATGTTTGCAGTTGGAGTGTTTTTTTGTGAATATAGCTTGTGCCAATAAATTTTTTGCTAGGATTAAATGTCAGAAATTGCTAAAAACGGAGTTTAAATGTATTTGGCTAATGTGTATGTAAACTTCAGACTTCAACTGTAGATGACTGTGTACCAGGGTGGGGAAGAGAGACAGAGAAACTGAGGCAGAGATAGAGAAAGTGGGATATCAGGACAGAGACTGATAAAGAGCCTTTGTGAAAACATTGGAAGGTTAATGTATGGCCAGGGGTAGTTTGGATGAGGGTATGCTGACAAGCCTTCAGCAAGAGCCACCGGGGAGGCGAGGTGTGTGTTGGGGATGATACAACAGCTTAAGTTGAGGGGATGAGGGTGGGAGGGTAAAGCAGTGGGATTGAAGGATGGAGGAATACATCTCCCAGGCAGCGCCGGGCCACCTGGCCCCTCTGCGCGGCCCTTCATCTCCAGATTCATTCACAGTTCATCCCTAGGCTCATTTGTCAAATGGCTTTTTTCACACGCCAATTACCTCCACCTGTTCAGCACTTAGCCCAGATGGATGGGCCTCTCGCTCTCTCGCACTCGCTCTCTCTTGCTCCCTCTCTCTCTGGGCGCCTATGTAGTTTCAAATTGCCATGCTCCCCAGGAGGAGCGTATGCTCACTGCCATGCCACCTGACAGATTCACCTGTCTGTCTTAGGTCTATGCCGCTGTTTAGAATCTCTGTGTGTGTGTGTCTGGGAGTGAGTGACACTCTGTAGGCTATATATTGGATGGCCTTTTAATGAAACTCAAAGCAACTCATTAAAAGCTGCCTCATTTGAGGAGCTTAGAAGACATGCTCTGTAGAGTGTGGCCTGAGGAAAGCATTTAAAGAGCAAGGGTTTGGTACCAATCACAATAAAACCTCTATCCCTCTCCCTCCCCCTCTCTCACCCGCTCTCCCTCTATTTCTCTCTTTTTCTTCCTCTCTCTTTCTCTGTTGCAGAATTACTTGAAGGCAGCTTGGAACGTGTTTGACTTTGTGACAGTATTGGGGAGTATCACTGACATCTTGGTCACAGAGATTAAGGTAAGTGCTGCTTCATTACAGTGTGCCCATACAACTTATTTTATGGCAAATATAAACTCAGAAAAAAAGAAATGTCCTCTCACTGTCAACTGCATTTATTTTCAACAAACTTAACATGTGTAAATATGTGTATGAACATAACAAGATTCAACAACTGAGACATAAACTGAACAAGTTCCACAGACATGTGACTAACAGAAACTGAACAAAGGGGGGGTCAAAATCAAAAGTAACAGTCAGTATTTGTTGTGGCCACCAGCTGCATTAAGTACTGCAATGCATCTCCTCCTCATGGACTGCACCAGATTTGCCAGTTCTTGCTCTGAGATGTTACCCCACTCTTCCACTAAGGCACCTGGGGGGAATGGCCCTAGCCCTCACCCTCTAATCCAACAGGTCCCAGACTTGCTCAATGGGATTGAGATCCGGGCTCTTCGCTGGCCATGGCAGAACACTGACATTCCTGTCTTGCAGGAAACCATGCACAGAACGAGCAGTATGGCTGGTGGCATTATCATGCTGAAGGGTCATGTCAGGATGAGCCTGCAGGAAGGGTACCACATGAGGGAGGAGGATGTCTTCCCTGTAACGCACAGCGTTGAGATTGCCTGCAATGACAACAAGCTCAGTTCGATGATGCTGTGACACACCAACCCAGACCATGATGGACCCTCCACCTCCAAATCGATCCCTCTCCAGAGTACATGTCTCGGTGTAACGCTTATTCCTTCGACGATAAACGTGAATATGACCATCACCCCTGGTGAGACAAAACCGCGACTCGTCAGTGAAGAGCACTTTTTTCCAGTCCTGTCTGGTCAGTGATGGTGGGTTTGTGCCCATAGGCGACGTTGTTGCCGGTGATGTCTGGTGAGGACCTGTCTTACAACAGGTCTACAAGCCCTCAGTCCAGCCTCTCAGCCTATTGCGGACAGTCTGAGCACTGATGGAGGGATTGTGGTGGTTCCTGGTGTAACTCGGGCAGTTGTTGTTGCCATCCTGTACCTGACTCACAGGTGTGATGTTCGGATGTACCGATCCTGTGCAGGTGTTACACTTGGTCTGCCACTGCGAGGACAATCAGCTATCCATCCTCTCTCCCTGTAGCGCTGTCTTAGGCGTCTCACAGTACGGACATTGCAATTTATTGCCCTGACAACATTAGCAGTCCTCATGCCTCCAAGCAGCATGCCAAAGGCACGTTCACGCAGATGAGCAGGGACCCTGGGCATCTTTCTTTTGGTGTTTTTCAGAGTCAGTAGAAAGGCCTCTTTAGTTTCCTAAGTTTTCATAACTGTGAACTTAATTGCCTACCGTCTGTAAGCTGTTAGTGTCTTAACGACCGTTCCACAGGTGCATGTTCATTAATTGTTTATGGTTCATTGACCATGCATGGAAAACAGTGTTTAAACCCTTTACAATGAAGATCTGTGAAGTTATTTGGATTTTTACTAAGTATCTTTGAAAGACAGGGTCCTGAAAAAGGGACGTTTCTTTTTTTGCTGACTTTATATGGCAATTGCATCGGCACATAGCGATTCTCCTATATGCAGTCGTGCCTGTATGTCTTCACTCATACTACATTTACTCCTTGAATGAGGATGTTTTCATGAGGTTTAACCAAGTTACATTACTGTTGGTGAGGTAATCAGAAGAAGCCACCAGCATATCCTTCTGCTTTAGAGAGCTGCTGGGGATGGCTGAGAGCTCTCTCTCCTTTTGGATAGATTAGTATGGAGCTGGGGGACAGACCGGAGTGGGAGGCGGAGTTTGAAAGGGGGATCAGGAAAAGCCTCTGTGCAGATTGCAGCACAGTACCACTGGAGTAGTCCACGGTTGGAGTAGTCCGTTTACTATTTAATGTCTTTGTGGACGAAATTTCCCTTTGTGTGGGATTTCTCTCCCCGTGACAGTCTTTTTCTTCTCTCTCTCTCTGGTTTTCTATCTTTCTCTCACTGTGTTTCCATCTTCTGTTATTTCTTTGCTGGTGCCTATGCTCCCTCTGTGACACTATGGACCCTCTCTAGACGGTAAGTGTCTTGTTCCCGTTGCTTTTGACCATTCCCTTGGCGGCCAGTCTAAATCATACATAAATGGATAGGTAGATACTCTCCACTGAAATGGTACGACTGCTTCACTGAGCCCACTTGTTAACCTAAACCATTCTGAGTGTAACCCAAATCTGATCCAAGAACAGTTGTTTGAATTCCAGTGTGTCTCCTCCTGCAGGACAAGCTGATCAATCTGAGTTTCTTGAGGCTGTTCAGGGCGGCCAGGCTCATCAAGCTGCTGAGGCAGGGCTACACCATTCGCATCCTGCTATGGACCTTTGTCCAGTCCTTCAAGGTGATTCACTGACCCCTCACCTCTAACCCTTGACCCTGAGGTTTGACCCCTGCCTACTCAACATGGACTCTTGATTTGAGAGTTACATGGTATTCATCTGATCAGTAGTGAATTTAATGAATGTAGGCTGATTCATTATTTTGTAATAACTGTAAGCATATAGATTGAACTGTAAGGGGAGATAAGGAAATAAAATGAGGACATCTTTCATTTTGTATACTTAAAGGGATACTTAGAGATTTTGGCAATGAGGCCCTATATCTACTTCATCAGATGAACTCGTAGATACCATTACATGTGTCTGTGTCCAGTATGAAGGAAGTTAGAGGTAGTTTCGGGAGCCAATGCTAACTAGCATTAGCACAATGACTGGAAGTCTACAGGTATCTGCTAGCACCCATAGGCTTCCAGCCATTGTGCTAACGCAAGCCAAAATCCCAAAGTATCCCTTTAATGGCATTTGAAGTGATATTGATGTTTATTTGGAGTCTTAGAGAAGTGGTTTGTTCTGTGGAGCTTTCGTCGTAGAGAGAACAAGGACATTGCCAAGAATAGTTAATTTGATAGCAGGTTAAATGTGGGGTGGTGAGAGCTTTTAAGCCCCAATGAAAATGGATAGTTGCTGCAGAATGTTAAAAGGTAGCTCATTATTTCTGATTAATGTGTACCCTTCCCTTGTCTGGGATATATGTGATTAAGGAAATCAACCCCGCGGGTCACGTTGGCTGCTCTGCTCCATAAATAAGACTATTAAACCTTACTGTGCTGTTAACTTCTCGGTGCGTGTGTATATTTTCTATTTCCAGGCCCTACCTTACGTCTGCCTCCTCATCGCTATGCTCTTCTTCATCTACGCCATCATCGGCATGCAGGTGAGTCATACCACACACACGTCCAGTGACAATAACTATGCTATACTATGTTATATATCATAAAGATAATGTCAACAGCTTATCCTCTATGGGAGATGGTTAAACAGATGGTTCCAATCTTTAAAGTCGATTGCTCATTTAAAAGGAAGCCTATGTGGCAGCAAATCTGATCAATTGTATGCACAATGGAGGTGCTTGCCATCCACTAGATTAGCATTGCATTATAAATCAATGGTAATTGTGTCTTCTCGTAAAAGAGCCGTCATTTAATCATCGATGCTGTATAATGAGATGCTGTATAATGACAAAAGGGCACCCAGAGGGAGGGGTGGATCAGGACACCCCACCATGAGTGACAAACTTCATATCCCAATTAAACAGGGAGCCAAAATAAGCTTATCTGGCTCTTTGTTATCATCAGGACTATCTGTGTGTCCCAAATGGCACGCTATCCCCATATAGTGCCCTTTTTCAAAAGTAGTGCACTATATAGGGAATATCAACATTTGTGTGCCATTTGGATGTACCCTATACGTGTGAACTTGGGCAGAATACAGGGTCTCACCATGTCCTTCAATTCTATTGTTATTAGATTATAAAGATTTCTAGATAGCTACAGTGAACTCCAAAAGTATTAGGACAGTGAACTATTTTTGTTTTTAGCTCTGTACTCCAGCAGTTTGGACGTGGAGCAGACTGTCAGCTTTAATTCGAGGGTATTTTCATCCATATCGGGTGAACCGTTTAGAAATTACAGTACATTTTGTTTAAAGTCCCCCATTTTAGGGACCAAAAGTATTGGGACAAATTTACTTACAGTTGAAGTCGGAAGTTTACATACACTTAGGTTGGAGTCATTAAAACTCGTTTTTCAACCACTCCACAAATTTCTTGTTAATAACAAACTATAGTTTTGGCAAGTCGGATAGGACATCTACTTTGTGCATGACAAAAGTAATTTTTCCAAGAATTGTTTACAGACAGATTATTTCACATCTAATTCACTATCACAATTCCAGTGGGTCAGAAGGTTACATACACTAAGTTGACTGTGCCTTTAAACAGCTTGGAAAATTCCAGAACATCAGGGATTTAGAAGCTTCTGATAGGCTAATTGACATAATTTGAGTCAATTGGAGGTGTACCTGTGGATGCATTTCAAGGCCTACCTTCAAACTCAGTGCTTCTTTGCTTGACATCATGGGAAAATCAAAATAAATCAGCCAAGACCTCAGAAAAAGAATTATAGACTGGTTCATTCTTGGGAGCAATTTCCGAATGCCTGAAGGTACCACGCTCATCTGTACAAACAATAGTATGCAAGAATAAACACCATGGGACCACACAACCGTTATACCGCTCAGGAAGGAGATCTGTCTCCTAGAGATTAACGTATTTTGGTAGGAGGGACTGCAGGAGGGACTGGTGCACTTTACAAAATAGATGGCATCATGAGGAGGAAAATGATGTGGATATATTGAAGCAACATCTCAAGACGTCAGTCAGGAAGTTAAAGCTTGGGCGCAAATGGGTCTTCCAAATGGACAATGACCCCAAACATACTTCCAAAGTTGTGGCAAAATGGTTTAAGGACAACAAAGTCAAGGTATTGGAGTGGCCATCACAAAGCCCTGACCTCAATCCCATAGAAAATGTGTGGGCAGAACTGAAAAAGCGTGTGCTAGCAAGGAGGCCGCAACACCTGAACCTATAGGGGAGGGTCTGGGTGGGCATCTGTCCGCGGTGGCGGCTCTGGCGCTGGACGTGAACCCCACTCCACCATAGTCTTAGACAGCTTCTGTGGCCTTCTAAGAACGGCGACCCTTGCCGCCGACCCTGGCCTGGGAACCCTAATAAATGGGCCCACAGGACTGAGGGACACCTCTGGACTGAAGGACGCTTCTGGACTGAAGGACGCTTCTGGACTGAAGGACGCCTCTGGACTGAACAAACTCCTCCAGACTGAGGGGCAGCTCCGGACTGAGGGGCAGCTCCGGACTGAGGGGCAGCTCCGAACTGAGGGGCAGCTCCGGAATGAGGGGCAGCTCCGGACTGAAGGACCGCTCCGGACTGAAGGACCGCTCCGGACTGAAAAGCAATTCCGGCATCCAGCAGCTCCTGGCTGACTGACTGCTCTGGCATGTCCTGGCTGACTGACGGCTCTGGCAGCTCCTGGCTGACTGGCGGCTCTGGAAGCTCCTGGCTGGCTGGCGGGCGGCTCTGGCAGCTCCTGGCTGGCTGGCGACTCTGGAAGCTCCTGGCTGGCTGGCGGCTCTGGAAGCTCCTGGCTGGCTGGCGGCTCTGGAAGCTCCTGGCTGACTGGCGGCTCTGGAGGCTCCTGGCTGACTGGCGGCTCCTGGCTGACTGGCGGCTCAGGACAGACTGGCGGCTTTAGCGGCTCAGGACAGACTGGCGGCTCATTACAGACTGGCGACTCTGGCGGCTCAGGACAGACTGGCAACTCTGGCGGCTCAGGACAGACTGGCGGCTCATTACAGTCTGGCGGCTCTAGCGGCTCGGGACAGACTGGTGACTCTGGCGGCTCAGGACAGACTGGCGGCTCTGGCGGCTCAGGACAGACTGGCGGCTCTGGTGGCTCAGGACAGACGGGAGACTCTGGCGGCTCAGGACAGACTGGCGGCTCTGGCGGCTCAGGACAGACGGGACACTCTGGCGGCTCAGGACAGACGGGAGACTCTGGTGGCTCAGGACAGACGGGAGACTCTGGCGGCTCAGGACAGACGGGAGACTCTGGCGGCTCTGGACAGACGAGGCGTACTGTAGGCCTGGTGCGTGGTGCCGGCACTGGTGGTACCGGGCTGGGGACACGCACCTCAGGGCAAGTGCGTGGAGCAGGAACAGGGAATACTGGACCCTGGAGGTGCACTGGTGTCCTGGTGCGTGGTGCCGGCACTGGTGATACCAGGCTGGAGACACGCATCTCAGGGCGAGTGCGGGGAGAAGGAACAGAACACCCCGGGTTGTGAAGGTACTCTGGAGACCTGGTGTGTATAGCTGGCATCAATTGTTCCGGAACTTTAACACGTTTCGGGATGAGTACTAGGATCTGACACGTGGCATCAGACAGCTAACACGCTGCTCAGGGTGAATGCCATGCATAATATGCCAAACCAACAGCGCTCTCTCTTCACTCTCCTCCAATTTTATCAACAACTCGTCGAATGTCTCATAATCTCTCCTCCATTCACTCTCCTCCAATTTGTCCAATAACTCCTCAACATTCTCGGACTCACACCTCAACTTCGCCGACTGCTCTGATTCCATCCTCGGCTCCTTATCTCCTACCTGAACTCGCCACCACCCCCATGTGCTACCCCCCAATACATTTTTGGGGCTGCCTCTCGGGCTTCCAGCCGCTCTGCCGTGCTAGCTCCTCATAATGCCGCCTCTCTGCTTTTGCTGCCTCAAGCTCTGCTTTGGGGCGGCGATATTCCCCTGGCTCTGCCCAGGGTCCTTTGCCTTCCAACTCGTCCTCCCATGTCCTTTCCTCCTCCTTGCGCTGCTGCTGCTGCCGCTGCCTGTTACCACGCTGCTTGGTCCTTTTTTGGTTGGTGGTTCTGTAACGGTTGTCGTCTGGAGATAGAGAGTACCAAAGCGCAGCGTGGTTAGTGTTCTTCTTTTTAATGGAAAACTAAACACTTAAAAAACACAAAAGAACAAAGTGACAACCGAAACAGTTCTATCTGGTGCAGACACACAAAGAATGAAAATAACCACCCACAAACCCCAACAGAAAACAGGCTACCTAAATATGGTTCCCAATCAGAGACAATGACTAACACCTGCCTCTGATTGAGAACCATATCAGGCCAAACAAGAAACCCAACCTAGAAACACAAAACATAGAATACCCACCCAACTCACGTCCTGACCAACTAAAACAAACAAATAACACAAGAACTAGGGTCAGAACGTGACAGTGGAAGGCTACCCGAAGTCCAACAATTTTAAGGCAATGATACCAAATACTAATTGAGTGTATGTAAACTTCTGAATGTGATGAAAGAAATAAAAGCTGGAATAAATCTTTCTCTCTACTATTATTCTGACATTTCACATTCTTAAAATAAAGTGTAATCCTGACTGACCTAAAATAGGGAATTTTTACTAGGATTAAATGTCAGGGATTGTGAAAAACTGAGTTTAAATGTATTTGGCTAAGGTGTATGTAAACTTCCGGCTTCAACTGTATGTGTATTAAAGTAGTAAAATGTTAAGTATTTGGTCCCATTTTCATAGCACACAATACTACATCAAGCTTGTGACTTTTTGTTGTATGCATTTGCTGTTTGTTTTGATTGTGTTTCAGATTATGAATGAGTAGGTGTGTCCAAACTTTTGACTGGTACTGTACAAGTATTTGCCCCCTTTCTGATTTTCTCTATTTTTGCATATTTTTTACTCTTAACGTTAATAGATCTTCAACCAAAACCAAATATTAGATAAAGGGAACCTGAGTGAACAAATAATACAAAATGTTGATAATGAATACATTTATTTTATAAACAAAGTTACGCAACACCCAAAGCATCTGTGTGAAAAAGTAATTGCCCCCTTACACTCAATAATTGGTTGTGCCACCTTTAGCTGCAAAGACTGCAACCAAATGCTTCCTGTAGTTGCTCACATTGCTGTGTGTAGTTGCTCACATTGCTGTGGAGGAATATTGTCTCACTCTTCCATGCATAACTGCTTTAACTCCGTGACATCGTGGCTAATGTATTTTTTGGAGATAGCATTACATTGCATCGTATCAAATCCTGCAAAGGCTGATACAATCAGCACTAGCTCCTGGGATCACTTTCTTATACAAATCACTTCCCTATTTCTAACTCGCACGGGTGTGTCTCAAATGACACCCTATTCCCTACATAGTGCACTACTTTTGACCAGAACCCATAGGACTCTGGTCAAAAGTAGTGTACTATACAGGGAATGGGGTTCCCTGTATAGTTCCCTGTATAGGACATACCTATAGATAACATACAGGGAATCCCTCTAACTGCCATGCTGGCCATTTCTGATTCCTACAGGTGTTTGGAAACATTGAGCTGAATGAGGAATCAGCCATCAATCACCACAACAACTTCCAGACCTTCTTCCAGGCTCTGATGCTTCTGTTCAGGTGACCATGTCTCCACATTCTCCATTTTAGGCCTTTTTTCACATATCTTTCTATTATTGCTATTGCAGTATAATGTAATACAATAACCATGTATTTCCTTATGCTCATGGTGGTGTTTGTGGTAGATATACAGTGTCCAATGATGGATATACAGTGCTTATATTGCATGTGTTTGTTTGTGTATATGTGTGTATCTACAATGTGTGTGTGTGTGTGTGTGTGTCCCTTTGCAGGAGTGCAACAGGTGAGGCGTGGCATGAGATCATGCTGTCGTGTCTGAGTAACCGTCCGTGTGATAAGCTGTCAGGGTCCGGAGGGAAGGAGTGCGGCAGTGACTTTGCTTATTTCTACTTTGTCTCCTTCATCTTCCTCTGCTCCTTCCTGGTCAGTATGGGCCATCACAAATGAATGACCAATTAGGATGACCAATGTCCAATGATTGACCAATGATCAGCAAGAAAGGACCATTCACCTCTCCACCTCCCTGTCCCTTCCTCCAGATGCTCAATCTGTTTGTGGCGGTCATCATGGACAACTTTGAGTACCTGACCAGAGACGCCTCTATCCTGGGGCCTCACCACCTGGACGAATTCGTCCGTGTTTGGGCCGAGTACGACCCTGCTGCCTGGTAGGTGTCTTTAATCCTCCTCCAGGTGATAATTTTTTTCCCCTGAGTCAAGACAGCGTCAGTTTTAGGTGAAGGGAGGGACATTAAGTGTCATAGTGAAGTGTATAGCAAATAGTCGGTGACAAATCAAAGATGGTTCTAATTTCCAGTGGGATGACTCTGTGACGTTTGACAACGATTGACGGGCAGGGAGGGATCCCGTTTTAGTGGGGCTGAGTGACGTTAAGCCGGCGCCTGGAGTGCCAACTAGGGCCTCAGAGGCAGACTGATGTAAATCCATGGTTCCGCTCCGCTCAACTCTGCTCGATATCCGCTAGGCTCTCCTGACGACCCTGAAGCTCCTCTCATTCTGTCATTGTGGTGGGAGAAGAAACTATTTCAATCACCCAACACATCTCAGCTGCTTTCCAAAGTATTTATCAGACCCATTGAGAAATACTGGAACAATCAGCACTAGCTCAAAAATAGGAAGTTAGGCTGAGATGCAGCAGGGTGAGAAGTCCTAAATGTCCCCAATGCCACTCTATTCACTATGTGCCCTTGGACTTTATAGGCTATAGGGTTTCATTTGGGACACAGACTTATAACCTCACAGTAACCCTGTAGTCAAGTATGACTATAGATAAACAAGCATGTTATTTATATACTGAGTATACCAAACATTAGGAGCACCTTCCTAATATTGAGTTTCACCCCCTGGATTCACCTGGTCAGTGTATGTCATGGAAAGAGTTGTTAATGTTTTCTATACTCTGTGTATATCTGCACCATATCTACAGGTGGGCTTTATTCAATGACCATGACTGCACACAATGGAGGATATACATGTTAAGTCATTGGAAATTGTTGTGTTTGTGTCCTAACCTCCTCTAACCTGTCTTGTCTTTTACAGCGAAAGGATATGCTATCAGGATATGTACAAATTGTTGCGTTTTATCTCGCCTCCTCTCGGCTTAGGGAAGAAGTGTCCTAATAGGGTGGCCTACAAGGTTTGCAACCCCACACACCCCTTAATCATGAAGGGATGAGGTTGAGTGAATGAATGTGAATGACTCCTAGTGCCAGAGATTCAACCACACACACACACACACACACACACACACACCCACACACACATACCTCTCATACTAACCAGCTGGTGGGTAACCATGGCAACTAATGGAAAACAATGCCACAATGTAAGCCTCATTACAGTATACTGACCAGGCTTCATCATCATCTCTGTTTTCACCATACTGAATGCAGTATGCAGTAGGCCTATATGGTTTTCTCAGAGTAGGCCCGGGAGACTGCTCAATTTGGTTACCGCTGATGTCTCGGAGCATGCAGGAACAGAAGACATCTGAACAGTGAAGCTGCAACCTTGCCCTGAGCATACATACATATACATGTACATACTACATACACATCATGATCAATCCAACCTCATGATTTTGCCATCTCAATTCCCCAAAAACACCCCACCCTCTTCCTGTCCAACCCTGTGATCCATCCCAGTCTCAAGCAGGACAGGGTTGGCATCCCGCCCCGGAATCCACTGCCCTGGAAATCTAAAATAACACAGATTTCTGTTGTTATCATTTTCTCTTTTGTTTAACCATCTTCTTTTGGTAATTTCTAACTCCCCCTGCCCCCTCCTCCTACCTTACCTGGATTCCTCCAACCCTCTCTCTGACCCCTGTGATCTCCTCCTGTGACTTCTCCCCCTGTGAAGTGGCCGTATGACCTACCTCGATATGTACGAGATGCTCCGTCACATGTCCCCTCCACTAGGTTTGGGAAAGAAATGCCCGCCCAGAATCGCCTACAAGGTAGACCCCCCCCCCCCCTCCTCCTCTTCCCCCAGCAGTCTTCCTCTCACGCCTGTCACTCACTCCCACCTGCCCTGTATCTCTCCCGGCTTCTATCAGTCTGTCACAGCCACTTCCTGCTGTGCTCTTGTAGTGTACTTGTTGTTGCTCTTTCTGTCTGTTGTTGATGTTCTCTTCTGCCCTCTCTCGGCGTTTGGTGTTTACTGTGCTCACTTTTCCGTCTGGCCATTTAGACTTGTTTTGTTTTTAAACTAGGTTTTCGATCTGTTCACCTGAGAAGAAATGAAGACTGACAGTGAACACAAGCCACACTATTAACATGAATTTATCTAGAAACTCATTGCAGGTTTTGAAAATTCACTGTATAACAAATGTGCCGTTTCACATAAAATGAGATAATAAATACGAGGTTAAAAAGTGGTGGAATTCCCCTTTAATTAGTCCTATAGAAGAGTAATACAATTAAAAACACAACCTTTCCCCTCTAGTCTTCTCCATTCTCCCTGAGTCTATACTCTATGGGCTGTTCTGTGTTGTGTGGCAGCATTTAGAGAGCTTGTATTGTGGACCAAGGTACGATTGTTCAGTACTCAGGTGTTTGCCACTGTCAGTGGTTCCAGCATGTACACAGCTGTCTAGATGAATCATTGTTAAAACAGACCTAGCCGTACCCTGGATAAAAGCATCTGCCAAGCGACTAGTTGGGTCTGACATGTGTGGCTTCTCCAAATGTAACTCCTGCTTTTGAGAGATGAATCAATAGGGAGAAATGAGAGGGAGACATGGCACACTGGAGCGAGGCTAGCCTTTTAAAATGATTCCTCCCTTTCTTTGCTGTTGTGGAAAATGCATCTCACTCAACTCCCTCCCTAATGAACAGAGGTACCTGTGTATCTCTGTCCCCCTCAGGATCTGAGCGGAGCTTCACAATCCCTGCTAAATTACCTTTCTTGTCCTCCGTATTGGGATTTCTCTCATCTACCTAACTCCACTTTGTTTGTGTGTGTGTGTGCGTGTGCGTGCGTTCATGTGTTTTTGACAGTATGTGTGTACCTTTATGTGTATATACAGTATTTGTATGTTTGGGTGATGGTCTCACAAGTCTGTGGTTTTCCTGTCTCTCTAGTGGGCACTACATGACATGTCAGGCCCTCCACACCTCTTCCTCCTCTTCCACCTCTCCTCTTCTCCTTCTGTATTGTAACAGCTCCCGCATGGAAGTACGCTCTCTTGAGCTCAAGGGAGGCTTGCTTGCACGCGCACACACACACACAAACACGTCTCATCTGCAATTCCCCTCCGCTTGGCTTGAAGACAATAGGATCTGTCCTTCCCAGTCTCTGCATGTTTTTGTGTGCATCCTCATTCTGCCTCCCCATTAGCCCTGCATCAAGCTCTACATGCATGTATGTCACTATGTCTGAGTCTCAATTGGAAGACTATTCCCTATATATTGTACTCGTTTTGCCCAGAGCCCTATGGGCCCTAGTCAAAAGTAGTGCACTATATAGGGAGTAGTGTGCCTTTTGGGATGCAACCTATCTCTCTACTCTGCTAGCCTTCTCACAATGAAAGGAGGCTAGGTGGAGTGTGGCCCCATAACACAGACATGGCTTCATTCATCCTTTCATAGCAGCACTAAAACATACTACTCCAGGGCTTGCCTTGGATTCATGCTGACATGTGAACTGGTTCTATCATGTTGTGGTTGCTGAATTCAGAAAAGGACTACACTCCACTTCATCCACACCACTCATAGTTTCTATTAAATTGCTATTAAGTCACTTTTCAGTCACTTGTCATCATCCATAAGATGATGAACTCACCATGCATTTCTCTGAGGAGTACTAATACACATTGCATTGATTTATTGGGCATGTCCCCCTCAATGTCCATCTCAAACATTGACCCATAGTCTCACTCTCACGTTATTTGCATGGAGTGTTGCTCTGAATGTTCTCTTTCCTCTCTGGGATGTCTTGTGTTGTTGTGTTCCTTGAAAGCGATTCTGTGTGCTGGACTGAAACTAAGTGAAGCCACTGGCTGTTAGAAGTCCACACTCGCTCTCAAGTGAAACATATCAATTCATTTAGCATTTATGGTGTCCATATTAGGACAGTTTCAGATTCTACAGCCAGCACACAGAACCTCCCTAAAGGCCTATTGATCCTAACGTGGGTGTTCTAATGGGCCCTCACCATGGTTTCTATTCTCCTTAGCGATTGGTTAAGATGAACATGCCCATTGCTGATGACAACACGGTGCACTTCACGTCCACTCTGATGGCGCTCATCCGCACTGCTCTGGAGATCAAACTGGCGTCTGGTCAGTGACCTTTAACCTAACCACCTCTACACAAAAACACACTCCAACCACAGTAGTAGAATGGGAATATGGCAAATACGAATAAATACAAAACATAAATCAAGTAAAAAAAACAGTTTAAAGGATATATATATAAATAAAAGTACAAAAGTATAAAAGTTGTTTACTTACAGAAATCACAATAATATTGTGTCATCATTCAAAGAAGAGGGTGGTGGCCTAATAAATCCGTCCTGCTCGGTCTAGGGCCATATGTATCAAGCATCAACAGTAGGAATGCTGACTTTGGATCAGTTAAGCCTTTTAGATAAAATGTATGAACTTACATGGACAGGGGGGGACCTGATCCTAGATCAGCACTCTACTCTGAGGTGCTTGATACATGTGATACAATGTGTGGGACATTAGTTTCTGGTGCTGATGAATGAGTAAGGATGTATGTGATGTGACCTAGGCGTTTGTCTCTCAACAGGAGTCCTGGCCCAGCGTCTGTGTGACTCTGACCTGAGGAAAGAGATCTCCAGAGTCTGGCCCAACCTGCCTCCGAAGACTATCGACCTGCTGGTCACACCATATAAAAGTAAGCCACGCTGGTGGTGTGAGTGTGTGTGTGTTTGTGTTAAAGGGTGTGAGTGTGTGTTTGTGTTAAAGGGTGTGAGTGTGTGTTTATTTGTGTTAAAGGGTGTGAGTGTGTGTGTGTTTGTGTTAAAGGGTGTGAGTGTGTGTGTTTGTGTTAAAGGGTGTGAGTGTGTGTGTGTGTTTGTGTTAAAGGGTGTGAGTGTGTGTGTGTGTTTGTGTTAAAGGGTGTGAGTGTGTGTGTGTATTTGTGTTAAAGGGTGTGAGTGTGTGTGTGTGTTTGTGTTAAAGGGTGTGAGTGTGTGTGTGTGTTTGTGTTAAAGGGTGTGAGTGTGTGTGTGTTTGTGTTAAAGGGTGTGAGTGTGTGTGTGTTTGTGTTAAAGGGTGTGAGTGTGTGTGTGTGTTTGTGTTAAAGGGTGTGAGTGTGTGTGTGTGTGTTTGTGTTAAAGGGTGTGAGTGTGTGTGTGTGTTTGTGTTAAAGGGTGTGAGTGTGTGTGTGTGTTTGTGTTAAAGGGTGTGAGTGTGTGTGTGTGTTTGTGTTAAAGGGTGTGAGTGTGTGTGTGTGTTTGTGTTAAAGGGTGTGAGTGTGTGTGTGTGTGTGTTTGTGTTAAAGGGTGTGAGTGAGAAACTGAAATGCAGAGCAATAGAGAGAAAGAAGTAAGAAAGAACTTAGAGAGACAGAAAATACAGGAAATAATCTTCAGAGCACTGAGCTTCACCAAAGACCAGTCATCTCTCCAGGGGTGTGTTGGCTCAACTGCCAGGCTTTCTGCTAATTTCTACTCTCTCTTTTGACTGCTTGTTCTGTCTATTCTGTATGTGGGAGCTATGTTTACACACACATATACACACACACACACGCGCGGCTTCACAACAGTACACTCGCCCTCATTCTGTCTCCTCCGATGCCATCTACTGGTAGTGGAGAGAAGACAACTAGTGCTTCAACTTTTCTCCACTGCTCTCTCCTTCCTTCATTCCTTCTTCTTTATCTCCTCCTTCCTTCATTCCTTCTTCTTTATCTCCTCCTTCCTTCATTCCTTCTTCTTTATCTCCTCCTTCCTTCATTCCTTCTTCTTTATCTCCTCCTTCCTTCATTCCTTCTTCTTTATCTCCTCCTTCCTTCATTCCTTCTTCTTTATCTCCTCCTTCTTTCATTCCTTCTTCTTTATCTCCTCCTTCCTTCATTCCTAGTGGTTAGAGCGTTGGACTAGTAACCGGAAGGTTGCAAGTTCAAATCCCCGAGCAGACAAGGTACAAATCTGTCGTTCTGCCCCTGAACAGGCAGTTAACCCACTGTTCCTAGGCCGTCATTGAAAATAAGAATTTGTTCTTAACTGACTTGCCTAGTAAAATAAAGGTAAAATTAAATTAAAATCTCCTCCTTCCTTCATTCCTTCTTCTTTATCTCCTCCTTCCTTCATTCCTTCTTCTTTATCTCCTCCTTCCTTCTCTCCTTATTCCTTCACTCCTCCTTCCTTCTCTCCTTATTCCTTCTCACCTTCTTACTTCTCCTTATTCCTTCTCACCTTCTTCCTTCTCTCCTCCTTCCTTCTCACATTCTTCCTTCTCTCCTCCTTCCTTCTCACCTTCTTCCTTCTCTCCTCCTTCCTTCTCACCTTCTTCCTTCTCTCCTCCTTCCTTCTCACATTCTTCCTTCTCTCCTCCTTCCTTCTCTCCTCCTTCCTTCTCAACTTCTTCATTCTCTCCTCCTTCCTTCTCACATTCTTCCTTCTCTCCTCCTTCCTTCTCACATTCTTCCTTCTCTCCTCCTTCCTTCTCACCTTCTTCCTTCTCTCCTCCTTCCTTCTCACCTTCTTCCTTCTCTCCTCCTTCCTTCTCACCTTCTTCCTTCTCTCCTCCTTCCTTCTCACCTTCTTCCTTCTCTCCTCCTTCCTTCTCACCTTCTTCCTTCTCTCCTCCTTCCTTCTCACCTTCTTCCTTCTCTCCTCCTTCCTTCTCACATTCTTCCTTCTCACCTTCTTCCTTCTCTCCTTTCAGATGATGAGTTCAATGAGCTACTTTGCCCCTTTGCGGTTGTAAACCGAGAGCTGACAGTGGGGAAGGTCTACGCTGCCCTCATGATCTTTGACTACTACAAGCAGAACCGGGCCAAGAGACTGGAACAGCAACTGGGACTGGACTTCACAGGGACAATTAAGGTAGGATTGTATAGACAGCTCATCTTTGCCATAATTGCTGCTATGACAGCATGGGCAGTGCCATTGAGGGCTATCTAAACTTCTTCAAAATAGTAAAAGTTGTCAATGGCGCTTCCCATGCTAAAACAGGCTTTGTAGCAAGTGAGCCCTCTATCCACATCTATGGATCTTAAAACTGCACTCATGCATGGGACTGACTCTCATGGATGTTCCTGAGATAAATCTTCCCATACAGACGAAAAGGCATTGGGTCCTATGGTGTTCTTTTGGGGCCAAATTATTAGTGAGTTTTATGCTCCAAATCCATTGAATTTGTCACTACTGTGACTGATGAAGGACTAGAAATGGGATGGAATTTAATGCATTCATAACGTCACCATATTACATTCTCCTCTCTCTGTATCTCCTGCAGAATAAAAAGGGCCCAGCCTTCTTCTGCCCCATGCCCATGAACCATATGCAGGAGGAGGGGACAACAGTCTCCAGAGCCAATCCCCTGCCATCCTCCCAACCTGAACCAGAGTCTCAGGCAGAGCCCACGCCATCCACCACCTCTCTAACCAATGGGGAAGCAGTGTGAGTGCCCATCCATGGGGTTTTCTTAGCAGAGTCATGAATATCAATGGATTAACATTCAAATACTGTACCCATGTAGTAAAGCAGGTAGACGTAGCACATCATGTTGACTAATAATGTAATCTAATGTGCGTGTGTGTGTGTGTGTGTGTGTGTGTGTGTGTGTGTGTGTGTGTGTGTGTGTGTGTGTGTGTTTAACCTCAGACCAAGCACTAGAAGTCCCATAAAAGAGTCAGGAGAGCAACTGTCTCAGGAGGGCCAACGGACCAGCAGTAGAAAAAGGATTCTACAGAGAGGCCAGTCAGAGGACGTGCCCTACTCCAACAAACCTCAGGTACTTAGTACATATATTATACCAAAGATGGGAAATATGCAAGCAACCATTCACTCTTAAACCTCTGGTACACACAACTAGTGGTTGCAAACTTTTCCTAAATTGCCTACTGTGTGTTGTTTCAGGAATCAGTGGAGATGAGGCAGGTGGAGAACGGTGCTGATATAGGGGGCTACTCTGGTCTGGATGACCATGGCAGAGCAGCCTCCATGCCAAGACTGGACTCCCAGTACAATGTAAGTCCTTCATCACTCACTGCCTTACCCCTATACTCTCTCACATAGGACCCCGCCAAGACCCGCCAGGGCTGCCAACATGGTGCCTGCACAACTCAAAGGGCATTGATTCTACAAATAGGACAATGTAAACATTAGGGCAATTCTAGTTGTACAGTAGTAAACATTATACAGGTTAGGGTTCGTACAACACAGTTAATACTCAGTTGGCGGTATGAAATAATTCTTTGTCATACAGTCAGTAGGACTTGATGATGATATTACAAGGATACATAGTCAGAGAGGAAGGGAGTGAGGGAAGTAGTAGAAGTGAAAGGGAACATACAGTAGGATAGAGAAAGAGAGTAGAAGAAGGAAACAAGATAAAGGTAGGTAGAAATGAATTAGTGAAAGCAGCCACAGGCTACCTAAAGCAGAGACGCTGTCTGTCAGTGCCCATCAAGTCATCCTGCTGACCTTGTGTGAATCCCAAATGGCACCCTATTCCCTATACAGTAGACCACTTTTGACCAGGGCCCATATGACTCTGGTCAAAACTAGTGCACTATATAGGGAATAGGGTGCCATTTGTTATGTAGACCTTATGTGATATCTCACAATAATATTTCCTCAACCAATCTGAATGTAGAGCCATGTCCCCAGCAACACAGTGAACGAGTATTTGGCATTCTACACAAGATAAAAGATTCATGTTTTAAACAAGTGATGATAATCTGATGGTCACATTGTGTAATATAATTTACGCAATAATGTAATATGCAAATATCTCTCTCCCCGAAAAGTTCAGGTGGAAAAGTCTGTGGGGAATTGCATAAACCCGTATTTCAACTATGCCCCATCATCACCTTGCTGTTTATAAATGTTGACATCCATTTCCACATATTTTTTTGACCCATTTGCCTAATTTGGTTTTTCACACAAATGTTATTATATCCATTATGGATATAGTTAATGTCCCAAATTTGTTTTACTGACATTCATTTTCTGTCTTTTTATTTGTATATTTTTCTCCCAGCTCCTGTGGTAAATGGAGTCTTGGTTTCTTCCCTCTTGATTACTTTTTCCGGACCCTTCTTTCCAGCTGTGTGATTGGTTCACACGTCTAACCAAATGAATCCTGTCTGTCTCGCTTTGCTGTCAGTCTGTCTTCCTGTCTCTCCATCCAGTCCCATTCCTTCCATCCTCTTCTCCTCTTGACTCCCATGGCTAATGTTGTGCCCACCTCCCTCCTGTGTCTGATAGCGGAACCACCCTCGTCACCTACCTGGGACCTACCTGGCAGTATGTACACCTGTTCCGCCTCTCTTTCTCTCTCTCTCTTTGTATATATCGCTTTCTATATATCTCTCTCTTTCCCTTTCTCTCTCCCATTCCTCTTTTTCCAACTCTGTTTGCCTCTGTGGTCCCTCCATTCCAGAGTTCACACACTCTCAGCATCAATGTTCCCTCTAAGCTGCGTGCGCAGAGCTCCCCCAGGTCTGCCGTGCAGAAGAAAATATCAGCCCACTGAGAGAAGCAGGAGTTTGAACTTCACTCAACTTTTTAGAGCAGTGGTCACCAACCAGTCGATCACCATCTCTAAGGCATTCCTAGTCGATCTCCAAACATTTCTGTAAAAAAAAATGATAAAGCCTTGTGTTCCTATTTTTTTTCCCATTCGACTGGAGCTGTTGGCGTTAGGTGCACCCGATTCAGCTGCCCTGCGCTCCGGGTAGGCGAACTGTTGCCATTTTGAACCATTTCATGTGATTGAAGGTGCAAACTCTGCCTTTCCGGCGGGCCCAGAGATCAAATCAAGTGCCCTATAGGCTTACCGCTGGCCAATCGAATGGCTCAGTTTACCGTGTCTGCAATAAAGTAGCAGAAAAGTTGATACTGTGAGATTTCAAAACGTTTAAAACCATAACTAGAGAGAGACTGTCAATGAATACAGCAAAGAACTGCTGTTTGTATGACTTAATTCATGTTTAAGTTCTTACTCAGCACTGTCAACACTGTATTCAACACTGTTATAACCCATAAAATGCATGTTCTTCCTATTTCCACTCAGCGCTGCAACAAGCACTGCAGCAGTAATGAATGAGTAGGAAAGTGGATCTATAGGTGTTATTATTAGCGGCTTGGGTCTTTTTTAATATCGAGGAATATTTTACTTTCTCTGTTCATAGGAGTAACAACATGAATTTGTGCATGAGGCAGAAATAATGTGGTGCGACTTGAGATTCGCCATCAGCTGGAACGGTTGGTTCCCTTTTTGGTCAGTGTCAGTGGAGGGAAGGGAGAGATGAGGGATGTTGAGAGGTGGACCCTCAGTCTTCTGCTCTCTCCTTCCTCTGAGACTGACCATCAGATGCAGCCACCATCAGCCCAGTAAAATAAAAAGCGAATTATTTAAATGTATGCTCACTCATCACAAGTAATACAACAACGGATCTATTACCGGTGGGATCATATAGCCTACCTTAAATGTTGATTTTTTTTAATTTAAATGTCCCGAACAACAATGCACTGGCAGGGCAATTCATGTAAAAACCATCTGAGTGGTAGATCTCAGCTTGCATTTTGACACAGAATGTGATCTTGACTCAGAAAAGGTTGGTGACCACTGTTCTAGAGTTTTCACAGTTAACACTATCAACATTTCTCTTTACTGTGGCAATTGTGATCGAATCAACGCAATATTAGCCACTTTTAATGCAACATATCGAAACAAAACAAACTATGCAAGAGCTTTTGTTGTAGGCAGAACGCATTGACATGCACGACTCAGCCCATACTCTACACAGACCAGTGTGACAAAACCAATCAGAGCTGCAGTAGGTCTATATGCAAATATACCATTGCCATATATGGATCTGTGCCATTTACATTGAACTGGACTGTGTTTACAGTGAGTAGATGCGTTTTTTTTTTAACAACACAACATTTTCAGTCACCTCCTTGTCTGAAGGATAAGTGGATAAACAGGTTAATGTCTAGCACTGCGTGTGTTTTTTTTTCAAAACTCCTACATTGAACACCACACCGTGGCTGCTGCTGTAGGCTGAAATATAACAGCTATTTATTTCCATGTTAACATGTTATGGGATGCATTTTCTCCAATGTTTTTGATGGTAGGCCACTCTGGTAGGCCGACATTATGATAAAATAGCCACAGTAGCCTACTTGGCCACTGTTAAAACTGTAACTTAAAGCGGGTACAACCTCAGTGTTCACAGTAAACACACGCCGGAAGTTGCAAAGGAATTTTCACAATTTCACAATGTTTTCACAAAGTTTGCGCTCAGCAGGTCCTGAAATTTGCACCGTGCCTACATTTTTTTGAGGGAACATTGATCACTATCTGTCTGACACTCTTTAGACATTAGTTAAAGTCCATATTGGTGTGAGTATTCGAGAGCCACGTCACCCACAGTAGAACTATTGTTCAGTGTTTTAGTACTTTGAAAGTTCCCCACATACATACATGGTATGCCATTTTCTGCTTCCTTGCCATTAAGTGACATATGATATTTGTGAGAATTAGTGTTTGTGTTGTTTCAGTGGGTGGTGTGTTAATGTTTTAATGTAAGCAGCGACTGCTATTTTCCTACTGACATAACTGTACTGTTCTCTCTTTATTTCCATATGTTGTTGTTGTTGTACAATCCACTGACTGAAGCTACTGGGCAGGACTGTGTGATAGGAACTCTTGGAACAAGCACAACAGAGTGTATACCTCAATAATCAATTTGGTTATGATCTATAATATTTGTCAGTTGACTTGTGGCGAGACCGATTCAACAATGAAGTAAGAACTCAACTTAGAACTGGAATTTGAATAGGACTTTTATATTGGGAATACTCCCATGCTTTTTCCAGGAGACTACTCAGTGTTATGGGTCAACTATGGCAGGGTGTCACCCAGGCTGTGACCAACAGAGGGGGTGATAACGTAGTTAGTGTTCCAGCCTATCAGCTCAGTTACTGTGTATCTCCAGTCCAGGCAGAGCTATTCGGTCAGAGAAGAATCTGGCAGGGTGGTGACATTTCCTATTAAGCAACTACAGTATCACCCTGATGTTCAGTATTGAAATGTTTTAGAAATAACTGTTGTCATGTACTTACTACTAATGGACCACATTGATAGAAGCTGTTCATGAATTTCCAGCACTCTTAAAGTTCATCATGTTGTCTTTTGCCATGTTAATCAAGCTTCTTTCAAACACAGAAAAATCAGAGCTTGTCAAGGTGTGAAATATGTCATGGGAAATGTCAACACCCTGCTTATTCGTCACTAGCAGTGTCTCCTGATAGCATATGACAAGTTTTAACAACATGGGCCAAACATTATGTACGCCCAACCCCAAATCACACCCTACTGCTTACCCCCTATGCACCTGTGTGTATCCCAAAAATGTGATAGATTTAGGTAGCATGGTGAATATGGTATGGTGCCAGTATGTTGCCACTTAGTGTGCCAAAGACCTATAGCTCTGGTCCAGGGCATTACATGCGGGTTGCTGATGCTGAGCCTTCCTACAATGTCAGCAAGCCTCACATAATGCCCTGGACCTGAGCTAGCCAGGGGCCAGGGGCAAGGTAGAGTCATTACATACCATTATCATTTTGATTATACCTACCGTATCCTTTCAGATCTATATCATGTGCCTAGGGATAGGGGCAAAGGGGTTGATTTGGGATTCGAAGGGTGCTACACCAATCATTAGTGATGTGTTCAAGATTAAATATAGTGAGTGGAAATCGCGGAGTGTTTCAGTCAGAAATGTCTCCTCAACATCTGTTTCTGAAGAGGTTGAACGTCGGTCTCAAGCCCAGAGAGTGGTGTCCACTGGTCGATCGTACTTTCTTGTCTGTACTGTGTCTAGTGAACAGTTTGGTGCTTGGTGCTCCAGTCCAGTAGTGCTTTGGTTGTGCTGTATAAAATAACACTCTAACGCTACACTACTATGGTAGCTAGCCCTCCATCTTGTATTCCTCCTCTCACTGTTCTTCCTCTTTGCTCGCTCCTCTCAGCCTATTGCTGACATCAGTCCTATCAGGCGGTCGGCGTCCACGTTGGCTTCCCAGTGCCACCGGGAGATGAGTCTGAGAGACTACACCCTGGGGCGGCCCAGCCAGGCCCAAGCCCAGGCCTCCTCAGCCCCAGGTCAAGCCCAGGACAGGCCCCACCACCATCACCACCACCGCTGTCACAGACGCAGGGACAAGGACAGGGACAAGAAGCAGAAGTCGCTTGACAGGGCAACCAGCGTTCAGCCTTCTAGTACAGCATGTGAGAGGGGTACCCACATGATGCATGCATGTGCACACATACACACACAGACTTGTTTCACATGGTCATGCAGCAACATACACACTTGCGAAGATATCTCACTCACTGTGGAACCCATGCCGTCCAAGTTGTTGAACTATGAATTCATACAGAAATGGAGTAAGGAAAACGTTCATTCTCAGAAGCAGTGACAGAGCCCTTTGCTCTTGTTCCAAATCGCTAGGACGCCTTTGCATAGTGGCATAAATTCCTTATCGGATTAAGGCCCTGATCGGGTTATGAAGGAACGGGTTTTCTCTGTTGCGATTCCCAAAGGACTTGAGCCAGCGATTTTGTGTGTCAAGTTTTCCATCTGACTAGCAAAGAGACTTATGAGCTCCCCGAGGAAAATCTGCTTTGTGTGGATTAGATTTTTGATTTGTATTTGCCGTTCTTCTTTGTTCTATGGCCTCAAAAACGGTAGTTATAAAATGTTGGCTAAGCTGCTCCAGTAGTAGCTCCCCTTAGGGGCGACGGGGCGGCCGCTCTACAAACTGTGTACGATGTGAAATTAGCACGTCTCATGTACAGGCTGTGACTGAGTGAGGCTAAAATAAACTTTCTAGTGGAGAATGTCTCTGGCAGCCTGGGCCCCACAGAACATGGGCCTCAGCAGCCAATAGTTTTTTTTTGTATTTCTTTATTTCACCTGTATTTAACCAGGTAGGCCAGTTAAGAACACCTTTATTTAACCAGGTAGGCTAGTTGAGAACACCTTTATTTAACCAGGTAGGCTAGTTGAGAACACCTTTATTTAACCAGGTAGGCCAGTTGAGAACACCTTTATTTAACCAGGTAGGCCAGTTGAGAACACCTTTATTTAACCAGGTAGGCCAGTTAAGAACACCTTTATTTAACCAGGTAGGCCAGTTGAGAACACCTTTATTTAACCATGTAGGCCAGTTGAGAACACCTTTATTTAACCAGGTAGGCCAGTTAAGAACAAGTTCTCATTTACAACTGCGACCTGGCCAAGATAGAGCAAAGCAGTGTGACACAAACAACAACACAGAGTTACAGATGGAATAAACAAACATACAGTCAATAACACAAGAGAAAAGTATATATACAGTGTGTGCAAATGAGGGTAGATAAGGGAGGTAAGGCAATAAATAGGCCATAGTGGCAAAATAATTACAATTTAGCAATTAAACACTGGAGTGATAGATGTGCAGAAGATGAATGTGCAAGTAGAGATACTGGGCTGCAAAGGAGCAACCCCCCCCCCCCCCAAAAAAAAAAAAAAAACAGTATGGGGATGAGGTAGTTGGATGGGCTATTTACAGATGAGCTATGTACAGGTGCAGTGATCTGTGAGCTGCTCTGACAGCTGGTGCTTAAAGCTAGTGAGGGAGATATGAGTCTCCAGCTTCAGTGATTTTTGCAAATCATTCCAGTCATTGGCAGCAGAGAACTGAAAGGAAAGGCGAACAGATGAGAAATTGGCTTTGAGGGTGACCAATGAAATATACCTGCTGGAGCGCGTGCTACGGGTGGGTGCTGCTATGGTGACCAGTGAGCTGAGATAAGGTGGGGCTTTACCTAGCAAAGACTTATAGATGACCTGGAGCCAGTGGGTTTGCCGATGAATATGAAGCGAGGGCCAGCCAATGAGAGCATACAGGTCGCAGTGGTGAGTAGTAACTGGAGCTTTGGTGACAAAACAGATGGCACTGTGATAGACTGCATCCAATTTGCTGAGTAGAGTGTTGGAGGCTATTTTGTAAATGACATCGCCAAAGTAGGAAGCCGATTCTAGATTTCATTTTGGATTGGAGATTACTAATGTGAGTCTGGAAGGAGAGTTTACTGTCTAACCAGACACCTAGGTATTTGTAAATGTCCACATATTCTAAGTCAGAACCGTCCAGAGTAGTGATGCTTGACGGGTGGGCAGGTGCTGGTAGCGATCGGTTGAAGAGCATGCATTTAGTTTTACTTGCATTTGAGAGCAGTTGGAGGCCACAGAAGGATAGTTTCAAATCAAATGTATTTATAAAGCCCTTATTACATCAGCTGATATCTCAAAGTGCAAAGACACACTGAACCCTGTCTGAGAGGTAGTTGGTGAACCAGGCGAGGCAGTCATTTCAGAAACCGAGGCTGTTGAGTCTGCCAATAAGAATGTGGTGATTGACAAGAGTCAAAATCCTTGGCCAGATCGATGAATACAGTTTACAGTATTGTCTCTTATCGATGGAGGTTATGATATCATTTAGGACCTTGAGCGTGGCTGAGGTGCACCCGTGACCAGCTCGGAAACCAGATTACATAGCGAAGAAGGTACGGTGGGATTCAAAATGGTCAGTGATCTGTTCGTTAACTTGGCTTTCGAAGACCTTAGAAAGGCAGGGTAGGATAGATATAGGTCTGTAGCAGTTTGGCTCTAGAGTGTCTCCCCCTTTGAAGAGGTGGATGACCGCGGCCGATTTCCGATCTTTGGGGATCTCAGACGATACGAAATCCAGGTAGAACAGGCTAGTAATAATGGGTTGCATCAATTTCAGCTGATCATTTTAGGAAGAGACGGTCCAGATTGTATAGCCCAGTTGATTTGGAGGGGTCCAGATTTTGCAACTCTTTCAGAACATCAGCTATGTGGATTTGGGTGAAGGAGAAATGGGGGGGCTTGGGCAAGTTGCTATGGGGGGTGTAGGGCTGTTGACCAGGGTAGGGGTGGCCAGGTGGAAAACATGGCCAGCCGTAGAAAAATGCTTATAGAAATTCTCAATTCGTGGATTTATTGGTGGTGACAGTGTTTCCTAGCCTCAGTGCAGTGGGCAGCTGGGAGGAGGTGCTCTTATTCTCCATGGACTTTACAGTGTCCCATAACCTTTTGAAGTTTGTGCTGCAGGATGCAAATTTCTGTTTGAAAAAGCTAGACTTTGCTTTCCTAACTGCCTGTGTATATTGGTTCCTGACTTCCCTGAAAAGTTGCATATTGCGGTACTATTCGATGCTAATGCAGTACACCACAGGATGTATTTGTGCTGGTCAAGGGCAGTCAGCTCTGGAGTGAACCACGGGCTATATCTGTTCTGGGTTCTACATTTTTTGAATGGGGCATGCTTATTTAAGACTGTGAGGAATGTACTTTTAAATAGTAACCAGGCATCTTCTACTGACGGAATGAGGTCAATATCCTTCCAGGATACCCGGGCCAGGTCGATTAGAAAGGCCTGCTCGCTGAAGTGTTTTAAGGAGCGTTTGACAGTGATGAGGGCTGGTCGTTTGACCGCAGACCCATTACGGACGCAAGCAATGAGGCAGTGATCGCTGAGATCCTGGTTGAAGACAGCAGAGGTGTATTTGGAGGGCAGGTTGGTTAGGATGATATGTGCCAGTTTTTACAGATTTGGGATTGTACCTCGTAGGTTCATTGATAATTTGTGTGAGATTGAGGGCATCAAGCTAAGATTGTAGGATGGCCGGGGTGATAAGCATGTTCCAGTTTAGGTCTCCTAACAGCACGAGCTCTGAAGATAGATGGGGGGCAATCAATTCACATATGGTGTCCAGGGCACAGCTGGGGGCAGAAGGTGGTCTATAGCAAGTGGCAACAGTGAAAGACTTGTTTCTGGAAAGGTGGATTTTTAAAAGTAAAAGCTCAAATTGTTTGGGCACAGACCTGGATAGTATGACAGTGTAGTCCATGTTTTCTCACATAGGTCAAAGGTCATCAATACACACTCAAACCCATACTGACCTAATTGATAGACAACCACACATATACCGTACCATTTCACATGGCTCAGAGACTATGATGGCACCCCTAAGTCCCTGTTTGCGCTGTATGACATCTGAAATTGCATCCTAATCACCATATAGTGCACTACTTTTGACCAGCTCCCATAGGGACCTATGGTTAACAGTAGTGCAATACACAGAGAATGGGGTGCTAATTGGAACCTAGCCATGACCTCCAAGAAGCAGAAACATGATCCATGGAACTGGTGGGCTGGCTGGTCAGCCATCCACTGATAATGACACGGAGGTGATCTGCAATAGAGATCAGTCTGTGGTCATGGTGTAGTGTAGGTGGAGGGTAGTGCCAGGGGCGCAGGGTGGTTTTGTGTTAGCGTTAGAGGCCAGCAGCAGCTGGGCTTTATTGGGCAGGCCCAGTCAGGGGGATTTATGGACACCTTTTGGCAGGGCAGAGAGGGGAGGGAGAGAGGACAGGGAAGGAGGGAGGTTGAGATGAAGACAGAGAGGGAGGGAGATGCAGAGAAAGCGATACATTCCTCTGGGACAGACACACCAGGACAGGGCTCTGACACATGAAGAGTGAAAAACAGCCACTTGAAGCTTTTCTGTTCTGTCATTGTGGTTTTCTTCAGACATTGGATTTTGAAAGAAAATTGGTCCGCAGGAATTATTTTCTGATGTTTTGTCTTTATACCTTTTAATTTGGTCTGAGGGATACACATGCACATACCTCACATGCCTGTATGTTACATAAGTCCCTAATATTGTGTGTGTGTGCCACAGGTTCGTCTGTTGACCCCCTTGTGGAGGGCTTGACCAGGGAGCGGGCGAGGGAGCGTGACCGCGGCCGGCCTCATGAGAAGAGGCACCACTCTGCAGCCGGGGAGACGAAGCGTTACTACTCCTGTGAGCGCTACGTAGGCAGGGAGCACTGCCACACCAAGTCAGCTGGCCCCAGCCGCTCCACCTCCCCTGGAGAGACCCACGACCTAGGCCTCTTGAAGCAGGTGAGTGGCCCTGGAGCTTGGGGGTTGAGGGAGAGATGCTTTAGGGTGAGATGATTTAGGTTAAGGGGGGGGGCGATATCCTGTCCATCGCTTCATCTCTACGACTCTCTGCTTTGTTTTCCGTCTCCTGTAGAGTATCAGGATGAGTAAAGGCAGCCAAGTGGTCCTAACCTTTGGATCTAGCCCATCCTGCCGTGGGCGCAGACAGCTCCCCCAGACCCCCCTGACCCCCCGCCCCGCCGTGGCCTACAAGACTGGAAACTCCTTGCCCATGCAGTTTGGTTCCACAGGGCACCAGTCCTTTCTCGGTCGTGGACTCTCGGAGCGTAACGCCCTGCTGGAGTCACCCCCCATACCCGTCACCCTCATTGGCTTAGACCCAAACCTGAGCCCCTGTCCGCGGAACACCCCACCATGCAGACTCCCTGAGGAGCCTGACGACTTCCAGGATGCTGTGAGCGACCATGGAGGGAGCCACTCCCCTAGGATCATTGCCTCAGCCTCCCATGGGGCTGGGATCCCAAACGGGTACCACTTCACTCTTGGGGTCAATGCCGTTTCAAGCTCCAGCCCCAGAGGGACTGGGAGTTTTCATGAGAAGGAAGAGGATGACTGGTGCTAGTGTAGCATAGCTAACATCCCCCTCCACATATCTGGAAGCGTTTTAGCTGGAACGTTGATGAACTCGCTCATCTTTTGTACAGATGACAGTACAGTTTTGTTGTTTCCTGTGTGCTCTTAGGTGGCCACGGGTGTGGGGTATGTTCAAAGATGTGTAAAACATTGAAAAAGGTTCCCGTTTTTTGTGATGTTTTCTCTTTTCTACACAAAGGACACTAAAGGACAAAGGACACCTGCTATGACATTTTCTCAATTCCTTTCTTGCACTGAAATGAAAGCTTATTTCAATAGTGTGCATAGTCCAGAGGACATGTGAAATCCCTCTTGAGTATTTGACCTTTTTCTTTTATTAGATGAAGAAAAAAAAGCCAAAATGTCTTCCTACTGTCTGTGGGGGAAAACAACTAAGACTTTAAACAGTGTTTCTCTGCAGGATTGAGCAGAAAAATCTTTTTCACCCTATATTACAGGGGCTACATACTATTGCTGTCTAAAGGACAAAACACACTGTGCTGTCATACGACTAAAAGCAGCTGGTGGTCTATCGCCTCTGACCACAGACCATCAGCCGCCATTTTCTACACAATGAATAGCCAATGTTCTTTGACACCCAGCAGGTGATCTACTGTTTATGGTGTGTGTTTTCCTTTCATGTGTCTGCTGGGTCTGGAAGTAAAATGAGAGGAACCAGGAGGCACAAGTGGTGATAAAAATGCATTACCACCAATCCCCTCCCTCTCTGCAAAAAATCTAGTATCTCTTTTACTCTTTTTACACAAGCTTTCGGTATTACAGAAACATACATAAGGATAGTATAGGATAGTATAAGTAGGTCTAGTATTGCTGCTGTTTTTCCATGTAAACCATGGCATGTTGAACCAGTTCTCAACAACAACAAAAACACAGGACTGAAGATTCTAATATATTTTCTATGGAACTATAACATTAGATGGAATATCTTTTCAGGATGTTGATTATTTTGTGAGTTGTACCTAGTGTAAGTGATGAGTGTAGTTGGGTAGGTCAGCTGTTTCTAACGTATTGCTCTAGTGGCTGAATACCAAGTGCCTATCATTAAAGATGTGTTATTGTAAAGCTATAATGCAGCCTGACTTTTGATGTATCAACACTGGAGAGGAGAGGGTGGAACGTATGATATGAGGTATACAGTATATGATGTATATAATAACTGGTTATGCATATGAGTAGAAATGTATATAGTTGAAAAGCAAAGAGATGTTTACGTAATTTAAGGACTACAGTATGAATTGCTGGTTTGGAATGAACAAAGTCTTTTCTTTGATTCTCCAAGGAGGGAAAGGTTTTTGGTAATTATGTACAACATGATTATGTACAATATAGAAGTTATAAGTAGGTCAGAACTACAGATCCAAAGAAATGTAATGCAATGTAATGCATGCCAGGGTCTTGAACTTTGTACTTTTGCTTAAGGGTGTATACAGAGCTTTTGCCTTTCTCTTCCAAAAATAGACAGCACTGCCAGAGTGAGATGAATGGAAAAGTGGTTCCAGGGGAAAAAGTGCCCTTTGTGATTCCTTCCAACAAGGAAAGTTTCACTTGACATGTTCTTATCGATATCAACAATATATTCAAATGTATGCCTCCATATCTTTTAGATAAAGTAGAGTAAATGTACAGTGCGCTCATGAATTCTGCCACTTTTGCCAATATCTCAAGGGTTTGTTTTCATTCCAAATATATTTCTCCTGAAAGCAGGGTCGTGTGAAGGGTTTCACTAACTGATATATAGCCTACAACCTTGTGTGTTCACAGGTATTGAAGGGTTGTGTTGAGTGTTGACTCTTTAAAGTAGGGCTATGCAACAAGATGACACTTTGGGACGGATTCTCATCTGCGCTGTAGCTTTACCCTCTGGGGTCTCCAGGTTCAGGGTTTAGCATGACTTTTTACCAAATTTTACATAGGATTTATTAACAAAGATTTGTAAAATGTAAATGTAGTATATAATGTACGTTGAAAATGCATTAATGAAGGCACAATGGTTATAAATGGAATTATGTCAAACAGGGCATTTTGAGTTCAGCAAGTCGATTTGCATGTACTCTGATAGAACCACCCAGATGGACAAATGTTTGTTTTTATTGTACTAAATCAGAAATAGCATTTATTTAGTTTTCTAGAGTCAGATATATCGTGCAATCTATTTGATGGATCGTCAAAGGTGAAATATTAGACTTTGAATTGAAGGTATTAAATGTGAACATGGCTATTTGTAGGATTGCAGGAATCTTCCTTTGACCTCTGTGTGCCAATATGGTGTCATAGTGGGGGATATAATGAGTGTGTACCCCTAGATCTGTGAACACACCCATCATGTTTTAAACCTCACTAACCCCACCCTCCCAGTAAATAGGTCGCCAATTTTAAAACCACACCGGTTTGTCTCGGCATACCTCATCCAGGTTTCCCTGTGGCTATATTCCCTGGACATGTCATGTTTGTATGTTATGAAACATATGTGCATGTGCAAAACAAAGACATTGTATACAGAATGTTTATCTTCATACACTACAATCTGTTCACTGGTTGTATTTTCTGAAGATCTTTAATGCGTTTTTGGAAAGTCAAAGAGCTTGAATTACATTTCAACGGAAGTATTGAACTATATTTGAAGGTTCTGGTCTGGAGCAACTGGGTCCTTTGCTGCCTGATATGTTATAGGCCTATGACTGTCAATCCTACAGTTGTTTCTACCATTACATTTTGTATGAATAGAAGTCCTTGAATAAAGATATATGAACATGATTGAAGCCAATGAGTTGGCATATTTCTTGGTGATATAATCACCTGCTTGATGGTGATCTGTTTTGTTGGGGATGTCTTTATTGTAAGAGTGGCAGATGCAGGGGCTTGCTTATTAGTTCATAATTAGATTTGAATACATCTGTATTTTCATCAAGCCTTTGCTGTCATTCTCAGAAGTGTCTGAGCCTCATTAATCACCTGCCCCCATTGACCACCTGCCCCAAGTGTATCTGAATTCTGCCTGACAAACTAGCCAGAGGAGCTGTCTGTCTCCCAGTAGCCTAGTGAGTCTGTTGTCACAGCTATAGACAGTTTGTGAAGTGTGAACCAAAGAGGGGTTTCATTGGCTCGGATCTCAGGGGTGGGCGGGGAGCTGTGGAGAACTTGCGGTGAGTTGGTCCTGAAAGAGACGGTGGAGAGGTTGCAATTGCCACACACAGATGCTTATGGAGAGAGATCTTCAAAACAAGTCAGCTAATGTTCTATTCATGGAAAATACCTATTTGTGTCTTAACTGAAGTTATAATATCTTCACTGATTTATAAGTGAGAAGTTTTGAGTGAGCGGAAAAAGTTGACTTTACCAAATATGCATAGTGCGTTTGGGTGTTGCTGTCTCCGCATCCCATCCACTTGAGGACGCATTTCATTACTATTATTGTTCAACGTTAATTGTTTTGAACATTTTAAGACTTTTTGATATTGAAGGACAATGTTACCCAGGGTGATAAAGTGGGCATGTTATCTATTGGGGCTCTTCAATATCAGCGCTGCTTCCGTTGATGATGAATGGACAGACTCTGCGGGCGAGTCAGGGTCGGGAATGCTAACAGGTAAGGAACGAACGGTGACTTGCTGAAATAATGTGTATTGAGTGCATCTGTAAACCTGGCCATAAAGCCATTATGTCTATATGCTTTTGATATTTAATTCGCACTCCTGCTGCTAAATCAACTGAGTCTATCACCTAGCCTATTGTATGCCATTACATTGATTTCACAATTATGCAATTATATTCAACGAAATAGGTTGAGTCAATTCGACAAGCTTGTCATCTAAACTATTCGCCTCGTGGAGCCGCTGTTGTTTAATTAATTTTCTGATGCGGGTGCTTTTCCTTTATGTTACGTGATTTTCTTTCACGGAACAATTGTATTAAAGTAAATCTTCTACTCTAAATTATTCCACGAGTCAGATGTACTGTACTATTTCTGAAACATCCCTGACCAGCACTACATGTCTTGAAGTAACAGAGCTACTGGTCTCCATCTATTATGTGCTGCCTTCAGCATAGATGCTTCTTAGGCTGCGTTTACAAAGGCTGATATTTGTTTCACTAATTGGTCTTTTGACCAATCAGATCAGCTCAGAAAAAGATCTGATGTGAAATTATCTCATGTGATTGGTCAAAACACCAATGAGTGGAATAAATATCCGAATTGGGTCTGCCTGGGTAAACGCAGCTTTAGAGCCAGAGCAGATGTGAGCACACTCACTGCTAATGTGCCAGATTAATTGGCAACAATAATGAACCATCCTTGGACTGATTCCCTGGCTGGCACCATTTTATCTGATATGCTTACTTCTAGCTAATGGCCTGCCCCACACTATACTTTGTTGACAGCATTATCTTTCAAAATGATGTTATTAGATGCCTTCTGAATCTGAAGTAGCCTACCCATACCAATGACAGCATCCAATTTGAGCCTGTCCATCAACTGGTCAGTCCAGATAGATTAATAGATCCTGGCCCTAATAGATTATCTTGTGAATGTGAACTTCTTGCACACCACAACTCCACTATCAGTCTTATTTATTACCGTAAGCGAGGAGGCTGTCTAATAAATAATGCAGAATGGGGTTGATTGAAAGTAAATTGAGAGTTTTTCATTTATCATTGTCAACGGTCCTCCCCCTATCT
Source organism: Oncorhynchus kisutch (assembly GCF_002021735.2). NCBI lineage: Eukaryota > Metazoa > Chordata > Actinopteri > Salmoniformes > Salmonidae > Oncorhynchus > Oncorhynchus kisutch. The sequence continues at coordinate 24,473,491 of NC_034196.2, read as the reverse complement.
CTTATTGTCTTTGGTGTAACCTCTCGCTTGAATCATGTGCTTGTGCTCAACTTCAACCTCCATTTTAAGAGCTCGTGGCACAGGGTGAATTCAAGACACTTGTCAACAGTCACCGCACTGAATGTGGTTGGCAACCTCACATGGAGACTCAACACAAAGCACAGGGATGTAACTGCTTTCCACCATGTGCATGATGAGGTACATGCTGTTTCAACATCTTTGACACATGATGATTGCATTCAAGCAAACAAGGGATTTTCATTTATTCAGTTAGTGTTTGAACTTACATCTGTAGAACACGTCCACAGGTGTTTGGTGGGGCAAATCGTACTTGCTCACTGGCAATGAGGAAAATCCCTTGGGAATTTGCCTGGAATCCACTCTGAGGCTTAATGTTGATAAACCACAGCCTACCGTGAGTGACATAGGGCAGGCTCAATGTGTCACTTTTCTATCTTGACCTTATACACATTGGCATAGCTTTGTGATACTGTAACTGTTTATTTGCTCTCTCAGCAATGACCATAATACTAATGGTGCTGTAGAGTCAGAGGATCTGAGTAGTACTGTATTATTAGAGCACTCCCTGGGGATCAGAGGTCGTTGACAGTTGGGGCTCTAGAAATCTGTTGAAATAATCTCCAATATCAGTGACAGTACTACCCATAGTTCATATTGGAGATTCATTGGTGTTTCTCCCATTGTGGTCCTTTAAATCAGTTTGAGATATTTTACAGGTTTTCATTCTAACCATGTTCAATCTGTTTTTGTCCAGTTAACAGATGAGGTACTCTGGGATTGGCCAAATGATCAAACATGTCACGTCTGGATTCTATAGGATTGTTTTCCAAATTCACTATTATCACATTTCCTCAGTTTAGGTCTGTAGCCACATAAGGTACCAAAAAGAGTTGTCTGAGAAAGGAGACCAAGCTAAGGCCTCAAAGTAGAGTCTCATAGTGACAGACAAATCCTGGGGTGTGTTGATTGAATCCAGCCTCATGTTCAGAGTTGAATGTTTTCACTGTATGTTTTGAGTCCCTGGAGTCGTTGTGGACGGCAGAGCGTGAAAGCCTTCTTTAAACAGTGACGATTTTCATTGAATAGACTGGTGATTATGTAATGTTAAGATAATAGTCCTCTCGGCAGCTGCATAATCAAGCCTTGTGAGGTGGTTACTCAGTTATTTAGATTTTATTACTATTATACCCTGTAATAAAAATACCTTTGCTCACCTGGGGCTTTGTTAATTCTGTTGATACTAAGAATGACGACCAGCCCAATAAAAGTATCAGAGAAAGCCTAAACACTAGTTGAGCTCAATGACCTAATGTAAGTTTATCCCGCACGAATAAAGGGGGGGCGGGGGGGGGGGGGCTGAGGAGTTATTTTCATAGCCTTTGACATTGTAAAAGTGACTAAACCCACAGCAATGCGCTTGCGGTAGCGGTGACGTCATAGTGCCGTCTGCACTGTAATTGCGTTGGTTGTGTTGAACTTTGGTGGCGACAGCACCAATGAGACGTCGCTATAGTGTGCAGGGAGATACAATACATCATCCCCAGCATATTTGAACTCTCTCCAACTATGATAAATTACACGAATGCATTCTGTTCGACCGGGGTTGATAAATTGCCTTCATTTATTTGATGGCTTTTAAATCAAAGTTCCTAAAGTGGCCAGCCCTGGTTTGGCTTGACAGGGTAGATCAAAGAGGAACAGTGTAGTCGCTCAATCTGAGGAATAAACTATAAAAAACTGGCTGTTATCTCTGACACGACTCGGGGCCTGTATCTAGCCAGTTTCAAGCTGTGATATATGACTCCTCATCGTGTCTGGAATACCAGCACCCTCGCCCCATTACTGTGACTGGAATACCAACACCTTCGCCCCATTACTGTGTCTGGAATACCAACACCTTCGCCGCATTAATGTGTCTGGGATACCAACACCCTCGCCCGATTACTGTGTCTGGAATACCAGCACCCTCGCCCCATTACTGTGTCTGGAATACCAGCACCCTCGCTCCATTACTGTGTCTGGAATACCAACACCTTCGCCCCATTACTGTGTCTGGAATACCAGCACCCTCGCCCCATTACTGTGTCTGGAATACCAGCACCCTTGCCCCATTACTGTGTCTGGAATACCAACATCTTCGCCCCATTACTGTGTCTGGAATACCAACACCTTCGCCCCATTACTGTGTCTGGAATACCAGCAACCTCGCCCCATTACTGTGTCTGGAATACCAACACCTTCGCCCCATTACTGTGTCTGGAATACCAGCACCCTCACCCCATTACTGTGTCTGGAATACCAGCACCCTCACCCCATTACTGTGTCTGGAATACCAGCACCCTCGCCCCATTACTGTGTCTGGAATACCAGCACCCTCGCTCCATTACTTTGAACCTCAGCGATATTTATCATAAGAGCATACTGCAATGCTCAGAATGTAGAACATCTGTTGTTGAAAAATATAAGATTGTATTCACTCCGTCAACATTAGCAATAGAGCATCATTCAATCTTCTTCATTGGGGCAATACCCTTTCATTCCTAGAAAGGCCCCGTGCACCCTTACCATCACCTCCACTTTAGAGGTGGAAACCTTTGACTGACCTTCTGGCCTCTCTGATTTAGTGTGTTATTAATGGAGCCCAGCCAGTGAGAGGGCCAGGACTTTCTCTGGCGGCTGGTGTGTGTTAACACAATGGGCAGGGCAGCCCCATGTGCATTATGAGCTACCAGCTCTATCTATAGCCCTTTGTAACACACAATTACCTTTCAGACAGGATGCCCTGACTTTCACATTAACCCCCCCCCACCCAAAACTTCCCCTTAGAACAGCACACCCAACGTCATTATGAGATTATCAGACCAGAACCTGTGCACCCTCCATAAACTGAAAGTCTGGATTCTGCAGTATACAGCAGTGTTTGGTCTCACACTCACAATGTTTTCTGTCTGGCAAAGTTAGCGAGGGAAAATGTTTGCAAGCTGTTCCTCAAAGAGGAGGATATAGTTTTTTCCTCCACTTAGCGCCGTCTGTGTGAGTGCATTGGCCTGCATGATCTGAAGACTTTGTGATCCCATCCAGTCCGCACGCTTTCAGCACTTGTCTAGCGCATAGTCATCTCCATGTCGCCACAGACTACCAGATCAGAGGAGCGGCACCGACCACGTCTCACACTTTGCCGGCAGGTCGAGCTTATGTCATTGCCAATATAATGCTAGATACATAACCGCGCAGCTGCATCCAATGAAACATGATCCAAGCTGCAGCTTTGTTGAGAGTGTGTCTGGAGCCTATTACCAGCTGAGCCGATCGGAGGCACACACCCCTAACACACTTCACCAGCGTGAACACACTGGATCACTGCTGATGTCAACCCTGTGTGAACACAATCAGGAGTAGTCCAATGGGCACAAGCCATATGCTGGACCAGAACCTGGGCCATTATCTTTGTACACGAGTAATGGAAAGAGATGCTAGATTGTGTGGGATGATTCTGTACAGGGCAATAATTTTTTCAAATGGTTGGTGTGCTGTTGGAGAATTAGAGGGTGCACCACAGGGTTCGTTCCTGAGGCCATGTTTGTTGCCACCACATCAATGTGCAGCCCACAAAACACATCCCAGATGGTAACATAAAAGAGGTGAGCAATGTGATAAGGGTGATTCAATGATGCCATAATAGTCTTAACCTTTTGTTTGCGGTTCTGCCGTGATGGAAGTGTTGACATGCTGCTATTGTGTCCATTTATCCCTTCTAATATCTTTGAGTTATTTTGCAGACTTGTAAATGTTACACACCTGCCAATTCAGAGGTCCACCCAGTTCTTGTTGATTCCAAACAGTGTGGTAGCAACCAAAGCCATAACTCGGTAACAATGCTCTGGGAAAAAATGTAAAGGGGAAATGCACCTGCTGTCTCAGGTGATGCACTCTACAGTCTCGGACTGTCTCTCCCTGTGTCTGTGTGTTCCAATATTTACTTTATTTCCTTCTAGTCTTTTGATCTTTCAATTTCACATTCACATGGAAACTTTCTCTTCTTGCTTCTCCTTTTCTCTCTTTCTCTCTCAAGGAGTTGGCTACTTGAGAGAATAGCCACACTGTGAATACAGTCAATAAGGGGGAGCCCAGCCCAGGTGTCCAAGAAAAACACTTGGCTAGAGTTTGGTGAGGTGCTCCAGCTCTGGCAGGCTGACAGAGCCAAGCCTACTGCAGATTTGTGCCTAATACTTGGCACCACTATGCCCTCTGGGAGTTCCTAAAACTATCAATATATTGTAATTCATAATTGACAAAAAGTCAATTGGGGGCCAGGAGGCTGGTTTTAACTAGAGCAGCTGTGACATGCGTAACTGCTCTAATGTGCTGCTTGTGTGCTGCAAAATAGATGCCAGATGACGCAATGTTGTTTCATGCTGGTTAAACACATATGCCCCTAGATTCTCTCATACACACATTCCTGTTTTGACCCATAGTACAACAGCACAAAACTTTTTCTCCCGACATACACTCAGGTCCATTGTCCAGCTGCCTTCTCAGTGACCATTATGTGACAGCATTGTGCACTAAATGGTCAAATAAACACACCACTCCCCCTTGCCACTCCCCCTTGCCCCTTTAGGGTTAATCATGCCATTCATGCTCCTCTTTAGTCTGCCCCAAGTATATTATTGGATGGGACTACAGGTGGGATCAGCTAACATTCTACAGAGTTTTCAGCTGTGACATCTTTACAAGTGTCATCCTAAACTATGATTCAGAAACATATTATTTATCTTTATTCTATCACTAGCAAGGCATTTAGCAGTACATATAATCTTCAGAAGTTTTGACTGCAAATAATCAAAGGTTCCAGTGATATTCTGATTATTCATTTCTTATTCAAAGTGAGGTATAACCGGGGTTGACCAGCAAGGTGTTGCGTGGTTGCCGAAATGTACATTCAACATGCTAGTTTGTTAATAAGATAAAATGAACGACTTGCAACATGTTCATAAGTGTCCTTCACTCAGATGTACATGTGCTGATCACTATCTTTACTGCTTTTGACTGATCTTGATTGATGAAGGACCTGCGGTTAAAGACTGTTATGACAAACGGAACTTCACTCCAATGGTGGACAGCCAGAGGGAGCAGCACAAGTACATCTTGGCATTGTTTTTCCTTCTTCAGTTTCCTCAAGTGAACCATGTCCTAGCTCGGAAATTCCTCCCTTGTCTCTGCCAGAACACGTTAAACCCCCTAAGCTCCTTTTTACTTGAGGCTGATTGATTGTGTTGAAGTCCCTGCTCAGTTCTGCATGTCACGTGCTCTCAGTGGGGTCATGACAGGCAGGGAATAGCAAAGCGGCCAGCAGCTGAAGGACTGTTAAAGGCCCTGGAGGTGTTTTGGCTTGTGGGGGGGCTTCATCATTGACTGGTCCCTTTTCATGGTGTAGACCGGCACTGTGTAATTTTAATCATAACAGTCCCCCCAACAAGGAATTTTAACAAGGGTTTTTTACTACATGCTTGGGTGTTTGTGTGTGCGCAAGTTCGAGTGTGTGTGTCTGTGTGTAGAACTGTGTGTGTTTGTGACATGGGGTTCTGTGAGGATGTACGGAGGTGATAAACTGCATCACTGAGACGCTTTGCTTGTTTTGCTGAAGCTCTGCTGGAGCTCTCTCTAAAGTCATTTAGGCTGGACATACCAAATGGCTCCTCTACAAGGGCCCATTACCCTTTCATTAAGATGTAACCTGTTCAAAGGCTACACACCCTGACGGCCAACTGCGTCCTCATTGCCACCTTCAGCCCAGACAATCATTCAGACTGTGAATGGTTATCTCCCTTCGCAATTGATAGTTGGCCCGTGTGAATTCTGTATGTGCCATGACCTCATGTCACCACCCCTGTCATTCACATACAGTGCATTCGGAAAGTATTCAGACCCCTTGATTTTTTCCACATTTTGTTCTGTTAAAGCCTTATTCTAAAATAGATTTTAAAACTTTTTTTTGTCATCAATCTACAAACTCCATAATGACAAAGCAAAAACAGGTGTTTTGAATTGTTCCACATTAATAAATAAAAAATATATCACATTTGCATACGTATTCAGACCCTTTAGTCAGTACTTTGTTGAATCACCTTTGGCAGCCAATTCTTACAGCCTCAATTCTTCTTGGGTATGACACTACAAGTGTGGCACACCTGTATTTGAGGAGTTTCTCCCATTTTTCTCTGCAAATCCTCTCAGCTCTGTCAGGTTGAATGGGGAGCGTCACAGCACAACTATTTTCAGGTCTCTCCAGAGATGTTTGATCGGGTTCAAGTCCGGGCTCTGGCTGGACCACTGAAGGACATTCAGAGACTTGTCCCAAAGCCACTCCTGCGTTGTCTTGGCTGTGTGCTTAGGGTCGTTCTCCTTATGAAAGGTGAACCTTTGCTACAGTCTGAGGTCCGCGCTCTCTCTGTATTTTTCTCTGTTCATCTTTACCTCAATACTGACTAGTCTTCCAGTCCCCGCTGCTGAAAAACATCCCCACAGCATGCTGCTGCCACCACCACGCTTCACCTTAGGGATGGTGCCAGGTTTTCTCCAGACGTGATGCTTTGGCATTCAGGCCAAAGAGTTCAATCTTAGTTTCATTAGACCAGATAATCTTGTTTCTTATAGTCAGAGTCCTTTAGGTGCCTTTTGGCAAACTCCAAGTCGGCTGTTATGTGCCTTTTTACTGAGAAGTGGCTTCCATCTGGCCATTCTACCATAAAGGCCTGATTGGTGGAGTGCTGCAGAGATGGTTGTCCTTCTGGAAGGCTCCCCCATCTGCACAGAAGAACTCTGGAGCTCTGCAGAGGGACCATCGGGTGCTTGGTTACCTCCCTGACCAAGCTCCTTCTCCCCCGATTGCTCAATTTGGCCGGGGGGGCCAGCTCTAGGAATAGTCTTGATGGTTCCAAGCTTCTTCCATTTAAGAATGATTGAGGCTACTGTGTTCTTGGGGATTTTCAATGCTGAAGAAATTGTGCCTCGACAGAATACTGTCTCAGAGCTCTACAAACAATTCCTTTGACCTCATAGCTTGGTTTTTGGCTCTGACATACTTATATAGACAGGTGTGTGCCTTTCCAAATAGTGTCCAATCAATTGAATTTACCACTGGTGGACTCCAAACAAGTTGTAGAAACATCTCAAGGATGATCAATGGAAACAGGATGCACCTGAGCTCAATTTGGAGTCTCATAGCAAAGGATCTCTGTTTATTATTATTTCTGTTTATTATTCTTAATAGATTTGCAACAATCTGAGTAGTTTGTGGTTAAGTTGAGGGAAATGTCTTTATACTGACCTGACAGTACGAAGAGCAACTGAAGGGGACACCGACGGGAGTGTGAGGGAGGGGATATGCTGTCACACAGTATGGCATAGGCCCCCTGGACTGGTACGGCCTGTCTGCCAGTGGTCATGGTTTTACTAGGTCCCCGAAGAGCAACACACTAAAATTAACATGCTTCTGTGGTCAGCATCATGACAGCCTTCAGCCGATGGCCAGCGTAGACCAAGCTCTGCAAAAATCTCAAGTTTTTTCCAAGCACTTAAAGGGCCTAGTCAGTGCAACTCTGGTGTTGTCTTGCCCTTTACACATTGCCCTACATGATAACAATGACTTTAACAAGACATGGTCAACCATTATGATGGTCACTGGGATTTCAGGGGAGATGAAAAGGTCTTGTACTGGGATAAAACCTGAGAGAATGCCCTGAAATGTCAACATTCAGTAACAGAGTAGTGAAAGACACTTAAAATCAGTTGGTGGTTTTGTTCCTCTCTTCTTATGTTGAACAGTATCTACAGTACAGTATACTACAGTACGGTGAGTGTTATATTGACTGGAGCAGCAACCTGTGTCTGAGACAACGATACTGTATCAACGGCATGGCATCATTCCTAGAGTGCACTCATGGGTTTCCTCAGACTGTCCTATTCAGAAACACACTCATGTTCAGATTAGAAATTAAGACACCGTAGTCTCTCAACACAGACTGATTCCTGTGAATGTGTAAGGGGAAACCAAGTGATAATATTACTGAATATTACAGAATCTGCACTCTGTTTTGATTTATTTCAGGTATGCATTTCACAGTAAACAAGCTGTGATAATAAATCAATAAACCATAAAGAGGCTCTCAGTAAAACGAAATAGACATTTTACTGGTGAAACCCTCTATGATTAAATAAAGGTCCCTTAATGTTTGCTAGGGCAATGGTTTCTTTTATCTTTCTTTGAAATATTTAGCTTTTTTGTTGAAAGCCTGAAATACTTCTTGTATACTGATTTATTTTGGTCTGTGTGCAGTCTAATACACAGCCCTGCCCGTCTCTGCCACACCCACCCAGTCTACTTCTGAAGTGTTTATCTTTCTAGGTTCCAATACACTCATTACTGTGGAGACCAACTCCCATGGCAGTTCCACTGTCCCTCTCATCTGATGTTAAACACCAAAACACTCCTACCCTGTCCTGGTATGTTAGACACTAACAGGTATGTTTTGCACCATCTGTTTGCACGTTCATTTCTCCCCATATTTTATCTTGCCCTGTGTTCCTTGGAACCGAAAGACAGATGGAGAAGGAAAAACAATAAAATAGTTGGTGTTAATGAATGTCGTCACAAACCGTTGCTTGCTCAATGCATTCCTGGACCTCAATAGTTTAGAGCTTCGCAGACAAGCTTCAAAATTATACAAATACCAGGAATGAGTGCCTGGGTTGAAGTGCTGTTTTTAATTGTTTCCTGGACTTGGTATTTTTAGACTTCCACAGGTGCTGTTCATGTGGCTAGAACCCAACTTTGAGAACTACCTGTGACATCTCCAGATGGGATGCGGCCTCTGACCCCTCACATCTGTTCTGCAGCCGATTCATTTACTTAGACCATGCAGACCATTCCCTGGTTTTGCTGTATGTTTTTGTCATTATCATGCTTCACATTGAAAAATTGGAACCATTTATTTGATTGTCAAAAAGGACTTTTCAAAACAGTTGACTGACTACCCAAGTGCAGTTAGTGTAGTATTCAAGCTGCAGGCAGGATGCCCATATAATTAACTTTCTCCCCTGCTCTGATGACTCTTGGAGCTAAAAAGAGATGAATATTGGAGAATACCATGACACCACCTCTGCATTGTTACGGTGTACAGTGTTGCCCCCCAGGTATAGATGTTCATAACCTTGTAATTAGGCCTATTCATTCCTGTGCCAAAACTGGAGAGAATGTGACCTGAAGCCACTTTCCTTTCTCTATCTACTTGTTGTATATCCAAAAGGTTGAGTTCAGATGCAGACCCGGGCAAGTGTTGACTGGTGTGACTTTAGACTGGTGTGTGTGTGTTTCAACTGTACTAACGCTAAAATGTTAAATATCGGTATCGGTTTTTTTTTTAAAGGGAAAATAGTGCATATCGGTATCGGCCAAAAATGTCATGTCGCTGCATCCCTACTTAAATTCCTATAAAATATGAGTTTGTTGTTCAGAGCCCACTTTTCAGTCAGAGCTGGCCTGGTAGTTAACCTCATTCAACAGTAGGGCTGGCAATTTCCAGGGAACCTCAAAATACGATATTATCACAATACAGGTGCCGATACGATACAGTATGTGTTGTGATTTTATTGCTATTCGCTGTTCCAAACATATTGCTCACCATACGTACGTTTGCTTCAGAGGGACAGTAGAAAGGCGTTAGAAAAGTTTTGTCCAGTCATAGAAATAAAAGTGCTAAAATTAGATTGTCTCCCTATTTAAAAAGAACACGGAGAACACGCTATGAAGGAAAAATAGCTTTGGTGCAGGTACAACCAACTAGAACAAAAATAATATTGCAATCTTGTCAAAACGATATGATATATCGTCAGATAATATCCTGATATGTAACTTTATCAGGTTTTTTTTCTTCTCCCACCATCACTACTCAACAGCCATGTCCAATTGGCCGCTGCCCTATGAAGTGTCTCGTTATTGGCTACTAAGTTTATTTGTCGATAGGGTCTTTAATGTTTAGGATGGGGAAGTTCTGTACGGTCTCTGTCTCACGGCCTCCAGAGTCTCTGCCATCATTAAACGCTCCTGATTATTGTGAGATATCCTGCTTCAAGTCAAGCGGTAAAGCAAAGCACAGGCATTTCAGCTTTTATAACCTGGGATCTTGTCCATGGCCAAGAGAAATGCTCCTCTCTGTCTTTTGAGAAAATACTTTACACGTCTCCTCCTTTGGCTCTGCCTTTTAAATGTTTTCCCTCTTTTCTCCCCTAATCCCAACCCAAATCCCTTTAGATTTTTACCAAACGGTAAGTTTATAAATGTACAGTAGCACCCTTATACAGTTGGCCTTAGACATTGGCTCATTTTATCTCAGGAATAAAACAGGTACTCAGCTGTGGATGGTTTTAGCAAATGGTGCAATTGACAAATGCAAGTTGAAGGATAGCGTAACAAAGGATATTTCAGGGAAAGTACAGAAGGGGAGGAGTGCTAATCAGTGGTTGTAAATTCAAAGACACCTGCTGGTACCTGTGGCTGCAATCATGACCTGAGCTGTATAGACCATGAGATAACCCAATACTAGTGCAGTCAAATCAAATGAAATTGTATTAGTCACATGCGCTGGATACTACAGGTATTCACCTTACAGTGAAATGATTACTTACGAGCCCCTAACCAACAGGTATAAGCCTTACAGTGAAATGCTTACTTACGAGCCCCTAACCAACAGGTATAAGCCTTACAGTGAAATGCTTACTTACGAGCCCCTAACCAACAGGTATAAGCCTTACAGTGAAATGATTACTTACGAGCCCCTAACCAACAATGCAGTTAAAAAAAATATGAGTAAGAAATAAAAGTAACAAGTAGTTAAAGAGCAGCAGTGAAATAACAATAGTGAGACTACACACAGGGGGTACCGGTACAGAGTCAATGTGTGGGGGCACCGGTTAGTTGAGGTAATATGTACATGTAGGTAGAGTTATTAAATTGCCTGTGCATAGATGATAACAACAGAGGGGGGGGGGGGGCAATGCAAATAGTCTGGGTGGCCATTTGATTAGATGTTTAGGAGTCTTATGGCTTAGGGGTGGGTAGAAGCTGTTTAGAAGCCTCTTGGACCTAGACTTGGCGCTCCGGTACTGCTTGCTGGGTGGTAGCAGAGAGAACAGTCTATGACTAGGGTGGCTGGAGTCTTTGACAATTTTTAGGGCCTTCCTCTGACACCGCCTGGTATAGAGGTCCTGGATGGCAGGAAGCTTGGCCCCAGTGATGTACTGGGCAGTACGCACTACCCACTGTAGTGCCTTGCAGTCAGAGGCCGAGCAGTTGCCATACCAGGCAGTGATGCAACCAGTCAGTATGCCCTCGATGTTGCAGCTGTAGAACCTTTTAGGATCTGAGGACCCATGCCAAATTTTTTCAGTCTCCTGAGGGGGAATAGGTTTTGTTGTGCCCTCTTCACAACACTTTGTGTGCTTGGACCATGATAGTTTGTTGGTGATGTGGACACCAAGGAACTTAAGGCTCTTAAACTGCTCCACTACAGCCCCATCGATGAGAATGGGGACGTACTCGGTCCTCTTTTCCCTGTAGTCCACGATCATCTCCTTTGTCTTGATCAGGTTGAGGGAGAGGTTGTTATCCTGGCACCACTGCCAGGTCTCTGACCTCCTCCCTATAGGCTGTCTTGTTGGTGATCAGGCCTACCACTGTTGTGTCATTGGCGAGCTTAATGATGGTGTTGGAGACGTGCCTGGTCGTGCAGTCATGAGTGAACAGGGAGTACAGCAGGGGACTGCGCACGCAGCCCTGAGGGGCCCCTGTGTTGAGAATCAGCGTGGCGGATGTGTTATTACCTACCCTTACCACCCTTACCACTTTAGTCCCAGGGTCCATTGACTACATCAGCTAGGTTTTAATGTGTTTTTGCTCAAGGCTGATCATGTACTGGTCAGATGGAGAATAATACTTTTGTATTTGCAGGTTGTTTGCCTAATACCGTCAATCTGCCTAATTTGATCCAAGGGCAATTGACCTATGGAGCTTGATTAAATTACAATAAGTCTTTGCTGAAACTTTGCATCAGGAATTGAGTCACTTATTCCTAAAACTCCCTTTGTTCTAAATGAGAAGACCTGCTCTGAGTGTCGTGGCTCTGTCAGCCTGTCATGATTGAGGCGGTTGGTATAGAGTGAGACAGATACAATTTTCCACTGTGTTGGGACAGGGCAGTGTGTTTAATATAGATCTGATGGTTTTCCTCTAAAGTAATAGAGCACAAGCTATCAAATAACCAGAAATACATTATCTGACGTTAGGCCTGGTATACATTCCATATGAACCACGCTATTAATGGTTACTTTAGATCACATTGTTGCCAACAATTGCCTTTAGTCTACGGGATATAAATGCAGCCGTCAGAGTTGATTTGGAAACCTGCAGATGGAGGGCATGCTGTGCTGCAGTGAGCAGTAAGCACTGTACAGGGACATGCACGTGTGCACAGAGGCTGTAGTTATTGAATCTGCTTTCAACCCCCTCATGTATATCCCATATTTTGCCGATGAGGGATTACAGTGTTCTTTGTTCAACTGTGACGGATTAAACCCACCATTAAGTGAGAGGAAAACAGTGCAGGAAGTTTTTATGCCCACCCTAACCCTCCTAACTGTGATTAGCCCCTCTGGATAAGAACAGCATATGCTGGGAGGGAGGCTTAATTGGCCATTAAATAGGGAAATTATGCAGGGCCTGGAGTCTGGGTTGTTAGACCGAATCAGCCACAAGACAACCAAGACACAGGGGAGGATTACTGTCCACAATATCAGGGTGAATGGCACTGCACATTGCAGAATGTCAACCCAACATCATTCTTTGCTATTTGCTACATTATTAGAAGTACAGATCTGTCTTTTTCTGCCAAGCCACAAGCTGGCCTGTGGGCTGTGGGGCTGGTTCCTTATGAGTCTGCAGGGTGGGTCTGTAACACTGCTGTTATACCCATTCAGTCCATTCAAATCCCAGTCGGGGTCCTCACTGAATGCAGCCCCAGTTAAACAGTTAACAAGGATGTCAGAGAAGTTTGCCAAATGTGTTGATCTCTAAAAGGACATTCCCATTCTTTCACCTTTCAATGACTTTATTTACACCTGATCAATGAATGTCATTTGTCTTTCAGATATCTGTTGGCTTTAAAACATTATTGCTTATACTGTACATGTGAGTGTTTCTTGCTTGTGCTGTACATTCTTCCAAATCTGCAGGCGAACCCTAAATGTGTCTGTCATACCATTCAGGTCAGCTTAACATCCAAAGGGGAAGTGGATGATCTGGAGAAGAGAATAGAGAAATGTCCTCCTCTCTTCTTTCTCTCTTGCTTTCTCCATTTATCTCTGCCGGTCAGTCCGCTGCTTTTTCATTGGGCCAGTTGGAAGTCTTTAATCATGTTCCTATTAAGGCTCCTTCCTTCCCTGGCAGAGGCCAGTAATTGGACTAGAGTAATTGGGGTATCCGCTGGCCCATCCCGGCCTATTACATTAATGTGATCCCAGGGAAGGCTGACGCGGCAGGCGGCTCCACTTCCCCTGATTAGGGAGTCTGGAGGTGGTCCAGACCAGGGAGTGCGGAGGTGAAGGTTTATTTAAGACTTAGGGTTAATGACTAATAGCTTCCCCTGTGGTTACCACTGATAACCACTAGCTCTGTGGAGAATACCCCCAGCACTGGAAATGGGCCTTAAATGTCGGTATTCAGCATGATACAAATAGACTGCCGTAGATGTCCCCTCCATCTCCTCATAGATTAAAAACCTCTTAAGAATCAGGTCCTATTTTTTAGCTGCCCTTTAAGGATAGGTGTTGAAACCTTGAGGTTGATTAAAACAGTAGTTTGACCCAAAAAGGAGAAGACAGAACTTTCCTCTTTTCATTCCTCCCATCTTGTGAAGGTGCAGCAGCTTTCACTCAATGGCATGCACCCAAAATAACCCTGTGGGATATCCAGACTGCACCACTCACGACTAATTGTGCACATAAGTGTACTGCATAATAGTCCATAGGGGAGTCTAATTGAAAAGGAAAAAGTCCTGGTGTTTCATTCCTCTCCTTTGTGGTGCAGTGAATCTAGGGATGGACTGTATATCATACCAATTATTATAGATGGTGACAAGGGGAATGAGATGAGAGTGTGTCAGATGTCAGAGTGCAGATGTGAAGCGACCAGTGAGATAATGTTCTTGTGTGGTTATACTTGGAGAGATACAGAGTTATGTCCTCATAGCACAAATACAATCTGTCGTAAGGCCAGCAGTCTTCGATGTCCTTCCCATAACTCTACAGTACATCTACAGGGTTGATAGAATGTTAATGAGCAGCAGAAAAGCCCAGGCAAAATTGGTATGTTCTGCCTGTTCATATTGTTACAATTGAGGGCGGCAAACCACCAGGCTGCTCCAATATGATCTTCGGTATTTTGTGTCTTTGAATGGATCAGTTGTTTTGAAACTGTATACAAACCAGTACTGTTGAGCTTTGTCAACTATGATAGCCATTATCACACTGCAGAGTTGAGAGACTGGATGTGAATGTGCTGGACGGATGCCAGTCTTCAAGTGTCCATGTAGGGCTCCTGATATCACATTCATAGACACTAAACTTCCTTTAGCACCTATTGATGAAGGTATCTCCTTCCCATGTGAATTTTGCTAACTCTTTACACTCGTGCCTGTTAAAAATGGCAGATGTGGGCACTGGTAAACGCCTAAATTGGAATGCAGTGGCTTTACAGTAACATGCTATGCATGACGTCAGAGCTCTGGCTCTGCACTTCACAACACTGTATGGGTTTTGACTGACAGCCGTTCTGAACTTGAGCATCTCGTGTGACGAGGTTGCCCCATCCCTCCAGCTAATTGGGCAACTCACATTTTTTGGGTTGCTTGATATTTGGGCACACATTTTTGGGCACAAATGTGTTTACCTCCCTGTTAGTGGGAATTTATCCCTTTCCAAGGGGCACATCAAGAAGCTGATTAAACAGCATCATCATTACACAGGTTTACATTGTACTGGGGACAATAAAAGGCTGCTCTAAAATGTGCAGTTTTGTTAGACAACACAATGTCACAGATGTCTCAAGTTTTGAGGGAGTGTGCAATTGACATGCTGACTACAGAAATGTCCACCAGAGCTGTTTCCAGAGGATTTAATGTTAATTTATCTACCATAAGCCGCCTCCAATGTAATTTTTTGAGAATTTGTCAGTACGTCCAACCGGCCTCACAACCGCAGATCACGTGTATAGCGCTATGTGGGTGAGCAGTTTACTGATGTCAACGTTGTGAACACAGTGCACCATGGTGGCGGCAAGGTTATGGTATGGGCAGGCATAAGCTATGGATAACGAACACAATTGCATTTCATCAATGTCAATTTGAATGCACGCAGACACCGTGACGAGATCCTGAGGCCCATTGTTGTGCCATTCATCCGCCACCATCCTCTCATGTTTCAGCATGATAATGCACGGCCCCATGTCACAAGGATCTGTACACAATTCCATGGCCTGCATACTCACCAGACATGTCACCCATTGAGCATGTATGGGATGCTCTGGATCGACGTGCATGACAATGTTTTCCAGTTCCCACCAATAACCAGCAACTTTGCGAAGCCATTGAAGAGGTGTGGGACAACATTCCACAGGTCACAATCAACAGCCTGGTCAACTCTACGCAAAGGAGATGTGTCGCACTGCATGAGGCAATTAGTGGTCACACCAGATACTGATTGGTTGTCTGATCCACGCCCCTACCTTTTTTTAAGGTATCTGTGACCAACAGATGCATATCTGTATTCCCAGTCATATGAAATTCATAGATTACGGCCTAATTTAATATTTAGGTTTTATGTACAGTTGCAACATGACATGTTGTCATACCCTGGGTTTATCTGAACAGAAGGAGCCTATGATTGTCTATTGTGAAGAAAATTCACTGCGGCACACGCACCTGAATGCGCTCATGACTCATTTCTATGCACACCAAAGTTACAATCTGTTTCTCTGAATTTGCACCGTTTGAATTGCACTAAAACTGTAATATCATATTTTATAACTTAGCTAGTCATGTTGGCAATAGAACAGGCTTTCAAATGGTGCCCACCTGACAAAGATTGAGATTTATAATGGACCTTTTTGATTGCGTAAACAATGGTAATTGTGTGATGGCGGGGATGCCAACTAAGTGTGTTTGCTCTAGTTCCTCAACAGCAGTCTCAAGTTTTGAGACTGTATGTTTAGCTAGAAGAGCTAAAAAAATACATCTTATAGTTAAACTCTTCTTTGAGTCATAAAAGTACATTGAAATTGTTTAGGAACTGTGTGGCCCCTAGGTGACCCTAGGTGACACCAGTTAGTCCTTGTAATTTTTTTTGTCTTGTGTTTTACCTACCCCACATTTTCCAGGAATATTCTTATCATGTTACTGAATGTATCCAGAGTATTTTCAAATTCATTATCAACAAATGCAGTGAAAAGTACAGTAAATGTAAAATGCACATTAAGTTAACAGTTTAATGTCTGGATTCAGTCTTGTGTTAGAACATTGGAATTGTAGTCCACCGGTAAGAGGTGCTTATAGTTGAGAACCCTTGGACAAGAGCTATCTAGAGCAAGGTCCCTGAGAGAGCTGAGCTGTAGGACCTACTGTAGGAGACTGGCTAGACAAGCACAAATTCTAGAGCTAAGCTCTTTACACACTTCAATGATGTCTGAACCTGAATGTGGGAGAGGGGAATTCAGAGCCGAGAGAAAAGGGTGATGAGTTGAGATTCATGACTTTGTTCTGCAATGATTTGTAAGGCTTTCTTCTTGGCCTCCTCTCCACTGCCTTCCTCCTCTGTCTGTGCTAGAACCACACATCCAAAACAAACCCATTCCAGAAGGCCTGTGTTGATGTTGACACTGCCCATTATCACTCTTCTGGAATGAGACTGCATTTTGGGTGTTTAACAATGATGAACATGTTTTTCAATGTTTCCTTCATTAGATCCTGCAGCTTTTTCAGAAATAACTTGATAAAGTAATATGTGTTCTTTCTGTTTAAAGTATTTCCAAATATATTCATTGTTTTCAAGATGAACGATATCCAAGCTACTTATAGCAAGACTATTAAAATAACCTCAAGTTCCTAAGGCCAGTCAGGTGGGTGGTGGGCTTTTAGCCTGTGTGTGTGTGTGTGTGTGTGTGTGTGTGTGTGTGTGTGTGTGTGTGTGTGTGTGTGTGTGTGTGTGTGTGTGTGTGTGTGTGTGTGTGTGTGTGTGTGTGTGTGTTTCTTTGTGTGTGGTTTGTATATTTTGTATTTGAAAGTATGTATGTTTCTCAATAGCTTTCTTGCTCAATGGCTGTAATCCAAAATAAAAACATACTTAAACATGGCCAGTTCTCAGTTGAATTACATTGTTCTTCATCTGATGTGAAGGAAAAGCTAGCAGGGGCTTACTGATGTAGTTTAGCCTAGGACATCATGGCCAGGGTCGATGCACATTCAGCTTTCTGTCTTTTCTCATTGTGCAGACACAGTCCACCATATGTGCTCAAGATGGGCCCCATCATCCCCTGTTTAGTGTCCCAAACCTGCCTCTCAGAGCCTGTGGCCCACATCCCTACTCATCCATCCAGACCGTTCTGGAAGCCCCCTCTCCTCCTTTCTGCCTACTCCCAGCCTGGGATTCTCCTGTGATCTCACGTTAAAGAGAGTCTCTGCCTCTCTGCTATTACAGCCCATCAATCCTGTGTGAATGTGAGGGTCGCTGCCACAGCAGAGGAGAGGAGCAGGGGATGACTGACGGCTCTTTGATGCCTCAGAGAGCAGGAACCGTCCATTAGAGAGAGACTGGGGGTGGCCAGGTCTGCTTTGGACAGTATATGTGGGTCTGTCTTTGGTAATATTCAGAAAGTCACCCTCAAACTGGTCTGATCACCTTGTCATATGGACTTTGGGATAAGACTCATAACTATCAACACCTGTCACTCTTTACAGACAGGCAATGCGTGGGGGATGCAGGAATCTATATAAGCTGTAATGCAGCATACAGAGATCCACATGTGTGCTTTATAAAAATAATTCCTTGTTAGGCAGATAGTCAGAGGACAGACAGAGGATGTAGCCGTCCTCACAGAACTACAGCTTGTCTAATGATATAGTACAGCACAGGGATCTCCAATAGGTCGATCGCGAGCTACCAGTAACTTGCAGCCCAACTATGAGTAGCTTGCCAAACAATTCTGAAAGTGCTTGCAATTTTCATGTGTTCCACCGTAAACGGTCATAAACAAATCTCACAAGTATCAGACACTGCAAGCTCTCAGCTACTATCTAATCAAGGCAACATTGATATTATCCCACTTCTGGTTAGCCGCTATTGGCTTAAAAAGCCAAACCAAACACAATATCTGCCAATATATTTCCAGCAATATTGCCCCCGTCTGTCTGCGTGGTGCGGGCGTTTGTCGATCACTCCATGTGTAGCCAGTTGATGTGATAACTGTCTTTTGGGTTTTAAGAAATACTTTCCCCGAAACCTTCTCAATTAAATTTTAGCTGCAAAGATCAATAATAACAAACCTCATTGCATTGACAACTGATGGAAAGCTACTGAGGATGGTAGCTGATTCTATAGCCTCTCCTATCTGTCATATCTTTAATCTGAGCCTAGAGGAAAATCTTTTCCTCTGGCCTTGATGGAAGCCAAAGTCATTCCGCTACCCAAGAGTGTTAAAGCGGCAGACCTACCTGTGTTCAACCAGCAGACCTATCAGCTTGCTGCCAGCTCTCAGGAAACTCTTGGAAATAATTGTGTTTGACTAAATACAATGCTATTTCTCTGTAAACAAATTAACAACAGACTTTCAGCATGCTTATAGAGAAGGACACTCAACATGTACTGACAAAAATGACTGATGATTGGTTGCAATAAATGAATAATAAGAACATTGTGGGAGCTGTACTGTTAGATTTCAGTGCAGCCTTTAATATTATTGACCGTAACATGATGTTGAAAAAACGTATGTGTTATGGCTTTTCAACCTCTGCCATATCGTGGATTCAGAGCTATATATCTAATAGAACTCAAAGGGTTGTCTTTAATGGAAGCTTCTCTAATGTCAAACATGTAAAGGCACTCTACTCTTTTCTATTCTTACCAATGACCTGCCACTGGCATTAAACAAAGCATGTGTGCCCCTGTATGCTGATGATTCAACCATATACGCATCACCAACCACAGCTAATGAAGTCACTGAAACCCTTAACAAAGAGTTGCAGTCTGTTTTGGAATGGATGGCCAGTAATAAACTGGTCCTACATATCTCTGTAACTGTAAGGACAGATGCTGGGAGACGAGAAGCAAGTACAGGGAGTGAATATTTAATGGATAAACAGACAGAAAACAAAATACGAACAGCGTCTGGACAAGGGACACATAACGACATTAATGCTGATTCGGGAAAGAAACTGAGGAAGTAAGAGAAATAGGGGAGGTAATTCATAACGTGATGGAGTCCAGGTGAGTTCGATAAAGCTGAGGTCTGTCTGTAATAAAGATATTTTTTTGACCCCACATTCCAAAAAGCAAGTCCTGCAGGCTCTTGTTTTGTTATCTTGATTATTCTCTGGTCGTGTGGTCGATTGCTGCAAGGAAATACCTAGTTAAGCTGCAGCTGGCCCAGAACAGAGCGGCACGTCTTGCTTTTCATTGTAATCAGAGGGCTGATATAAATGCTATGCATGCCAGTCTCTCATGGCTAAGAGAGGAGAGACTGACTGCATCACTTCTTCTTTTTATAAGAAACATTTGTGTTGAAAATGCAAAATTGTTTGTATAGTCATCTTACAGCTCTAACACACACACTTACCCACCAGGCATGCCAAATCCAGAACAAATTCAAATATTATATAGAGCCATTATTGCATGGAACTCCGTTCCATCTCATATTGCTCAAATAAACAGCAAAACTGATTTCAAAAACCAGATAAAGCAACACCTCATGGCACAACGCCTCTCTCCTATTTGACCTAGATACTGTTTTTGTGAATGTATTGATATGTAGGCTATGTGTGCCTAAATAAACATTTGGGATGTAGTTCTTGAGCTGTTCTTATCTATTAATGTTCTGTATTATGTCATGTTTCATGTTTTGTGTGGACCCCAGGAAGAGTAACTGTTGCTTTTGCTACAGCTAATGGGGATCCTAATAAAAAAGACCCTAAAGAAGTAGGCTTACCTGGCAGACGTATATCAGAAGTAGGCTTACCTGGCAGACGTATATCAGAAGTAGGCTTACCTGGCAGACGTATATCAGAAGTAGGCTTACCTGGCAGACGTATATCAGAAGTAGGCTTACCTGGCAGACGTATATCAGAAGTAGGCTTACCTGGCAGACGTATATCAGAAGTAGGCTTACCTGGCAGACGTATATCAGAAGTAGGCTTACCTGGCAGACGTATATCAGAAGTAGGCTTACCTGGCAGACGTATATCAGAAGTAGGCTTACCTGGCAGACGTATATCAGAAGTAGGCTTACCTGGCAGACGTATATCAGAAGTAGGCTTACCTGGCAGACGTATATCAGAAGTAGGCTTACCTGGCAGACGTATATCAGAAGTAGGCTTACCTGGCAGACGTATATCAGAAGTAGGCTTACCTGGCAGACGTATATCAGAAGTAGGCTTACCTGGCAGACGTATATCAGAAGTAGGCTTACCTGGCAGACGTATATCAGAAGTAGGCTTACCTGGCAGACGTATATCAGAAGTAGGCTTACCTGGCAGACGTATATCAGAAGTAGGCTTACCTGGCAGACGTATATCAGAAGTAGGCTTACCTGGCAGACGTATATCAGAAGTAGGCTTACCTGGCAGACGTATATCAGAAGTAGGCTTACCTGGCAGACGTATATCAGAAGTAGGCTTACCTGGCAGACGTATATCAGAAGTAGGCTTACCTGGCAGACGTATATCATGAGTAGGCTTACCTGGCAGACGTATATCAGAAGTAGGCTTACCTGGCAGACGTATATCAGAAGTAGGCTTACCTGGCAGACGTATATCATGAGTAGGCTTACCTGGCAGACGTATATCAGAAGTAGGCTTACCTGGCAGACGTATATCATGAGTAGGCTTACCTGGCAGACGTATATCATGAGTAGGCTTACCTGGCAGACGTATATCATGAGTAGGCTTACCTGGCAGACGTATATCATGAGTAGGCTTACCTGGCAGACGTATATCAGAAGTAGGCTTACCTGGCAGACGTATATCAGAAGTAGGCTTACCTGGCAGACGTATATCAGAAGTAGGCTTACCTGGCAGACGTATATCAGAAGTAGGCTTACCTGGCAGACGTATATCATGAGTAGGCTTACCTGGCAGACGTATATCATGAGTAGGCTTACCTGGCAGACGTATATCATGAGTAGGCTTACCTGGCAGACGTATATCATGAGTAGGCTTACCTGGCAGACGTATATCAGAAGTAGGCTTACCTGGCAGACGTATATCAGAAGTAGGCTTACCTGGCAGACGTATATCATGAGTAGGCTTACCTGGCAGACGTATATCATGAGTAGGCTTACCTGGCAGACGTATATCAGAAGTAGGCTTACCTGGCAGACGTATATCAGAAGTAGGCTTACCTGGCAGACGTATATCATGAGTAGGCTTACCTGGCAGACGTATATCAGAAGTAGGCTTACCTGGCAGACGTATATCAGAAGTAGGCTTACCTGGCAGACGTATATCAGAAGTAGGCTTACCTGGCAGACGTATATCATGAGTAGGCTTACCTGGCAGACGTATATCATGAGTAGGCTTACCTGGCAGACGTATATCAGAAGTAGGCTTACCTGGCAGACGTATATCAGAAGTAGGCTTACCTGGCAGACGTATATCATGAGTAAGTATATTATTTATATCTGTTATTTGCAAACATTGCCATGAAATTAGCAGCAGCAGTACAGACAGGGCCGTCTCCAGGCATAAGCAACATAAGCAGTCGCTTAGGGCCCCTGGTCGCTATGCGGCCCCCGACCCCCCAAAAAACACATTATTATATACTGTATATTAGAGGTCGACCGATTATGATTTTTCAACGCCGATACCGATTATTGAAGGACCAAAAAAGCCGATACCGATTATTGAAGGATCAAAAAAGCTGATACCGATTAATCGGCCGATTTTAAAAATGTATTAATTTATTTATTTCTAATAATGACAATTACAACAATACTGAATGAACACTTTTTTTAACATAATATAATACATAAATAAAATCAATTTAGCCTCAAGTAAATAATGAAACATGTTCAATTTGGTTTAAATAATGCAAAAACATAGTGTTGGAGAAGAAAGTAAAAGTGCAATATGTCCCATGTAAGAAAGATAACGTTTAAGTTCCTTGCTCAGAACATGAGAACATATGAAAGCTGGTAGTTCCTTTTAACATGCGTCTTCAATATTCCCAGGTAAGAAGTTTTAGGTTGTAGTTATTATAAGAATTATAGGACTATTTCCCTCTATACCATTTGTATTCATTAACCTTTGACTATTGGATGTTCTTATAGGCACTTTAGTATTGCCAGTGTAACGTTTGAAACGCTATTAGCGCGCGCTAACTAGCTAGCCATTTCACTTCGGTTACACCAGCCTCATCTCGGGAGTTGATAGGCTTGAAAGAGCTGCTGGCAAAATGCATGAAAGTGCTGTTTGAATGAATGTTTACGCGCCTGCTTCTGCCTACCACCGCTCAGATACTTAGATACTTGTATGCTTGTATGCTCAGTCAGATTATATACAACGCAGGACACGCTAGCTAATATCTAGTAAAATCATCAACCATGTGTAGTTAACTAGTGATAATGATTGATTGTTTTTTATAAGATACATTTAATGCTAGCTAGCAACTTACCTTGGCTTACTGCATTCGCGTAAGAGGCAGTCAGTCTCCTTGTGGAGTGCAACGAGAGAGAGGCAGGTCGTTATTGCGTTGGACGAGTTAACTGTAAGGTTGCAAGATTGGATCCCCGAGCAGACAAGGTGAAAATCTGTTGTTCTGCCCCTGAACAAGGCAGTTAACCCACCGTTCCTAGGCCGTCGTTGAAAATAAGAATTTGTTCTTAACTGACTGGCCTAGTTAAATAAAGATGTCAAAAAAAAAAAAAAAAAACGATTTCCGATTGTTATGAAAATTTGATATCGGCCCTAATTAATCGGCCATTCCGATGAATCGGTCGACCTCTACTGTATATACAGTATTTATGTACACAGTACCAGTCAAAAGTTTGGACACACCTACTCATTTAAAAAAAAACTATTTTCTACATCAAAACTATGAAATACACATGGAATAATGTAGTAACCAAAAAAGTATTATTTTTGGTTCCAACCGCCGTGTCTTTGTGAGATGCAGAGTAGGTCAACGGATGATCTCCGCATGTGCATTTCCCACCGTAAAGCATGGAGGAGGAGGTGTGATGTTGTGGGGGTGCTTTGCTGGTGACACTGATTTATTTTGAATTTAAGGCACACAATCAGCATGGCTGCCACAGCATTCTGCAGCCATATGCCATCACATCTGGTTTGCGCTCAGTGGGTTCATTTGTTTTCAACAGGACAATGACCCAACACACCTCCAGGTTGTGTAAGGTCTATTTGAGCAAGAAGGAGCGTGAAGGAGTGCTGCATCAGATGACCTGGCCTCCACAATTACCTGACCTCAACCCAATTGAGATGGCTTGGGATGAGTTTGACCGCAGAGTGAAGGAAAAGCAGCCAACAAGTGCTTAGCATATGTGGGAACTTCATGACTGTTGGAAAATATTCTAAAATCGCGCCCAGGCTCTGTCAAGGTTCATGGGGCGACGCACAATTGGCCTAGTGTCGTCCGGGTTAGGGAGGGTTTGGCCGGTAGGGAAATCCTTGTCTCATCACGCACTAGCGACTCCTGCGGCGCTCGCAGTGCACAC
The DNA here is from genome assembly GCF_002021735.2 of Oncorhynchus kisutch. Classification (NCBI taxonomy): domain Eukaryota; kingdom Metazoa; phylum Chordata; class Actinopteri; order Salmoniformes; family Salmonidae; genus Oncorhynchus; species Oncorhynchus kisutch. The sequence goes on along the minus strand of NC_034196.2, from coordinate 24,449,427 downwards.
TAACCAGGTTGCCAGGTGCATGAGAGGTGCACGGTCCTTGTCTCATCGTGCACTAGCGATTCCTGTGGCGAGCGCAGTACACGCTAACCAGGTCGCCAGGTGCATGGTGTTTCCTCCGACACATTGGTGCGGCTGGCTTCCGGGTTGGATGCGCGCTGTGTAAAAGAAGCAGTGCGGCTTGGTTGGGTTGTGTTTCGGAGGGCGCATGGCTTTCGACCTTCGTCTCTCCCGAGCCTGTACAGGAGTTGTAGCGATGAGTCAAGATAGTAACTACTAACAATTGGATACCACGAAATTGGGGAGAAAAGGGGGTAATAAATAAATAAATATATATTTTTAAATCTGCATAAAAATTATATGTGCGTTTTCCCACCAGAGATTTGTTTCCATCAAATTGACTTGTTGTGGATAAAAGGCTGTGGTGTAAGTAATGGCATAATGTGTAGAATTGCAGGAAATAGCTTTAAAGCGGCAAATATTTATCTCCACACCATGGCAAAAAGGGTAGAATTTCAGGAAATGTACTTTAAAAGTGCAAGCATTCTTTCTGCCCCATGGCAAAATGAGTAGAATTGCATGAAATCTGACAAATTGACGTCAAATCACAACAGTTAGCTAAAGCACAAACAGACAAACACAAACAGCCTTTCCTGTGTATTACCACCACCTGCAGCACTAGTGTGCAGTGTGTCTGTATCACTGGAGCTGTGTCCTTTTTGGTGGACATGGTGGATTCCTTCCTTTCTTTCCCCTCACCAGAGGGCACCATGGGAGATTTATGGAAGGGGACAGAACACGGGGTCCTCTCAGAAGAGAAGTGGAGCGATACAGTACTGTATGTACAGTGATTGAGGCACTTAACTATGATGTTATACAGTCTGCAGTATCCATGGCTCTTCTCCATACCACTGTCTTCTTCTCCTGTCTCATACTGCACATCTCTCTCTCTCTCTCAATCTCTCTCTTGCTCTCTCAACCTCCCTCTCTCTCTCTTCTCCCGCTCTCTCTCTTCCTACATGCATCTTCAATACCACCACTTTTCCCCCTTCTCTTACCATGTTGGCTGATGCAGAATTGTCTCGTAAGGAACTCAACATCTGTTTTACTTTCATTAGCGGCGAACAGAACAAGCGTGACTGGCAGCCACCCTCCTCATCATCACGATCCTTTGATTATGCTGCATTCTAGTGTTTCCTTCTCAAGGGCATAGAGTGGTAACACAAAATGGTCTTTCACAAATTCTGTACCACCAGTGGGGGCTTAATGCAGAGTATCAGGGGTTTAAATCCTAAGTGGTTTATTAAGTGTGTGAGAATGTTTTCCAGCTCCCACTAGTGTTTCAACTACAACTGAGAATCTTTATCCTCAACAGTAAAATTGTCAGCTGGTTTTCATTGTGCCCCAACCCAATGATTAATTTATTATTCATGAATTAACAACATAATTTGAGGAGAAGGTCACCTCTCGCTGTCCCCCAGGTGTAATTAGATGTAGCTGGATCACACCTGGCAAAGCTTATCACATCCCTGTCCCTCATTAATTACTTTATGAAGTATTGTGCTTTAGTTCGAACAAAAATGTTGTTACTGCGGCCCTCCAGGAGCGCCCATTCCCTATCCCCCTAGTCCTCAGATTCATGGTGGTGTGTGTGTGGTGTGTGTGTGCGTGCATATGTGTGTGAGCAGCAGGGCAACAGACATGAGGTGTCTGAGAGGAATGCCCCAGTGTGGGAGAGTCTCTCTCTCCCATGAAAAGGACTGGATATGTATCCCAACACACACAGCATTCAGTCAATCACTGCATTACCCATTGACTCATGGACTGGCAATGCTAGCATGTGAACTGAAGCCAGCTCACACAATCCATAAAAGATGTTGAGATATAAAGGTATTTTGTCCGTAACTCTTGGATCAAATACAGAAATTAGAGTGTTTGTTTGTGGTAAAAAATCATCGCCCCCTCTTTAAAGTGACTTGATGGAATTTATATGTTGCCATAAAGCCAGGTGAACTCTATTAATCCAATTGTTCACACATATTAAAACCAGGGGTTGGAACCTCAATTATTTTCCAATGGTTTTGTTCTGAAGAGAACCACAATTTATTTTGTTCCATTCTGCTGTTCCGACCTGCAAAATAAAGTTCTGAACCGGTTCAAACCCCCAAAAAGTACTGGTTTATATTCTTCCTTTCTGTTCCTTTTTTGATCTGTGAAATCAACCGTTTTTTACATTTAGCTAATTCAACTACTTCACCAATCAGTTCGGATAGAGCAGGCAAGCTAGTTGTTTACATACACTACCATTCAAAAGTTTGGGCTCACTAAGAAATGTCCTTGTTTTTGAAAGAAAAGCACATTTTTGGTCCATTAAAATAACATCAAATTGCTCAGAGAATAAAGTGTAGACATTGTTAACGTTGTAAATGACTATTGTAGCTGGAAATGGCTGATTGTTTATGGAATATCTACATAGGCGTGCAGAGGCCCATTATTAGCAACCATCACTCCTGTGTTCCAATGGCACGTTGTGTTAGCCAATCCAAGTTAATCATTTTAAAAGGCTAATTGATCGTTATAAAACCCTTTAGCAATTATGTTAGCACAGCTGAAAACTGTGGTCCTGATTAAAGAAGCAATAAAACGGGCCTTATTTAGACTAGTTGAGTATCTGGAGCATCAGCATTTGTGGATTCGATTACAGGCTCAAAATGTCCAGAAACAAAACACTTTCTTCTTAAACTTGTCAGTCTATTCTTGTTCTGAGAAATGAAGGCTATACCATGCGAGAAATTGCCAAGAAACTGAATATCTCATACAACCCTGTGTATTACTCCCTTCACAGAACAGCGCAAACTCGCTGTAACCAGAATATAAAGAGGAGTGTGAGGCCCTGGTGCACAACTGAGCAAATGGACAAGTACATTATAGTGTCTAGTTTGAGAAACAGATGCCTCACAAGTCCTCAACTGGCAGCTTCATTAAATAGTACCCACAAAACACCCGTCTCAACATCAACAGTGAAAAGTTTACTCTGCGATGCTGGCCTTCTATGCAGAGTTGCAAAGAAAAAGCCATATCTCAAGACGGGCCAATAAAAATAAAAGATTAAGCTGGGCAAAAGAACACAGACACTGGACAGAGGAACTCTGCCTAGAAGGCCAGCATCCCATCTGACTTTGAGACTGGTGTTTTGCAGGTACTATTTAATGAGCTAGCTAGTTAAAAAGCCTGTGTTTGCAGACCAGAATTAAAAACACGTCTTACCTTTTTTTGTAGTTAATAAATCCAATGTGAAACATGATAACTAGGCCTATAGAGCTCACCAGTTTGTAGTCCTAAAACCCGGAAATAAGTTACCTCTGGTTTGTTCAACCATTCCTATGGGAAAAATGAATGGGGAAAGAATAGGATTTTGGACTAAACTGAAAAAATAAGGTATGCGGTTAACACAGGCTTAGGAGATCTTATACGTTTTGTTCTATGAATTAATAGCTGTCAGTAAACATGACCTTTTATGAATTTGTGATTTAGTTTTTTTATTATCAAATAAATGCATCAAATTTCACAAAAAGTGACGTTAACTGATGAAGATTATCTCATAGAATAAAATGTATAAAATCTCCTAAGCCTGTGTTTACCACAGACCTTATTTTCGACGTTTCCAAAAACCCTACAAAACACCATTCATCTTCCTTGTAAGCTTTGTCCAACAAACCATGGTGGAGTTAGTTACTACAAAAAGACACCATTACTATTTCTCTCTGTAGTATCCTTAACTAGCATTGAAAAGTTAATCCATTCTTCTCTAGCTAAAAATCTTTCTCCCTATCTTCTGAATCATGATTGTAATGTTAGTACAGTAGCCTATGCTTTGGAGGGGGAGGGGCAGGTAGCCTAAACACACATACACTGGCAAAAATGCTCAGCTTGCAGGCAGACACTGGAATACGTTTCTGAGTGACAGAGTGAGGGCTTTGCGTAGACATTTTTTTGTGGGACTAGAAAAAATGCCTGGAACATAAAATAACATTATTAACCGGTTCCCATGCTTTTAAATAGTTCTGCTCCGGATCAGTATGGATCACTTTCATTCCAGGTTCCATTTCTGTTCCTTGAAAGATTCCGTTATTTTGGGGGGGTGGGGGGTTCTGTTCCCTGAACCGGTTTCAACCTCTGATTAAAACATGCCTGAGGCAACTGAAACGTTTCAAGAGATCTGCTTACAGCAAGCAGCAAGCACAGTTGAAGTTGTAAATCCCAGTTCCCAAGCATGGTTCGTACCTCCACCTACCTACAGTAATATTACTAGCAGATTTGTGAGATTGCTATCTGAAACTGCACGATTTTCCATGACATGTGAACATTTTAAGCTAAATGTAATCTAAGATGATACTATCACCACGTGGACTTCATTTCAGAGAGAGTGAGTTAGGCCATGAATGAGCAGCCCAAATATTCAATAGCTGTCTTCCATTATGAACTACTCTGATCCGAAATCAGATGTTAAACAAATTAGTTTCAGACTAACTTGATCTCTTGCTCCGAATTGTCCTGCTAGCAGAAAGAGGTTACTAAGCCATTACTCAAATCAATGGCTTTTCCTAGCGTTTCTGGTTACCAAACATATTTCGGCCATCTTATACGTGTGGACCAGTGGAATACTGGTATGCTGACTGTGACACCAGATAGGGTTATGGTCCTTCAGCTCCATTCCAGATGGCAACACAGTGTGACCATATAGCTAGTCCTGGCTCTCCTGATACAGTTGAAGTCGGAAGTTTACATACACCTTAGCCAAATACATTTAAACTCAGTTTTTCACAATTCCTGACGTTTAATCCTAGTAAAAATTCCCTGTTTTAGGTCAGTTAGGATCACCACTTTATTTTAAGAATGTGAAATGTCAGAATAATAGCAGAGAGAATGCTTTATTTCAGCTTTTATTTCTTTCATCACATTCCCAGTGGGTCAGAAGTTTACATACACTCAATTAATATTTGGTAGCATTGCCTTTAAGTTGTTTAACTTGGGTCAAACGTTTCAGGCAGCCTTCCACAAACTTCCCACAATAAGTTGGGTGAATTTTGGCCCATTCCTCCTGACAGAGCTGGTGTAACTGAGTCAGGTTTGTAGGCCTCCTTGCTCGCACATGCTTTTTCAGTTTTGACCACACATTTTCTATAGGATTGAGATCAGGGCTTTGTGATGGCCACTCTAATACCTTGACTTTGTTGTCCTTAAGCCATTTTTCCACAACTTTGGAAGTATGCTTGGGGTCATTGTCCATTTGGAAGACCCATTTGTGACCAAGCTTTAACTTCCTGACTGATGTCTTGAGATGTTGCTTCAATATATCCACATAATTGTTCTTCCTCACAATGCCATCTATTTTGTGAAGTGCACCAGTCCCTCCTGCAGCAAAGCACCCCCACAACTTGATGCTGCTACCACTGTGCTTCATGGTTGGGATGGTTTTCTTCGGCTTGCAAGCCTCCCCCTTTTTCCTCCAAACATAATGATGATGATCATGGCCAAACAGTTCTATTTTTGTTTCATCAGACCAGAGGACATTTCTCCAAAAAGTACGATCTTTGTCCCCCATGTGCAGTTGCAAACTGTAGTCTGGGTTTTTATGGGGGATTTGGAGCACTGGCTTCTTCCTTGCTGAGCGGCCTTTCAGGTTATGTCGATGTAGGACTCGTTTTTACTGTGGATACAGATACTTTTGTACCTGTTTCCTCCAGCATCTTTACAAGGTCCTTTGCTGTTATTCTGGGATGGATTTGCACTTTTTGCACCAAAGTACATTCATCTCTAGGAGACAGAACAAGGCTTCTTCCTGAGCGTTATGACAGCTGTGTGGTCCTATGGTGTTTATACTTACGCACTATTGTTTGTACAGATGAATGTGGTACCTTCAAGCATTTGGAAATTGCTTCCAAGGATGAACCAGACTTGTTAAGGTCTACAATTTTTTTTCTGAGGTCTTGGCTGATTTTTTGGATTTTCCCATGATGTCAAGCAATGAGAGTTTGTTTCCTCTCCCAAAATGTATAACAATTAAATGTACTGCACTGTGTGCCTTCATAAGGTATTTATACTCCTTGACTTTACACATTCAGCCTGAATTAAACATTTATAAAATATTTTATCTTACCCATTTACACACAATACTCCATAATGACAAAGTGAAAACCTTTTAATAATATTTGCAAATTTATTGAAAATGAAATACAGAAATCTAATTTACGTAATTCTTCTTCTTGTTATGTCTGTATCAGACTTGCACATTCTTCCTTGCAGATTTTTTAATCTAATCTATTAAAAAAAAAAATGGAATCTAAATTAGATGGGGAGTGGCAGTGAACAGCAATCTATACATCTTTCCACAGATTTTCAATGGGAGACTGGGATTTTTGCTCAGCCACTCAAGGACTTTCACATTCTTGTTCTGAAGCCATTCCAGCTTTCCTTTGGCTGTGTGCTTGGGGTCATTGTCCCGTTTGAACATAAATCTTAGCCCCACTTAAGGTCATTCACACTCTGAAGCAGGTTCTCATCAAGGATTTGCCTGTATTAGGCTCCATTCATTGTTCCCTCTATCCTTACCAGTCTCCCAGTCCCTGCCGCTGAAAAGCATCCGCAAAGCATGATGCTGCCACCCAAGCTTCACGGTAGGGATGGTGTTAGAAGGGTGATGAACTGCCTGGTTTTCTCCAGACATAGAGCTTTGCATTCACACCAAAGAGATCAATTGTCTCATCAGACCACATGCTCAGTCTTTCACATGCCTTTTTGCAAACTGCAGGCGTGCTCTCATGTGCCTTATTCTCAGGACTGGCTTCCGTCTGGCCACTCTCCCATAAAGCCCAGATTGGTGAAGTGCTGTAGAAACTGTTATCCTTCTGGCAGGTTCTCCCATGTCAGCTAAAGAACTCTGTAGTTCTGTCAGAGTGATCATTGGGTTCTTGGTCACCTCCCTGACCAAGGTCCTTTTTGCCCGTTTGCTCAGACGGCCAGCTCTAGGCAGAGTCTGGGTAGTGCTATATTTTTTACATTTCCCAATGATGAAGACCACTGTGCTCTTGGAAACGTTCAACACTCTAGAAATGGTTTCATACCCTTCTCCAGATATTTGCCTCATCACAATTTTCAGAGATCAACGGATAGTTCTTTGGACTTCAAGGTATAGTTTCTCCTCTAACATGCACTGTCAACTGTGGGACCTTTATATAGACAGGTGTGTTTATTTCTAAATCATATCCAAACAATTGCATTGGCCGCAGGTGGACTCCAATCAAGTTGTAGTGACATCTCAAGGATGATCGAAGGAAATTGGATGCACCTGAGCTCAATTTGCAGTTCCATAGCAAAGGGGTGTGAATAATTATGTAAATGAAATATTTCTGCATTTCATTTTCAATACATTTGCAAAAATGACTCAACATGTTTTCATGTTGTCATTATAGGGTATTGTGTGTAGATGGGCTGTAACACACTCAACAAAATATGGATAAGTAGGAATACTTCCTGAAAGCACTGTGTGTATATATTTATATACAGACGTGCTCAGATTTGTTGGTACCCTTACAGCTCATTTAAATAATGCTTCATTCCTTCTGACAAGTGTTGAAATGAATAGCTATTTTATCATGAATACTTGCATGCCTTTGGTATGTCATAGAATAAAGAAAATAAGCTGTGAAAAGAGATTAATTATTGCTTATTCTACAAAGATATTCTATAATATGGACACATTTGTTGGGTCCCCTTAGAAAACATAATAAATAATTGGATTATAGTGATATTTCAAACAATTTTTCTTCATTAATTAGTATCACACGTTTCCAATCTTTTAATCAGTGATTCAGCCTATTTAAATGGAGAAAAGTAGTCACTGTGCTGTTTGGTATCATTGTGTGCACCACACTGAACATGGACCAGAGTAAAGTAGTCACTGTGCTGTTTGGTATCATTGTGTGCACCACACCGAACATGGACCAGAGTAAAGTAGTCACTGTGCTGTTTGGTATCATTGTGGTCACCTCACTGAACATGGACCAGAGTAAAGTAGTCACTGTGCTGTTTGGTATCATTGTGTGCACCACACTGAACATGGACCAGAGTAAAGTAGTCACTGTGCTGTTTGGTATCATTGTGTGCACCACACTGAACATGGACCAGAGTAAAGTAGTCACTGTGCTGTTTGGTATCATTGTGTGCACCACACTGAACATGGACCAGAGTAAAGTAGTCACTGTGCTGTTTGGTATCATTGTGTGCACCACACTGAACATGGACCAGAGTAAAGTAGTCACTGTGCTGTTTGGTATCATTGTGTGCACCACACTGAACATGGACCAGAGTAAAGTAGTCACTGTGCTGTTTGGTATCATTGTGTGCAGCACACTGAACATGGACCAGAGTAAAGTAGTCACTGTGCTGTTTGGTATCATTGTGTGCACCACACTGAACATGGACCAGAGTAAAGTAGTCACTGTGCTGTTTGGTATCATGGTGTGCAGCACACTGAACATGGACCAGAGTAAAGTAGTCACTGTGCTGTTTGGTATCATTGTGTGCAGCACACTGAACATGGACCAGAGTAAAGTAGTCACTGTGCTGTTTGGTATCATTGTGGTTACCACACTGAACATGGACCAGAGTAAAGTAGTCACTGTGCTGTTTGGTATCCTTGTGGTTACCACACTGAACATGGACCAGAGTAAAGTAGTCACTGTGCTGTTTGGTATCATTGTGTGCACCACACTGAACATGGACCAGAGTAAAGTAGTCACTGTGCTGTTTGGTATCATTGTGTGCAGCACACTGAACATGGACCAGAGTAAAGTAGTCACTGTGCTGTTTGGTATCATTGTGTGCACCACACTGAACATGGACCAGAGTAAAGTAGTCACTGTGCTGTTTGGTATCATTGTGTGCACCACACTGAACATGGACCAGAGTAAAGTAGTCACTGTGCTGTTTGGTATCATTGTGGTTACCACACTGAACATGGACCAGAGTAAAGTAGTCACTGTGCTGTTTGGTATCATTGTGTGCAGCACACTGAACATGGACCAGAGTAAAGTAGTCACTGTGCTGTTTGGTATCATTGTGGTTACCACACTGAACATGGACCAGAGTAAAGTAGTCACTGTGCTGTTTGGTATCATTGTGGTTACCACACTGAACATGGACCAGAGTAAAGTAGTCACTGTGCTGTTTGGTATCCTTGTGGTTACCACACTGAACATGGACCAGAGTAAAGTAGTCACTGTGCTGTTTGGTATCATTGTGGTTACCACACTGAACATGGACCAGAGTAAAGTAGTCACTGTGCTGTTTGGTATCCTTGTGGTTACCACACTGAACATGGACCAGAGTAAAGTAGTCACTGTGCTGTTTGGTATCATTGTGTGCACCACACTGAACATGGACCAGAGTAAAGTAGTCACTGTGCTGTTTGGTATCCTTGTGTGCACCACACTGAACATGGACCAGAGTAAAGTAGTCACTGTGCTGTTTGGTATCATTGTGTGCACCACACTGAACATGGACCAAAGTAAAGTAGTCACTGTGCTGTTTGGTATCATTGTGTGCACCACACTGAACATGGACCAGAGTAAAGTAGTCACTGTGCTGTTTGGTATCATGGTGTGCACCACACTGAACATGGACCAGAGTAAAGTAGTCACTGTGCTGTTTGGTATCATTGTGTGCACCACACTGAACATGGACCAGAGAAAGCAAAAGGAGAGATTCGTCTGAGGAGATCAGAAAGAAATAATAGCCAAGCAAGGTAAAGGTAAAGGCTACAAGACCATCTCCAAGCAGCTTGATGTTCCTGTGATAGCAGTTGCAAAAATTATTAAGAAGTTTAAGGTCCGTGGAACTATAGCTAACCTCCCTGGGCGCGACCGCAAGAGGAAAATCGACTCCAGGAAAATCGACCCCAGGAAAATCGACCCCAGATTGAACAGAAGGATAGCGCGAATGGTAGAAAAAGAACCAAGGATAACTGCCAAAGAGATAAAAGCTGAACTCCAAGGTGAAGGTACGTCAGTTTTTGAGGAGGTATGACACCATCATACCTCCTCCTCCATGCTCCATGGTGGGAACCACAAATGCGAAGATCATCTGTTCACCTACTCTGTGTCAGAAAGACATGGCGGTTGGAACCGAAAATCTCACATTTCCACCAGTCTAATGTCCATTGCTCGTGTGTTGGCCCAAGCAAGTCTCTTCTTATTACTGGTGTCCTTTAGTCGTGGTTTCTTTGCAGCAATTTGACCATGAAGGCCTGATTCACACAGTCTCCTCTGAACAGTTGATGTTGAGATGTGACTGTTACTTGAACTCTGTGAAGCATTTATTTGAGCTGCAATTTCTGAGGCTGGTAAGTCTAATGAACTTATCCTCTGCAGCAGAGGTTACCCTGGGACATCCTTTCCTTTGCCGGTCCTCATGAGAGCCAGTTTCGTCATAGTGCTTGATGGTTTTTGCGACAGCACAAAGTTCTTGAAGTGTTCTGGATTGACTGACCTTCCATGTCTTAAAGTAATGATGGACTGTTGTTTCTCTTTGCTTATTTGAACTGTTAGTTCCATAATATAGACTTGGTATTTTACCAAATAGGGTTTTCTTCTGTATACCACCCCTACCTTGTCACAACACAACTGATTGACTCAAACGCATTAAAAAGTAAAGAAATTCCTCAAAGCAACTTTTTAACAATGCACACCTGTTAATTGAAATGCATTCCAGGTGACTACCTCATGAAGCTGGTTGAGAGAATGCCAAGAGTGTGCAAGGCTGTCAGCAAGACAAAGGGTGGCTACTTTGAAGAATTTCATATAAAATATTTTTTACTTTTTAAAAAACTTTTTGGTTTACAACTTCCTTCTATATGTGTTATTTCATAGTTCTGATGTCTTCACTATTATTCTACAATGTGGAAAATAGTAAAAATAAAGAAAAACCCTTGAATGAGTAGGTGTGTCCAACCTTTTGAATGGTACTGTATTAATATGTATATCAATGCACAAGGCGAGACCCAAATGCAGACCCAGGAGGCAGATGGTTGGAGTCTTACAATGCTTATTAATCTACAGGGGTAGGCAAGAGAATGGTCGTGGACAGGCAAAAAGGGCAAAACCAGATCAGAGTCCAGGAGGTACAGTGTGGCAGACAGGCTCATGGTGAAGATAGGCAGAATGGTCAGGCAGGCGGGTACAAAGTCCAGAAACAGGCAAGGGTCGAAACCAGGACTAGAAAAAGGAGAATGCAACTAGCAGGAGAACGGGGAAACCGCTGGTTGACTTGGAAACATGCAAGACGAACTGGCACAGAGAGAGGAAACACAGGGATAAATACACTGGGGAAAATAAGCGACACCTGGAGGGGGTGGAGACAATCACAAGAACAGGTGAAACAGATCAGGGTGTGACAATGTTCTTTTCAGTTTTTTTGTTTTACTAAAACCACCCACGGGCCGGATTGTACCCTGTAAGTAGGCGATGTTTGACACCCCTGCTCTAAGAGCATCTCCCCTTCCATGGAGAAAAGCCCTGTGGGGGTATGAAGCATGTTCGCTGTGGTCAAACCATTGAAGTCTATGTTAAGTGCTGCTATTGCAATCCTGACTTAACTCTGCTGTTCTTTACTTCCTGCTTCTTACAGGGGAAGGTTAGTTCAGTCTAGGCTAATTGATTTGCCTGCCTGCAGTGCCTGCTGTGCTAAAGTACTGCCTGTTTGTCTAATTGGCCTCAAGCCCTCCTCATCTTAGATAGTGTAGTTCCCAGGTGACCTTAGAATAAGGCCAGGCACTGCAGGTTACAGCCCAATCAATACACAACAATAAATGTCTTTCAATGCTGACTTGAGTCATTTTCTCCACCATTGATCAACTGCTGTATTCATAACCCTTAGGAGGGGTTCCTCAGCCCACAGCTCCTCATCAACAGCCCACAGACCCCACTATGGCGTGTTACACAAACAGAAAGGCCTCTTGTGCTTGCGTCCACAAACAAAACAATGGAAGCAAAACCAAAACAATGGAGGGCACTATGGTACACACAACATTTGTTCTAGCCCTCAACAGTCCAGAAGGAATGGTTCCCAAAATAGTTTCTACCAATTTAGTATATTAATTGATGGGCAAAGTGGATGGAATGAGGTGGCTGTTTTTGACCCTCTTTTCACAGAAAATGAAGCTTACTGTGTGGAACATTATGGTCAGAAGTCCATTGAGAGGGGTACAAGGAGTTTCTTTTCACAAGGTGATCTTCGGAATGGTAGCTGAGTGTTACAGAGGAGTGGATTGAGGTCTGCCTCATAATACAACAGAATTGTTATCTGTCGGTTAGTTGAGAGTTAAGGCTTGAACCCGGACATGGCTGCTCATGACTTTATTTCACTGTGTGTCTGTCCTTGCTTTCTCTCCACAGAGGTGAACCTTCTAGAGGAGCTCTCGCTGCAGGTGTCCAACAGCAGCAATGCCTCCATGTCTCTGGATGCTCTGAGGTGTCCGGTGCTGCAGGTGGGACAGTACTCCACCCTGTCCCTGCCCCTGGCACAACTCTTCACTGACGGGTAAATCTCCCCACACACGGACGTACACACACACACACACACACACACACACATACAGTCATGGCCAAATGTTTTGAGAATGACACAAATATTTATTTCCACAAAGTTTGCTGCTTCAGTGTCTTTAAATATTTTTCTCAGATGTTACTATGGAATACTGAAGTATAATTGCAAGCATTTCATAAGTGTCAAAGGATTTTATTGACAGTTACATGAAGTCAATATTTGCAGTGTTGACCCTTCTTTTTCAAGACCTCTGCAATCCGCCAAGGCATGCCGTCAACTAACTTCTGGGCCACATCCTGACTGATGGCAGTCCATTCTTGCATAATCAATGCTTGGAGTTTGTCAGAATCTGTGGTATGTTTTTGTCCACCCGCCTCTTGAGGATTGACCACAAGTTCTCAATGGGATTAAGGTCTGGGGAGTTTCCTGGCCGTGAACCCAAAATATCAATGTTTTGTTCCCCGAGCCACTTAGTTATCACTTTTGCCTTATAGCAAGGTGCTCCATCAAATCAAATTCAAATCAAATGTATTTATATAGCCCTTCTTACATCAGCTGATATATCAAAGTGCTGTACAGAAACACAGCCTATAACCCCAAACAGCAAGCAATGCAGGTCTTGAAGCACGTGGCTAGGAAAAGCTCCCTAGAAAGGCCAAAACCAAGGAAGAAACCTAGAGTGGAACCAGGCTATGAGGGGTGGCCAGTCCTCTTCTGGCTGTGCCGGGTGAAGATTATAACAGAACATGGCCAAGATGTTCAAATGTTCATAAATGACCAGCATGGTCAAATAATAATAATCACAGTAGTTGTCGAGGGTGTAGCAAGTCAGCACCTCAGGAGTAAATGTCAGTTGGCTCTTCATAGCCGATCATTAAGAGTATCTCTACCAATCCTGCTGTCTCTAGAGAGTTGAAAACAGCAGTTCTGGGACAGGTAGCACGTCCGGTGAACAGGTCAGGGTTCCATAGCCACAGGCAGAACAGTTGAAACTGGAGCAACAGCACTGCCAGGTGGACTGGGGACAGGAAGGAGTCATCATGCCAGGTAGTCCTTCCTGAGGCATGGTCCTAGGGCTCAGGTCCTCCGAGCGAGAGAAAGAAAGAGAGAAAGAGAGAATTAGACAGAGCATACTTAAATTCACCCAGGACACCGGATAAGACAGGAGAAGTACTCCAGATATAACAGACTGACCCTAGCCCCCCGAGACATAAACTACTGCAGCATAAATACTGGAGGCTGAGACAGGAGGGGTCAGGAGACACTGTCGCCCCATCCGATGATACCCCTGGACAGGGCCAAACAGGCAGGATATAACCCCACCCACTTTGCCAAAGCACAGCCCCCACAACACTAGAGAGATATCTTAAACCACCAACTTACCATCCTGAGACAAGGTTGAGTATAGCCCACAAAGATCTCTGCCACGGCACAACCCAAGTGGGGGCGCCAACCCAGACAGGAAGATCACGTCAGTGACTCAACCCACTCAAGTGACGCACCCCTCCTAGTGACGGCATGGAAGAGCACCAGTAAGCCAGTGACTCAGCCCCTGTAATAGGGTTAGAGGCAGATAATCCCAGTGGAGAGAGCGGAACCAGCCAGGCAGAGACTGCAAGGGCGGTTCGTTGCTCCAGAGCCTTTCCGTTCACCTTCACACTCCTGGGCCAGACTACAGTAAATCATATGACCCACTAAAGAGATGAGTCTTCAGTAAAGACTTAAAGGTTGAGACTGAGTCTGCGTCTCTTACATGGGTAGGCAGACCATTCCATAAAAATGGAGCTCTAAAGGAGAAAGCCCTGCCTCCAGCTGTTTGCTTAGAAATTCTAGGGACAATTAGGAGGCCTGCGACTTGTGACCATAGTGTACGTGTAGGTATGTACGGCAGGACCAATTCGGAAATCTTGAAATCAGCCCTTGCCTTAACAGGAAGCCAGTGTAGGGAGGCTAGCACTGGTTAATATGATCAAATTTTGTGGTTCTAGTCAGGATTCTAGCAGCCGTATTTAGCACTAACTGAAGTTTATTTAGTGCTTTATCCGTGTATCTGGAAAGTAGAGCATTGCAGTAGTCTAACCTTGAAGTAACAAAAGCATGGATTAATTTTTCAGCATCATTTTTGGACCTAAAGTTTCTGATTTTTGCAATATTACGTAGATGGAAAAAAATTGCCCTTGAAACAGTCTTGATATGTTCGTCAAAAGAGAGATCAGGGTCCAGAGTAAGGTCCTTCACAGTTTTATTTGAGACGACTGTACAACCATCCAGATTAATTGTCAGATTCAACAGAAGATCTCTTTGTTTCTTGGGACCTAGAACAAGCATCTCTGTTTTGTCTGAGTTTAAAAGTAGAACGTTTGCAGCCATCCACTTCCTTATGTCTGAAACACAGGCTTCTAGCGAGGGCAATTTTGGGGCTTCACCATGTTTCATTGAATTGTACAGCTGTGTGTCATCCGCATAGCAGTGAAAGTTAACATTATGTTTTCGAAAGACATTCCCAAGAGGTCAAATATATAGTGAAAACAATAGTGGTCCTAAAACGGAACCTTGAGGAACACCAAAATGTACAGTTGATTTGTCAGAGGACAAACCATTCACAGAGACAAACTGATATCTTTCCGACAGATAAGATCTTAACCAGGTCAGAACTTGTCCATGTAGACCAATTTGGGTTTCCAATCTCTCCAAAAGAATGTGGTGATCAATGGTATTAAAAGCAGCACTAAGGTCTATGAGCACGAGGACAGATGCAGAGCCTCGGTCTGACGCCATTAAAAGGTAATTTACCACCTTCACAAGTGCAGTCTCAGTGCTATGATAGGGTCTAAAACCAGACTGAAGCATTTGGTATACATTGTTTGTCTTCAGGAAGACAGTGAGTTGCAGCTCAACAGCTTTTACATTTTTTTTGAGAGGAATGGAAGAGTCGATATAGGCCAATTTAATTTTTTAAATATTTTCTGGGTCAAGGTTTGACTTTTTCAAGAGAGGCGTTATTACTGCCACTTTTAGTGAGTTTGGTACACATCCGGTGGATAGAGAGCCGTTTATTATTATGTTCAACATAGGAGGGCCAAGCACAGGAAGCAGCTCTGTCAGTAGAATAGGGTCCAGTATGCAGCTTGAAGGTTTAGAGGCCATAATTATTTTCATCATTGTGTCAAGGGATATAGTACTAAAACACTTGAGTCTCTCTTGATCCTAGGTCCCGGCAGAGTTGTGCAGACTCAGGACAACTGAGCTTTGGAGGAATACGCAGATTTAAAGAGGAATTTGCTTTCTAATGATCATGATCTTTTCCTCAAAGAAATGTATTTATTTATTACTGCTGAAGTGAAAGCCATCCTCTTTTGGGGAATGCTGCTTTTTAGTTAGCTTTGCGACAGTATCAAAAATAAATGTAGGATTGTTCTTATTTTCCTCAATTAAGTTGGAAAAATAGTATGATCGAGGAGCAGTGAGGGCTCTTCGATACTGCACGGTACTGTCTTTGCAAGCTATTCGGAAGACTTCCAGTTTGGTGTGGCGCCATTTCCTTTCCAAATTTCTGGAATCTTGCTTCAGAGCTTGTGTATTTTCTGTATACCAGGGAGCTAGATTCTTATGACAAATATTTTTAGTTTTTAGGGGTACAACTGCATCTAGGGTATTGTGCAAGGTTAAATTGAGTTCCTCAGTTAGGTGGTTAACTGAGTTTTGTCCTCTGACGTCCTTGGGTAAGCAGAGGGAGTCTGGAATGGCATCAAGGAATCTTTGGGTTGTCTGAGAATTTATAGCACGACTTTTGATGCTCCTTGGTTGGGGTCTGAGCAGATTATTTGTTGCGATTGCAAACGTAATAAAATGGTGGGCCGATAGTTCAGGATTATGAGGAAAAACTAAAAGATCCACAACATTTATTCCATGGGACAAAACTAGGTCCAGAGTATGACTGGTGACAGTGAGTAGATCCAGAGACATGTTGGACAAAACCCACTGAGTCGATGATGGCTCCGAAAGCCTTTTGGAGTGGGTCTGTGGACTTTTCCATGTGAATATTAAAATCACCAAAAATGTGAATATTATCTGCTATGACTGCAAGGTCCGATAGGAATTCAGGGAACTCAGTGAGGAACACTGTATATGGCCCAGGAAGCCTGTAAACTGTAGCTATAAAAAGTGATTGAGTAGACTGCATAGATTTCATGACTAGAAGCTCAAAATACGAAAACCTCTTTTTTTTGTGAATTGAAATTTGCTATCGTAAATGTTAACACCTCTGATTTTGCGGGATGCACGGGGGATATGGTCACTAGTGTAGCCAGGAGGGGAGGCCTCATTTAACACAGTAAATTCATCAGGCTTAAGCCATGTTTCAGCCAGGCCAATCACATCAAGATTATGATCAGTGATTAGTTCATTGACTATAACTGCCTTTGAAATGAGGGATCTAACATTTAGTAGCCCAATTTTGAGATGTGAGGTATCACTATCTCTTTCAATAATGTCAGGAATGGAGGAGGTATTTATTCTAGTGAGATTGCTAAGGCGAACACCACCATGTTTAGTTTTGTCCAACCTAGGTTGAGGCACAGACACGGTCTCAATGGGGATAGCCGAGCTGACTACACTGACTGTGCTAGTGGCAGACTCCACTAAGCTGGCAGGCTGGCTAACAGCCTGCTGCCTGGACTGCACCCTATTTCATTGTGGAGTTAGAGCCCTGTCTATGTTGGTAGATAAGATGTGAGAACCCCTCCATCTAGGATGGAGTCTGTCACTCCTCAGCAGGCCAGGCTTGGTCCTGTTTGTGGGTGAGTCCCAGAAAGAAGACCAATTATCTACAAATTCTATCTTTTGGGAGGGGCAGAAAACAGTTTTCAACCAGCGATTGAGTTGTGAGACTCTGCTGTAGAGCTCATCACTCCCCCTAACTGGGAGGGGGCCAAAGACAATTACTCGATGCCGACACATCTTTCTAGCTGATTTACACGCTGAAGCTGTGTTGCGCTTGGTGACCTCTGACTGTTTTGTCCTAACGTCGTTGGTGCCGACGTGGATAACAATATCTCTATACTCTCTACACTCGCCAGTTTTAGCTTTAGCCAGCACCACCTTCAGATTAGCCTTAACGTCGATAGCCCTGCCCCCTGCTGGAAAAGGCATTGTTCTTCACCTAACTGTTCCTGGATGGTTGGAAGAAGTTGCTCTCTGAGGATGTGTTGCTACCATTCTTTATTCATGGCTGTGTTCTTATGCAAAATTGTGAGTGAGCCCACTCCCTTGGCTGAGAAGCAATCCCACACATGAATGGTCTCAGGATGCTTTACTGTTGGCATGACACAGGACTGATGGTAGCGTTCACCTTGTCTTCTCCGGACAAGCTTTCTTCCAGATGCCCCACCACCGGAAAGGGGTTCATCAGAGAAAATGACTTTACCCCAGTCCTCAGCAGTCCAATCCCTGTACCTTTAGCAGAATACCAGTCTGTCCCTGATGTTTTTCCTGGAGAGAAGTGGCTTCTTTGCTGCCCTTCTTAACACCAGGCCATCCTCCAAAAGTCTTCGCCTCACTGTGCGTGCAGATGCACTCACACCTGCCTGCTGCCATTCCTGAGCACCTCTGTACTGGTGGTGCCCCGCAGCTGAATCAACTTTAGGAGATGGTCCTTGTGCTTGCTGGACTTTCTTGGGCGCCCTGAAGCCTTCTTCACAACAATTGAACCGCTCTCCTTGAAGTTCTTGATGATCCGATAAATGGTTGATTTAGGTGCAATCTTACTGGCAGCAATATCCTTGCCTGTGAAGCTCTTTTTGTGCAAAGCAATGATGACGGCACGTGTTTCCTTGCAGGTAACCATGTATGACAGAGGAAGAACAATGATTCCAAGCACCACCCTCCTTTTGAAGCTTCCAGTCTGTTATTCGAACTCAATCAGCATGACAGAGTGATCTCCAGCCCTGTCCTCGTCAACACTCACACCAGTGTTAAAGAGAGAATCACTGACATGATGTCAGCTGGTCCTTTTGTGGCAGGGCTGAAATGCAGTAGAAATGTTTTTTAGTGATTCAGTTCATTTGCATGGCAAGAGGGACTTTGCAATTAATTGCTATTCATCTGATCCCTCTTCATAACATTCTGGAGTTTATGTAAATTGCTATCATACAAACTGAGGCAGCAGACCTTGTGAAAATTAATATTTGTGTCATTCTCAAAACTTTTTGCCACGACTGTACACACTGAGACTGACACTGTGTACCGGCATTGTGTTGTACAGGTTTGCAGATGAGTTCAGCCTGTTGGTGCAGTTGCGAAGCCCACAGCGAGATGAACGCAGCGTGCTCACCCTGCTCAGCCATGACAGCCACATCCTGCTGCAACTACGCATCAGCGCATACACACTCACCTTCATCAGCACGCAACAGCGCCACTACGAGTGAGTCTGTTTGTCTGAGTATGTCTATCTGCCCGTCTGTGGCGATTTTGCAAATACAGTTTTTTTTTGTCTCTCGGGTAGATGCAATTTAAAAACAATAATAATAATTGGTTTTAATCTATTACCTATGTTAAGTTGTCACAAATTAACCTTCAACTTTTGTTTTAATTTTTCAAATATATGTTTTATTGTTCATTTTCGAAAGCATTTTATTTCTGGATTTCACTGTTTTGAATTGACAAGGCAGTTGTTCCACACCCTGACTTTTGATCTACTGCTATGTATTTCAATACGAAGCATTTTGATCATTTGAAAATAGTTAATGCAGCTATTTAAAAAATAAATAAATAAATAAATAAAGTTATGTACTTTGATATGTTTACAAGCACTAAATATATATTTTGTTTTACGAAATACAGTTGTCCCACAGTTTTACGTCATCACCATCACACTGAATAAAGTGATCAATTGTAGTAATAATCAACATTTTACAAATCAATTCACACAAGAACTGGGAAGTGACAGTGGTGAACATGGATATGAGGTAGAGAGTTTGTGAGAGTTTGTGATATTATATCTACCTCCAAGAAAAGTACATTTTAATTTGTCAAGATAATATTTTTATTTTGTGTCCTTACCGTCTGTAATGAAGATTTCCAGGTTATTACCACCATAAAGTGTCAAATGGGTATACCACTCCCGGCTCAATACTGCTTATCACTTCATCTTTTGTAGCAATGCATTTCACCATTACCTTGTCATTACACAGTAATTACCACCACAATCTACACAAATGTGTTACATTTATTGAAACAGAAAATAAATATCACACTCCTGTCTTTAGGTGTAAAGCACTTACTTATTCTCAATATAACTACTTAAAAATATTAAATACATAACAATTTCAACAAGTAATTATATTGTTTATGGTAGGCTCAGTGCAGGTTTACAAGCACAGGAAGCAAACAGACATATGTGTTCAATAAGGAATTAAAATCACATTTTCTAAATAAATCAGGTAAACCAAATAATCCCCAAACTCATTTTGTTTGTGATTCAGTTTTAAACTAAAATGTAATGTTTTATGATGTGATGTAAACCCTTTGTGCAGAAACTGTTTTGGGACAATGGAGGAAATTCAATGTATTGTTGAATAAAATGGTCACAGCCAATACCAGTTTGGTTCCTGCTAAAATGAGGAAAGTATTTACGTTGCTAAAAGTATTTTTCAAGAAACTAAATATTTTTTCTAAATAAGACATGACAAAAGGGTCCAGTTGCAAAATCGTGTGTGTGTATATACAGTGCCTTGTGAAAGTATTCGGCCCCCTTGAACTTTGCGACCTTTTGCCACATTTCAGGCTTCAAACATAAAGATATAAAACTGTATTTTTTTGTGAAGAATCAACAACAAGTGGGACACAATCATGAAGTGGAACGACATTTATTGGATATTTCAAACTTTTTTAACAAATCAAAAACTGAAAAATTGGGCGTGCAAAATTATTCAGCCCCCTTAAGTTAATACTTTGTAGCTCCACCTTTTGCTGCGATTACAGCTGTAAGCTGCTTGGGGTATGTCTCTATCAGTTTTGCACATCGAGAGACTGAATTTTTTTCCCATTCCTCCTTGAAAAACAGCTCGAGCTCAGTGAGGTTGGATGGAGAGCATTTGTGAACAGCAGTTTTCAGTTCTTTCCACAGATTCTCGATTGGATTCAGGTCTGGACTTTGACTTGGCCATTCTAACACCTGGATATGTTTATTTTTGAACCATTCCATTGTAGATTTTGCTTTATGTTTTGGATCATTGTCTTGTTGGAAGACAAATCTCAGGTCTTTTGCAGACTCCATCAGGTTTTCTTCAAGAATGGTCCTGTATTTGGCTCCATCCATCTTCCCATCAATTCTAACCATCTTCCCTGTCCCTGCTGAAGAAAAGCAGGCCCAAACCATGATGCTGCCACCACCATGTTTGACAGTGGGGATGGTATGTTCAGGGTGCTGAGCTGTGTTGCTTTTACGCCAAACATAACGTTTTGCATTGTTGCCAAAAAGTTCAATTTTGGTTTCATCTGACCAGAGCACCTTCTTCCACATGTTTGGTGTGTCTCCCAGGTGGCTTGTGGCAAACTTTAAACAACACTTTTTATGGATATCTTTAAGAAATGGCTTTCTTCTTGCCACTCTTCCATAAAGGCCAGATTTGTGCAATATACGACTGATTGTTGTCCTATGGACAGAGTCTCCCACCTCAGCTGTAGATCTCTGCAGTGATCATGGGCCTCTGCATCTCTGATCAGTCTTCTCCTTGTATGAGCTGAAAGTTTAGAGGGACGGCCAGGTCTTGGTAGATTTGCAGTGGTCTGATACTCCTTCCATTTCAATATTATCGCTTGCACAGTGCTCCTTGGGATGTTTAAAGCTTGGGAAATCTTTTTGTATCCAAATCCGGCTTCAAACTTCTTCACAACAGTATCTCGGACCTGCCTGGTGTGTTCCTTGTTCTTCATGATGCTCTCTGCGCTTTTAACGGACCTCTGAGACTATCACAGTGCAGGTGCATTAATACGGAGACTTGATTACACACAGGTGGATTGTATTTATCATCATTAGTCATTTAGGTCAACATTGGATAATTCAGAGATCCTCACTGAACTTCTGGAGAGAGTTTGCTGCACTGAAAGTAAAGGGGCTGAATAACTTTGCACGCCCAATTTTTCAGTTTTTGATTTGTTAAAAAAGTTTGAAATATCCAATAAATGTCGTTCCACTTCATGATTGTGTCCCACTTGTTGTTGATTCTTCACAAAAAAATACAGTTTTATATCTTTATGTTTGAAGCCTGAAATGTGGCAAAAGGTCGCAAAGTTCAAGGGGGCCGAATACTTTCGCAAGGCACTGTATGTTGACTGAGGTTGAAACGATTCAAGGGCTGTTTTTCTAATGCCTACTGGCAGGTTGCTTGTTCCTCTCTTCTTAAGCCACAGTGGATTTTAAGCAATACATCACTGTTAGACAGACAAAGATTTGGCCAGAAGATGGACAGTCATTTTGTTGCCTTGGTTCTTGTATAGTGCATGAGATTTATAGCTGATATTTGAGGTGTGACTGTATTTGAATCTCAACACTGTCTTGGAAGTGAAGCTTTTAGAGGGCAAACGTGCACCACACACTTCACATTATTGCCAAAACAGCAAATAACAGAGATGCACTTCCTTCTCAATAATGTCTGCCATACTGTATGACATCACCCATTACATTGTTTTGACCCAATTCCCAGGTTCCCGGTCAGTGGTCTGTCTGATGGCCAGTGGCACCACGTAGCTGTGAGTGTATCATCTGTTAGGCTGGCGCTGTATGTGGACTGTGCCCTGGTGGAGAGTGTGGACTGGGTGTACCAGAGTATGGGCATCACTTCTGAAGGCCTACTACTGTTGGGAGGGATCATAGAGGGCTTCGAGACACCCTTTGAGGTAAGTACTGGACTTACTGTTCCACCTCTTTATTTCCTCTCCTTTCTCTTCTTTTTCCTCCTCTCCAGTTCCATTCTCTTTTCCTCTGTCGTCTCCTCCTCTCCTTTTCTCTCCTCTCATCTTCTCTCCTCTCTCCTCTGTTCTCCCCTTTTCTTCTTTCCTTTCCTTTCCTCTACTCTCTCCACTCCTCCTCCCTTTTCCTGCATGTTTCCATACAAGAGGATGTATCTGCCTAAATCGTCATGCAACATACCAGCAACACATTATGCAACATAGGCTATACAGCTTCATCTCCTGCTGTTCAGAGTGACTCAAGAACTGAGTGCCCTTTCTGTTGAATGGTGGGTAATTTATCATAGAAGATCAGTAACGGTCTGCAGGATGTAGGTACTGTCAAATCTTGTAGCCAAAAAACACTGTGAATAAGCACACTGTATAGGAACCCAATGGTCTGGCTATCTCCCTACCCAACCTGTAAGGGAGGTTTAGGGGGGTGAGTTGGGATGGGGGCTCCTCCCATTGCCCTGACCCCAACAACTGCCCCCATTCCCCAAGACACATGAAGACATCCCTGTGCTGTCCATAGCGGAAGCCAGCAGCCAGAGCCAGTGTTTATGAAGGATGTGTGTTAGAGCGTACAGTATGAGTGCAGAGTGCAGGGGGGGCGAGAGGAGAGCAGAATGGGACAGACAGCAGGCAGCATCTGGCTTTGTGCTCAGCTCAGTCCAGAGCCAAGATTGATTCTCCATCGCCTTCTCTCCCACAGCGACAGGTCTTTATGACAACCTCTCAGAGGATTGAGCTTCCTCTCTCTGAGGTGGTAACATTCTTCTCCCGCTAGGTTCTTCATTACTGGAACTTTAGCACCCCTTCATTTTTCAACTTAACGGTCATCCACTTCAGGACAACTAGGGGAGGAACACACCTTGCCCTGTCTGTGTTTTATTTATTTATTGTCAGTTGATCCATTTCCTTTCTCTACAGTTACAGCACAATAAAGACTGATATAGATGAGGCCTTTGCAAATGGGTTTTCGTGAAGGTTAAGCAGGCTTTAAAACCAGTTTTATGGTTTGTTGTTCCTCCACAGAGGAAAGGTAGGCATTTGTGCAGACAGTTCCTTTAGCTCTGTGAATAAATATACTGAAAAATATATATAATCGCAACGTGCAACAGTTTAGAAGATTTTACTTTAGAAGAGTTACAGTTCATATAAGGAAATCAGTCAATGTAAATAAATTCATAAGGCCCTAATCTATGGATTTCACATGACTGGGAATACAGATACAGTTGAAGTTGGAAGTTTACATACACCTTAGCCAAATACATTTCAACTCAGTTTTTCCACAAATCCTGACATTTAATCCTAGTAAAAATTCCCAATCTTAGGTCAGTTAAGATCACCACTTTATTTTAAGAATGTGAAATGTCAGAATAATAGTAGAGAGAATTATTTATTTCAGCTTTTATTTCTTTCATCACATTCCCAGTGGGTCAGCAGTTTACATACACTCAATTAGTATTTGGTAGAATTGTCTTTAAATTGTTTAACTTGGGTCAAACGTTTCGGGCAGCCTTCCATTCCTCCTGACAGAGCTGGTGTAACGGAGTCAGGTTTGTAGGCCTCCTTGCTCGCACACGCTTTTTCAGTTCTGCCCACAAATTTTCTATAGGATTGTGGTCAGGGATTTGTGATGGCCACTCCAATACCTTGACTTTGTTGTCCTTAAGGCCTTTTGCCACAACTTCGGAAGTATGCTTGGGGTCATTGTACATTTGAAAGACCCATTTGCGACCAGGCTTTAACTTCCTGACTGATGTCTTGACATGTTGCTTCAATATATCCACATAATTGTTCTTCCTCATGATGTCATCTATTTTGTGAAGTGAAGTCCTACAGAAAGCACCCTCACAACATGATGCTGCCACCCCCTGTTCTTCACGGTTGGGATGGTGTTCTTCGGCTTGCAAGCCTCCCCCTTTTTCCTCCAAACATAATGATGGTCATTATGGCCAAAAAGTTATATTTTTGTTCCATCAGACCAGAGGACATTTCTCCAAAACGTACGATCTTTGTCGTTTACTGTGGATATAGATACTTTTGTACCTGTGTCCTCAAGCATCTTCACAAGGTCCTTTGCTGTTGTTCTGGGATTGATTGGCACTTTTTGCACCAAAGTACATTAATCTCTAGGAGACAGAACATGTCTCCTTCCTGAGCGGAATGACGGCTGCGTGGTCCCATGGTGTTTATACTTGCGTACTATTGTTTGTACAGAGGAACATGGTACCTTCAGGCATTTGGAAATTGCTCCCAAGGATGAACCAGACTTGTTAAGGTCTGAAATGTTTGTTCCTGAGGTCTTGGCTGATTTCTTTTGATTTTCCCATAATGTCAAGCAAAGAGGCACTGAGTTTGAAGGTAGGCCTTGAAATACATCCATAGGTACACCTCCATTTGACTCAAATAATGTCAATTAGCCTATCAGAAGCTTCTAAAGCCATGACATCATTTTCTGGAATTTTCCAAGCTGTTTAAAGGCACAGTCAACTTAGTGTATGTAAACTTCTGACCCACTGAAACTGTGATATCGTGAATTATAAGTGAAATTATCTGTCTGTAAACAATTGTTGGAAAAATGACTTGTGCCATGCACAAAGTAGATGTCCTAACCGACTTCCCAAAACTATAGTTTTTTAACAAGAAATTTGTGGACTGGTTGAAAAACACATTTTAATGACTCCAACCTAAGTGTATGTAAACTTCCAACTTCAATTGTACATCTCTTAGTCACAGATACAGTACCTTTTAAAAAAAAGGTAGGGGCGTGAAACAGAAAACCAGTCAGTATTGTCCACCGTTTGCCTCATGCAGCGCGACACATCTCCTTCGGTAGAGTGGATCAGGCTGTTGATTGTGGCCTGTGGAATGTTATCTCACTACTTGTCAATGGCTGTGCGAAGTTGCTGGATATTAGCGGGAACTGGAACACACTGTCATACATGTTGATCCAGAGCATCCCATGGGTGAGATGTCTGGTGAGTATTCAGACCAATGAAGAACTGGGACATTTTCAGCTTCCAGGAATTGTTTACAGATCCTTGTGACATGTGTCCGTGTATTATGCTGAAACATGAGGGGATGGCGGCGGACAGACAGACAGACAGACAGACAGACAGACAGACAGACAGACAGACAGACAGACAGACAGACAGACAGACAGACAGACAGACAGGAAGGAAGGAAGGAAGGAAGGAAGGAAGGAAGGAAGGAAGGAAGGAAGGAAGGAAGGAAGGAAGGAAGGAAGGAAGGAAGGAAGGAAGGAAGGAAGGAAGGAAGGAAGGAAGGAAGGAAGGAAGGAAGGAAGGAAGGAAGGAAGGAAGGAAGGAAGGAAGGAAGGAAGGAAGGAAGGAAGGAAGGAAGGAAGGAAGGAATGCCCTTGAATCCACTGGCATGTCGGAAGAGAATTTAATTGATTTTAGAAGATGAGATAAGGATGGATGATGAAGGAGAAGGTTGTGATAGTGTATGAGACAGAGAGTGTTACTGTTTAGTGGATGGAAAAGTTAAACGGATAGTTCACCTAGATTCCAAAATTACTTACAAAACCAAAGCATGGGCTGCATATTACCTTGTCCATAGACTACTTACAGGACAAGGAAACCAATATATTCTGTAATTTCGGTGAACTGCCCTTTAATCACCATGAGCTTTAGACAGAGAGCCTTAGCGAGCCCAGTGCCCTACCAGGATCCTCTCCAACATACTCAGACAGTCAGATGTATACATTTTCATTTCTACATGTATTCATTAAGCCATGCTTCATTTGGACACACAAGTTTAATCATGACACATTAGGACCAAAAAGAGAGAGGTGGGTCTCTCTCTCTTTCTCTCTCAATTTTATTTAGCTTCTAACAATTATTTAGTCCATATTTCATGCGATAAAGTTATTTGTTTAGTTTGGCACTAATTATAAGCCATATTTTATCATCATTAAAGGTTTGATGTGTAAACAGTTAAGGAATGCATGGTCTGAGTCTATAGCTAAAGCACAGATTCATTTGCATTTTACACTGTAACACGTTTTTATTCTTCAAAAAAGACATGATGTCTGGTGCTCTTTGTCTGCGGCAAAGGGAGCGATCTTTCTGTTTACATAAAATACTTAACATTTAATCACACACACAGGACCTCACACACGCTAACACACACACTTGTAAACATAGCTTGGGGAGGAGAACGCTAGCTGGTGTAGATAAATGTATGTAGAGGTCTCTAAAGTCTGTCTGTCCATCATATTTGTCTCAGTGTCTCAGAGGCCCTGACGGAGGGTCCTCTGGGGATTCTGTCTGAACATAGTGACCTCTCGTGACCTTTGGGAGTCAGGTGAGTGTGTTTGACGGCTCTGTCTCCACAGGGCCAATTCCGACAGCTGACGTTCCTGATGGGCGACACAGATGCCGGCCACCATCACTGCACTCTTCACCCTGCCCAGTGTGGGGGGGCCCGGTTCAAGTCCCCCCGCTCCCCACGTACCAACCACGCCCTAGAGGTACGCTGCAGCTCTCAACAACATTAGACTGACCCAAACTAACATTTAGACGATGTTTAAATGACACAGAAAAACATTCAAACAATGTTATGCTGACCCAAAATGATGGTTATACAACATAAAGAGAGGGAGAGGGGGGGACGCTTAGGAAGGATTGAGGTCATGTTCTAGTGGTTTGTGCCACTGCATTGACTCCAAATGGTACAAATGATAGTCTTATGAGTACTATATACAAGTGCATAGAATGAAAAGCCCTGGCACATGGGCTCTGTGTTTATGGTCGAAGTACTGTAGTGTGCTGGAGCTAAAAGGGCCAGGTGCCTGTCAGAGTGCTGTGTGCAGACCAGACACACAGACTCCAGGAGTTAAGACCCTGTCGACAGACTCCCTGTACAGTACAGCACCCTGTGATCATAGCTACCAATAGAGAATCAACAAGACTGGCACTCCTCTTGTGGTTTGATCCATTCTGGTAAATTTCATTACTCCGAGTGGTTGCTTCCCAAATCACACCCTATGGTCTCTAGTCAAAAGTAGTGCACTATAAATGCAATTTGAGACGTAACCAGGGCTTTTTCTTGTTCATTAGTTTTGCGCTGGACTGTTTTAATTCCCTCTCTTTCCACCCAGAAGCTCCTGCTGTCCTCAAATGACCTGGTGGACCTGCTAGAGAGATCCAAGGACTCCTCTTTCTTGGATGTGCAAGTGGGGAAGACTGTGAGTATAAAGGTCTATCTGATTCAAGGGGAATCCCAAGTCTAGCTGAATAATTGTTCTTTATTTAACCAGGAAAAAACCCTTGGGGTAAGAAACCTTTCTTGTAAAGGGGGATGTGGCATATGCCCTTGTGCTCTGTTTCTACCTGCCATGATTTAGACAGAAACAGCCCTTTGACTGGATTCACAGATTAAGTGCTTCTCTTGAGCTTGGTTTGGCACAGGATGGACTCCTTGTTGCATTACCGTGATACGTACTGCTGGTTTAATCAAGGAAACTGACCAGCAGTATAGGCCGCAAGGTGTAGATTTAAGTGATAATGTGTGATTTAGACCTTGGTAATTTGTCGAATAGACACCGGCTGGAATGCGCTTTTAACCAATCAGCATTCAGGATTAGACCCACCCATTGTATAATCTAGAATAGTCCCCAATTGCAGCCACAGCCAGTGACATGCAGACAACAGAGAAAGGACCGGCCCTGGTTTTTCATTAGTCCCAATATAAAACGCCACTGATCTGTTCTGTTTTGTTCCATCATAAACAGGGAGGACTATGATTAATTAGCATTGTGGACCTGAGACCCCAAACAACCCTTTGGCTGACCTCTCTTTCTCTGTGTGTGTGTGTGTGTGTGTGTGTGTGTGTGTGTGTGTGTGTGTGTGTGTGTGTGTGTGTGTGTGTGTGTGTGTGTGTGTGTGTGTGTGTGTGTGTGTGTGTGTGTGTGTGTGTGTGTGTGTGTGTGTGTGTGTGCATTTTGAGATTGTAAGCACACTTAGATCGTAATATTATGATGAATAGCAAATGCCTCAGGGGGTCAAATTAAATGTGAATATATATGGACACACAAGGAGCTCTTATCTCAATAATGAATCTTACATAGACTTCCTCAATTATTTTCCACTTGGAGCCTGAGAATTATATCACAACTATGTGATAATATTACTTATCATGATATATATATCTTGATGCGGTTTTTGATTAAGGTGTAAAGTCTCAGTTGTGTTTAGTTTCCTATAATAAATAAACGTATTCCTGAAATAATGGTCGTATTTGGCAGCATTATAAACTGATATGGAAACACAGTCAATGTTTGTATACACAATAGTAAAAGCACGGCAAGATTTAACTCAGAATTTTGCACTATATGCAAATGTATGCATTCTTCAAACGGATACATTTCATCTGGAAGTCTTTACACATGGATAAGGGAGTGACTGTTATCTTCCTCTCGAACAAGGTTTCCACCCTTTTTATACAATTAAAGTACAACGGATAAAAAAATATAATGACAGGCCTGATGGAAACAGAACATTTGTTGGTGTACTTTCCCCAATGTCGACAAAACAAAATACGCTATACGAGGTGGGAAACAGAACATTTGTTGGTGTACTTTCCCCAATGTCGACAAAACAAAATACGCTATACGAGGTGGGAAACAGAACATTTGTTGGTGTACTTTCCCCAATGTCGACAAAACAAAATACGCTATACGAGGTGGGATCATTTTATTTCGGTAAAATGAATAATGCGAGAAATGTCGGTGGGAAACGCTTTTACACGCAAATATTGATAAATATCCATCAAATCGAAGTAAACTAAGTCACGTGATGGCATGTTGTGTGGTCCTCCCACTACAACTCGTCAGGGAAGCATGCAGGTTATTAGGCTACAGATGAAATAAGTTGAGATAAACTTCACAGGGTGGTGAAAGTGCAAGATGAGCTTGATGCTCGTTTTCAATATGGAGGGTCTTATTCTGGTGACATGATCATCAATGCTTGGCTGCCATTTGACCAATATAAATCATCCATAATAATGATCTCATCATGTAGGCTATTCCTGTCCTGAATCTACGAGCTGTTAGCTAGAGCGCAGGTGTAAATACCAGAGTAGGCACACTCACTATATAATGCAACATTTTGTGTGAGAAAACCATCAGAGTTGAAAATGCGATGGAAACACATTTAACTGCTATTTAAAAGGTATTTTTTTGTGGAGTACAACATCACGCACAGTATTTTATCCACAACTCAATTTGATGGAAACACATCTCTGGTGGGAAAATGCGCATATTGTTTTTATGCCGATTTTAGAAAATTCCAATTGGATGGAAACCTACTTATGAGAATAAACTTTTAAAACATTTTATATCATGCCATGCCCTGTGTCCACCCACCCAGCACTAACTAATGTCAGCAGCACAGTGTTACGATACCAACTACATCCACTACAGTTCCTCTGCTCTGTTGGCTCTACTAGATGGAAAGGAACTTCTTAGGCCGTGCATGATGAAGGCTCCAGTCCTGAAACCTGAAACATACTGAGTCCCACTACCAACTGGCACTATTCAGTATAGTACACTAGTTTTGTCCTGAGCCTTAAGGCCACAGAGCTCTTGTCAAAAGTAGTGCACTATGTAGGGAATAGGGTGTCATTTGAAATACAGCACACATAACCTGAATGTGTTTTTCTTTGAGGTCTGCTCTCTCTGCTCTTTGAAGCCGAGGCCTCTGTACTCTGTGATTGTTGGGGTCTGTTGTTGCTGTTCCTGATTTTGATGCATATTCCGTCTGAGACCTCAACTCCCTTGACAGGTGCTCCATGTAGTGCCATGCCACTTGAGTAGTTAATCATCAACTCCCACAATGCACCCCAAAGATATGAAACACTTCTGGATGTCAGAGTCCTTAGGTAAAGACATCATTACTAAAGTCAAAGCAATGGGTTTTAACATTAGCTGATGGTTTTGAACCTTCATAACCCAAGGTCCAGAACTCTCAACACCAGCAAATGTCAGTTTTGAGAATTGGACTGCACTGAATTTCCCATTTGTGTTATTAACAACTATACTATTGTGTTAGTCCCAAACAGAGATGCTATGTCTTAATGCTCACCATTTCTGCTTGATGTTGCATGACAATGTTTGCGTGTTTGTGCGTGTAATGTGTGCTTCCAACAGCCCGGAAGCCATTTGGTTTTAGAAGTAGTTTAGATCCAACTAACACTGTGTTCCTAAGACTACATCTTTTAGAGAGAAACATGGACACGGAAATATCCAGAAATATTCCACAATATACAGCGGCTAACAACCAAACTGTGTTTTCCCCTCCAATCTCTTGGGTAGACTTTTATAAAACGTTCTAAAGGATTTCTTTCAACTGTCAAGTTAAGGACCAAAAATAAGTGGGAAAAAACATCCATCCTTAATTTGACACTTTCCATGACTGTGTAAAGTCACTGCTTTCATACTGTACAATATTCTCTTTAAAGATAAGCTTGGCAGCGTTTGCCTTTTTAAATGACTTTACCCAGCTAGCATTTTCATGACTTTGTATAGCCTATTGTTAGTTTTGATTTGGCATTGAGTGATATCTTTTTAAGCGTCATCTGAAATAGCTACTGTCAGACGTTTGTAATTCAGTTAAGGATTTTAAGCAACAAGAGAAAAGTGTTGTGATTTTATTACTGAAGCCTGGTGTGTACTGGAGTGTTTAATAGATCTAATAGAGCTGATCTTGATGTTTTAAGGGTGTGGGGATAGTGAAACCAAGTGTTTTCTTACTCTAATCCATATAGGTCATGCACAAATAACCAACATACAGTTGTGTCACAAATCATCTAGCAACTGCACCAGGTGCCATGTTGGAAGACCAGTCAGGTTTCTTTGCTTCTCTGACGGTTCTTGAGTCTTATCTCCTTGGTGTTTCATGATTGTGAGTAATCTGTATATGTTTTTCCTGTTGTCTTTCCTGCCTTGTTAGAGCAGCCAAATACTGCCCTGAAATTGACCGTGGTGATGAATTAACTAGTTTTAGGCACTGTTACTATGTCGCTTGGAGTAGCCACAGCTATTGTTGAAAGAATTGATGCGGTGGACTTCCAACATGGCCGCCAGAAGGCGTCGTACGTCAACTGGCAGCCCTCTATATTGTACTACCACCATGGAATGTATAATGCCATTGCTAAAATGCTACTGGTCAGAGTCCTTAGAATGTAAGGTCAGTTTCCTATGCTACTGATTAAGTTGAATACAATACAGTCTGGCAGACATGAGAGAGAAAGAGTGCCCTTGGGATTATAGACACAGCATACAGGCACAGACACAGGTGTGTGAGGGAGGGTCAGTCAGTCTATTGCTCAGCATACCGCAGGGCGGACTGCCCACATAAAAAAATACTACAGTTTACTAGAATACTAGAATACTATAGTATTTACTATCAAATGTTGTAGTATACTGTAGAATACTATACCCCACACTGTAGTATCCCTTGATAATGCGTAGTCCTTACTTATCTATTGTTTACCTACTACCTATTTTTTACTTAAAAATTGCGCTGTTGATTTGGGCTTGTAAGTAAGCATTTCACTGTATTCGGCACTCGTGACAAATTAATTTTGTAGTATACTGTGGTATCCCTCAAGCATGTGTAATCCATACTATAGCATTTTGTAGTATACTTTATATTGTAGAATACTATACCACACAATGTAGTATCCCTTTATCATGTGTAGTACTTACTATAGACTTTTGTAGTATACTACAGAATACAGTGGTTCCTCAATGAAAGGTTTTGAGCTTATGCCGTAGCAGTTTGTGGTGGATGGTGGTAAATTGAGTCCTTCTGTCATTGCGCCACACTATCACAAGGAGGAATTATAAGGCTGATCTATCGGTAGTCTAAACTGTGGCACAATTTGGGGGATTATTCACACCTAGCCAAGCTATTAAACTATCTTTTTGTAAATTAATGGAGGTGTGAATGTTTCAGTCCTATAGTCTCCTCTGGTACTGGAGTCCTGCATCAGGCAACAACAACATTTGCTAGCAAGTGGTCCTGGAGTTGAGAGAGAACTTGGGTTAATACAATGGCACAATTACACTTGACATGTAGACTGACAATAATAAATAATAACATTTTTTATTTTGATTATTTAATTAACCTATATCATGTTATTTCAAGTTATCCCTTTGGAGCACATGCAAAAAAGATTTTGAGTTGTTGAATGGGAGTGACAAATTGTATTACAATTGAATTTTAATGAGCTGAATGATGAGGAGGATGAAGAAGAAGAGGGTGATTGAATTTAGAACAATAGTGTAAGAATTGCTCTTCCTCTGTAGCTGTTACTTACTACAACTGTTGTTACACTATAAGGTTTTATTCTAAGAGAAACTAAAATGTTATGTTATATTCTGTTATATTCATAAAATATATGGTTTACTGCAAATGATCTCTGCTAAATTATAAGTTGATGACGAAGCCATAAAGCCTCAGCTACTAAACACAGATAAATAAACCCCCCCCAAAAGGTTTAACATGTTTTCCAGACCAGAGCTATGTGTTTAATTTATTACATTTACCTGTGGAATGTTACCAAATAGATCTCAACAATAGAAAGAAGCATCTGGTGGCAGAGAGTCATGCGGAGAATGGAGTGAAAGTGCACCGTACTGGAAGTACTCAACAAGGCTGTGGGCCAGGTGTAAATGGTTTAGCAGGACAATAGACTCTTGCCGAGTTTAGGGACTTTAAATGTATTAATGTGTGTTTGCGCAGCATTTCACTTCGCCCATCTGTTTGCAGAGCCCACCACATGCACTGTTTTCTAACCACATCTGGATGGATCCATAACGAATTACTATGGGAATAAATATCACTGAATGAGAGAAATAGTGGAATAAAGTAGGCTAATGCAATTGATGGCATGAAATTGTTGCATACTGAAACACCCAAAGTCATCCAATTGTTATGATAGGATTTGAAGTGTGTGGTCAACTATTTCAGCACCGTTTCACTCTGAAAGAGAGACCATCTGTAAAACATTTTGTGTTGCTTGGAAAAACTAGGTTAATTAAAAACCTTGGAATATGCACTTTCGGATAGGGTTTAGCAATCAAAACGTCTTGCCTGCATGGACCTCTGTCGGATTTTATGGAAAAGTAAGCAAGCACCAACATGCTTCATAAAGACACCCTCAAAGATGCCCTCTGGTGGTCAAACTAGCATCAATGGCAACAATGGCTGACGGTAAAATACTATGATGTCATGCACTCCAACATGCCATAACATTGCGCAATATCCCGCAAGCTGCTCTGCGGTATGATTCAACTTTTAAATGAGGACCCACTGTACTATACTACACACTGTAGTATCCATTGATTATGTAGTGCTTAATGTAGTATATTGTAATACACTGTAGAATACACTACACGCTGTAGTATCCCTCGAGCAGGTGTAGTACTTATATATATTTTTTGAATGCTGTAGAATATTATAGTAAATACTACAGTATTATCCGTAAAAACACTAGTGTCCTCAAAAACACGACAGTTTTTTAAAACTATACTACAGTATTTAATTGCATATACACCACCCATGAATGAGAAACCTACATGCCAAGTATAGACCATATTTGGCTATAGAAAAGAGCAGAAGCTCTGAACTGTCCATTTAGACTCCTGTCCTACCTACCTACAGGCTATAGAAAAGAGCAGAAGCTCTGAACTGTCCATTTAGACTCCTGTCCTACCTACCTACAGGTTATAGAAAAGAGCAGAAGCTCTGAACTGTCCATTTAGACTCCTGTCCTACCTACCTACAGGCTATAGAAAATGTGCTCTTTTAGTATTTCTCCATTAGGTTTCCTCGCAAAAACACTACAGTAAGTACTACAGTATACTACAGTCATGTCTGCAAAAACACTACAGTAAGTACTACAGTATATTACAGTCATCTCTGCAAAAACACTACAGTAAGTACTACAGTATACTACAGTCATGTCTGCAAAAACACTACAGTAAGTACTACAGTATATTACAGTCATCTCTGCAAAAACACTACAGTAAGTACTACAGTATACTACAGTCATGTCTGCAAAAACACTACAGAAAATACTACACTAATTTCCACAAAAACACTACAGTGAATATTATAGTATAGAATTTAGTATTTGTACCATAGTATACTATAGTATTTTTTTCATGCATGTGAAATGCTGGAAGCTTTCGTGAATTCTTACACGCCTAGTCAAGTTGGTTAGTTGGCCAGAGGGAGCACCTGGAAAGAGAGGTAATGTTAGGAAAGACCTACAACACAATTGTTTACAATCCTTGTGGGGACCAAACAATTGATTCCCATTCAAAATCCTATTTTCCCTAAACCTATCCCTAACCCCTAACCTAACCTTAACTCCTAACCCTAATTCTAACCCTAATCCTAGCCCTTTTCCTTGTGGGGACTGGCGAAATGTCTCCACTTGCTGAATTTTCCTTGTTTTAATATCCTTGTGAGGACTCCTAGTCCCCACAAGGATAGTAAAACCAAACACACACACACACCACACTACCTCTGGCCTAATATCTCTAATCTACATGTATACGCTATCTCTAGTTATAAGGTATCTCTAGTCACAGATCAAGCTCTGCCAGAATCAGTATGACCACCTGCCTTTCCGGATATGATGATTTGTATAGGAATGTGCATTAATGTGGAAAGAAAAACGAAAAATGGTGACTGTCCATTGTTGCCTATTCATCTGTAAGACATGCACAGTACATACGCTACAGGCCAAAACTCTGCAATGCCAGCCAAGACCAACATTCTCCCATGTCATACATACCAGAGATCGCTTTCCAGGGTTTTTCATTTTTTTCCTCAATCTCATTTTCCTGATCCTGACGTTCGCCTCCAAATCATTCTTTTCCCCTGTAGTTCAGAAGGCGAGGGGATGAGGTTACAAAACACAGACAGGTTTGTACGGTTGCCTAGCGACGGGGAGCGGCAGGATAGGAGTGTCGACAGACAGAGCTACTTATCGTTCAGACAGAAGGCACCTTTGGTAATGTTCCATTGCCAGCAGCAGTAGATGCTGGCACTAGTAGATGAGTAACCTGTGTGTCAGCGCGGTAGATCCTATTCCTGGATGGTGTGGTGCTCTGCCAACCTGACATAATAAATCAAACACACCTCAGAGCTCAAAGATGATCAGACCTGGGTCGAATTCATTAGGCACCAAACAGCAGAAAATGGATTGAAACAGGGAGGGATCTACCTGCCGTTGTCCAATATAAAAAGCTTGTTTTCCTTTTCCGTTGCAAAACATTTTGCTACGTTTTGAACTGATGTGCACTAATGAATATGACCTTGATCTGCTGAATGTGTACAGTACAGTGTGTATCTGTTGGCTGCATTTGTTCTCCTTGTCCTCAGATGGGATGATTAAGTGGTTGTCTGCTTTTGCTTTACTACTGCATTGGAGCTGTCATGATGAAGCCTATGATATAATAAGGGTAATTATCTGTACATCTCCACCCTACCTACCCTTTTCCTGGTGCTGAAAGATCAGCCAACTCTCAGACAGGGGCTGTTTGGGCTATCATGTTCAAGGATACCAGTGGCGGTTGGTGCCGTTTAAGATTAGGGAGGATTTAAACCATTTTTTTATGTGCACGGCTTTATTTCTATTACAGCATATTGGATGACTTTCATTCATATTCCATTCACCCAGTTCAATATAACAGCGATAGGTTTAGGCTACTCAAATGTACCCTAAACCCATCATGAGGTAGGCACAACCTAGCCTACAAATGAACGTTTATAACGTAGATGCAACGGTCGAGAGACAAATTAGACCAATCATTGTGTGACACACACATTCAATACCGCATTGCACACTCTTGCCTGCATCTAGCTAATCTGGGGTGTAATCGTTAGTCCAAACAGTTGCAAAACAAAGTGTTTCATTTCGTTCTGTTTGCTTCCATTTAAGAAACGTTTTGCAACAGAATCGGCGGAATGAATACATCCCTGATCACCCGCACACACAATTCACTTTCATAGCAGCCACATACAGCATTATCACTTGCTCGTTGTATAATTCCTTTTCGCATCTTCGTGCTCTTTTCCTCTCACCTTTAGCTTGGGTTTACTATCACACAATGCAGTGTACAGCAAACAGTTTACCAGTTACACTGGCAGGCCCCGGTGGCAATACATTTATAAACCCGAAAGCTTAAGTGAAAGGTAACAAACAAAACAAAAACAAAAATGGCTTTCTCTCTCTCTGCTTCTTCTCCTTAATTTTTGAAGAAATGAATGTGTTAAAAACTGTTCAACTATTGTCTTTCTCTCTCTTTAAGTCAACTACTCTATGCAAAGGGGTGAGAACCATGAGCCTCCTAGGTTCTGAATTTAAGTCAATGTACCCAGAGGAGGACGCAAAATAGCTGTCCTCCGGCTACATCATGGTGCTACACTAGAGGGTGCTGTTGAAGCTACTGTAGATATTCATTGCAAAACAGTGTATTTTAATCAGATATTTGGTGACGTGTGTATATTTAGTATATTTTTATCTAAAAATAAGAAAATGTTTTGTTTCAGAATTGTAATTTACTGAGTAGGATGGTCCTCCCCTTCTGCCTCTGAGGAGCCTCCACTGATGAATACACACATGAGACGCACACACACACACACACACACACACACACACACACATACAAACCACACACACGAACAAACACACATGCACACCCACTGAAAGACATGTATGTATCCACACGCTTATACACGTGTGCCTGCCTACACATATGTGAGTTTTGACATTGGATAAGCACTTTACATGTCAGCACAGTATTATCCATTCTCATCATACCTGGGTTGTTATTGATGACAGTCATTGGCAATAGACCCATTTTGATTATTCTGACAGAGTTGTAATCTTTTGACACTTATAATGGAACCTCAGTAAGGATGCTTTGTGGATCATTAAATGGAAGGGGGTTAGAGAGGCTAACACAATATCTGGAAAACCTTTTTTGTTTCTCTGTGTATTCCATCTCTGATGCCCTATAGAACTCCTGTTATTGAGGAATAGATGACACAGCAGCCAGAGCAAGTCAGAGCAAACCTCCATCCAGCATCAAGAGCTCTCGTATAAAGAAAGAAGGGAACACATCTTTCACTCACTCTTTCATAAAACGATAAAAAATCTGCCATCCAGGTTAAGTTTGATGGGATCCGGAGGTTCCCAGAACCCTGTGTTAATTAGGAGGCTGGAGAT
The DNA here is from genome assembly GCF_002021735.2 of Oncorhynchus kisutch. Lineage (NCBI taxonomy): Eukaryota > Metazoa > Chordata > Actinopteri > Salmoniformes > Salmonidae > Oncorhynchus > Oncorhynchus kisutch. The sequence continues at coordinate 24,411,597 of NC_034196.2, read as the reverse complement.
CACACGGATGCATCCCATGGCATCATAATCCCTACTATATATAGTGCACTAAATACAAAATATGATGCCATTTGGGACATACCCCATCTCTCCCTTGGGCACTATTTATTTGAGAGTTTGAAGAAGCAAGCCACAGGGCACTCACCCCCACTCATAAACTACTTTGTTTGTTGTAAAACGTCTTTAGACTTCTGAATTATATGCACTGTTTGTTTCCTCGTCAGGAAGATTCTGTATAATGTTAATGTTTTATTTAATACTACAGCCAAAGGTTTCAGTTATGAAATATATACCCACTGGACATAGAAATCAAGGTCATTTCATTGAAATGAAGTGGAAACAATGTTGGTTCAACTAGTGTGTGAAGCTTGTATTCAATTGCCCCTCCCTGATGCACACAAGGGAAATGTATGGCAGATTTAAGATGAAATCGTTAACCGTGGCACTTAATAGGCACTTAATGTAGTGGGTACCCTTGTGATAAACAATAGGCTGAATGCTTCTAGACTGGCTCCTTGACAGAGACAAAGGGTGTTCATAGTGTATATGTCATGGATGAGAAGAGAATGTGGAGTAGGTGTTGGGCAAGGACATGGAGATGGAGGAGCAGGGGAGATAAAGGTGGAGAAGGAGGCAGCCCTGTTTTGTTTTCTATCTCTCACACCCAACCATACCTGTATCATGGAGTCCCAAAGGTAGGTTGAGTGGGTTCGTAGGATAGCCAAATAAAATCTAATTGTATTCGGCATGTACAGCATTTACTGCAGGTATTAAAGGTGCAGCGAATCGCTTGTGTGCTCGCTCCCTCAAAAATGCAGTACAATAAACTGGTTCCTCCAAACCAATGTTCTTTTTCATTCAAGCTTTCTTCAGACATAGTAGAAATTACAAGAGGAGAGAAAGTTAGAAGGGTTGACTCAGGGATTGAACCTTGTTCTCCGACACAGAATCGTAAGTGGAGACCGGGAAGTGTTACCACTCAGCCACAGCTCTGCACCAGACCAGTGTTTTATGGGGAATACTATCCTATAGGGGACATTGGAGCTCTCTGGAAGCTATTAGCTAGTGGGGAAGGCTGTGATGTGATGGAAGGGAACCACTGACCCCACACTCATACACCCACAGTCTCAGAGAATCCCCAACTGGGACTGTCACCCCAACTCAACCCCTCTCATGCTTTAGAATAGCTTATAGTTGCATTAGTGTGGTTCTTCTTTGTTCCCATATACATGAAGAAATTCTTCCTGTGTTTGGGAACGACCCACTATGTTATGGCCTGTGATTCAGTGCGCTGTAGGTCTCGTCTTCCTCCCCCTCATATAATTCAATTGAACCTCTGAAATTCTCCAGTAAATGTTACCATCTTCTGCTTTCAACTGTGTTTTCTTCTGGAGCTCTGTTTTGGGGAGAGTTTTCTGCTCCAGAGCATGTCATCCATGTGGGTTCTGTGGCCTCCCTCCTCCTCGAACCTCCATCCACGTTTCTAGAGTCGAACAGACAGAACCATACACGTCTGAAAACTGTTAGGGGATTCACTCAAGTGGAGACACTTGGTTGTCCATGAAACCACTGTTTCTATTGTTGTGCCAATGGATGTCCATAATCAGATGTTTACTTTCACCCTCATTCTAACTTGGTTAGGCCTTGGTTAGAGTGAGTCATGTTGTAGACACAAGCTTCATTCAGCATTTACAACACATGCATTGCATGAGATCCCATGTATTCTGGGTGTAAATCATAGGTCATGGTTGAGGTTGAGGTTTTTGTGTCCCTCATCGAGCAAACATTAACACTCACACACACACACACACACACACACACACACACACACACACACACACACACACACACACACACACACACACACACACACACACACACACACACAGGAGAAGTTGGGCAGGATCAGAAATCTGTAAAGCAAGTAGCTGCTGTAATGTCTGCTATAATAGTGATATTCTGAACGTAGGAAGGTCGTTCCACCAATTCAGTGCCTTTTGAAATGTGTTAACTTGGTAAAAAAATTAAAAATAGATTGATTTCACCTAATTTCAACATTATGTCAAAAAGAGCACATACATGTTCAACTTAATACATTTCAAGAGGTTAAGTGAAAAAATGACTATATTAAGTGCCAAGGGTGCCTATTAAGTGCCAGGGTTAATGATTTCATCTTAAATCTGCCATACATTTCCCTTGTATGCATCAGGGAGGGGCAATTGAATACAAGCTTCACAAAAAAAGTGTCATTATTAAAACATTTCCAGCCTATCTATCTATGGGTAACATGGTTGATGTGTTATGCTCGACCCACTCTGGGTTCCACCACAACAACAAAAAACTGAAAATGGCCAAAAATAGTAGAATAGTAGATTTGACTATTAGATGTGCTTTGTTTCTTTTGAAAGAATCATAAAAAAATGAATGGTTTCACCATATTAAAATGAGAGTTCAATTCACATAACAGGGTTGACCTTAAAATGCCAGCCAGCTGTTTTTCCTTAAAACAAATCACTAATCACATGAAATAAATAATCATCTTCAGAGATTACTTTGTCAAAGCTACATAATAACTAGGGCTTTACAATGATGGTGAAAACCTAACATTTGTGGTTAAGTGGGTTAAAATCTCTCAAAGTCAGAGGGTGCACGGAGGGACATGTCCAAATGCTGAATTTTGGCACTTTAGCAAATTAATATAAAAAATCTGATTTATTGAATTATCCATGTGGCCTTTTTTTAAATGCAATACTGGTGCACAATTTCTACTTAAAAATGAGTAAAAGGCACTCATTTCGTGGAGCAACCCAGGATTAGAGCTGTACTTTGCCCTGTGTAAGATTTGTGCCAGTGTGTGTGTTGTGTATCCGTTAGGTGTGTGGGGCTATGGGTGTGTCTGCTTTGAGTTGGACCAGCCTCTCCTCACAGTGAGTGTGTGACTGGGGGTATTGTGAATCTACTGGGAGCAGAGAGCCCCATGTCTGATGCAGTCATGCACTACCATCTTGGATGGTACTTGGTTCTTGGGTGCTTGCTACTGGATTTACTTGGAGCTTGTCTGGAGGGACAAAGGATACCAAAGTCAAAGAGGAAAGAGGTAGGGCCTCACCCGGACTTTGAACTACTCCCCTCTGAGGGCAGGTATAGGGCACCCTGGCAGGAAAAACAGAACTAGACAATCATTTGTGCCAGGTGTGATACCCCTCCTTAACAGCTTGGGCTAATGTTCCTATCGACCCTGTAAAGCCAGCAGGCTAGTCTCTTTTATTGGTATGTAACTGTTATGAATGTTCTTGTCTACAGTATTTAAACGTGTACATGATACTGCAACAACATTTCCCCATGGGGACAATAAAGTCATTCAAGTAAAAACACCCATATGTTTCTATTGGGTTGGTGTAGTGTGTTAATGTTCCATTGATGTAGAATTATTAATGTGGTCCTTAAGCGCACTTTAGTAGGTCCTCAATATGGCATCATGACAGGGCCAGAGATGTGTATGTCCTAGATAGGATATGTTCAGTCACTTTGGTATGTGAGAAAAATATCCACATAATGAATACATTAGCATAACTGTTACAAAGGGCTTGATAATGCTTTAATTGAGTTCAATCTCATGTTAATAACTGTGCAACGGGTTGATTATAGAGGTCTTTAACTTTGTTTAATGTTTGTGTGTTATTAACACACTGAATGTTGCTTGTGGTTTTGAGGTTTTACATCTAAGAGGTTCACAGCGGTTTTTGTTGGTTAGACAGAAGAACAGTCATCAGTGAGCTGTTTTAACCTAAACTATCCCTTTGGTTGAGTTATTGTTCAACATTGCAACACTGAGTACTGGGGAGATTTGTTATGGATTTGCTATGGAACCCTGTCCTGTTCACCGGATGTGCTACAAGTCCCAGACCTTCTGTTTTCAGGAGCGGTAGAGATACTCTGAATGATCGGCTATGAAAAGCCAACTGACCTTTACTCCTGAGGTGCTGACCTGTTGCACCCTTGACAACCACTGTGATTATTATTATTTGACCCTGCTGGTTATCTATGAACATTTGAACATCTTGGCCATGTTCTGTTATAATCTCCACCCGGCACAGCCAGAAGAGGACTGGCCACCCCTCAGAGCCTGGTTCCTCTCTAGATTTCTTCCTAGGTTCTGGCCTTTCTAGGGAGTTTTTCCTAGCCATCGTGCTTCTACACCTGCATTGCTTGCTGTTTGGGGTTTTAGGCTGGGTTTCTGTACAGCACTTTGTGACATCAGCTGATGTAAGAAGGGCTTTATAAATACATGTGATTTGTTCAACCTTGGCAGGTTCTGTTTCATTGAACTATGCACTATCCAATGAAAATGGCAATGTTCACCTCCCTATTACTAGGCCTATGTTGAGTGAAATTTAATTGTGATACAATGTGAAAATCCCAGTCATTTTGTAAGTGCAATGTTAACAGGAGGAAAACATCAACTTGAAATGTCAAAAGTACGATTACAGCAATCCTCTGATTCTGAAGTTGTACTTGAAGCTTTTTCAGTTGGTTGGAGTTGGGAATAAGAGCTGACCCGTACTCTGAGGGATTTCTCCTACTGGGAAGAGGGAATGTTGGCCTACTGTTACTCTTCCACTCAATATTTCACTCCATATTCATCCCCTTTGATCATGTCTGTACTGTAAGTCTGTCCAGAGTCCTCTAGCCTTAAAGCTGACAGCGCTTCTTTCTTCCTTTTTGTAATGTCCATTTTCTTTCAGCTCTGTATATTCATATATAACATAGCATCTTTTTCAACAGCCATATTCTTATGGCTATTTCCACCACATTTTCCTTGCTATTATTTTCTGGTTTCCAATTTGTGTCAATTCAATGTTTTTCAATGTTTACTTCTCTTTTCACCAGGGAAGTCCTGAGCATTGTGGTGTTTTTGTGGTGTTTTTTTAAAGCCAATTTTTCTACCTCCTGCTGCAAGACCCAGCCAGTTTGAGATTGCCTACAGACATACCTGTGTCTGGGATAGATTTACGAACCTTACTGCTTGGCCTTTGTGTGGTGTGTGTGTGTGTGTGTGTGGTGGTTGGGAGGGGGGGGGGTAGCACCTATGCCTAGAGCAGTTGTGTGAGTGGTTGGCCTCCATAGATCTCTCAGGATGGCCTGTAGAGTGGAGAGCTGTCAGCTCCAGAGACATGGAGGCTACCAGAACAGACTGAGACTGGCGCTGACAGAAGGATATCACCCCAATTAGAAATAACCATTCGTCTCCATCCCAGGTGTGCCACTAAAGATCTGACATATGTGATGAATCCTAGGAATTTCCCATTTTCCCCCTGAAATCCACTGAGAGTAGAAGAAATCAATAGATGAACACAGGAGGCTGCTGAGGGGATGACAGCTCATAATAATGTCTGGAATGGAGTGAATGGAATGGCATCAACCACATGGAAAACATGTTTGATTTGTTCGATACCGATCCAATTATTCCGTTCCAGCCATTGCTATGAGCCCGTCTTCCCGAATTAAGGTGCCACCGACTGCCTGTGATGGAGAATTTCCAAGTGGGCATAGCTGGGTCAACAAAGAGCATGTAAAACTAACAGGAAGAGTAATTTGTTTGTATTGTGACATGCTGCCCAGACCCCAGACACATTCATTCTAGTGGAGAAGGTGGAAAGACATACCAACATGCTATATAACTGTCACTCACCTGCACATCTGGCCCTCTCCACCCTCCACCTATTCCTCTGTTTGTGCTGAGTTCACATTTCCTCATTGTGTCTCAGCACGCTGGTTGAAAGCGCTACTGTTGATGACACATACAGTGCCTGCTTGAGCCTGTTGCTGCAGAGGCCCCTGGGTAAAGGGAGCAAATAGGGCATCTTGTCTTGGCACTGAACATGTAAAGGAGATGTATTGAATTACCTATGAAGGTTCTTAATAGATCCATCATAAGGAGGTACTTGAGGTACTGAAAAACATCACTTCGAGATTGCCAAGACCTTGCTGGATCATAATGATCATAACTCCCCCTAGTGGAGTACTGAGTATTACTACAACAGCTCAGTACCCCTGGCTCCTGTCTGACAACAGCTCAGTACCCCTGGCTCCTGTCTGATTTGGCTGTGTGTGTGTGTGTGTGTGTGTGTGTGTGTGTGTGTGTGTGTGTGTGTGTGTGTGTGTGTGTGTGTGTGTGTGTGTGTGTGTGTGTGTGTGTGTGTGTGTGCGTGTGCGTGTGCGTGTGTGCGCGTGCACTGTAATGGTACCCCAAGTAAGCACAGCCTACCAGGCTGGGATATCGGGCAGACAATACAGTAGATAAGCTGGAGAGGCGCCAGAAGCCAGGGACAGATCCAGTGTCGGCTTATCAGAGAGGAGTCACGGCGGGCCAGGCAGAGGAACTTGAGAAAGAACCTTTGTTTCCAGCAGTGGAGCACCCCGTACCAGCCCACCTCAGCCCCTCACTGGCCCCCCTTGCTCAGTCACCCGAGTGCCCTTGAGTTTGGATCTCTAACTCTCTGTTTCATATTACATTGAGCTTTGATGAGAGAAACTATATGTACCTTGTGGTGCCTAGTTTTGCACTGATTCTGAACTTCACACTGTCCTCTGTCCTCCCCCTGTCCTCCCCCTGCCCCCCCCCCCCCCCCCCCACACACACACACACACAGCCGGGCAGGCAGGCTGCTGCTCCCCACATGCCTCCCAGACCAGCTTAACTTTACTGCTCCCTGCTGTGGCGGCCCATCAGGGTCATCAAACAGAATTTACAACCCCTCACCCCAAGCAGGCTCCTCTCTGCTCCACTTTCCCCTAGGCCCAACACCCTCTCCTGAGCTAGCGATGTGCACTGGGAGGGAGGGGAATGTAACTTCAGGTTGTTGTGGACTTGTTTTGTATGAGGAGTTTCAACATCTGAGGTCAGTTACAGGTTGTTAGATGGTGTACAGGTAGTTAGATGGTGTACAGGTAGTTAGATGGTGTACAGGTAGTTAGATGGTGTACAGGTAGTTAGATGGTGTACAGGTAGTTAGATGGTGTACAGGTAGTTAGATGGTGTACAGGTAGTTAGATGGTGTACAGGTAGTTAGATGGTGTACAGGTAGTTAGATGGTGTACAGGTAGTTAGATGGTGTATGTGTTGAAATGGGAAGGGAAGTACACAGTTCTAAAGAGGTGATGTTTTTACTGTGGTAGTTGATTGAGGAGGGTGTACACATGCAGTGGTTCCTCCTTTAAAAGTTGTGGTAGTTGATTGAGGAGGGTGTACACATGCAGTGGTTCCTCCTTTAAAAGTTGTGGTAGTTGATTGAGGAGGGTGTACACATGCAGTGGTTCCTCCTTTAAAAGTTGTGGTAGTTGATTGAGGAGGGTGTACACATGCAGTGGTTCCTCCTTTAAAAGTTGTGGTAGTTGATTGAGGAGGGTATACACATGCAGTGGTTCCTCCTTTAAAAGTTGTGGTAGTTGATTGAGGAGGGTGTACACATGCAGTGGTTCCTCCTTTAAAAGTTGTGGTAGTTGATTGAGGAGGGTGTACACATGCAGTGGTTCCTCCTTTAAAAGTTGTGGTAGTTGATTGAGGAGGGTGTACACATGCAGTGGTTCCTCCTTTAAAAGTTGTGGTAGTTGATTGAGGAGGGTGTACACATGCAGTGGTTCCTCCTTTAAAAGTTGTGGTAGTTGATTGAGGAGGGTGTACACATGCAGTGGTTTCTCCTTTAAAAGTTGTGGTAGTTGATAGAGGAGGGTGTACACATGCAGTGGTTCCTCCTTTAAAAGTTGTGGTATTTGATTGAGGAGGGTGTACACATGCAGTGGTTCCTCCTTTAAAAGTTGTGGTAGTTGATTGAGGAGGGTGTACACATGCAGTGGTTCCTCCTTTAAAAGTTGTGGTAGTTGATTGAGGAGGGTGTACACATGCAGTGGTTCCTCCTTTAAAAGTTGTGGTAGTTGATTGAGGAGGGTGTACACATGCAGTGGTTCCTCCTTTAAAAGTTGTGGTAGTTGATTGAGGAGGGTGTACACATGCAGTGGTTCCTCCTTTAAAAGTTGTGGTAGTTGATTGAGGAGGGTGTACACATGCAGTGGTTCCTCCTTTAAAAGTTGTGGTAGTTGATTGAGGAGGGTGTACACATGCAGTGGTTCCTCCTTTAAAAGTTGTGGTAGTTGATTGAGGAGGGTATACACATGCAGTGGTTCCTCCTTTAAAAGTTGTGGTAGTTGATTGAGGAGGGTGTACACATGCAGTGGTTCCTCCTTTAAAAGTTGTGGTAGTTGATTGAGGAGGGTGTACACATGCAGTGGTTCCTCCTTTAAAAGTTGTGGTAGTTGATTGAGGAGGGTGTACACATGCAGTGGTTCCTCCTTTAAAAGTTGTGGTAGTTGATTGAGGAGGGTGTACACATGCAGTGGTTCCTCCTTTAAAAGTTGTGGTAGTTGATTGAGGAGGGTGTACACATGCAGTGGTTCCTCCTTTAAAAGTTGTGGTAGTTGATAGAGGAGGGTGTACACATGCAGTGGTTCCTCCTTTAAAAGTTGTGGTATTTGATTGAGGAGGGTGTACACATGCAGTGGTTCCTCCTTTAAAAGTTGTGGTAGTTGATTGAGGAGGGTGTACACATGCAGTGGTTCCTCCTTTAAAAGTTGTGGTAGTTGATTGAGGAGGGTGTACACATGCAGTGGTTCCTCCTTTAAAAGTTGTGGTAGTTGATTGAGGAGGGTGTACACATGCAGTGGTTCCTCCTTTAAAAGTTGTGGTAGTTGATTGAGGAGGGTGTACACATGCAGTGGTTCCTCCTTTAAAAGTTGCGAGCTTACACCACGGGACTTAGAGGTAGCCAGCATCACGGCTTCATTGCTCCAGACCACCACAAGGGAGAGTTAGAGCACTCATTATGCATTTGGGTCCCAAGGTTTTTATATGACCAATCATATTGAGAGGTTCCAATGGCAAATTTGACGTGAGCCACCCGTCTCTCGTGACTGTCTTCAGCGAAGACGGCTGACAAAACAAATAGACACATTTTTTTTCCAATTTCGCAAATTTTTTGCTCTCTGACCAAATTTGTGGTGTCCAGTAGGATATAATACACCCTTAATGATACAGTGAAGTCTGGTTATGTTCTAGGATCTCCGAGGAATAAATACGAATGTGATTTGACTGGTTGAAACAACGTTTAGGGTGAGATTTTCACAGATTCCTTTCTTTGCAAATTGAACGAGTGGAAATACAAAATCGATCGTGCATGCTATATGGACCTTAAATTCAGAGGTGAATTTATCAAACATATCGCGTTGAAAAAAGTGTTTTGTTGATAGGAGCTCTCCTCAAACAATAGCATGGCACGTTTTCACAGTAATAGCTACTGTAAATTGGACAGTGCAGTGATATTAATACGCATTTAAGCTTTCAGCCGATGTAAGACACTTATATGTACCGACATTTGTTGTTTCTCTAAAATCTGTGATCGTGACACAAGGCGCTGCATGATTTACAACTGTCCTGTTGACGGGACGCCAATCCCTAAGAAGTTTTAATGTAGAGACAAATGATTGTGCATATTTTTTTGTCAAAAAGTTAATTTACGAAAATCGCTATTTAGCAAGTTTTTTTACAGTCATATCCAATACCAGGTGTATCAAACTCCATTCTGTGAATGATGCTGTGTCTGCATGTATGTATTACAATTATACACTTCAACAGTGTTTACCACTCCTACTCCTGGGACATCAATGTGATTACACATTGTAACTATGCAATAGACTAGGAACATGATTTAAGTAATGGCTGATTTGTAATTCATATATACAGAATAAAAAGACAGTACATTCACGCCCACAAGCATGCTGAATGACGTGTGGAAGAGAGCGAGGAACCAGATGGGAGTAACTATCCAGGCTGTTTGCTCTGAGACCGGCATAATAATGTAATGAAACAAGCAGGGAGCAGGTTTCGAACCCTCTAACACTCTAATGCGAAGTGCTGCACGCTATCGACTAAAAGCGCACATTTCTAAATCCCAAACTATAAAAGTAATTGGAAAGGTAGATAGATATAAATGATGTGTGACATTGTGGTTACAATAAAGAATGTAGCCCATCATGCAAATGTTTCCTATTAGCAGAACAACAGTTTTTAGAGCCCGGCTACTGTTGTGAAAATCCCTCAACTTGCAATGTATTCAATGCTTAAGTACTCTAAAGTGTACATTTCTAACTCAAAACAGCATTTCTTCATCAACATCTTTATGCTTTCGTTAATCTTCTTGATCTCTCTTTTTTTGTGGCAATTTTGAGCAAATTGCTCAAGGGCCACAGTTGATTAGTCTGTGAAGATGACGTTATTGAATGTCTCGCCAGCTTTGATCCATGCCTGGGCCTGCAGGACGCAAAGTTTTTTGTTTGTCAGACGAATCATTGACTCACTCACGCGTTGAAAAGGAGAAGGGCGAGGAACGAGATGGAGTCACAATCCATGCAAGGCACACCTGTGAGCTCTGGAACTCCATCTCCGACAGGCAGAGTCAACATACGTGGCGGGTCGTCAGGTCTTCGGTTCACCCTGACATTTCCATTCCTCTTCTGACAACAGATCAACTGCTCACCAGGCACAGCAAGGGCTGCCCGGACCGTTATGCTGTTCTGCTATTCCACGGATGTGTAACCGAAGAGAGATATCACTAGTCGGCACAGAATACGTAGCCTTCCCGCTGTGGACATCTATTTCAGCTCCGTTTCGCGCTGCTCTGAGACAAGCATGGAGAAACGAAAATATTCTAATATCATTAAAATTCGCTTTTCAACGACTGCACACATTTCTTGTTAACAACCTATAGGTTTGGCAAGTTGGTTAGGACATCTACTTTGTGCATGACACAAGTAATTTCTCCAACAATTGTTTACAGACAGATTATTTCACTTGTATCACAATTCCAGTGGGTCAGAAGTATACATATGCTAAGTTGACTGTGCCTTTAAACAGCTTGGAAAATTCCAGAAAATGATGTCATGGCTTTAGAAGCTTCTGATGGGCTAATTGACATCATTTGAGTCAATTGGACGTGTACCTGCGGATGTATTTCAAGGCCTACCTTCAAACTCAGTGCCTCTTCTAAACAAAAAAAATCTAAAGCCAAGACCTCAGAAAAAAATTGTAGACCTCCACAAGTCTGGGTCATCCTTGGGAGCAATTTCCAAACGCCTGAAGGTACCACGTTCATCTGTACAAACAATAGTACGCAAGTATAAACAACATGGGACCACGCAGCTGTCATAACACTCAGGAAGGAGACGCGTTCTGTCTCCTAGAGATGAACGTACTTTGGTGTGAAAAGGGCAAATCAATCCCAGAACAACAGCAAAGGACCTTGTGAAGATGCTGGAGGAAAAAGGTACAAAAGTATCTATAATCCACAGTAAAATGAGTCCTATATCGACATAACCTGAAAGGCCGCTCAGCAAGGAAGAAGCCAGTGCTCCAAAACCGCCATAAAAAAGCCAGACTACGGTTTGCAACTGCACATGGGTACAAAGATCGTACTTTTTGGAGAAATGTCCTCTGGTCTGATGAAACAAAAATAGAACTGTTTGGCCATAATGACCATCGTTATGTTTGGAGGAAAAAGGGGGAGGCGAAGAACACCATCCCAACCGTGAAACACGGGGGTAGCAGCATCATGTTGTGGGGGTGCTTTGCTGCAGGAGGGACTGGTGCACTTCAGAAAATAGATGGCATGATGATGATGGAAAATTATGTGGATATATTGAAGCAACATCTCAAGACGTCAGTCAGGAAGTTAAAGCTCGGTTGCAAATGGGTCTTCCAAATGGACAATGACCCCAAGCATTCTTCCAAAGTTGTGGAAAAATGGCTTAAGGACAACAAAGTCAAGGTATTGTAGTGGCCATCACAAAGCCCTGATCTCAATCCTATAGAAAATTTGTGGGCAGAACTGAAAAAGCGTGTGTGAGCACGCTGACTACACCACCCTGACTCAGTTACGCCAGCTCTGTCAGGGGGAATGGGCCAAAATTCAGTCAACTTATTGTGGGAAGCTTGTGGAAGGCTACACAAAATGTTTGACCCAAGTTAAATCATTTAAAGGCAATGCTACCAAATACTAATGAAGTGTATGTAAACTTCTGACCCACTGAAAGTGTGATGAAAGAAATAAAATATGAAATAAATAATTCTCTCTACTGTTAATCTGACATTTCACATTCTTAAAATAAAGTGGTGATCCTATCTGACCTTATACAGGTACTTTTTACTAGGACTAAATGTCAGGAATTGTGAAAAACTGAGTTTAAATGTATTTGGCTAAGGTGTATGTAAACTTCCGACTTCACCTGTATACTATTATTTTATTTAACCTTCTGTTTTACTATATACCTTTTGCTTTGTATATAGACAAACTTACCATCAAAAAATCAAATATTGGCCTTGGTCCCTAGCGAGAAATTGACCCCCACACATGGAGTTTGAGAGGATGCTTAGGACTTGGCTTGCTTGACTGAAGATCTCGTACAACGCTGTGTACTACTCCCTTCACAGAACAGCACAAACGGGCTCTAACCAGAATAGAAAGAGTGGGAGGCCCTGGTGCACAACTGAACAAGAGGACAAGTACGTTCAATTATCTAGTTTGAGAAACAGATGCCTCACAAGTCCTCAACTGGCAGCTTCATTAAATAGTACCCACAAAACACCAGTCTCAACGTCAACAGTGAACAGGCGACTCCGGGATGCTGGCCTTCTAGGCAGAGTTGCAATGAAAAAGCCATATCTCAGACTGGCCAATAAAAATTTACTTGTCCTCTTGTTCAGTTGTGCACCGGGGCCTCCCACTCCTCCTATTCTGGTTAGAGCCAGTTTGGGCTGTTCTGTGAAGGGAGTAGTACACAGCGTTGTACGAGATCTTCAGTTTCTTGGCAATTTCTCGCATGGAATAGCCTTAATTTCTCAGAAGAAGAATAGACTGACAATTCTCTGGCCAGTATGAGATGATGGTAGCGGGGTGAACAGGTGCTGTAGGTGTCTTGGAGGGCAGGTAGTTTGCCCCTGTGATGCGTTGTGCAGACCGCACCACTCTCTGGAGAGCCCTGTGGTTGTGGGCGGTGCAGTTGCCGAACCAGGCGATGATACAGCCCGACAGTATGCTCTCAATTGTGCATTGTAAAAGTTTGTGAAGGTTTTAGGTGACATGCCAAATTTCTTCAGCCTCCTGAGGTTGAAGAGGCGCTTTTCGCCTTCTCCACTATACTGTCTGTGTGGGTGGACCATTTCAGTTTGTCCGTGATATGTACTCCGAGGAACTTACAACTTTACACCTTCTCCACTAGTCTCTCAAAGCACTTAATGATGACAGAAGTGAGTTGCTACGGGATGATAGTCATTTAGTTCAGTTACCTTTGCCTTCTTGGGTACAGGAACAATGTTGGCCATCTTGAAGCATGTGGGGACAGCAGACTGGGATAGGGAGATATGGAGTATGTCCGAAAAACACACCAGCCAGCTGGTCTGCACATGCTCTGAGGCTAGGGATGCATGATTGATAGATAGGTCAATGATGTGTATTGTATTTTAAAATTGTTTTTTTTCTAAGTAATTCTTTCCACAGCTTTCCACAAGTTATGCATACACAACAAGAAATAAACATCTTTGATAAATATGTCATCTAACCTATGATCTCATATACTGATATTCAGCACCACAATACATTACTTGTGTTTATGTTGTGTCTCCATAGGATGTGTTTGGGCAGAGTGGGAGTCGGCGTGGGGACGGGACATGGGGTCCCCGCCAGAAAGGCTCAGTGGGACGAGGGGATGTCTTTGTGGTGGACGAGGACACAGACCTGGCTGATCCAAACCTCCAGTGGGGACACCGCAACCCTCAGTGGAAACCCAGCAGTCAGGGCCCCAAAGGCAGCCGTGAGGGCAAGCCTGAGCCCTCCTCCAAACTCTTGGAGGAGAACATCACCACGGACAAGAAGACAAAAGACTCTGGAGGGAGGGGCGTCGGCCTGTTTCCTGCAAAACCCTTGGATGACATCATTATTGATTTGGACCCTGGGTTTTCCCCGAAGAAGCCCTCAGTGGAGTTTCCCCATGTCGATAAGACTCAGATAGAGACCCCCCTGGACCAGGAGCACCCAGACTCTAACCTGCTGAGAGAGGAGGAGGAGTGGCCTCAGACCCCTTCTCAGACTGCCTTCACCCCCACCTCAGAGCCCCCTGCCCCCCCTGTGGAGGCTGTAACTGAGGAGAGGAGACCCACCACACACATCCCCACCCAGCCAGACCCTGACCGGGCAATCACTGTGGAACGAGGACCAGAACGCCCACGCACAGTGTCCATCGTACACAGGGAAGGGGATCTGGTTCTGGGCTCTGATGGCCAGATGTATAGGCTCCAGAGAGGGCCTCCAGGCCGAATGGGGCCCCCAGGAAAGGAGGTAAGTGTCTCCAACATCTTCCTCAACCTTTTCGCTGTGCCAGTGCTCATGTGTCATGTTGTGTAACTTTTAATGTTCATGTTTATGGAGGGTGATGCTTACTGCTTGGGACAGTTCATTAGTGGTTTTGATGTTAGAGCAGAGATCGTTGTCTTGCTTACCACTTTTTTTTATGTAAACAAGAAAACAAACCTAACATAATAATAATAGTAATAATGATTATAATATTAATAACTTTATTTGTATAGCGCTTTTCAATACAAGTAACAAAGTCCTTCACATCATAAAATAATGAATGGAGCATTATGAAATCAGAAAATATATTCTGTGTTTGGCCTTTAGGTTCAGCATCAATCTGAATATAATCAACAGCCTTGATCTTGTTAAAACATGATTTAACCCTGATGTCTTTCATGTTCCTCTCCTTACATTAGCTACTCCACAGCTCCAAATGGCACCATAAGTGTCAATGCCTTCACTGCATTAGTCGCAGCAAGCATATCAACAAGCCTCTTTGATTGGTGGAGGGGGCGTGAAGCCCTTAGGGCCGCCAGAACCAGACCCAGATGGAGCAACATCTGGCCCATTTTGGTACTAGTCCTGGAGCCTCAGCCTGGCTCTCTTGCTGCTATAAAAGCCTGGGATCACTTGGCACCATTACTGTGATTTATCCCGGCTATATCGAACATGATAGATGTCCTGCTGGCCAGGCGTAAATGGCTCTGTAGTGGAGAAGGCTGCAATAATTAAGCCCCCTCTCATGTAAAGCAAGGCTATGGTCTAGATGTCCTGGCGATTGTGTTGTATGTCAGGCCTGCGGAGGGTGTGTGTGTGTGTGCTTGCGTGTGTGTGTGTGACTGTTAGGTGAGGCTGGTCTGGCTATAGCTCCCTCAAATGACATGGACGGCATTTGAGGAATTTTAATGTCCTCGTTGCATGGAAATCTTCTGTGATATTTGACGTGACATATACACTGAGTGGACTAAACATTAGGAACACCTCTTTCCATGACATAGACTGACCAGATGAATCCAGGTGAAAGCTATGATCCCTTATTGATGTCACTTATTAAATCTGCTTCAATCAGTGTAGACGAAGGGTTAAATAATGATTTTTAAGCCTTGAGACAATTGAAACATGGATTGTGTATGTGTGCCATTCAGAGGGTGAATGGGCAAGACAAAATATTTGTCTTTTTTTTAACGGGGTATGGTAGTAGGTGCCAGGCGCACCAGTTTGAGTGTGTCAAGAACTGCAATGCTGCTGGGTTTTCATGCTTAACAGTTTCCCGTGTGTATCAGGAATGGTCCACCACCCAGAGGACATCCAGCCAACTTGACACAACTGTGGGAAGCAATGGAGTCAACATGGGCCAGCATCCCTGTGGAACGCTTTTGACACCTTGAGTCTATCTATGTCCCGACGAATTGAGGCTGTTCTGAGGGCTAAAGGGGGTGCAACTCAACATTAGGAAGGTGTTCTTAATTAATCAATCAGTCAAATGTATTTATACAGCCCTTTTTACATCAGCAGATGTCACAAAGTGCTCATATAGAAACCCAGACTAAATCCCCAAACAGCAAGCAATGCAGATGTAGAAGCACGGTGGCTAGGAAAAAACTCCCTAAAAAGGGAGGAACCTAGGAAGAAACCTATAGAGGAACCATGATCTGAGGGGTGGCCAGTCCTCTTCTGGCTGTGCCAGGTGGAGATTATAAGAGTACATGACCATTAAGGCCAGATCGTTCTTCAAGATGTTCAAACGTTCGTAGATGACCAGCAGGGTCAAATAATAATCACAGTGGTTGTAGAGGGTGCAACAGATCAGCACCTCAGGAGTAAATGTCAGTTGGGTCTTCATAGCCAAGCATTCAGAGATCGAGACAGCAGGTGCGGGAGAGGGAGGGAGAGTGAGAGGGATGTTTTGTACACTCAGTGTATGATAGCTGACTAAAAAGACCAGAACCTGCTGCCCTATATACATAGACATTGAATCACTGGTCACTTTATTAATGGAACACTGGTCACTTTAATAATGGAACACTAGACAATAATAATGTTTACATACTGCTTTACTCATTTCATATGTATATACTGTATTCTATTCTACTGTATTTTAGTCAATGCCACTCCGACATTGCCCATCCTAATATTTATGTTTCTTAATTCCATTCTTTTACTGTTAGATTTGTGTGTATTGTTGTGAATTGTTAGATACTA
This sequence comes from Oncorhynchus kisutch, assembly GCF_002021735.2. NCBI lineage: Eukaryota > Metazoa > Chordata > Actinopteri > Salmoniformes > Salmonidae > Oncorhynchus > Oncorhynchus kisutch. The sequence continues at coordinate 24,394,936 of NC_034196.2, read as the reverse complement.
CTGCACAGTTGGAGCTAAACGGTGGGGAGGAAGTCTTTTGACCTTCATAGGCAGCGGGCCGTGGTGGAAACCCTGGTGAAGGAAAGCTTTACAGGGGTCAGCTGCTCTCCTCTGGCTGCCTGTCTCAGTCTGTTAATAGTGGACAGGGTAGATGTTGTAAAACATTTGGTAGTTTATAACAGTACGATATTAAGCTGTAGATGCATATGATGGGCTCTTTGTCAACACTCATTTGGATTTTAAGTTTAGTCTGTTAATCAATGTGTTGTTGTTTTTGGTTGTGCTTGAGCTTACAAGAGCATTGGTTACTTCACATTTGATTGTATGATACAGGAGCTACATCTCTGTATATGAGAAGTTAAGAAGTCCTCTGCACTCCACTACATCTCTGAGTTAACTTGAATTAATGTCTCACATGTTCTGTTCTCTTTCTTTTCTCATGTACTTTCTCCAGGGCTTTCCCGGTCACGCTGGCTTACGTGGGTTTAAAGGTGACAGGGTAAGAGGAGCTGACATTTTGGAATGGCTTGAGGTGGCTTCAATTTATGACAATGGCCTTTGGGTTAGTCTGCTTGACCTCGCATTTGAATGCACCTTAACATTGTCTTTGTAAATTATGGAACTGCGTTAGGATCAGAGCATGAGTAGCTAATTGTTTTACGACTGGAGTTGACATAATAAGTCATGTGTTTACAGCAATAAACCCCTAGCTTTTCAGCCTCTCTTTGACTCCAAGTCCTCCTGTAAAATCTCTCACAGTCCATTACGACTGACTGTATGACTTCAGCTTACTCATTCTAGGTGTAGATAACTAGTACCTATGATGTTTCTCACAGGGCCAGCTGGGGCCTGAGGGGCGTGCAGGGCGACAGGGGGATCCAGGCCCCCCCGGCCCACCTGGTCTGCCGTCCTTCTACCTGTGGAAGAACACTATTGAGGAGTGGGCTGCTTTTCGGGTGAGTTGACAATCCCCATTCCATCCCAAATCCTACTCCAACCTCACGCTCACGCTTTACCTAGAATTAAATATTTCTAAAAACTAAAATCATTGTATTTGCGACAAACCATTCACTGAACCCTAAACCTCAACCAAATCTTGCAATGAATAATGTGTAAATTGAGCACGTTGAGGAGACTAAACTGCTTGTTGTAACCCTGGACTGTAAACTGTTATGGTCAAAACATGTAGTTGCAACAGTAGCTAAGATGGGGAAAGGTCTGTCCATAATAAAACGATGCTCTGCTTCCTTGACATCACTATTAACAAAACAAGTCCTACAGGCACTAGTTTTGTCGCACCTGGATTACTGCCCAGCCATATGGTCAAGTGCAGTTGGCCCAGAACAGAGCAGCACAGCTGGCCCTTAAATGTACATGGAGAGCTAATATCAATAACATGCATGTCAATCTCTCTTGGCTCAAAGTAGAGGAGAGATTGACTGAATTCACTACTTGTCTTCGTGAGAGGTATTGTCGTGTTGAATGCACGAGCTGTCTGTTCAAACTACTAGCACACAGCACAGATACCTATGCATACCCGACAAGACATACCACAAGAGTTCTCTTCACAGTCCCCAAGTCCAGAACAGACTATGGGAGGCACACAGTACTACATAGAGCCTTGACTAGATGGAACTATATTCCACATCAGGTAACTCATGCAAGCAGTAAAATCACATTTAAAAAACAGATACAACTACACCTTATGGAACAATGTGAACTGTGAAGAGACACACACAGACACACACACACATACGCACACACACACTAGCACACACACTCTACATACACGTGCATTGTATTGTACATATGTAGTGGTGTAACAATGTTATATGATGTACTGTTTTATTTTGGGGGTTTTGTATGATGTAAGTGCCTTAATGTGTTTGGACCCCAAGAAGAGTAGCTGCCGCCTTGGCAACAGCTAATGGTGATCCCTAATAAATACTAATACCTCACCCCATCTCACTTAAAATCAGCCTCACTCCAACCCCCAACTCAAACCTGTCACATGTCAACTCCACCCCCAAATCCCACCCCTAGCAATAACCCAACCTTGCCCCAACTCTCACCTAAAGGCGTCTGCATACTAGGTTCAGTTTGCTCCTAGCAGAACGCGGCTAGGTGAAGTGAACGTCTGTGCCTTGCATACTCCTTTATAAGACCTTTGCTTGAAAAACTTGAAAAAGGTGGCAGTAGTACTGTTTGTCCCTTTTGAGATGACGTAGCCTCAATGTAGTCAAAATTAATCTTAGATAAAACTCAAGAAATCTGTAATTAATTTTCACATTTTTGCTGAGGAGGTCTTTGTCGCAAACTTTTATATCCAACTAATATGTTTGGTGCAGTATTTCTCAAGTAAGAAAATCAATCCTAAAAATATATACACAAACTGTTTTGGATGGGAAGCATGCAGATGCCTTACCTCAACTCCACAAGGACATACAGTATTAGGCTATGACCCTATAGACTGCCCGTGCAGGGTTGCAAAATTGACCAGGTATTCCCAGGTATTGCCCAGAGGTTTTCCCAGGCTAGCTGTACATTCTTTGACCCCACACTGCTGGTGCGTGTGAGCCGGTGCTCCATCTATCCCTCATCAGTTTAATCCCCCTGCCTGCTCTGAGTCTGAGACTGACCGCAGCTGCAGGCTGTATAGTACAGCATGACTATCAGCGTGACAGATAACTGCATGGCCATTATTGAATAAAGATGCTGTGTAAGAATAAAAGGCCATTTGTTACTCTGGGCTTTGAACTGAGCCATGTGGTCAGACAGCGATCAGATACTGCTATCTATTTCAAATGAGTTGGGATGATTAAACTAGCTTTGATTTTAACCCCAGTGCTTTTTCTTGAGAGAATAAGGCATAGAAAAAAACGAAGAACACCAGGTCTGAAAACAGCTGACACTTTTATTTATGAGTGAAATGTCCCATTAATATGGCAATGCTATGAATTATGGTTGAAGGAATCAATATACATTACATTTTCTTATCGTTTTGATTCCTGACTCGTGAAACTTTAAATAATTTGTCATGTCTCCATGTTTCTTCCAGCAAACATCTTTCTACCATTTGCTCTATGCTGGCTGGCCTGTAAGTAATGGACACCCATGACTAGGACTAGACTGGGAATGCATCCCAAATGGCACCCTATTCCCTATATAGTGCATTACTTTTGCCCAGAGCCCTATGGGTCTTGGTAAAAATGGTGCACTATAACAGGAATAGGGTGCCATTTGGGAGACATTAAGGGTCTTATACAGTATATGGGTCATAAAATACAGCAGGGTGTGTTTTGGTTCTTCCTGGCACTGTTTTCTTCTCTGTGTGCTTGCAGAGGGAGCAGGGACCCCCAGGACCAGCTGGGGAGATGGGAAAGACAGGCCCACAGGTGAGCGAAACCCCTTCCCTGCATATTTGGTCCTACTATATGTTTGGTAGAGAGTCTCATCATCTGGGTAGTAATACCATGAATACTGGTTTAAATGTCATGATGCAGTTGAGATGAATGCCTGATCAATGAATCAACACTCAGCAAAAGTGTTGATTAATACTGTTTGACCTATTGTGAGTTACACATTTTTCTGTCTCTGCCTGTCTGTCTTGCCTCCCCCCTCTCTCTTTCTTTCTCTCTTTCTTATCCCACCCAGGGGCCAACAGGGGATCCTGGCCAACGAGGGCCTCCAGGAATAATTGGAGAAATGGTAAGTACTGATGACAGGAGCAATGTTTGTTGTCGTACGCACATCCTTAAAAGTATAGGGGCTGTACTAATAAAGTGTACATACTGTAAAAATAACAGAAAGGCCTGCACACTATATTTCAATCCAAGATGACGTGATGAAAATCCTCTGGATGGAAACGTTGCCATTAAAGGCCATTAAAGGTGATCATTAGGATCATAGAGTGTGAGGGTCTTTCTGTTATCAAATCAAAATAACATATGGATGACATCCATTCTGGGTTTAGGCACATTACTGTTATACAATAACACCCAAGCGTGGGAGAATATGTTTAGCGGTTAGCACTTTGTAGAGGTATTAGCATCTCAGGCTCTTCCCTCATCCCTCACAACCACACAAACACATTAGCACAAGGCTTGGAGCCTGATTTCCAAGCTGTGGCTTTGTGGTAACAGAAAAACACAGAAAAAAAACAGAGATAGGCTTTGCTATGTTGTGTCTTAGCCAGTCAGAGACCTCAGCTGAACTGAGCACTGACGCTACCAGCCTAACAAGACGGCCCACATCATAGACTGCTGAGGTTTTGGGTACAGTTGTAAACACTTCCTCTCCCTCCCCAATACGAAAGCTACGATGTCTGGGCTGTGTGGCACACACGTGGCGTGGAGAATGGCTGTATTATGTGTGTGTGTGTGTGTATACACAGATACAGTATGTATATGTGCTAGTGATGCACCGATATGACATTTTTGGCCAATACCGATATCCAATATTTTCCTTGCCAAAAAACCCCGATACTGATAACCAATATTTAACCATTTAGCCGCCTTTTAAATAGTTAACATGGACACAGTGGTCTAAGGAACTCAGTGCAAGAGGCGTCACTACAGTCTCTGGTTCGAATCCAGGCTGTATCACATCGGGCCGTGATTGAGAGTCCCATAGAGAGGCGCACAATTGGCCCAGTGTCGTTTGGGCCGTCATTGTAAATAAGGATTTGTTCTTAACTGACTTGCCTAGTTAAATATAGGTTACACACACACACCACACTGACCAGAAGGTTATTTTGTTGGCATTTACGTATGTCCCCATTACCAGTAAAACACCGTCCGATTCCGATATGTTCACCGATATATAATACATCCCTAATATGTGCACCTGAGAACTAATTTATCAGTCTGGCGAGCTTCTGCATGTACAATATCAATTACTGTCCACACACACATACGCACGCACACACACACACACACATAAAATATCAATCACTTTTCAGGCCCAGAAATATAACAGTCCACACTGTCCAAACTGCCAAGAGCTAACAGGTGTTTAAGCTATCTGATTTGTACATGTTCTCCACCTGTCTGCAGTGCAAGTTATTGATTACAAGGGGGTCTAAAGTCTAACATAAAGATAAACAAATAATGCCACCACTTCTCATCCTCTTGATAAGCTCTCAGTGACACCCTATTGGGTAGGGTGTCTTAAATAGCATTCCTGTACAGTACTAGTCAAAGGTTTGGACACACCTACTCATTCCAGGATTTGTCTTTCTTTTTAGTATTTTCTACATAGTATAACAATAGTGAAGACATCACAACTATGAAATAACACATTGAATCATGTAGTAACCAAAAAAGTGTTAAGTCAAATCAAAATATATTTCATATAGCCACCCTTTGCCTCGATGACAGCTTTGCTCACTCTTGGCACACTCTTGGCATTCTCTCAACCAGCTTCATGAGGTTTCATGCATTTCAGTTAACAGGTGTGCCTTCTTAATTTGTGGAATTTCTTTCCTTCTTAATGCGTTTGAGACAATCAGTTGTGTTGTGACAAGGTAGGGGTGGTATACAGAAGATAGCCCTATTTGGTAAAAGACCATGTCCATATTATGGTAAGAACAGCTCAAATAAGCAAAGAGAAACGACAGTCCATCATTACTATAAGACATGAAGGTCAGTCAATCCAGAAATGTCTAGAACTTTTAAAGTTTCTTCAAGTGCCATCACAAAAATCATCAAGCGCTATGATGAAACTGGCTCTCAGGAAACGAAAACCCGGACTTACCTCTGCTGCAGAGGATAAGTTCATTAGAGTTAACTGCACCTCAGATTCCAGCCCAAATAAATGCTTCACAGAGTTCAAGTAACAGACACATCTCAACATCAACTGTTCAGAGGAGACTGTGTGAATCAGGCCTTCATGGTCAGATTGCTGCAAAAAAACTACTAAAGGACACCAATAATAAGAAGAGACTTGCTTGGGCCAAGAAACATGAGCAATGGACATTAGACCGGTGGAAATCTGTACTTTGGTCTGATGAGTCCAAATGTGAGATTTTTGGTTCCAACCCCCGTCTATTTGTGAGACGCAAAGTAGGTGAACGGATGATCACCGCATGTGTGGTTCCCACCGTGAAGCATGGAGAATGAGGTGTGATGGTGAGGGGATGCTTTGCTGGTAACGCTGTCTGTGATTTAATTAGAATTCAAGGCACACTTAACCAGCATGGCTACCACAGCGATATGCCATCCTATCTGGTTTGCACTTAGTGGGACTATAATTTGTTTTTCGACAGGACAATGACCCAAAACATACCTGCAGCCTGTGTAAGGGCTATTTGACCAAGAAGGAGAGTGATGGAGTGCTGGCCTCCACAATCACCTGGCCGCAACTCAATTGAGATGGTTTGGGATGAGTTGGACCGCAGAGTGGAGGAAAAGCAGCCAACAAGTGCTCAGCATATGTGGGAACTCCTTCATGACTGTTGGATAAGAGAATGCCAAGAGTGTGCAAAGCTGTCATCAAGGCAAAGGGTGGCTATTTGAAGAATCTAAAATCTATTTTGTTTTGTTTAACTTTTTTGCTTACTACCTGATTCCATATTTTTATAGTTTTGATGTCTTCGCTATTATTCCACAATGTAGAAAATAGTACAAATAAAGAAAAATCCTTGAATGAGTCGGTGTGCCCAAACTTTTGACTGGTACTGTATATTGCACCACTTTTGAGCCCTATATATAGGAATAGGGTGCCATTTGGGATGTAGCCCAGGTGTGTTATGATGTGTCCTCACTGTGTCACAGGTTTACACAGTCTCGGATCGGTAAAGTCACAGAACCATAGACTCTGAATGGGTGATAGTGTCTCTGTCATGGATCCACAGCCTTTGATTGGGTGATGGTGTGTATCACAGATCCACAGTCTCTGATTGGGTGATGGTGTCTGTTATATTGCAGGGTGAGCCGGGCCAAAAGGGTGTGGTGGGCAGAGCAGGGCTCCATGGGAAATATGGAGAGAATGGGCTGGACGGTCAGTCTGGGATGCCGGGAGACCCTGGGCGACAGGTGAGGGCACCACTTGGTGATTACATGATAACCTTCTTATTATGAACCCATCTGTTCTCAGAAACAACCATTCTAGCCATTCCCTATATTTAGTGTACTACTTTTGACCACTAAGTATTTCCTTAGAAGTGCACTATATAGGGAATACGGTGCTATTTCTGTTTTATCTCTGATTATGTCAATGATTGCTGTCTCATTTTGCTTAGGGACCCTTCGGGTATAGGGGAGAAGGCGGTTCCAAAGGAGAAAAAGGGGACGAGGTAAGGGGGTTGGATAGTGAAACAGTGCCCTTATAATTTCTGAAATATTGGTCTAATGAGTGTACCAATGAAGAGCACAAGTCGTTTGTACTTTCTATGAAGTACATACAGTGCCTTGGGAAAGTATTTCAGCCTTTTTATTAAATTGATTAAGTACAAACAATTCCTCAGAAATCTACACACAATACCCCATAATGACAAAACGAAATCAGGTTTTCAGAAATGTTTGAAAATGTATACAAAATAAAAAAACAGATACTTTATTTACATAAGTATTCAGACCCAGGTGCATCTGGTTTCCACTGATCATCCTTCATATGTTTCTTCAACTTGATTGGAATCCACCTGTGGTAAATTCAGTTGATAGGGCATTAAAAACCTTTATTTAACCAGGTAGGCTAGTTGAGAACAAGTTCTCATTTACAACTGCCACCTGGCCAAGATAAAACAAAGCAATATGACACAAACAACAACACAAAGTTACATATAGAATAAACAAACATACAGTCAATAATACAACAGAAAAAGTCTATATACAGTATGTGCAAATGAGGTAGGATAAGGGAGGTTAGGCAATAAATAGGCCATAGCGGTGTCGTGTCTTTGGCTATGCCAGATTAAGTGATATGACATGCTATTCTATAAAATAATTTCTCCGTATTTAATATCACCTGATTGAGCTAATCATGTAAATGTAATTATTTAGAGAGTCGGGGCACCACAAAATAATATTTATAGAGCTGTTATCTTCCGAATAAACTCTTAAAGACCTAGTCATATTTGACATCAATAGCAGTCAATATTAATTATCACCTTAATTCAGTCTCACCTGAAAGTTGTAAATTCTTGGTTATCTTCACAAACCCTGGCTAACAAGTTGAATCAGCAATACAAAATTGGGTTTCATTATTTATTTACTAAATACCTAACTAATCACACAGAATTGCATATACACAGAATTAATCATACCTTGATTACAAATTACGTCATAAAGGAAAACGTCCCTAGCGGGTGGAACAGATATGACAGCTGGTTACACAAAAGAAAAGGGCTGGGTTTGAGTGAAAGAGTAGTAACGTCGTTGTGTGATAGACGGGATACTCTGTCTGTTCCTTCCCAACCCTCATTTGCAGCTGCTGTTGCTAACTCAACGGCTAGGAGGTATTACTTCTGTAGTGAATAAGAATTCAAAGTTCAAACCATTCGCAACCAAAGCTCATGCTGATGTTGGCTTCGGTCTGTAGTTATTATCTGGACCTTCGTCCTCACATCCTCAGAACAGGAGGTTATATTGTCGTCAAGGCTTTATATAGGAAGGGAGAGGAGGGCGTGTTTGAAAAGCTTTATAACCTATGTCCCTTCACAGGGGCGGGCCACTGATTGAGAGGAGCCCTAACCTTATGAAAACCCAAATCTCTCATTTGGAAGCTAAAATTACATTTAATCTCCCCAATAATTTAATATTCAAACATTTATATTGAACAACAATTCCATGTGAATCCGATAACTACAATGTGCAGACATTCCACTGTAGAGTTTGTCATCTTATCATTGATGAGAATGTCTCCGATGACAACCGAACTGACATCATATTCATTAAGTACCACCGCATATGTTCAATTGGTCAGATTACCAGAATATAGTTAATTTCCCCCCACCTCCTGCTGTTCCCAGAATCTCGATGTTAAAAAAGGGGTTTTCAAATTTCACATCAGTAGGGTAGAGAGGGGAAAAAGGGGGAAAGAGGTATTTATGACTGTCATAAACCTACCCCCAGGCCAACGCCATGACAGCGGCGAAATAATTACAATATAGCAATTAAACACTGGAATGATAGATGTGCAGAAGGTGAGTGTGCAAGTACAGGGGTACAAAAGAGAAAAATACAGTGCCTTGCGAAAGTATTCGGCCCCCTTGAACTTTGTAACCTTTTGCCACATTTCAGGCTTCAAACATAAAGATATAAAACTGTATTTTTTTGTGAAGAATCAACAACAAGTGGGACACAATCATGAAGTGGAACGACATTTATTGGATATTTCAAACTTTTTTAACATATCAAAAACTGAAAAATTGGGCGTGCAAAATTATTCAGCCCCTTTACTTTCAGTGCAGCAAACTCTCTCCAGAAGTTCAGTGAGGATCTCTGAATGATCCAATGTTGACCTAAATGACTAATGATGATAAATACAATCCACCTGTGTGTAATCAAGTCTTCGTATAAATGCACCTGCACTGTGATAGTCTCAGAGGTCCGTTAAAAGCGCAGAGAGCATCATGAAGAACAAGGAACACACCAGGCAGGTCCGAGATACTGTTGTGAAGAAGTTTAAAGCCGGATTTGGATACAAAAAGATTTCCCAAGCTTTAAACATCCCAAGGAGCACTGTGCAAGCGATAATATTGAAATGGAAGGAGTATCAGACCACTGCAAATCTACCAAGACCTGGCCGTCCCTCTAAACTTTCAGCTCATACAAGGAGAAGACTGATCAGAGATGCAGCCAAGAGGCCCATGATCACTCTGGATGAACTGCAGAGATCTACAGCTGAGGTGGGAGACTCTGTCCATAGGATAACAATCAGTCTTATATTGCACAAATCTGGCCTTTATGGAAGAGTGGCAAGAAGAAAGCCATTTCTTAAAGATATCCATAAAAAGTGTCGTTTGAAGTTTGCCACAAGCCACCTGGGAGACACACCAAACATGTGGAAGAAGGTGCTCTGGTCAGATGAAACCAAAATTGAACTTTTTGGCAACAATGCAAAACGTTATGTTTGGGGTAAAAGCAACACAGCTCATCACCCTGAACACAACATCCCCACTGTCAAACATGGTGGTGGCAGCATCATGGTTTGGGCCTGCTTTTCTTCAGCAGGGACAGGGAAGATGGTTAAAATTGATGGGAAGATGGATGGAGCCAAATACAGGACCATTCTGGAAGAATGAGAGTCTGCAAAAGACCTGAGACTGGGACGGAGATTTGTCTTCCAACAAGACAATGATCCAAAACATAAAGCAAAATCTACAATGGAATGGTTCAAAAATAAACATATCCAGGTGTTAGAATGGCCAAGTCAAAGTCCAGACCTGAATCCAATCGAGAATCTGTGGAAAGAACTGAAAACTGCTGTTCACAAATGCTCTCCATCCAACCTCACTGAGCTCGAGCTGTTTTGCAAGGAGGAATGGGAAAAAATTTCAGTCTCTCAATGTGCTAAACTGATAGAGACATACCCCAAGCAACTTACAGCTGTAATCGCAGCAAAAGGTGGCGCTACAAAGTATTAACTTAAGGGGGCTGAATAATTTTGCACGCCCAATTTTTCAGTTTTTGATTTGTTAAAAAAGTTTGAAATATCCAATAAATGTCGTTCCACTTCATGATTGTGTCCCACTTGTTGTTGATTCTTCACAAAAAAATACAGTTTTATATCTTTATGTTTGAAGCCTGAAATGTGGCAAAAGGTCGCAAAGTTGAAGGGGGCCGAATACTTTCGCAAGGCACTGTAAATAACAGTATGGGGATGAGGAAGTTGGATGGGCTATTTACATATGGGCTATGTACAGGTACAGTGATATCTGAGCAGCTCTGACAGCTGATGCTTAAAGCTAGTAAGGGAGATATGAGTCTCCATCTTCAGTGATTTTTTCAGTTCGTTCCAGACATTGATAGCAGAGAACTGGAAGGAAAGGTGGCCGAAGGAGGAATTGGCTTTGGGGTTGACCAGTGAAATATACCTGGTGGAGCGTGCGCTACGGGTGGGTGCTGCTATGGTGACCAGTGAGCTGAGATAAGGTGGGGCTTTACCTAGCGAAGACTTATAGATGACCTGGAGCCAGTGGGTTTGGCGATGAATATGAAGCGAGGGCCAACCAACGAGAGCATACAGGTCGCAGTGGTGGGTAGTATATGGGGCTTTGATGACAAAACGGATGGCACTGTGATAGACTGCATCCAATTTTCTGAGTATATTGTTGGAGGCTATTTTGTAAATGACATCGCCGATGTCAAGGATTGGTAGGATGGTCAGTTTTACGAGGGTATGTTTGGCAGCATGAGTGAAGGATGCTTTGTTGCGAAATAGGGAGCCGATTCTAGATTTAATTTTGGATTGGAGATGCTTAATGTGAGTCTGGAAGGAGAGTTTACAGTCTAACCAGACACCTAGGTATTTGTAGTTGTCCACATATTCTAAGTCAGAAGTCAGAGTAGTGATGCTGGACGGGCGGGCAGGTGTGGACAGCGATCTGTTGAAGAGCATGCATTTAGTTTTACTTGTAAAGTAGCTGGAGGCCACGGAAGGAGAGTTGTATGGCATTGAAGCTCGTCTGGAGGTTGGTTAACACAGTGTCCAAAGAAGGGCCAGAAGTTTACAGAATGGTGTCGTCTGCGTAGAGCTGGATCAGAGAATCACCAGCAGCAAGAGCAACATCATTGATGTATACAGAGAAAAGAGTCGGCCCAAGGATTGAACCCTGTGGCACCCCCATAGAGACTGCCAAAGGCCCGGACAACAGGCCACTGAACTCTGTCTGAGAAGTAGTTGGTTAACCAGGCGAGGCAGTCATTTGAGAAACCAAAGCTGTTGAGTCTGCCAATAAGAATGTGGTGATTGACAGAGTCGAAAGCCTTGGCCAGGTCTATGAATACAGCTGCACAGTATTGCCTCTTATCGATGGCGGTTATGATATCATTTAGGACCTTGAGTTTGGCTGAGGTGCACACATGGCCTACTCGGAAACCAGATTGCATAGCGGAGAAGGTACGGTGGGATTCGAAATGGTCTGTGATCTGTTTGTTAACTTTGCTTTCGAAATCTTTAGAAAGGCTGGGTAGGATAGATTTATGTCTGTAGCAGTTTGGGTCTAGAGTGTCTCCCCCGTTGAAGAGGGGGATGACCGTGGCAGCTTTCTAATCTTTGGGGATCTCAGACGATATGAAAGAGAGGTTGAACAGGCTAGTAATAGGGATTGCAACAATTTTGGTGGATCATTTTTGAAAAGAGGGTCCAGATTGTCTAGCCTGGCTGATTTGTAGGGGTTCAGATTTTGCAGCTCTTGAAAAGGCACACAGCTGTCTATATAAGGTCCCACAGTTGACAGTGCATGTCAGAGCAAAGAACAGTCAGAGCAAAGAACACAGTGGCCTCCAACATTCTTAAATGGAAGAAGTTTGGAACCACCAAGACTCTTCCTAGAACTGGCCGACCGGCCAAACTGAGCAACCGGGGGAGAAGGGCCTTGGCCAGGGCAGTGACCAAGAACCCAATGGTCACTCTGACAGAGCTATAGAGTTCCTCTGTGGAGATGGGAGAACCTTCCAGAAAGACAACCATCTCTGCAACACTCCACCAATCAGGCCTTCATGGTAGAGTGGCCAGACAGAAGCCATTCCTCAGTAAAAGGCACATGACAGCCCGCTTGGAGTTTGCCAAAAGGCACCTAAAGACTCTCAGACCATGAAAAACAAGATTCGCTGGTCCGATAAAAACATGATTGAACTGAATGCCAAGCGTCACGTCTGGAGGAAACCTAGCACCATGCCTATGGTGAAGCATGGTGGTGGAAGCATCATGCTGTGGGGATGTTTTTCAGCGGCAGGGACTGGGAGACTAGTCAGGATCGAGGCACAGATGAACGGAGCAAAGCACAGAGAGATCCTTGATGAAAACCTGCTCCAAAGCGCTCACAACCTCAGACTGGGGCGAAGTTTCACCTTCCAACAGGACAACAACCCTAAGTATACAGCCATGTCAACACAGGAGTGGCTTCGGGACAGGTCTCTGAATGTCCTTGAGTTGCCCATCCAGAGCCCGGACTTGAACCCAATCAAACATCTCTGGAGATACCTGAAAACAGCTGTGCAGCAACACTCCCCATCCAACCTGACAGAGCTTGAGAGGATCTGCAGAGAAGAATGGGAGAAGCTCCCCAAATATAGGTGTGCCCAGCTTGTAGTAGAAGTCGACCGATTATGATTTTTCAACGCCAATGCCGATTATTGTAGGACCAAAATAAGCCGATACCGATTAATTAGACTATTTATTTATTTATTTGTAATAATGACATTACAACAATACTAAATTAACACTTTTATTTTAACTTAATATAATACATCACTCAAATAAATGTATCCTCAAATAAATCATGAAACATGTTCAATTTTGTTTAAATAATGCAAAAACAAAGTGTTGGAGAAGAAAGTAAAAGTGCAATTTGTGCCACGTAAAAAAGCTAACGTTTAAGTTCCTTGCTCAGAACATGAGAACATATGAAAGCTGGTGGTTCCTTTTAACATGAGTCTTCAATATTCCCAGGTAAGACGTTTTAGGTTAAGGTTATTATAGGAATTATAGGACTACTTATTTCTATACCATTTGTATTTCATATACCTTTGACTATTGGATGTTCTTATAGGCACTTTAGTATTGCCAGTGTAACAGTATAGCTTCCGTCCCTCTCCTCGCTCCGACCTGGGCTCGAACCAGGAGCACATCGACAACAGCCACCCTCGAAGCATCGTTACTCATCTCTCCACAAAAGCCTTTGGCACCTGGAAGAGCAAGGGGAACAACTACTCCAAGTCTCAGAGCGAGTGACGTTTGAAACGCTATTAGCGTGCACCCCGCTAACTAGCTAGCTATTTCACATCGGTTACACCAGCCTAATCTCGGGAGTTGATAAGCTTGAAGTCATAAACAGCGCAATGCTTGAAGCATTGTGAAGAGCTGCTGGCAAAACGCACTAAAGTGCTGTTTGAATGAATGCTTATGAGCCTGCTGCTGCCCACCACCGCTCAGTTAGACTGCTCTGTCAAATATCAAATCATAGACTTAATTATAACATAATAACACACAGAAATACGAGCCTTAGGTCATTCATATGGTCAAATCCGGAAACTATCATTTTAAAAATAAAACGTTTATTCTTTCAGTGAAATACGGAACCGTTCCGTATTTTATCTAAGGGGTGGCATCCATAAATCGAAATATTCCTGTTACATTGCACAACCTTCAATGTTATGGCATAATTATGTAAAATTCTGGCAAATTAGTTCGCAACGTGCCAGGCGGCCCAAATTGTTGCATATATCCTGGCTCTGCGTGCAATGAACGCAAGAGAAGTGACACAATTTCCCTAGTTTAATATTGCCTGCGAACATTAATTTATTTTAACTAAATATGCAGGTTTAAAAATATATACTTGTGTATTGATTTTAAGAAAGGTGTTGATGTTTATGGTTAGGTACACATTGGTGCAACGACAGTGTTTTTTTTACGAATGTGCTTGTTAAATCACCCGTTTGGCGAAGTAGGCTATGGTTCAATGACAAATTAACGCAGGACAAGCTAGATAAACTAGTAATATCATCAACCATGTGTAGTTAACTAGTGATTATGTTAAGATTGATTGTTTTTTTTGATATGTTTAATGCTAGCTAGCACCTTACCTTGGCTCCTTCATGCACTCGCGTAGGTAGTCAGCCTGCCACACAGTCTCCTCGTGAAGTGCAATGTAATCGGCCATGATCGGTGTCCAAAAATGCCGATTACCGATTGTTATGAAAACTTGAAATCGGCCCTAATTAATTAGCCATTCCGATTAATCGGTCAACCTCTAGCTTGTTGTGTCATAGCCAAGAAGACTCGAGGCTGTAATCGCTGCCAAAGGTGCATCAACAAAGTACTGAGTAAAGGGTCTGAATACTTATGTAAATGTGATATTTCAGTTTTTTATTTTTAATAAATGTGCAACATTTCTAAAAAGCTATTTTTGCTTTGTCATGATGGGGTATTAAGTGTAGATTGATGATGAAAAAAACACATTTAATTAATTTTAGAATAAGGCTGTAATGTAACAAAATGTGAAAAAAGTCAAGGGGTCTGAATACTTTCCAAAGGCACTGTATGTATAATGCGTTATAATGTATTTTATAATGCCTTATAGGGCCTTATTGGAGCCAAGGGCCCAAGAGGACATATTGGAGAAGTGGGCGAGAAGGTAAGACTCAAGTATGATTGCTGACTATTGTTCCTTTATTACTGAATTAGTCACACTGAATTAAAGTCAACCCCAGTCCCCAGTCTTCACTGGTCTAGATTATTATTTGGAATATGCTGCCCCTTAGTGGAAAGATGAAGTACTATGAGAGCTGAATGCCCTGCTTGTACAGTTCACATCAAATGTTTTTACTCATATTCCTGTAATGCTCATGTATGCATTTTACTGAAGGCTTTTGTGTTGATAGCCCTCTCTATTGAGAGCTTAACATCGGAACTTTGTGTGTCCTGTAGGGCTCTTTTGGTTTACCAGGCCGTCCCGGTTATGTTGGTCCACCAGTAAGTGTTTCTCTCGCTTTATGTGTCCAAATAGCACCTGTTTTCCCTTTATAGTGCACCATTTTTTTACCAGCACCTTATGGACCCTGGTCAAAAGTAGTGCACTAAATAGGGAATAGGGTGCCGTTTGAGATGTGTCCACTGTTTCTTTTCTTTCAAGCTGCCTTTTTTGGTTTGCACCCTAATTTTCACCCCTTTGACATACTTTGTAAAAGGTCTAACCCTATGTCTGTCTTTTCTTCAGGGGCCTCAGGGAGTCAGAGGGTTCACAGGCTCAGAGGGAAACCCTGGACCTGATGTGAGTGACCCACAGTAACAATACTACACCTTGTTTCAGATTTACAGATTCAAACATTTCTGAATACTTTAGGGTGTTATTCATCAGTAATTGAGTGTGTCACTGACTTGTGTTTGTGACTCTCCAGGGGGAGGCTGGGTTTGATGGGCCTCCAGGGCCTCCTGGGACAGTGGTGAGTAGACAGCAAACAAGGCTGTACCTTCCATACACTCTTAGAAAAAAGGGTTCCAAAAGGATTCTTTTAGAACCCTTTTGGGGTCCATGTAGAACCCTCTGTGGAAAGGGTTTTGCATGGAACCCAAAGGGGTTCTGTCTGGAACCAAAAGGGTTCTTTCTACCTGGAACCAAAAAGTGTTCTTCAAAAGGTTCTCCTGTGGGGACAGCCGAAGAACAATTTAAGGTTCTAGGTATCACCTTTTTTTCCCTAAGAGTGTACTACATGTATGTATTCAAACATACAGTACAGCACAATATCATAATGGGCCCCAATTCCTAATGCTATGTCACTCATCCCATATCATATCACTCAGTGTGTATATTCTTGTTTTGTGTAGGGAGCCACTGGTTTCACAGGCCGTGTTGGCGATCAGGGAGTTAACGGCTCACAGGTGAGGGGACATTTTGACCCCAGAAGATGAGGGTCTTCCCATAATTTTTTCGTTAACTACTTTACTGGTAGCTCTTTCTGAATATGTCAGCCTTCACCAAAGGTAGCCTGCATTTACCTTCTAGGGAGAGTTGGGGCCTGTTGGAGTCATCGGCCCCAGAGGCCCCCAGGTAAGAGGAGGCGCTTGCTTGTTGTGTTTTCTTGCCTAAAGTTGGGTCACATTTAACAGATCTCAATGCTC
This sequence comes from Oncorhynchus kisutch, assembly GCF_002021735.2. NCBI lineage: Eukaryota > Metazoa > Chordata > Actinopteri > Salmoniformes > Salmonidae > Oncorhynchus > Oncorhynchus kisutch. The sequence goes on along the minus strand of NC_034196.2, from coordinate 24,378,154 downwards.
GTAAGACTATACGGGAAATATTACACACATACTATACAACATGTTTTAAAATGACCTGTTTTCTATTTATTTCACCAGGGACCCCAGGGTTTAGATGGCGAGAGTGGGCCTCCAGGACTCAGGGGAATCCAGGTCAGTCTCACTCAGCTGCACAGTAATGTTCCCTAACTTGGGACCAGATTCCTAACTTGGGACCAGATGATTGACTAATTTGGAAACATATCTTTTTCAGAGGGATTTCTCATCATAATAATATATAATATCAGGGGGTTAAAGGTCATCTGTACTGTTTTCATATTTTCACAGGGACAGCCTGGGATGAGTGGTGCCCTTGGTCCGAAAGGTGATCCTGTAAGTCTCTCCTCTCTTCTCTCGTAAAGTTAATTCTGCTCTAGTAAATAAATGACTATAAATGTCTCTCTCCAACCCCCTCTTTTCCTTCCTTTCTCTGTCTTCCTCAGGGGCCTATGGGGACAATGGGTATCCGGGGTGAGCCAGGGTTCGAGGGGCCCATGGTGAGTAGCATAGTACCCAGTGGACTGACCACCTAAACCCCACTCTTCCTTCCAGAGACACACACACATAGCAACCTCACAGTACCTGTCACTTAAAGCTAGAGTCCTTAATTAAAACAATAACAAAGTGGTTACCCCGCCAGTGTTTTGGTAAAAAGCTGAGGGAAAGATCTAGAGAGTAATGTAACCACTTTAAAATTCATAGACAGAGCTATCGATGCAAGTACTGACCATCCATTATATCAAAATGATAGTAAAACATTTTTTTAGGCTATACAGTGTTTGTTTACATTTACTGTTCATTGTTTACAAACATAGTAAAACAAGCTTATATTTTGTGTTCTGATGGGGTAATAAATTGAACTAGGCTGATGATGTATTTATAAGTTGTATGTAGCAACTAAGGATTCCAGTTTTAAGTCACAGCATCAGGCTACTGATGATACTACTCAGTGTGTATCCCATTTCCTACATATTGAAGCTTTTATGTGTTGTGGAGCGCTGATCTTAGCTAATGGATGAAAGCTCTATCCTCAAGCTGTATGATCTTCTGATAGCCTTATCCTGTAGCTTAAGAGAGTAACCCAAATATTGTGACTAAAATATTTGTCAAAAACCTATTTTTAGTGGCAAATTACAAGACTATAACTGACTAAATAGACCCAGAAAAAAAAAAAAAAAAAGATTTTTCATTTCTGTTCACTAATATGAGATGTGACGGATACTAAGTTGACAATAGTTTTTTGGAGAGATTGAGAGCTTTTCAGTAATAAGCTCAATTAATATTAGCAGCACAGATGCGCAGCTCAGTTCTGTTCAGCAGTGGGATGGACACACCACATTCGCTAGCAATAGCTATACTGTAGATAACAACCTGGGGCACGTTCAGTAGGACACAACATTTTGGAACATTCAGATAGAAATATGATATGTAGAACAAACATGCCTCTCTGTGATGTTGAATAAGGAATCATGTATACTTTGCGTACTGCTGATCACGTCCCAGGTCGTTAGCTATAGCTAGCTAATGAGGTAACATGACTGAACAAGGTGTAGTATAAACAAAATGTTAACGGTCCAGTCCGCAAGTCTCCTAGTTTTTAGAACGGCCCACGATATGCTTTATGAATGTAAAATGCAGCCCGCCAATGCACAATACAAAGAAAAAAACATTATGCGTCATATCTTTTGAACGGTTGGGCTAGAATCAAGCCGTTTTCTCAGAGGAAAAGATGGAGACTTGGCTACGTTGGCTACAGAACCTGGAGCAAATGCAGTGGGGAAAGTGGGAGGGTTAAGACTAAAATTCATGGACTTTCTGTCTGCAACATTCAAGAACGTTTTGCAGCTGAACGTAGTCCTGGCAACATTACCAGTAGCCTATATGCTAACATTTGGTGGCACAGAAAGGAAGGAGAAGGAACAGTAAACCATTTGTTGACTAAATTCCTCTTGCCACTACACTGTATCTGACTGCGTTAACAACTTTATTTTGGGTTAATGGGGACCCAATAAGTCAGACTTGAGCACTTGGACCAGGACTTGAGCACTGGGACTCGGAGTTCAGCCATAGGGACTCGTCACTGGACTCGTGACTCGACCATTGGTGACTTGGACTTGGAGCACAGGGATTTGGGACTCGATTTGGACTCAAGGTTTAAGTCACATCACTGGGCGAAACATTGACTCCCATTCAAAGTCATTAGCCCTCTTTTTACTTTTGGACACCAATGCGGCTTCGGCGTCTGTGGAACATTGATAACAATCGTAATGCCACAACCGAGTGGCGGAGGTGCAACCCATACTACTTTGTCAATACTTTTTGTTGAGCGTGAAAAACCCAGCAGCCTTGCAGTTCTTGACAGCAACGTTGCAGTTCTCTACTACTATACCCTGTTCAAAGGCACTTCAATCTTTTGTCTTGCCCATTCACCCTCTGAATGACACACATATACATTCCATGTCTCAGTTGTCTCAAGGACTTAACATCGTTCTTTAACCTGTCTCTTCCCCTTCATCTACTCTGATTTATAGTGAATTGAACAAGTTTAACAATAAGGGATCATAGATTGCACCTTGATTCACCTTGTCAGTCTGTCATGGAAAGAGCAGGTGTTCTTAATGCTTTGTACACAGTGTATATGTTTGTGATACAGTATTTCTGCTGTTGGGAAGAGAATAGGATGTTATGCAGGAAACTATGTTTGTAGGACAAGGCTATGCATGTTTGTGCACAAGACAGGGATTTGTGTTTAGTATAGGTTTAATGAGGCAATACAAATGTGATGTGACTAAAATGAAAGGGCATTAAGTTGACTAAAATGCCCCCCAGACTAGACTATATCTAAAAAATATCCAAAATGAACACTGGTCTGAAAGATGAACACACTGTATCTCTGTGTGATATTAAACGCCCATTTGGAGAAGTTGTAAACTGCTAGATTGCCATAGTGTAGAAACCCATCCCCAGGCGGTTTGCATGTGAGTTTAGCTGTTATCCAGATGTCCTCTAAGGCCAGTGGTTCTCAAACATTTTTTTGTCCCGTACCCCTTCAAACGTTCAACCTCCAGCTGCGTACCCCCTCTAGCACCAGGGGCAGCGCACTCTCTAATGTTGTTTTTTGCCATCATTGTAAGCCTGCCACACACACACACACACACACACACACACACACACACACACACACACACACACACACACACACACACACACACACACACACACACACACACACACACAATACATTTATTAAACATAAGAATGAGTGTAAGTTTTTGTTACAACCTGGCTCGTAGGAAGTGACAAAGAGGTCTTATAGGACCAGGGCACAAATAATAATATAATAATAATCAATCATTTTGCTCTTCATTTAGCCATCTTACATATTAAACCTTATTTGTTCATCAAAAAATTGTGAATAACAATGAGGTTAATGAGAAGGGTGTGCTTGAAAGGATGCACATAACTCAATGCAATGTTGGGTTGTATTGGAGAGAGTCTCAGTCTGAAATAATTTTCCATACACGTCTGTGCCTGTATTTAGTTTTCATGCTAGTGAGGGCCAATAATCCACTCTTACATAGGTACGTGGTTGCAAAGGGCATCAGTGTCTTAACAGCGTGATTTGCCAAGGCAGGATACTCTGAGCGCAGCCCTATCCAGAAATCTGTCAGTGGCTTCTGATTAAATTAAATTTTCACAGAACTGCTTGTTGCAAGTTCGATGAGGCTCTCTTGTTCAGATATCGGTAAGTGGACTGGAGGCAGGGCATGAAAGGGATAACGAATGCAGTTGTTTGTGTCGTCCATTTCGGGAAAGTACCTGCGTAATTGCGCACCCAGTTCACTCAGGTGCTGGTTTCCAGTGGTTCGCAGAAGAGAATGTCTTCCTTAATTGACCCCCCATAAACGTAATGGACAGGAGCTGTGCCAGGCCCGCCACGTCTGTTGACTCATCCAGCTGTAACGCATATAATTCACTGGCTTGTACGTGAAGCAGTAATTGTTTCAAAACATCTCCTGCCATGTCACTGATGCGTAGTGAAATAGTGTTGTTTGATGAAGACATTGTCTGTATAGTTTTGTTGGCCTTTTCCCTCAGCATTGTCCCAGCCATATCCACGGCAGCAGGAAGAATTAAGCCCTCCACAATAGAATGGGGCTTGCCTGTCCTAGCCACTCGGTAGCTCACCGTATAAGTCGCTTCTATTCCCTTCTTATTAATGTTATCTGTTGCTTTTAGACGTCTTACTACTCGAAAGTCATCTTTATTCTCGCTTATTTTTCAAATTGTCATGTTTCGTTTCTAAATATCTGCGCAAGAGTGAAGGTGTCCTGCGAAAGAGTAATGGTTAATGTGATTCAATGTTAATTATTTGACTAGGCTACCTGTATTTGACATTGTGTTGTTATTTCGCTGAACACTAGATGGTTTAATTTTATTTTTGGCAGTGAAATGAGGCTACTCAGGCGAGAAAAAAAACTAACTTTACCAAATGTATAGCCCTGTTGGAAAATATAAATGTATTAAATATAAATGTGAGGAAAAAAGGTTTTCAGTCTAGTCAGTTTACATTGTCAGTCAGTATGGCTGAAGTGTGGCTATAGATTAGACAATGAGATCATCATGAAAGGGAAGATTTTGTGAAATATTTCTGGAGTTTTGGAGCCATGATGTGATAGGCGTCTATCTACTTGAAGCATGAAAATCTAACTATAAGGAACTAACACTTCAATCCCTTCTCTGTCATTCTTTGATTGAAGGGGCCACTGGGAACACAAGGTCTAAAGGGTTTCCCTGGAATTACTGTAAGTACTGCTTCTGCGTTTTACTGAAATACATTTTGAATTAGAAATAATACATTGTTGTATTGTCCTTAGATTGATTCAAAACACTTTGAAGAATCAGGTTGCATGCTTTTCAACTACTTACTGTACCTGCAGTCCTCTGACTCCTCTCTGACCTCCACAGGGTAAGAGAGGACCAGACGGGGACAAAGGGGACCCTGGACCGAAGGGGGAGAGAGTAAGAACCCAGCCTCTGGAGACGTGTAGACATTCAACAAAACTAAAACTCTTGATTCATACTTTTTGACATCTAAATTATGAGTTACACATTTGTTTTCTCTCTCTCGTTCTATCTCTCAGTGTGTTCAGGGTGCTTCAGGCATCCAAGGGCCTCAGGGAGAGAGTGGTCCTAGTGGCTTCCCTGGCTTTACAGGGCTCAATGGTCAACCTGGCACTAAAGGCATTGGGGTAGGTCGTCTCCCTGCCTTATCACTGTATCTACAGTTATATAGACTGCTACTTTACCACTGGAAGACTGATGGATTTTGTGTCTCCTCTTTTAGGGGGAGAATGGAGAAACTGGCCCTCAGGGAAAACTGGGCAGAGATGGGCTGAAGGTCAGAGAAGACTTAAATTAATGCATTATAGTGAAAGTAACATTTAGATTGTCATTCTTTCATCAGCCTGCCTGTTAAGATTGGTCAAAATGATGATAAAACTGTGGATTTCATGTCCTAAAATGTGTGTCCCAAATGGCACCCGATACCCTACAGTATATAGTGCACTACTTTGAGTCCTGTAGGAGGTGCCATTTGGGAAACAGCTATAGTCTCATAAAAAATGTCTGTTTCTCTGAAGGGGAATAGGGGTCCAGATGGGCGCCATGGCCAGCCTGGACACAGAGGGACCAAGGTAGGACACTCCTATTGAATGTGTTTATGAGGGTTGGAAAATTCTGGGAACTTTCACAAAATGTCCATGTTATCCAGAATTTCTGGGATTTGGAATTCTACAGGGATTTTTATTCAACCTTAGTATTTAGTAAAGCGTGATTTTAGTCCTGCTCTTGATATTTGAATGGTAACCTGATTGGCACTGCCTTCTTCTACCCAGGGTCGCATCGGACAGAGAGGGCATGATGGCCAGCCTGGTTCACTGGTAAGCACATACCATGCACAGACAAACACTAGTGGAGCCATCTACTTGATCAATTTGCAGTGAAAAACACATCAATATTCTTGACAAATCAGATATACAGTATACACCTCAATGGGCAACATCTGTGATTGTCAGAACAGCAGATCTGTGGTGTGTGTGCAGATAAGTGGCAAAACACTTAATACTAACACTTCTGCTTGGTGATGAAGAGTATCCAAGGCTGTATGGGCTTATCTAATGGAGCTGACTAAAAGCTAGTGTGAATTACCGTCCATCATCCCACTATTGACCCCCCCCCCCCCCCCCCCCCCGCCACCTTGGTGAATACTGTAGGCTGCTGAATATTACGTATTACGTAATCACAGTACACTTATTATGAGTGTGTGTGTGTACTTGTCTCCAACAGGGTTTGCCAGGCCCACCTGGGACAGAGGGACCAGAAGGAAAGCCTGGTACACAGGTTCCCATTCTATATCATATTTCAATACCATGATCACACCCCTGAAGACACTGAGCTTGTATACAGTGCCTTGCAAAAATATTCACACCCATTGGATTTATTCACCTTTTGTGTTACAAAGTCTAATTAAAATGGATTTAATTGTATTTTTTTGTCAACAATCTACACAAAATACTCTGTAATGTCAAAGTGGAAGAATGAAAAAAAACACAAATAATTATATATAAATTAAATAACTAAAATATAGTCAGCTCCCTGAGTCATTCAGCTCCCTGAGTCAATACATGTTAGGAACACCTTTGGCAGCGATTACAGCTGTGAGTCTTCTTAGGTAATTCTCTAAGTGCTTTTCACACTTGGATTGTGCAATATTAGCCCATTAATCTATTCATAATTCTTCAAGCTCTTTCAAGATGTAGGGGATCATGGCTAGACAGTCATTTTCAAGTTGATTTAAGTCCAAACTGTAACTTGGCCACTCAGGAACATTCACTGTCTTCTTGGTGAGCAACTCCAGTGTAGATTTGGCCAAGTGCTGTAGGTTATTGTGCTGCTGAATGGTGAATTGCTCTCCGAGTGTCTGGTGTAAAGCAGACTGAAGCGGGTTTTCCTCTAGAATTTTGCCTGGGCTTAGTTCCATTTCTTTTTATCCTGAAAACCCCCAGTATTTTCTGATGTCAAGCATACCCATACCATGATGCAGCCCACACCATCTTGAAAATAGGGAGTGTTGTGTTAGATTAGTCCCAAAAATAAGACTTTGCATTTAGGCCAAAAAGTGTATTTCTTTGCCGTGTTTATTCTGTATATTTGTATTCTTCTTTTCGCTCTGTCATTTAAGTCATTTGTGGAATCACTACAATGTTGTTGATCCATCCTCAGTTTTCTCCCATCACAGCCATTGAACTCTGTAACTCTGTCAATCACCAATGGCTTCATGGTATTTGTATTTTATTACGGATCCCCATTAGCTGCTGCCAAGTCAGCAGCTACTCTTCCTGGGGTCCAAACAAGATTAAGGTAATTACATACAAAATAAAACAGTACATCACACAACACATTATTACATACTACTCTACCACAACATATCTTCAAAAATCTATAATACAGCAATATTGAAATGTACAGTGCGTCTTAGCATGTGTGTGGTATGCGTGTGCCTTTGTGTGTGTGTGTGTGTGTGTGTGTGTGTCTCTTCACAGTTCGCAATTTTCCATAAGATGTAGTTTTATCAGATTTTTAAATGTGATTTTACTGCTTGCATGAGTTACTTGATGTGGAATAGAGTTCCATGTAGTCAAGGCTCTATGTAGTACTGTGTGTTTCCCATAGTCTGTTCTGGACTTGGGGATTGTGAAGAGACCCCTGGTGACGTGTCTTGTGCGGTATGCATGGGTGTCTGAGCTGTGTGCTCATCATTTAAACAGACAACTCAGTGCTTTCAAGATGTCAATGCTTCTCACAAAGACAAGTAGTGATGCAGTCAATCTCTCCTCTACTTTGAGCCAGGAGAGATTGACATGCATGTTATTGGGGCGGCAGGGTAGCCTAGTGGTTAGAGCGTTGGACTAGTAACCGGAAGGTTGCGAGTTCAAACCCCCGAGCGACAAGGTACAAATCTGTTGTTCTACCCCTGAACAGGCAGTTAACCCACTGTTCCTAGGCTGTCATTGAAAATAAGAATTTGTTCATAACTGACTTGCCTGGTTAAATAAAGGTAAAAAAATAAAAAATGATGTTAGCTCTCCATGTACATTTAAGGGCCAGCTGTTCTGGGCCAACTGTAATTAACCTGTGTCCCTCTTTGTGGCACTTGACCATATGGCTGGGCAGTAAACCAGGTGTGACAAAACATGTGGCTGTTGGACTTGTTTTGTTAATAGTGATGTCAAGAAACATAGCATTGTTTTATTATACTCTCCCCATCTTAGCTACTGTTACATATATTTGTTTTGTACATGACAGTTTTATAATCCAGGCTTACTCCAAGCAGTTTATTCTCCTCAATGTGTTCAATTTACACATTATACATTACAATATGTGGTTGAGGTTTAGGGTTTAGTGAATTATTTGTCCCAAATACAATGCTTTTACTTTTGAAATATTTAGGACTAGCTTATTTCTTGCCACCCATTCTAAAACTGACGGCAGCTCTTTGTTAAGCATTTGCAGAGATTTCACTTGCTGTGATAGCTGACTTGTATAGTGTTGAGTCATCAGCATACATAGACACACAGGATTTACTGAGTGCCAGTTGGCAGGTCAATAGTAAAGATTGAAAAAAAAGTAAGTGGCCTAGACAGCTGCCATGGGGAATGCCTGACTCTACCTAAATTATGTTGACAAGGCTTCCTTTAAAGAACACCCTCTGTGTTCTGTTAGACAGGTACCTCTTGATTCACGACATTGCAGGAGATGTAAAGACATAACACACTTACTTGTGAAGACATCAAAACTATGAAATATCACATGGAATCATATTAAATGACTAAAAATATATTTTAGATTTTAGATTCTTCAAAGTAGCCACCCTTTTCCTTTTGGCATTCTCTCAACCAGCTTCACCTGGAATGCCAACAGTCTTGAAGGAGTTCCCACATATGCTGATCACTTGTTGGCTGTTTTTCCTTCACTCTGCAGTCCAATTGGGTTGAGGTCGGGTGATTGTGGAGGCCAGGTCATCTGATGCAGCACTCCATCACTCTCCTTCTTGTTCAAATAGCCCTTACACAGCCTGGATATGTGTTTTTGGTCATTATCCTGTTGAAAAAACAAATGATAGTCCCACTAAGCCCAAACCAGATGGGATGGCGTATCGGTGTGGTAGCCATGCTGGTTAAGTGTGCCTTGAATTCGAATTAAATCACAGACAGTGTTACCAGCAAAGCAATCCACACCATCACACGTCCTCCTCCATTCTTCGCGGTGGGAACCACATCTGCGGAGATCATCCATTCAGCTACACTACGTCTCACAAAGACATGGTCGTTGGAACCAAAAATCTCAAATTTGGACTCAAAAGACAGATTTCCACCGGTCTAATGTCCATTGCTCGTGTTTCTTGGCCCAAGCAAGTCTCTTATTATTATTGGTGTCCTTTAGTAGTGTTTTTTTTGTTTGTTGCAATTTGACCATGAAGGCCTGATTCACACATTCTCCTCTGAGCAGTTGATGTTGAGATGAGGTGTGTCTTGTTACTTGGAACTCTGTGAAGGATTTATTTGGGCTGGAATCTGAAGTGCAGTTAACTCTAATGAACTTATCCTCTGCAGCAGAGGTAACTCTGGGTCTTCCTTTCCTGTTGCGGTCCTCATGAGAGCCAGTTTCATCACAGCGCTTGCTGGTTTTTGCGACTGCACTTGAAGAAACATTCAAGGTTCTTGACATTATCTGGATTGACCATCATGTCTTAAAGTAATGATGGACTGTCATTTCACTTTGCTTATTTGAGCTGTTCTTGCCATAATATGGACATGGTCTTTTACCAAATAGGTCTATCTTCTGTATACCACCCTACGGTACCTTGTCACAACCGAACTGATTCGGTCAAACACATTAAGAAGGAAGGAAATTCCACAAATGTACTTTTAACAAGGCACTCCTGTTAACTGAAATGCATTCCAGGTGGCTACCTCATGAAGCTGGTTGAGAGGATGCCAAGAGTGTGCAAAGCTGTCATCAAGGGAAAGGGTGGCTACTTTGAAGAATCTCAAATATAAAATATAACACTTTTTTGGAGACATGATTCCATACTGTATGTGTTATTTCATAGTTTTGATGTATTCACTATTATCCTACAATGTTGAAAATAGTAAAAATAAAGGAAAACCCTGGAATGAGTAGGTGTGTCCAAACCTCTGACTGGTACTGTATATTTTTACAGCAGCAGATTAACAAAACAGCTCCCACAATCTTCTTATTATAATTTTCTTTCAGCTAATCATCAGTTATTTGTGTAAGTACTGGACATGTTGAGTGCCCATCCCTATTAGTGTGATGAAAGTTGTTGTACATTTGTTTACTGTGGAATAGCACTGTATCTGGTCAAACACATTTCTTTCCAAAATTTGGCTAAGAGTTGGTAACAGGTTGTTGGTCAGCTGTTTGAGCCAGTAAAGTGTACTTTGCTATTATTGGGAATTACATTTGCTTCCCTCCAGGCGTGAGGGCACATACTAACTTGTAGGTTTAGATTAAAGAGATGGCAAATAGGAGTGGCAATAATATTATAGTCCACTATCATCCTCATTAATTTTCCTTCCAAGTTGTCAGACCCAGGTGGCTTGTCATTGTTGGCAGACAACAATACATTTTTCACCTCTTCCACACTCACTTTACTGAATTCAAAATTACAAATCTTGTTTATCATAATTTGGTCAGTTACGCATTGAGGTGTAGGTTCATAAGTTATTGTTGGCATGTCATTAAAGTAATATCTGCCAATATCAGTGGGTTTTGTGATAAATGAGCCATCTAATTCAATGAATGATGAAACTGAGCTCGCCTTTTTGCCCAACATTTCATTTAAGATGCTCAAAATCTTTTTACTATTATCCTTTATATCAGTTATCTTAACAGTTTTTTTCTTCGTTTTATTTAGTTTAGTCACACGATTTCTCAATTCACAGTATGTTTACAAATCGGCTGTGCAGCCAGACAGTGTGTCAGTTTGGATGGGGAGCGTCGATGCACAGCTATTTTCAAGTCTCTTCAGAGATGTTCGATCGGGTTTAAGTCCAGGCTCTGGCCAAAGGTGCCTTTTGGCAAACTCCAAACGGGCTGTCATGTGCCTTTTACTGAGGAGTGGCTTCCATCTGGACGCTGTATCACCTGATTGGTGGAATGCTGCAGAGATGCTTGTCCTTCTGGAATGTTCTCCCATCTCCACAGAGGAACTCTGGAGCTCTGTCAGAGTGACCATCAGGTTATTGCTCACCTCCCTGACCAAGGTCCTTCTTCTCCAATTGCTCAGTTTGGCCTGGCGGCCAGCTCTAGGAAGTCTTGGTGGTTCCAAACTTCTTCAATTTAAGAATGATGGAGGCACTGTGTTCTTGGGGACCTTCAATTCTGCAGTAATGTGTTGGTACCCTTCCCCAGATCTGTGCCTCAACACAATCCTGTCTCGGAGCTCTGCGGACAATTCCTTCAACCTCATGGCTTGGTTTTTGCTCTGACATGGACGGTCAACTATGGGACCTTATATGGGACCTTATATAAAAAGATGTATGCCTTTCCAAATCGTGTCCAATCAATCGAATTTACCACTTCTCCAATCAAGTTGTAGAAACATCTCAATGATGATCAATGTAAACAGAATGCACCTGAACTCATTTTCGAGTCTCATAGCAAAGGGTCTGAATACTTTTTATGTTGTATACATTTGCAAAAATGTCTAAAAAACTGTTTTTGCAAAATGTGGAAAATGTCAAGAGGTCTGAATACTTTCCGAATGCACTGTATTTGCCAATCCTTTTGCATCATCCCTCTCAACTATAAAATATTTCAATTCCTCATCAATCCACAGGGACTTCACCATTTTTACAGTCATTTTCTTAATGGGTGCTTGCTTATTAGTAGCTGGAATGAGCAATTCTTCAACATCACTACAAAACCCTGATATCGGGGTGGCAGGGTAGCCTAGTGGTCAGAGCATTGGACTAGTAACTGGAAGGTTGCAAGATCAAATCCCCGAGCTGACAAGGTACAAATCTGTTGTTCTGCCCCTGAACAGGCAGTTAACCCACTGTTCCTAGGCCATCATTGAAAAGAAGAATTTGTTCATAACTGACTTGCCTAGTTAAATAAAGGTAATAAAATAATAATCTTATACACTATATTAGGACCTAGCCTTTGGAACCTTGTTTTTTTCTCGATATTGCAACTATATTATGATCACTATATCCGATGGATGTGGATACTGCTTCAGAACAGATTTCTGCAGCCTCGGTAAAGATGTGATCAGTACATGTAGATTATTTCATTCCTGTGCAGTTTATAAATACCCTGGTAGGTTGACTGATAACCTGAACCAGGTTGCAGGCACAGATTACAGTTTGAAGCTTTTTCTTAAATGGACAGCTTGATGAAAGCCAGTCAATATGTAGGTCACCCAGAAAAAAATATACCTCTCTGTTGATATCACATACATTATCAAGCATTTCACAGATACGGACTGTTAGCACTTGGTGGTCTATAGTAACTTCCCACAAGAAGGAATGAAAACTCCCTAGGGAGTTTCATTCCTGTCCTGCAGCTTAATTCAGAAGGACAACTGTATATTTGATGTGTCTGGGTGGTTTAATACATAACCCACAACATAATTATCAACCTGACCATGTTTAAAGAGATATTCAATGTCTGATTTGTTATTGTTAACCATCTACCAACCACTTCCCTTCTTTATGAGGCTTTCTAAAAAGCTCCCTGGTCTTTGTAGTTGAATCTGTGCTTGAAATTCAATACTTGACTGAGGGACCTTGGAGATGTTGTGTGTATGGGGGACAGAGAAAAGGTTAGTCATTCAAAAATCATATCAACCACTATTATTTCACACAGAGTGAGGTCCATATAACTTATGTGATTTCTTAAGCCACATTTTTACTCCTGAAGTAATAAAGACTTACCTAAACAAACTTTTGCAAGGCACTATGTATACATAGAGCAATGTCACAAAATAGATCTCAAATGTATTTTGTCTGGTTTTTCCCCCCTGTCTGTACTGCATACTGATGTAGGATCTTAATTGTATCACCCTGTTGCAGCAGAACCTTCCTGCAATTCAGGACATTTAAAACGTTTAGTGATTTTGAGGTTTAAAAAGGCATCTGAAGTTTGAAATTTCAGACTTGATTTTCCCTTACAAAAAATGTTGCACCCCCCACTATTTTTTTCCATGAATTATAATCCACATAATCATTCACATTTCCTGTTGCTGCGGGATAATTTTTCTGCTGTAGCAAACTGGCTGAAATTAAGATCCTACATCTGTATATTGACATATAATTGAGAAAATATTTGAAAGATTGCTCAAGAAAAGTATTAGTGTAATCAGAAAGGATTCTAGTAAAATCTCTCCTGAGTAGGGTTGAGAAATTCTGTTAACTTTCCCAAAATTGTTAATTCTGTTAACTTTCCCAGTTTTCCAGAATTTCAGAAAATTCCTGGAAGTGCAAATTTTGCAAACATACTCCTGAGAGTTTCTGTATATACAGTACAATAGCTGGACAACTGTAGTCATTCTGGTTCTGAACAGCAGATGGCAATCATCACAACCCTGCTCAATGTGACAGATTCACAAATGATTGTCATTGTATCTGGGGAATTTTCCACTTTAATTAATCACCCATCAACTTCAACCTCATATCATTACATTCTAAAGTTATTATGACAAGATTAATGAATTTGTGTCCTTGTTTAATATGTGTAGTCATGTAGTTACTGTAGTTGTTAATGGTTAGCCCTGTGTGTCTTCTTCACATTAGTGCTTGTGTATACAATATGACCTCTGTTGATGTGTATTGAGTTGACACTTGTTTCTCATGTGTTACAGGGTCTCTCTGGTTCAGTGGGAATAACTGGCGATAAAGGCCTAAAGGTACAGTACAAGCAGTATGCATAGTCTTATCATGGAGACAGAAACACAAAACATGTGGTTCACTTAAAGGTCACTATGAAACTACTGAACAAAAATATAAATGCAACATGCAACAATTTCAACGATTTTACCGAGTTACAGTTCATATAAGGAAATCAGTAAATTGAATGAAATTAGGTTCTATGAAATTAATGAATAAGACCCACATTTATGGATTTCACTTGACTGGGCAGGGACGTAGCCATGGGTGGGCCTTGGAGGGCATAGGCCCATCCACTTGGGAGCCAGGCCAACCTGGGGAGCCAGGCCCAGCCAATCAGAATATTTTTTTCCCCACAAAAGGGCTTTATTGCAGAGAAATACTCCTCAGTTTCATCAAATGTGTGGCTGGTCTCAGACAATCCCGCAGATGAAGAAGCCGGATGTGGAAGTCCTGGGCTGGCGTGGTTACATGTGATCTGTGGTTGTGAGGCAGGTTGGATGTACTGACAAATTCTCTAAAATGACGTTGGAGGCAGCTTATGATAGACAAATGAACATTCAATTTTAGCATCAGCTCTGGTGGACATTCCTGCAGTCAGCATGCCAATTGCACGCTCCCTCAAAACTTGAGACATTGTGTTGTGTGACAAAACTGCACATTTTAGAGTTGCCATTTATTGTCCCCCGCACAAGGTGCACCTGTGTAATGATCATAAGCTTCTTGATAAGCCACACCTATCAGGTGGATGAATTATCTTGGCAAAGGAGAAATGCTCACTAACAGGGATGTAAACTAATTTCTGCTCACAATTTGAGAGAAATAAGCTTTTTGTACACATGGAACATTTCTCAGATTTCTTTATTTCAGCTCATGAAACATGGGACCAACACTTTCTATGTTGCGTTTATATTTTGGTTCAGTATAAGTAACTCTAAGAACTTCTTATAGTTACTCAGTCTCATAGTGACCTTTATGTTTAAATTCATTGGTTGGCGAATTATATCATTCTCCAGGCTCAGCTATTTTTGGCCGGGCAGTGCAAGGTAGCAAATATAAACACCTTATCACATTTATAGGACACCCCTGGATTATATGATGGGTTTTATATGATTTCATGACCACTACAAACGCAGACTAGGGCAAACATTTTAATAGGGCAGAAAAGTACCTGCTGCTGAGCTAGTTAACAATATCAGGTGTCTCTCCATACTTGTAAACGGGAGCATTAAAAGGTTTAGGAGTATGAGGTGGTAGGTCAGGGATATTGCATCATCACTACACACACAGGCACACACACACACACCTGTGCATTCGCACACACACACTCTCATATAAACGTATGATTATGTGGGATGTGGATAATATAATATGAGGTGGTGTGAAAGTGGTTTGTACCCCAGTTAGTCACCTGGCCAGTGTATTGTATTACAACCGCTGCTATATAATATAGACTCAGACCCAGGCAGAGAGAATAGTGAGGGGGGACAGGGAGACAGGAGTAGGAAGCAGAGGAAGAGGGATGACTAAGAGAAATATTTGTGGCATCTCGGCAATATGACCAATAATGATCCATTTGAAAAAGTTATGTGCCATCTACATATCCATTAATACCTGTAAATAGCTGAAGGTTCTTCATTGATTTAATGTCCTTTGCAGGAACATTGGTACAGTTTTACTCCATTGTTGATGTTTACATCATTAAATTGGGTGCAGTTAACCTCTGTACATAACCAGAGACACAATTACTCAATAGCCCCGCATATATAATCATAATTACAAAGTCATTAATCAGAAGATTAAACAACTGTAAGCAAAAAAAGAATAAACTAAATTAAACACTGATGTGACTCACAGGGTTGTGCATACATCTTAATTTGATTGTAAGTAATCAATTCGGGTTTGTTTTATATTAGCATTTAAATGGTTCTCATTGACTGGACCCATGCGATAAGCCCCCTCTCTTCTTTCTTCCTCTCTCTATCATTCTCTCATCCTCTACTCATACTCTCTCCATCACTCTCTCACCTTCTTTGTCCTTCATCCAGGGATTCCAGGGTATTGCTGGAGAGCCAGGTCCAGATGGCCGTTCAGGCCCTCTGGTGAGTCTAGCATGAGTAGACAGCACTATTGCAAGCAATACTGATTTAGTGTTGGGGACTTAGGCCATCATCACACACAAAGTGCAGTGTTACTGACTACTGTCCCACAACAGGGCCCACCTGGACGGACAGGACCAACAGGTATCCCTGGGCCACTGGGAGAGAGGGTAAGTGACACATTTAAGATGGATGTGATTGATGTTATTCTCAAATAGGACAGGTTTGAACCGTGTGTGTGTGTGTGTGTGTGTGTGTGTGTGTTGCTGTCTCTCTGCATCAGGGCTTCACTGGGAAGGAAGGTGTGGAGGGACCCCAGGGGCCAGTAGGCTTGTATGTAAGTGATGCTTCTGTAGGGCCTACAGGGCAAGGGGTTTGTCCGACACACTGACAATGTCTCTGTTTGGTATTTTTGACTGATGACACTGCCATGTCATCCTGTGTGTGCAACTTAGCTTATTTATGTTACCAGTCCTGTGTTTCTCGTCCCCCAGGGTTTCCCGGGTAGCATGGGAATGCGTGGCACAAATGGTCACACCGGACATAGGGTAAGGACACAGTATTTGAGTCATGTAATCAGTGGACATTATTCCAAATGGCCATCCCAGACCTGTGGGACTCAATTTATACCAACAGCATCACATTGTGTATTTCCTTTCAAATGTGTAATGGTTGGTGTGGTGGACTGTGTGTTGGTGTCCCAGGGGGAGACTGGTGTAAGAGGCCTGTCTGGTCTTACTGGGAAGCCTGGACCTCCAGTAAGTAACTGTGCTGTCGTTAACAAGTCCACATACAGTATGTGACAAGTCCTTGTAGACAACTTCATTGAGTCTGGTGTTAGTTTAAATTATGTGTGTATTGAGCCTGTTCTGACTGGGCTGTATTTTATAGGGTGTATCAGGACCTCATGGGGATAGAGGCCCTCCAGGACCTCAGGTGAGATCAACAGGAATCACATACCAGAACTACATTTCCTAAATATCTTGAAAAATCAATCTGTAATGTAATCCATGCCTTTCAATGGTGTCTCTGGGTTTTCTCCTCAGGGTCGGCTAGGGGATCTGGGACACACAGGGCTAGAGGGCCCACAGGTAAATTACAGCAGAACAGGCCTTTTCACTACTCCCTCAGCAGTTCTTATAGATCCATGCTCTATACACTGCCAATATATAGTTAGTCTTGCTTGGCCAGACCAATAGTGTAGACACAATACACAATGGGAACAAGACTAATAGATGAAGCTACTCACCTGTCTGTGTGTTCCAGGGCCCCTCGGGGCTGCAGGGCTCAGATGGAGCCACGGGGAAACCGGGACCAAGGGGAAGCAGGGGGCCTCCGGGGCCACAAGGCTCTAACGGACCAGCAGGAATCCTAGTGGGTACTACTTTGCAGACACTGCTCTCTTCTCCTCTAAACAACCTCTGAGGAATGTAACCTCTGTACACACTAAAAAGTGTGTAATGGTTCTATATCGTGCCAAATAACGGTTCTTTGGCTTGTCACCATAGCGGGTACCGTTTTGGTGCAATATAGAACCCTTTTTTGAATGTTCTATAAAACAAGATGCTCATGAAGTTTTGAATGGAAACCTTTATGGTTCTATAATAACCATTTTCTAAGGTTCTACAAATAACCATTAAAAAAGGTTATTTAAAGCACCAAAAAATGGTTGTAACCATCTCAGTGGTTCTACAAATAACTTTTTGAACGTCCATACAGAGTTTTGTATTATATTATATTGTTAAAATTCCATAGGTGTCTGGAATGGCTGGGGGTCCCTGAGGAGAAAATTGAGAACTACTGATTTAGTCAACAGTTCTCAGTTGACACAAGGCCTTACGTTACTCTTTCACAAGACACTGTTGCTGGCCATGCTCATATTTGACATGTAACGACATAACACAACAGATTAGATCAACTGGAATGACACTCTCACTCACAGTTGCACAAAAAGAGCTGTGAGCAAATCGTGCCCCAAAATATTCTAATGAGCCGCCACGCCTACGTTTTAATTATCACTAAAAGATGAAAGAACCATTTTCTGAATGGCAAATAACCATTGAACGACTCAAAGCATTCTTTGAGTCATTATGGTTCCACATAAAACCATCTCCCTTACCAAAGAACCCTATAATTTTTTTTTCTAAGTGTGTAGAACCTCTATAGAACCTCCTAAACTCCTAGACTATGGGACATTAAGTCTCTGATGCCTGTTGGATGCATTTTATGTCAGGCTTCAGTGGGTGAATTCAATACATTTATTTGTAATTTATGACATGGTTTACGATTCAAAGCCCATTGGATGCTTATTTGGCATGGCTTGGGATGCCAAGCACAGCCCTTTAGCTTGGACATTTATATTCATCATTGTCACAGTTGTAAACATGTATACAGTACCAGTTAAAAGTTTGGACACACCTACTCATTCCTGAATTTTTATTTATTTGTACTATTTTCTACATTGTAGAATAATAGTGAAGACGTCAAAACTATGAAATAATAAATATGGAATCATGTAGTAACCAAATAATATATTTTATATTTGAGTGCAACTACATCTGCGATCCTGTGCATGTGGATAAATAAAAATGTAATAAAAAAATGTAATCTGTGTTCCATTGTGATGCTTTGTTGTCCTTCTTTTTAAACCTTGTATGGTCCATCCTCAGGGAATGACAGGTGCTGGTGGACTAATTGGACCAGCGGGGGAAAGAGGAGAAATGGTAAGTACAGCAATTGTAATAGATGATAATGATATGTCTAGGGTTGCAAAATTCTGGTAACTTTCCCAAAATGTTCCAGGTTTTCAAGAAATCCTGGTTAATCCTGGTTCCTGCTTATTCCCTGATTTAGGAATGTTACCACAATTTTGCACCCCTAAATACAGTTGAGGTCGGAAGTTTACATACACATTAGCCAAATTTAATCAGAGTAAAAATTCCTTGATTTAGGTCAGTTAGGATCACCACTTTATTTTAAGAATGCGAAATGTCAAAATAATAGTAGACAGAATGATTTATTTCAGCTTTTATTTCTTTCATCACATTCCCAGTGGGTCAGAATTTTACATACACTCAATTAGTATTTGGTAGCATTGCCTTTAAATGATTTAACTTGGGTCAAAAGTTTTGGGTAGCCTTCCACAAGCTTCCCACAACAAGTTGGGTGAATTTTGGCCCATTCCTCCTGACAGAGCTGGTGTAACTGAGTCTGGTTTATAGGCCTCCTTGCTCGCGCACACTTTTTCAGTTCTGCCCACAAATGTTCTATAGGATCGAGGTCAGGGCTTTGTGATGGCCACTCCAGTACCTTGACTTTGTTGTCCTTAAACCATTTTGCCACAACTTTGGAAGTATGCTTGGGGTCATTGTTCATTTGGAAGACCCATTTGCGACCAAGCTTTAACTTCCTGACTGATGTCTTGAGATGTTGCTTCAATATATCCACATCATTTTTCCTCGTGATGCCATTTATTTAGTGAAGTACACCAGTCCATCCTGCAGCAAAGCACCCCCACAACATGATGCTGGCACCCTCGTGCTTCACGGTTGGGATGGTGTTCTTCGGCTTGCAAGCCCCCATTTTCCTCCAAACATAACGATGGTCATTATGGCCAAACAGTTCTATTTTTGTTTCATCAGACCAGAGGTTAATTCTCCAAAAAGTATGATCTTTGTCCCCATGTGCAGTTGCAAACCATAGTCTGGCTTTTTTATGGCGGTTTTGGAGCAGTGGCTTCTTCCTTCCTGAGCGGCCTTTCAGGTTATGTCGATATAGGACTCATTTTACTGTGGATATGGGTACTTTTGTCCCTGTTTCCTCCAGCATCTTCACAAGGTCCTTTGCTGTTGTTCTGGGATTGATTTGCACTTTTCGCACCAAAGTACGTTCATCTCTAGGAGACAGAATGCGTCTCCTTCATGAGCGGTATGATGGCTGTGTGGTCCCATGTGTATAGTACTTGTGTACTATTGTTTGTACAGATGAACATGGTACCTTCAGGGGTTTGAAAATTGCTTCCAAGGATGAACCAGACTTGTGGAGGTCTACAATTTTTTTTTCTGAGGTCTTGGCTGATTTCTTTTGATTTTCCCATGATGTCAAGCAAAGAGGCACTGAGTTTGAAGGTAGGCCTTGAAATACATCCACAGGTACACCTCCAATTGACTCAAATTATGTCAATTAGCCTATCAGAAGCTTCTAAAGCCATGACATCATTTTCAGGAATTTTCCAAGCTGTTTAAACGCACAGTCAACTTAGTGTATGTAAACTTCTGGCCCACTGGAGTTGTGATACAGTGACTTATAAGTGAAATGATCTGTCTGTAAACAATTGTTGCAAAAATTACCGACTTGCCAAAATGATAGTTTGTTAACAAGAAATGTGTGGAGTGGTTGAAAAACAAGTTTTAATGACTCCAACCTAAGTGTATGTAAACTTCTGACTTCAACACTATGTATAATCTAGCAATTTGTGATGTGTGTTAAACCACGCTTTTTTGGAACATCACAGGGTATGCTGGGACCTTCTGGTGATCTAGGTCCTCCTGGACTGGATGGCGAACAGGTTTGTAGGACACACTCCGAACAGGAACTCTGTGGTCTCAGCCAGGTGAGTTTTCTGACAGTTCTCTTCCATTTCCTCTTTCCAGGGCACTCCTGGCCAATCGGGGTTGGAGGGGCAAACAGGAACAAATGGGGAAAAGGTTGGTGATAGTGACACTATGATGCCTAAACAAACACCTAGAGATATATTTCACCATCTTTCACTTCTCACTACTTCTTCTACTTCATGTGTATTCCAGGGAGACCTAGGGCCTTGTGGGAAACTTGGTCCTCCAGGGCAGCCTGGAGCTCGAGGTCTACAAGGACTCAAAGGGTTACAAGGCTCTCCTGGACCAATGGGAATAGAGGTGAGCACCGTCACCTGCCTATTGCATTGGACATCTACTGTACATACCTGAACCATCACCTGTAGATTCTCACGTGTACCTAGTACACATCCATTTACCCAGGCATCATACACACAACCAGACCATACACATACAGTATACTCAGCAGTGTACAGTAATTCAAGAGATGTCTCCTTTGGTTCTCAGGGTGATGTTGGACCTCTTGGCGTTGCTGGTGGTCCAGGTTCCAAAGGGGAGAAGGTTAACAAATACTGACTTTTCGGCACTCAGTGATTTACATATTTAAGCCATCAATATAAATGTGCTGTGTGTACAGTATATTGCATATCTATTAATTGATTAACATTTGTGCGTTTGACACAAATTTTGGACAGGGCCATATAAGTGTTGGTTGTGGTTACAAACAAGTTGAAATCTGGTTGAAATAAAGTAATTACAAACAGGTTAAAATCTTGTTGAAATAATTAAATTACAAATGGGTTGAGATCTGGTTGAAATAGTCATTACAAACAGGTTGAAATGTGGTTGAAATAGCATCATTACAAATAGGTTGAATTGTGGTTGAAATAACCTCTTTACAAACAGTAAAAAATTTGGTTGAAATTACATCACGGACCAGAGACTCTGGGTTCGAGCCCAGGCTCTGTCGCAGCTGGCCGCGACCGGGAGGTCCGTGGGGCGACGCACAATTGGCCTAGCGTCGTCGGGGTTAGGGAGGGTTTGGCCGGTAGGGATATCCTTGTCTCATCGCGTGCTAGAGACTCCTGTGGCGGGCCGGGCGCAGTGCATGCTAACCAGGTCGCCAGGTGCACGGTGTTTCCTCCGACACATCGGTGCAGCTGGCTTCCGGGTTGGATGCGCGCTGTGTTAAGAAGCAGTGCGGCTTGGTTGGGTTGTGTTACGCATGGCTTTCGACCTTCGTCTCTCCCGAGCCCGTACAGGAGTTGTAGCGATGAGACAAGATAGTAACTACTAACAATTGGATACCACGAAATTGGGGAGAAAATGGGGTAGAATTCAAAACATTAAAAAATTAAAATAAATTACATCATGGTGATGTCTGACTGACATGGCTGTTATTTGTAGGGTGATGTGGGGCCTCTGGGGCCCACAGGGCGGGAGGGTCCATGGGGGACCTTGGGGCAAAATGGGGATAAGGGACCAAAAGGAGAGAAGGGCCACATCGGACTTATGGTGAGTGCCCAGATGCCAATACATAATGAGCTGCACATTCTAGTTTATGTTTTGAAACCATGAAACGGAATCAACTGAAGTGATTTTCAATATGATTTTTGAGACGTGGCTTTGGGTGATCAATTTGATGACTGGTACATCACCTCTGTTCTGTATCCACCAGAGTCAGTCAGGATTCATGGGAGAAATAGGACCTGCAGGCTTGTCAGGGCTACAGGTGAGTCAGGAAGTGACGTGTGATTTTTTTTTACAAGCATCAGATACTATATATGTCACTCAAAGTAAAAAATACATTTTAAAAAGTTGACATTAACTGGCATTGATCAATGTCCACTTTTGCACAATTTCTTTCCCAATAGGTTAAATCAAATCAAATGTATTTATATAGCCCTTCGTACATCAGCTGATATCTCAAAGTGCTGTACAGAAACCCAGCCTAAAACCCCAAACAGCAAGCAATGCAGGTGTAGAAGCACGGTGGCTAGGAAAAACTCCCTAGAAAGGCCAAAACCTAGGAAGAAATCTAGAGAGGAACCAGGCTATGTGGGGTGGCCAGTCCTCTTTTGGCTGTGCCGGGTGGAGATTATAACAGAACATGGCCAAGATGTTCAAATGTTCATAAATGACCAGCATGGCCCAATAATAATAAGGCAGAACAGTTGAAACTGGAGCAGCAGCATGGCCAGTTGGACTGGGGACAGCAAGGAGTCATCATGTCAGGTAGTCCTGAGGCATGGTCCTTGGGCTCAGGTCCTCCGAGAGAGAGAAAGAAAGAGAGAAAGAGAGAATTAGAGAGAGCACACTTAAATTCACAGGACACCGAATAGGACAGGAGAAGAACTGGGGGGCGCCAAACCAGACAGGAAGATCACATCAGTGACTCAACCCACTCAAGTGACGCACCCCCCCCAGGGACTGTATGAAAGAGCCCCAGTAAGCCAGTGACTCAGCCCCGGTAATAGGGTTAGAGGCAGAGAATCCCAGTGGAAAGAGGGGAACCGGCCAGGCAGAGACAGCAAGGGCGGTTCGTTGCTCCAGATAGGTAGGAACAAGCCCATGTAATGCTTTGTAGGTTAGCAGTAAAACCTTGAAATCAGCCGTTGGCTTGACAGGAAGCCAGTGTAGGGAGGCTAGCACTGGAGTAATGTGATAATTTTTTGGGGTTCTAGTCAGGATTCTAGCAGCCGTATTTAGCACTAACTGAAGTTTATTTAGTGCTTTATCCGGGTAGCCGGAAAGTAGAGCATTGCAGTAGTCTAACCTAGAAGTGACAAAAGCATGGATACATTTTTCTGCATAATTTTTGGACAGAAAGTTTCTGATTTTTGCAATGTTACGTAGATGGAAAAAAGCTTTCCTTGAAATGGTCTTGATATGTTCTTCAAAAGAGAGATCAGGGTCCAGAGTAACGCCGAGGTCCTTCACAGTTTTATTTAAGACGACTATACAACCATTAAGATTAATTGTCAGATTCAACAGAAGATCTCTTTGTTTCTTGGGACCTAGAACAAGCATCTCTGTTTTCTCCGAGTTTAAAAGTAGAATGTTTGCAGCCATCCACTTCCTTATGTCTGAAACACATGCTTCTAGCGAGGGCAATTTTGGGGCTTCACCATGTTTCATTGAAATGTACAGCTGTGTGTCATTCGCATAGCAGTGAAAGTTAACATTATGTTTTCGAATGACATCCCCAAGAGGTCAAATATATAGTGAAAACAATAGTGGTCCTAAAATGGAACCTTGAGGAACACCGAAATTTACAGTTGATTTGTCAGAGGACCAACCATTCACAGAGACAAACTGATATCTTTCCGACTGATAAGATCTAAACCAGGCCAGAACTTGTCCATGTAGACCAATTTGGGTTTCCAATCTCTCCAAAAGATTGTGGTGATCGATGGTATCAAAAGCAGCACTAAGGTCTCGGAGCACGAGGACAGATGCAGAGCCTCGGTCTGATGCCATTAAAAGGTTGTTTACCACCTTCACAAGTGCAGTCTCAGTGCTAAGATGGGGTCTAAAACCAGACTGAAGAATTTGGTATACATTGTTTGTCTTCAGGAAGGCAGTGAGTTGCTGCGCAACAGCTTTTTCAAAAAATTTTGAGAGGAATGGAGGATTCGATATAGGCCGATAGTTTTTTATATTTTCTGGGGCAAGGTTTGGCTTTTTCAAGAGAGGCTTTATTACTGCCACTTTTAGTGAGTTTGGTACACATCCGGTGGATAGAGAGCCGTTTATTATGTTCAACATAGGAGGGCCAAGCACAGGAAGCAGCTCTTTCAGTAGTTTAGTTGGAATAGGGTCCAGTATGCAGCTTGAAGGTTTAGAGGCCATGATTATTTTCATCATTGTGTCAAGAGATATAGTACTAAAACACTTGAGCGTCTCTCTTGATCCTAGGTCCTGGCAGAGTTGTGCAGACTCAGGACAACTGAGCTTTGAAGGAATGCACAGATTTAAAGAGGAGTCCGTAATTTGCTTTCTAATAATCATGATCTTTTCCTCAAAGAAGTTAATGAATTCATCACTGCTAAAGTGAAAGCCATCCTCTCTTGGGGAATGCTGCTTTTTAGTTAGCTTTGCGACAGCATCAAAAAGGAATTTCGGATTGTTCTTATTTTCCTCAATTAAGTTAGAAAAATAGGATGATCGAGCAGCAGTAAGGGCTCTTGCACGGTACTGCACGGTACTGTCTTTCCAAGCTTGTCAGAAGACTTCCAGTTTGGTGTGGCGCCATTTCCGTTCCAATTTTCTGGAAGCTAACTTCAGAGCTCGGGTATTTTCTGTGTACCAGGGAGCTAGTTTCTTATGAGAAATGTTTTTAGTTTTTAGGGGTGCAACTGCATCTAGGGTATTGCACAAGGTTAAATTGAGTTCCCCAGTTAGGTGGTTAACTGATTTTTGTCCTCTGGTGTCCTTGGGTTAGACTTCTCTGCTCTGTTAGGCCCTTTCTCGATTCATTTTTCCTCGACTCCTCACACCCACTTTTCTTGCTACTTTCTCAAAACCCATTGGAGAAGAAGACCTGAAGTGAGGGACCTTGAATCTTCTCCTCCAGTATGGTTGAGAAGGAAGCAAGGAGATAGGATGCAAGGAATCGGGGAAACACTCAGGCTTGCGATGAGTGTTGTCAGGATGTACAGTGATCCGTTGGTCTCTTCTATTTCTTCCCAGGGTATTATGGGCCCTAGGGGGCCTCCAGGGCCTGATGGACCTCAAGGAGAGAAGGTAATATCTTAATTCCCTGGCCTGCACACCAAATGGAGTAGCAATTCAGGATAGGGAAATTATAAACGCTTCCATCTATAATTCCAATTTTTCTCCCCAGGGGGAGTCTGGGCCTAGCAGAGCCATCGGACCTCAAGGCAAAACAGGACCTCCGGTAAGGGTCGCTTCATAACCTAAGTGCTTGGTGAATGGCATTATCCATTTGTCCTTTTGGTCTGATTTCATGTTGTCTTGCTGTTGTATTCTAAGGGGGTGGCTGGACTTCAAGGAGTCAGAGGTGACACAGGGATGCCAGGACCACAGGTCAGTGTCTCACTGTCTCGTAGACCATGGTCTAGTCAAGTCAGCCATGTTCCCAGTGATTCTCCTACGAATAACATTGTCCATGTGCTGGTGTGGTATCTATTGCAGGGTCCAGTAGGGAAGGTTGGGACTGAGGGAGACTTGGGCCATAAAGGTGAGCCAGGACTAGATGGAGAGAAAGGGGAGCCAGGGGGACCAGGCGAGCCAGGAGAACAGGTGAGCCCATTCAGTGTTGCAGTCAGTTTAGCCCCTAAAGCAAGTCCAATGTTCATGGGAAATAGACAGTAGCCCATTTAACCCCAATTTAATGTCTGGTTTTATTATGAATATCATTTTCAAAATATACTGTACCAAATCAAAAATAGTCTACAATGTATGTTTTGATTTTGTAATTGTCTCTCTAGGGGGTTGACGGTCTGCCAGGCATCAAAGGGCCCCCAGCACTTCTTGGTTTGGAGGTAAAGAACAGCAACATCTTAGCCTGGTCCCAGATCTGCTTGTATACTTGCCAACTCCATTGCTCATTATCAAGTCAAACATGTCCCGCACTCAGGCTATGTCCCGCACCTCATACACATATCTACCATTAACTCTGTATTATATTTTACTCTTTGCTTCTGCTTCATTCTTCCTTGTTTGTTGTTGTCTCCTCTCCCACCACAGGGGCCACAGGGTGAGGTGGGAGCCCAGGGGCCAGAAGGTCCCCTAGGGGCATTGGTGAGTTCACAAACACAGGGGTGGGGCAAAGGGATGCCACAGATTATGTAATTAGTTCATTATGCTCTTATAGCAACCGGTGTCCGTCTAAGTTTATTATTTAGCCGATATTGATGACCTCAAGCAGTGTCAAATGGGCATATTGTGATATTGAAAAACTAGCAGCACTACCAGAAGGTCACTGATATTTTCTACCCTATTATCTTTCTCTGACATCTGGTAAGTTTCTTTAAGTCATTCTACTGTGTTGAATGTTTCAGGGTGTCAGGGGAAACCCAGGACCTGAGGGAAAACAGGGACTGAAAGGAGAGAAGGTGAGATCAGGATTCTCTGTTTCTCTATTGTTCTCTTCTCTTCTTGTGCTGTGAAACCCATATCCCATATTCTCCTCACCTCTCTGGGGACTCTCATGCATACAGAGAGGCTAGACTAGGTCCCCCTGTTTGTTGATGCTGTGTTTTGTCTACAGGGAGATGACGGTAGAGATGGATCCCCTGGAAAGACAGGTCACATCGGAAGGAGTGTAAGAGACCCTTCCTTCAATCCATTCAATGTAACAGTGGAAATAAAAGTGGTGTATTCTAGAAAAATAACAAATATTATTCAGGTTCCTGAATGAAAGATGAGGGATGCATCCCAACTGGCGCCCTGTTCCATATATACATGACACGCTATTCCCTTTATAGTGCATTACTTTTGAGTGGACTATAAAGGGAATAGGGTGTCATTTAGGAGACGACCGAGATGTGTCAGTGTGTTTTACCCTGTGTGTATTGCCTCGTTCACCAACATTGTAAACATCCACAGGGGAAAAGAGGCAAGGCTGGAATCAGGGGCACAAGAGGAGAGAGAGGACCAAAGGTCAGATGTTGGGTGATGTGAAGGGTCACACACACATACACAACGATCTCTTAACCATGATACTATAATATTTCATGGTGTGCACCAACATTTCCTGTCATTCCTACAGGGAGAGAGGGGACATGTGGGATTGATTGGTGTTCCAGGATGGGTGGGGTCTATAGTAAGTCCAACAGATTTCTACTCTCATCAATTAGGACTGTCGTCATCTATTTCCCCATTTCATAATTCAATCCCAGGCAGGAGAGTCTCTTACGAACTTCTCCTTTGTCAGAAATATTATTTGATTAGAGAAAAGGATGTTGAAAGCAATGCATTGCTACATGATAATGCTTTAGATCAGCTGATGATTGATACACAACTGATGGATGTCTTTTCTCTCTCAGGGAATCCCAGGCTTGGGAGGAGACAGGGGGGATCAGGGTGAAAAAGGGAGTGAGGTATGAATAGATCAGGCTGAATTATTGATACTAGTGAATTTAGAGAGAAATGCACTGTGAAGACTTCACCCTCTGTGTTCCTCTCCCCACAGGGAGAAAAGGGGAACATAGGGCCGCTCGGTCTGCCAGGGCGTGATGGCCTAAAGGTACTTCTGGTTCTGACTTCTGTGTGAAAAACTTCTGGCATTCATAAAAAGTCTCCAGATCAGCACTCTTAATCTGAGACACTACAAACGAGCCCTGGTGTCAGTTTTAACACCATAGAAAAACGACCTACTGACAGGTTTGGCAACAATCTAGAAATATGACGTTTCCTAAAATACTCTGCTGTAAATAGTAGATGGGCTGTGACAGAAGTAAGTTTTACAAGGTAATCAGGGTCCTGTTGGGGTGCCAGGACAGACAGACTGGCTAACTTTATGTTTTACAGAGTAGTCTGGGTCCTGTTGGGGTGCCAGGACAGACAGACTGGCTAACTTTATGTTTTACAGAGTAGTCTGGGTCCTGTTGGGGTGCCAGGACAGACAGACTGACTAACTTTATGTTTTACAGGGTAGTCTGGGTCCTGTTGGGGTGCCAGGACAGACAGACTGGCTAACTTTATGTTTTACAGAGTAGTCTGGGTCCTGTTGGGGTGCCAGGACAGACAGACTGACTAACTTTATGTTTTACAGGGTAGTCTGGGTCCTGTTGGGGTGCCAGGACAGACAGACTGACTAACTTTATGTTTTACAGGGTAGTCTGGGTCCTGTTGGGGTGCCAGGACAGGTGGGCCCAAAGGGAGATCAGGTAAAACACACTGTTCCTCTCAAAACATCTATAGCAAGAACTCTCTATGATAACACCATATCCACTAGTAACAATTGCCAAAAGCCATGATGAGGCTCATTCAATCTAAACTGATCAATCAGAGTTTTGATTCCTTTTACTTTCTGAAAAGATTGATTGATAACTTTTCATTGACGTTTCATTATCTATTATTTCCCACCAGGGGAATATTGGACCGTCTGGGCCAAGAGGAACACCTGGGATGCCAGGACTACCCGTAAGTCCCCCTTCTGGATAATCTCAGAAATATTTTCTCAGGTCCTTTTAAATCTTCCCACATTTGATATTTCAGTCATTTAGCAGACACACTTATCCAGAGTGACTTACAGGAGCAAATAGGGTTAAGTGCCTTGCTCAAGGGCACATCAACAGATTTTTCACCTAGTTGGCTCGGGGATTCGAACCGGTGACATTTTGATTACTGGCACAACACTCACTGCCGCCCAAATGGCCCTCTATTCCTTATGTACTGCAGTATAGAATAGGGTGCCATTTGGGGCACAGCCGACGGGAAATCGTAGTTCTTGCGAGGACAAACGAGCACAAAGTTCATCTTTCAGCCACGTAGCTTAACAACCCCCCTGTCTATTAACCATCAAGATGAAGACTATGCATGCTTCATCGAGGCGTTATTATGACGATTAGGATAATGTCTTGAATTCCATTTTAATTGCAGACTGTCTTAATAAGCAAGACTCTGTTAACTCAAGTCCATTTCCTTATTATCACCAGACTGTCCTGCCATTATGCCATTCTCTCCGGGTTTAGCTGTAGATGATTACTCTTTTCAACTTGTGGCCATTGAAGACGCCATTGCCTCGCCTCTAAAAGCAGTGAAGCTGTGGCTAATGTGATCGTAATGTAGTGAATAAGAGGGCATTGAAAGATTGAAACAGCTGTTAGTGCAGAGCAGTGTGCTTCAGAACTGATATTCAAACTCATCTCCTTTTATTCTCTCTTTATCTGTAGGGTTTGTTTGGCGAGAAGGTATGATATAACATCTTATTTTCTCGTCTTTTCAAATCATACACACATTATCTTCTTTCAAAACCAAACCCCATGTAGAGTTGTGTCTCACAGTGTCTAGATTAAAAGAAAACATTCACAACCACATCAAGTCATCACACTGGAAGATACAAAGGAAAGTAATAGGAAGTCTGCATTTCCTTATCAAATTACATTTGAATATGCCATTGCAAGTATGGAATGGTATAAGTCTACTCTCATCGCATTATGGGCTGTATTTCCATAGGGTTTGAAAGGCTTTGAGGGATTTCCTGGGCAACCTGGGACAAGGGGCCTGCCGGTAAGTGACACTGATTTCATACGCATTGGTCCATTGACCACAGAGACTCAATACCATTGCATCCATTACACAGCACTTAAGGTTGCAAAATTCCGGTTACTTTTCCAAAATTCCCAGGTTTTCCAGAAATCCTGCTTGGAAGATTCCCCGATTTCCTGCACATTACCACCTGATTGTAGCATTATTCCAACCAGAATTTCTGGAAAACCTGGGAACTTTGGGAAAGTTACTGGAATTTTCTAACCCTAGTCCCACTCTTTTGTTGCGTTTGTTTCAGGGGGCACCTGGACTCCCAGGACTTCCAGGACCCTCAGTAAACATGACCCTTACTCAACTCAAGGCAAGTCATTTATGATCAGCAAGTAGGTCTGTGTATCAAACTGTATTCCCTACCTAGTCCACTACTTTTGGGATGCAGATGTAATAGGCCATTAGATGAACTGGTGGAAGGAATAACTCCATAATGATCATATCATTCTCATCACCATTATAGGACCTTCAGTACCTGTCAGATAAGCCCAACTATCCCCTGATCCAGACCCTGCTGGACTCTCTGCACCAGGACCTGAGGCTGCTGGTAGACCCCCCTGATGGCAGCAAGGAGCACCCTTCCACCACCTGCATGGAGCTGTGGCTCTGCCACCCCGACTACGCCAGCGGTCAGAAACCCTCTGTCTATACCTGTACTGTATATCTATAACCCAAAGCTAATTTAAAGGCACATAAGAATGGCCACAGCATCCTAATCTCAGGACTCTCACGTTTTCAATGCAAATTAGAATCAATAAGTGCATCGAAGACGTCGTCCCCACAGTGACCAAATGTACATATCCCAACCAGAAGCCATGGATTACAGGCAACGTTCGCACCAAGTTAAAGGCTCCAATCACCCAGGTCGTAGACTGTACTCTCTGCTACCGCACAGCAAGCTGTACCGGAGTGTCAAGTCTAGGTCTAAAAGGCTCCTTAACAGCGTCTACCCCAAAGCCATAAGACCGCTGAACAATTAATTAAATGGCCACCCGGGCTATTTGCATTGACCCCCCCCCCCCCCTTTGTTTTTACCCTGCTGCTACTCAAATCAAAATCAAATCTAATTTATTTATATAGCCCTTCGTACATCAGCCCTATCCGAGGACACCCCCGGATAGGGCCAAACAGCACAACCCAAGGGGGGGGGCCAACCCAGACAGGAAGATCACATCAGTGACTCAACCCACTCAAGTGACGCACCCCTCCTAGGGATGATATGAAAGAGCCCCAGTAAGCCAGTGACTCAGCCCCTGTAATAGGGTTAGAGGGTTAGGGTTAGGGTTAGAGAACCCCGGGGAAAGAGGGGAACCGGCCAGGCAGAGACAGCAAGGGTGGTTTGTTGCTCCAGAGCCTTTCCGTTCACCTTCCCACTTCTGGGCCAGACTACACTCAATCATATGACACACTGAAAAGATGAGTCTTCAGTAAAGACTTAAAGGTTGAGACCGAGTTTGCGTCTCTTACATGGGTAGGCAGACCATTCCATAAAAATGGAGCTCTATAGGAGAAATCCCTGCCTCCAGCTGTTTGCTTAGAAATTCTAGGGACAATTAGGAGGCCTGCGTCTTGTGACCGTAGCGTACGTGTAGGTATGTACGGCAGGACCAAATCAGAGAGATAGGTAGGAGCAAGCCCATGTAATGCTTTGTAGGTTAGCAGTAAAACCTTGAAATCAGCCCTTGCCTTGCTACTCACTGTTTATTATCAATGCATAGTAACTTTACTCCGACTTACATGTGCAAATTACCTTGACTAACCTGTACCCCCTGTATATACAGTGTAGCCTATTTATTGTTATTTTATTGTGTTACTTTTAATTTTTAATTTAGTTTATTTAATAAAAAATGTCTTAAGTAAGCCAGCATTTCACAGTAAGGTCTATCTATACCTGTTGTATTCGGTGCATGTGACAAATACAATTTGATTTGATTTAGAACTGCTGGGCCTTTCAACGTATAAGTAATCACTAGAGAATGTGTCCCTAAAGAATGTGTCCCTAGAGAAGTACCCGCTAGAGAATGTGTCCCTAGAGAATGTGTCCCTAAAGAATGTGTCCCTAGAGAAGTACCCGCTAGAGAATGTGTCCCTAGAGAATGTGTCCCTAAAGAATGTGTCCCTAGAGAAGTACCCGCAAGAGAATGTGTCCCTAGAGAATATGTCCCTAGAGAATATGTCCCTAGAGAAGTGCACGCTAGAGAATGTGTCCCTATTCACTAATTTGAAAACTAGTGAATATACAGGAGCTTTTCAGGTCAGGATGAGGGTACACTAACTCTGAGGTTATGGTTGCTGTGTGTCTGTACAGGGATGTATTATATTGACCCCAACCAGGGCAGCCCCAATGATGCTCTCCTAGTCTACTGCAACTTCTCTGGCACACCCGCACAGACCTGCCTTCACCCCCGAGACGCCCAGGTAGACAACAACATCATCAGTACCCCACACACCTCACCTCTCACCCTCACACCTCTCTATTTATCCCTCAGTGGGGATGCTCCTGCAATACCAAATACGGCAGGTGGCTACAGAATAATGAGATACTGTCTGGACTAGCGGAGAACAAATCTATTTATGACAGGAATCCAATAGATTGTTTTGCCTTTGAGCTAAATGCTAATATCAAGGACTGTGAACAGACACATTTTTAAGTGATTTGCCTCCAGATATCAGTGTCAACGTTTTAGAACTCAAGACATCAAGCATTGTGTGTCTGACAATTGAAACCTAATGTCCACAATCATATTCATACTTAATACCCATACTCATACATAATCAGAATTGTTTATACCTGTAGATGACCATGAAGGCCTGGCTAAAGGATTCAGAGACAAACAGCTCATTCCAATGGCTCAGCAAGCAGGAACAAGGATTTCAGGTTTACTGTTATCTCTTTCATGATATCATTCTCTATCACTCTCTCATTCTCCTCTTTGATGCACGCTCTTCCTCAGCCTGTCATACTCTCTCTCCTCTGTCAACTATTCTCTGAACATGCCAATTCATAGTTACTTCAATTCAATAAAAAATGCATCAATTGGCTGTTTTCAATTTGTACTGGTGTCTCTCAGACTATCATAGCAGAGCTATACAGCATAATTGTTCACAAACAACCACTCCGTCTCCCCTGGCCACTGGCAGTTCTATTACCCAGGGGCCAATGTGGTTCAGATGCGTTTCCTGAGGTTGCAGAGTTGGAAAGCCGTGCAAAGGATCATCTACTCATGCCACCCGGGACACAGGCTGGGTCACACAGACAGAGAGGTCAAGTTCCTGGCAGACACAAGGAGGCAGAGTTTCTTGGGAGCACTTAAAGACTGCATGGTACATTGATTTTGATGCAATAGACAAACAGTTATTTAAATATTTCACCCATTGTTAAAGTAACTGTATCATTAAAGAGATACAATATCTGCAAATCAAGCATGAAAGACATCTGTTTGCAGGATTTCTGATGCTTATCCCAGGCCAACTGTGTTACTGATTCAACTGTGTTACTGATTCAACTGTGTTACTGATTCAATTGTGTTACTGATTCAACTTTGTTACTGATTCAAATGTGTTACTGATTCAACTATTTCTGATTCACTGTGTTTCTGTGTTTATGCTGGAACAGCCTGGAGAAGAGGTGGATTCGCTGGAGCCGCGGGAGTCTGTGTTTGAATTTGAGGACCTCAACCTGCTTCCTGTGAGAGATGTGGCTGTCTTCGGGGGTGGAAACTTCACACATGAATTTGGCTTCACCGTCGGGCCCATCTGTTTCAGCTAGAGAGGGAGAGAGGGGGCCCTTATTGCTCCTTTTCCACTTGCTTGGACTCACAGAGCCAGGATAAGAGCCTGTGTTCAGGACCCCAATACATCTAGAGAACAAGAGGACAAAGGGAATCGCTCCACCATTTTGGGAGGGCATCACTCCTCTTTCCATGTGATATATTTGTTGGAGAACATCGATCAATTCTCTTGTCAACTGGCTCCACATAAATTACTCTTTGAGAGGGCATCAACTTCCACAGGCTCAAATTCTTTCGGACCATTGTATTTTTGTTTACAGAGACATTTGTTGCGTAATGAATAATTTATATAATGTTGTTTTGATTTCTATATGTAATGGTTATTTAGACTTTTTTTCCAAAACATTTTAGAACAGCAGTTTATGATGCTGTAAAGCGTTCCATTACAGCCAACAACTTATTCTGTATACAGATATTTAATCACTCTTTTGTTGCTGATCATTTTTCTGCACAGCAGGACATGCACACGTATAGTGTATTCCATGTTTAAAAAGGCTTCTAAAGTTTGTAATTTCCATTTGAAAATGTCAGACTTTATTTGCCGTAACAAAACAAATGTATCAACCCCTAAAAAAAATGTCCATTAATTACAATCCACATAATAATTCACATTTCCTGTTGATGCAGGATTCTTTTCCTGCTGGTAGCAAACTGGCTCAAATTAGATCCTACATCTGTATGAACAGTCCTATGCCAGAATGGTCTGTTTTTTATCTGATGCAGTGGATTCAAGCGGTCAACAATGTGTTCTATTTGGACACGACTAATGTTGTCTTATGGGTCATCACTGACCTTTCAAAAGGTGCTTACTGAGAAACCACTGCTTGTACTTGAGGAGGCCAAAAAACCTGCTGTTGAGTTGTTGATCTTGTTTCTTTAGATTCTTTAGATCTCTTGTAATGAACCTATTCCCTCCCTTTTGGCAGTGATTGGGGCAAGAAACCTTATTTCATTCATGCTTGACATGTTCTGTTACTGGCCTATTTCTTATTTGTAAAAAAAGATGTACCGCATACTGTCAGTGCTTGTTTCAGCTCATTCTTATGGTACGGTCTCAGGTACAGTCTTGATATTCAACACAGACACTGATGTGCACACTACGTGATGTGTATTATTAAAAACATAACTCTTTTGATGTGTTTTAAATCTGTTTTAGGTGTTCTAATAAAGGGGCATTATGTTGGGCTGCTGGCTCTCCTGCTTTAGCACTGAGCAATCGCTTTCCGAGTCCTCTCTTTGTTCAACAAACTAAGTGCTGAGGCTCAAAGAAAGGCATCATACACTGTAGCTGCTCAGCAAAGCTAGGATTGCTGAAGAGGTGGTTTCATTGGCCTGTGTTCACAAAACATTTTAGTGTAGGAGTGCTGATCAAGGATCAGTTTAGCCTATTAGATCATAATTATATGGATTTAGGGGCCTGATCCTCGATCAGCCCTCCTACTCTGAGACTGTGAATATGGGCCATTGAGAGCAGTGCATTTAATATTTTCAGTCACAGAACAATTCAGTGCTGTAGTGGTCTGTCTCTATGTGTAACGGCCAGCCAACGAACAGGGAATTCAGGAAGGTCTCAGGGAGCGTTCAGTCTTAGCATGCAGTAGCTTGCATAAAGGAATATGTACTATGTTACATCTTATAAGTACTCAACCCCAAATCAGTAGCCACCTTCCATTACAAACTCCAGAAAGAACTTTCCAAGCATTGCTGATATAAATGTTTGGTAAAAGGGTAGACACAGTGTCCTTTGTAGTAGAAGGCTTATTCTCTAAATGTTGTCTCCGAACACACTTGGATCTCTGATAGGTAGGGGGGATAGGTAGGTGTAATTATTTCACGGTAAGGTTGTCTTCGGTGCATGTGACAGATAACATTTGATTTCTCAGGAACAATGTTCAGGGTTTATTAGAAAGTCAATGTATTATTCATTTATCAAACATTTTTGGTATCCTAAACATATCCAATTAGTAGCCTAACATCAACATTCAACATGATTGCCTTAGCTGGCTGAGACTGATCATTGGTGCTTTTTTAGTTTTTGTTTTGTAAAAAATCTCATCATTTGATTTTATGTTATTATTGTCAGGAAATTATATACTGGACATGTTTATACCTGTGTATAATTCAGCATCTCATTCAGAGAAATGTATTAGCTAAATAAAAAAAATCACATAACAGTATTCTGTACTTTCATATTGTATCAGCTATAGCCCAAAAGACCATGGGTTTATTCAAAAGAAACGGTTTCTTGATGTAAAAAGGTTAATGATGATTAATCTCCATAGGTAGACCGGTTGCCTCCCACAATGGAAACAATGTTTCAGTTGCTCTAGGTCTAGGACTTCCAAGACTAGCTTGTGCTTTGTTCAATCTCAGAAAGTATGGGCATAGATTGACGCATATATGACGCGGCCTCGAGTCATGTGACCCACACTGAACTGTCACTGGTGAGTTGTGTTTACGAGGATGCAACTGCTGCTAAACTACCATTTTCAGCAGTTGAGGTTTGTAAAATCTACTACACTGGGCACCCGAATGTAGCTAAACGTTGGTCTTTTTCAAAACCGTCCACTGTTTGGAAGCAAACGAAAAGTAAAAAAGAGAATGTTAGCTAACAAGCTTGCCATGTTACTTGGGAAAATTAAAGTTATTCTCTCTTCACTTGCGAGAAATGTGGATCAATTCTCAAAAGTAGCGTTACAAGTCAACAATTGGATAGCTAGCAAGGAGCAAATATATTCGGTTGTAGGTAGGGTTGCCAACTTTCTCACTACCAAATAAGGGACAAAAGGTCTAGTGCCAGTGCACGGTGCCACCGGGGTAAGGTGTTGTGTATTCTTATTCAATTGGAAAGGCAAAACATTTGTATATTCCATTTAGCCTATAGCTTTACTAAAACTATATCATTATGTAAACTTATGTGAATATACCTCCAAAATAAATTATCAAAGAAATCACAATTTGGATCTTTTACAGCAAAGAACTTTTCAAATGCAAAAGAGGAAAAGGGGCATGAGTCACTCACAAAGTCTACATATTTTTTGATGCTCTTGACTGATTCAAGCAGTCCTTTCCTTTCTCCTCTTGCATAGCCAGAGTCACAGTTCCCAGATATTTGAAGTTCATTTTTGATCAGCTCTGTGCTACATCGGTTTCTTGAGTCTGACCATTTAATGGTCATGAGACAGAAAATCCTCTCTACAAAGGCATTTGTGCCTGGCACACTGAGGACAAATGAGACAATCCTGAACATGTTGATCAAGTTGGCTTTTCCTAGGTTTTGGAAAACTGCCTACTTCTCATGGGTGGATTTTGTGGTATCCTGTCAGGCTTTCTGTATTTCCTCCTGGCTAGCACAACACTCTTCATAGAGTTGGTTCATACTGACTGTCTCTGTCATTTTGAGGGCAACCACCTGCTCTATGTCAGTGAAGGAGAGATCCTCATAGAGGCCGATCAGTTTCACCAATACATGTTCTGGTGAAAAATCAAACCACTTGTCAATGTATGTAATGACAGTGTCATAGAACTTCAAAGTCCTGTTGCTGCTTGGACCTTTGTGCTGACAATTGTTTGTCCATCAGCTGCTTGGTCTGGTATCAGAAAAAAACTTTCCTGTTTCAGCTGAAGCATCTTACATTTTGGTCTTCCTCGTAAACATCTGTGTTGCAGAGCGTTGTTTCCTCCAGCTTTTTTACGGGTTGGTCAAAAACACACCCACTTTGTGGAAAAAGCACAGATGAATCTCAGCAGCTTCCGTTTTTTTCTTCAAACTCAAGAATACTATTCAGTGCCACGGGACAGGTCTACCTAAGGGACCTGAAGTATGATGTAAGAGCTGGCCAGCTTTGCTGGAGACGATCGTCAGCTGGATGAAGAGAGAGCCATCGTGTGCAAACATGTCACAGAATTTCACGCCACTCAATGTCAACAAAGGCAAGAAAATGCACGCAGTTCCTCTCTTCGGGAAGTGGCTGCAGATCTGTAAAACAATTGTCTCAATATCGACTGACAGCTGATCGCAGGTGTGCTTGCAGGCAATATGAGCTATGTGAGCTGGGCAATTAGCTTTCAGAATGCGATTGTTGGCACTGCTCAATAACTGGTAAACGGAGAGGTGTCTTCCAATTATGTCAGTTTCCACAGTAGCGTCACGAAGAATGCACTGATATTGCTAGCACCTTTAGCTAGAGTGGCCTTGTGCATTTCTGTGGATGCATGCTGAGTTAGGTCATTCTCCCCTTCTTGGCCAGTTGAGAATTCCTGACGCATAAAGTACAGAAAGCTTTCTGTGAGTCACCACTGACGGGCTTCACCCACATCTTTTTTTGCTTCACATTGTTTGTTGTAGCTGCACAGTCTTTTTTGCATGTTTATCCATATTTCCTTGATATGCCAAACCGACCGAACAATAACAGAAATTACTTTGCAGGAATTGGCGTGTTTACACTAAACTGTGATTGGATGAATATACAGGACAAGGGAGGTCCAATGTGACAAACCAATTTAGCCCAATATTTTTATATATTTTTATTTTACTTTTATTTAATTAGGCAAGTCAGTTAAGAACAAATTCTTATTTTCAATGACGGTCTAGGAACAGTGGGTTAACTGCCTGTTCAGGGGCAGGACGACAGATTTGTACATGTTTTTAGAAATGTTAGCAAATTTATTGAAAATGAAATACAGAAATATCTCATTTACATAAGTATACACACCCCTAAGACAATACTTTGTCTTTGTAGAGGCACCTTTGTCAGTGATTACAGCTGTTAGTCTTTCTGTGTACTATACAGTAAGTCTCTAAGAGCTTTCCACACCTGTATTGTGCAACATTTGCCCATTTATTATTTTCAAAATTCTTCAAGCTTTGTCAAATTGGTTGTGATCATTGCTAGACAACCATTGTCAGGTCTTGCCATAGATTGTTAACTTCTTGGCGCACCCATCCCGTTAGCGGGATCATTTTCGTCAACATCCGCTGAATTGCAGAGCGACAAATTCATATTAAATTACTAAAAATATTACATTTTCATGAAATCACAAGTGCAATATAGCAAAACACATCTTAGCTTGTTGTTAATCCACCTGGCATGTCAGATTTTTAAAAAGCAAAAGCTATCCAAGCGTTTATGTTAGGATCTCTCTCAGCAGACAAAACATTACAAACAGCTAGCAGAAAAGTAGATTGGTCACGGAAGTCAGAAAAGCAATAAAATGAATCGCTTACCTTTGATGATCTTTGGATGTTTGCACTCACAAGACTCCCAGTTACATAATAAATCTTCCTTTTGTTTGATAAAATTATTTTTATATCCAAAAACCTCCATTTGGTTGGCGTATTTTGTTCAGAAATCCACAGGCTCGTGTAGGTCATGACGGGCAGAGGAAAATTCCAAATAGTATCTGTAAAGTTCGTAGAAACATGTCAAACTTTTTTTATAATCAATCCTCAGGTTGTTTTTACAATAAATAATCGATAATATTTCAACCTGACCGTAGCTTTTTCAATAGAGAGAAAATGTCTGCTCCAAGCTGTTGCGCATGCAAAACTCTGCTGGCACCCAGCCATCCACTGACGCGATGTGATCGTTCTCGCAATTTTTTTTAAATAAAAGCATGAAACTATGTCTAAAGACTGTTCACACCATGTGGAAGCCGTAGGAAAAGGAATCTGGTTGATATCCCTTTAAATGGAGGGAAGGCATGCAATGAAACAGAGAGGTTTCAGGAAAAACAGCACTTCCTGGTGGATTTTCCTCAGGTGTTCGCCAATTCTGTTATACTCACAGACAATGTTTTGACAGTTTTGGAAACTTTAGAGTGTTTTCTATCCTAATCCGACAATTATATGCATATTCTAGATTCTGGGCCTGATAAATAGGCAGTTTCACTTGGGTACATTTTTCATCCAAACATCAAAATACTGCCCCCTACACTCAACAGGTTAAGTAAATTTGAGGTATAAACTGTAAGACATTCACTGTCTTCATGGTAAGGAACTCCATTGTAGATTTGGACTTGTGTTTTAGGTTATTTTCCTGCTTTAAAGTGAGTACATCTACCAGGTTTTCCTCTAGGATTTTGCCTGTGCTTAGCTCCATTCAATTTTTTTTATCCTGAAAGACTCCCCATTACGTAACGAGCATACCCATAACATGATGCAAAGCAGCACTATGCTTGAACATATGTAGAGTGGTACTCAGTAATGTGTTGTATTGGATTTTCCCCAAACAAAACACTTTGTATTCAAGACAAAAAGTTAATTGCTTTGCCACATTTTGTTTATGTTACTTAAGTACCTCGTTGCAAACAGGATGCATGTTTTGGAATATTTTTATTCTGTACAAGCTTCCTTCTTTTCACTCTGTCAATTAGGTTAGTATTGTGGAGTAATTATAATGTACATCCTCAGTTTTCTCCTATCGCAGCCATGAAACACCTGTACCTTTGTATTGTCTGGGTTTATTGAAAGACCGTCCAAAGTTTTCCATTTGGAAAACCTCTAGTCTTTGGTTGAATCTGTGTTTGAAAGATACTGCTCGAGTGAGGACCTTACAGATAATTGTATGTTTGGGCATAGCCGCCGGAAAATGTTTTGGGGTGGGGATGCCACTATTTTTATTTTGCCCACGGCTATATCGGTCTGCTAATACAGCACTACTAAAGGCCCATTGCTTAATGGCCATGCTACAGGCGGCTATATCGGTCTGTTAATACAGGACTAGTAAAGGCCCAGTGCACTACTTTTGTGAATTAAAAAATATTTACAAATAATGCAAATATTGCCCATGCTACAGATGGATATATTGGTCCGCCAATTTATGCTTGATCTGAAAATGTGGTTTTTCATGGGGTGCTGCAGCACCCCTACTTTCCACATTCATGTGTGTGGGGTACAGAGATGAGGTAGTCATTCAAAAATCATGTTAAACACTATTATTGCACACATAGGGAGTCCATCCATTATTAAAGAAAAAATTGAGCGGTATATCTTAGCTTGCATTTTGACTCAGAAAAGGTTGGTGACCACTGTCCCACAGCCACACACCTGTCAAAACGCTCACAACAGTACTGTGAATGGGGGCCATATGTATCAAGCGACTCAAAGTAAGAGTGACCCCCTGTCTGTTGAATCTTATTCAGGGTGATCTAAAAGGCTAAACTGATCCTAAATCAGAACTTATACTCAGAGAGGCTTGAGACATACGGCCCCAGGCAATATGCAAAAGCATAGTGTCATAAATGTGAGGAGAAGTTTTCATTTGTATAGGGCAGACTAGGCTACATCTTCTTGGGTATTGTTTTATTTGGATAGATTCCAGTGACAAAGCCTCTCTTGAGACAATGATGCATTGTTTTTCATCATGGTTCACTGATAATTGCTCACATAGGCATTTGTGGCTCAGCACAGATGTTAATTATGGTAGGTGGCCAGTCTGAGTGTAGCTTGTTGTGCCTCTAGCTATTTTTGTTGTCTCCCAAGAGAGACCATCCCTCAATCCTCACTGCTTGCTCTCACCCTGGTTAGATCAGTTTGTGAGCTAGTGGAAAATCAACCATCTAGAGATGTTGGAGTTGTACCAGGCTAGTAACACAATAGCTATCACAGAGTCTGTCAAAAGCTTTTGTCCCTCTTTAATGGTGATCTGGTATGGGGAAATTATCCGGGGTCCTACTGTCATTTGAATTGAGAGATTGCTTTTGAGTGCTTCTTTTCCTCTTCTCTATAGAAGTGGAAGCAGCTGTCTCGGCTGCAGCGCAGTCTCATCCTCTTCCTGCTAGCTCTGCTGCTGATATGTGGATTGCTCTCCTACCTCAGGTTCTCAGAGCAATGAAGAGGTAGTTCTCCTTTCCCACACTCCACTGGGAGAGAAGGGGGATGAATTAGCCACTTGGAAGCTAGGGATGATTAGATCGCCATGATGGCATGAGGGCCAGATTGGGAGGACACCGGAGTTAACACCCCTACTCTTACGATAAATGCCATGGGATCTTTAGTGACCACAGAGAGTACAAAGCGCAGGGTCATGTGCTTTGTATTGCTATGTATTGATTTCTGTGTCGTCGTGTGTTTATGTGCGCTTAGGCATGTTGGACAGGGCTGTAAGGGATAACTGGGATGGAGACAGGGAAAGAGGCCTGAAACCTGTCCCCACAGGGGTCAACCGTCGGCCCAGCTGGAGGTCCAGCTGTTGGCCTGGCGGGTGTGGCTGTCGGCCCAGAGCTGGGTCCAGCAGTGGTTCCAGGACTCATACCAGAAGCCCAAAGGCCAAAAGTCCCTTCTCTACCCAAATCCGTAGCCAAGGTCAGGACCAGTCTGGCTATTGTAGTAAATGATCAGTTTCGATTGGTTTTATGTTTAATTAAACCTACCAAACATTCACGTGATTCTGGGTCCAAGAACAGACAGTGAAGCAACTGTTTTGGCTGTCCTTCAGCGCCTTTGTCAGAACATACTGTAATCTATTGTAATTAACTGTGTTTACCTACATAGAAGAGACCATTCCCAAACAAGAGAGGACCTCCAAGCCTGCAGAAGAAGGGGAATGTATCCGATTCATTGGTAAAACTAGCTGAAAAAGAACCAGTGGAGAAAGCTGAAGAGGAAGAGCAAGGAGAGAAGCCGCTTGTCAGGTAAAACCCTATTTGGTATTTTATTAGGATCCCCATTAGCTGTTGCGAAAGCAGCAGCTACTCTTCCTGTGGTCCACACAAAACATGAAACATGACTTAATACAGAACATAAATAGACAAAAACAGCTCAAGGACAGAATTACATCAATTTAAAAAAGGCACATGTAGCCCATCAATACATACAAACAAACAATCTAGGTCAAATAAGGGAGAGGCGTTGCTTTATCTGTTTTTTTAAACCAGGTTTTCTGTTCATTTGAGCAATATGAGATGGAACCAAGCTCCATGCAATAATGTCTCTATTTAATAGGGGAAGTTTTAGTGACTTCCTTAGCTGTGGTTGCTGATGTATATATGGTTGAATCATCAGCATACATGGACACACATGCTTTGTTTAATGCCAGTGTCAGGTCATTGGTAAAAAAAAAGAAAAGAGTAGAGGACCTAGAGAGCTGCCCTTCAGTACACCACACTTTACATGTTTCACATTAGAGTATATATACTCCAATTATATATACTCACAAGTATATATACTCCAATTTAGGCGCTCCTCCTTCTCTCCAATCCTTACATCAATTATGGTTCGACAGGAAGAGGGTAATAGTGTATAAAACCGTAATTTCTCCCTTAAGGGGATCTGACCTGACCTCAACCACTCATTTGACTAATCCACAGATCCCCTATAGCAAGCTTGCGACTTCCTCCCGTCCACGCAACACATTCCAAAGCCATCTGGCTCCTACAGATAACCATTAACCTCTGAAACCAGTCTCTATCACTCCTTAGATACGATATTTCTGAGTATAACAATGTTCCAAGTTTAACCCATAATCTAAAAGTCCACCGTTTTGAACATTTTAACTCCACACTGTTCAACATTACATTCACTTGGAAATGACTTAGAATTGGACAAACAATAACAATAATAATAAAACATGAACAAACAAAAAAACCTGATTAACATTCACCGTTAGGCTTATGGCCTCTGTTCTATATGTACACTCTTATTACCATCTCTCATCACACAACAGAATGCCATTCCAGCTGAAGCTGTTGGCTTTCTCCCTTCCAGCTGGAGCTGCTTTTACTTTCTCCACTTTCTCCTTCTGGTTCCTAAGAGAGTGATAGCATAAGACTTGGAAAGCAACAAAAAGACACGCAAAACAAAACAGTGTTAACAATGTGGTAAGCTATGCATAATTATATGTGCATGAAAATCAGTCTGAGACCATGACAATTCCCAATCTCTCTTCACCTGCCTCCAGGATACTTTTCTGATGGATTCCCCAAAAATGAAAGCCCTAAAAAGCCTCCTCATGCTTTCGCCCAGTCTTCCCCTTTCCTGCCCCAGGTTCCAAGAGGTGTTCCCAAGCCAAGTAATTTTCACTTTGTACCCTATCTCCCCCATTGTCACCTGATAGGTATGTCACCTGATTGGCAAGTGCGTATCCATAATCAATGCTACATCCTCTTGAGATTACTCAGAACTTGAGGTCAACCGATTAAACGGCATGGCCGATTAATTAGGGACAATTTCAAGTTTTCATAACAATCGGTAATCTGCCTTTTTTGATGCCGATTATGGCCGATTACATTGCAATCCACGAGGAGACTGCGTGGCAGGTTGACAAGCTGTTACGCGAGTGCAGCATCAAAAGAACCTTGTGGTTGCAAGGAGCCAAGGTAAGTTGCTAGCATTAAAGTATCTTATTAAAAAAACAATTAAAACAACAATCTTCACATAATCACTAGTTAACTACACATGGTTGATTATATTACTAGGTTAACTAGCTTGTCCTGCGTTGCATATAATCAATCCGGTGCCTGTTAATTTATCATCGAATCACAGCCTACTTCAACTTCGCCAAACGGGTGATGATTTAAGTGCATTTATGAAAAAAGCACAATCTTTTCACATAAACATCAATGCCTTTCTTAAGACACGATCTGACGTCACCTTCCATGATAACCTCAAAAAAGCACAGATCAGAACAACAGTTTAATTCATTTCTGTTTCAGGAAATCCAGACAAGCATGGACTATTTGACAAATTATTACATTAACCTTTTCTTAATAACATTATCTCTATGACACATGTCAAAGAGCATAACAA
The DNA here is from genome assembly GCF_002021735.2 of Oncorhynchus kisutch. Classification (NCBI taxonomy): domain Eukaryota; kingdom Metazoa; phylum Chordata; class Actinopteri; order Salmoniformes; family Salmonidae; genus Oncorhynchus; species Oncorhynchus kisutch. The sequence goes on along the minus strand of NC_034196.2, from coordinate 24,333,700 downwards.
CATACTGTTACTGCTAAAACCATTTTCAAAATTTGTTCATACTCCCTTATTTTACTGTCGACCTCTCGGAAGAGTTACCAGATCAGGAAGTTAGCACCATAACCCCTCGCAGAATCCCACACTCCAGTATCCCAATCCGGTGAAATTTGTATCAAAACAAAAACCCAAATGGAAAATCAACAATTCACATATCACAATCCATTTGGAGTAACTGTCATCCCTATTTAATATTTGTCCTTCTACATGCAGACTGAACAAAGTACATTTGTATATTTAACCAAAGACCAAAGATCCCAGGGAATTGGTCATTTCCCTTCGAACACATGATTCACATCGTGATTCAAAAACAACATGTCAAATAAAAAATAAACAAATTCAAATAACCAATGAACTTAGAATTATTGATAATTATTCCCCATAAGGAAATAATAATATCTCACAAAGTAATGGAAAAATAGAACAGAAACTGGTGTTTCTCATTCATTTTATAATTAAACCCCAATCTGTTTCTATCATTTCTAGTGAGATTGATCAGACCTCACCAGAAAGTCAGGATACAGGGCATTCGACACCATTAAATATTTCCTCTCCCTTTTCTTTCCCTGTCCTTCAGAAACCATTTCAAAACCTTCCAAACATTTCCATCTTTCTGCAGACCCAATTTAAAACTGATTTGAAAAGACCCCATCCAAAATACATCCCACTGTATCAACACCACTAATGCATATTCGTAACTGTTAAATTGTGCGTGCGTGCTGGTGAACCGTAAATCAAAAACACACATGAACAGGCCTTACTTATCTGGAACTCCGTATATGGCCTAATCCAGATACATTTATATTTAAATCTGCCAAATATCACTTACTGCTCTCCCCAATACCACAGTCTCTGGGGACATTTCAACGAGAGATAATGAAACCTCCCCTTCTGGAAAAGAAGGTTTACATTTCGTTGGCATTCAATATGCTATATTGTAATCAGCAATCCAAAAGTATTAATTATAAATCAAACATGATAATTGTAAATCTAAAAAGCATTCTAAGTTAATTTTAGATTTAGTAACCCCTTTGCTAATTGTTACCCCTCCACCTTTTCGTACATTCTAGAAATATATTTCGGAATAAAACCACATAAAATGTCTCGTGATCAAAAAAAACCCAAGGCTTTCTGAGTTTACAAGGAGTTTAGAATCCATCCCCCTGGCATTTTGCCTAGATTCTTCAACCCAAAATACGTATTCCTGTGCAAATTTAGCCAATTTCTCATCATAAGGAATCCGCAATATTTGATCCCTGGCCTCCACTAAAAAGTTAGGTAAGATGTGATCTCATATGTCTTCCTTCACATAGAAACTGTAATCTCTATGAACCACTATTGATCAAACCGAAAAATGCACCCACTTGCATAGCGGCATTTCCTCCGAATGCAGAAGGTTCCATTCCTACTTACACACATTCTTCCAAAGTCCGATAGCTCCCTGTTTTAGATGTGGGACTCCCTACGCGTTTGATGTTTTTTCGCTACATTTCTTTCTTACCTTGGCCTTTGAAACTATAGTTAGTGACTTCCCTGTGGTCCTATTAACCCCTCACACGTCTGCGAAGTGAGTGGATTTATATTCCACTCTCAAAACATATTGCTCTATTTCATCCACAACCCCTACAATTGTCGTTTTGATCACAGGTTTCGAACCTGCCATCAAAGCCAAAGTACAAATTCTATCAATGTGCTCATGTACCCAGTCTTTTTGCAGCTAAGTATCTCTATTAATTCCACATGTTCGAGCCGAATTGGTAGAAAGCTCATGTGCTTCTTTCAGTGACTCCATGGCTTTATTAAAACTTCTTTGGGATAGGGTGCAGCATTTTCACTTTTCACTTTTGTGCCCAGAGTGCCTCCTACTCAGTCCCAGATGCTAATATATGCTTATTATTAGTAGTATTGGATAGAAAACACTCGGAAGTTTCTAAAACAGTTTGAACGATGTCTGTGAGTATAACAGAACTCATATGGTAGGCAAAAACCTGAGAAAATCTGGAAATCTGAGGTTTTGTAGTTTTTGAACTTGGCCCTATCGAATACACCGTGGGATATGGGTCAAGATGCACTTCCTAAGGCTTCCACTAGATGTCAACCTTCTTTAGAAATGTGAGGTGGGACCGGATGAGAGCTCTTTGAGTCAGTAGTCTGGCAGAGTGTCACAGCCTCATCACGCGCGGTCACGAGAGAGTTAGCTCTCGTTCCATGGCTTTTCTACAGACAATGAAATTCTCCGGGTTGGAACATTATTGAACTTTTATGATAAAAACATCCTAAAGATTGATTCTATACTTAGTTTGACAAGTTTCTTCGACCCTGTAATATAACTTTTTGAACGTTTCGTCCGACTGGACCAGATCACTCTTTTGGATTTGTTTACCAAACGCCCTAACAAAATAACCTATTGGACATAAATGGACATAAATGATGGACATTATCAAACAAAACAAGCATTTATTGTGGAACTGCGATTCCTGGGAGTGTATTCTGATGAAGATCATCAAAGGTAAGTGAATATTTATAATGCTATTTATGAATAATGTTGACTACCCAACATAGTGGATATTTCTCTGGCTGGTTTGGGCTCTGAGCGCCGTTCTCAGATTATGCTTTTTCCGTAAAGTTTTTTAGAAATCTGACACAGCGGTTGCATTTAGGAGAAGTGTATCTAAAGTTCCATGCATAACACTAGAATTTTCATCAACATTTATAATGAGTATTTCTGTGAATTCAGTGCAATACATGTTGAGTGCCCTTCTCTGTAAGCAGTCTGTTGTTAATTTGTTGACAGCGAAATAGCATTGTATTTGGTCAAACACAATGTTTCCAACAGGTTGCTAAGAGCTGGCAGTTTTCTGTTAGAACCAGTAAAAGCTTGCTTTACCACTCTCTTGGGTAGCGGAATGACTTTTGCTTCCCTCCAGGCTTGAGGACAAAGACTTTCCTCAAGGCTCAGATTAAAGATACGACAGATAGGAGTGTCTATAGAGCCAGCTACCATCCTCAGGAGCTTTCAATTTAACTTGTCAATGGTGGTTTGTCATTATTGATTGATAACAATAATTTGTCCACCTCTCCTACACTAACTTTACAAAATTCAAACTTGCAATGCTTTTCTTTCATGATTAGATTTTTTATGCTTGAGTACGATGGCTCACTGTTGGCATTTTCTGCCTAAATTTGCCCCCTTTGCCCATTAAGTAATCATTAACATCAAACGGTTTTGTGATGATTGAGCCACTTGATTCGATGAAAGGAGTTGAATTTGTCTTTCTGCCCATAATTTCATTTAAAGTACTCCAAAGTGCTTTTTCCATCATTCTTTATTTAATTGATCTTGGCTTCATATTACAGTTTCTTGTTGTTGTTGTTGAGGTTAGTCACATCATTTCTCAATTTGCAGTGAATCAGCCAGTCTGATGTGCAGCCAGACTTATAAGCCACTTCTTTTGCCCCATCTCTTTCAACCATACAGTTTTTACTATATTGAGATCACTGCATCCAATGGGTACGGATACAGTTTTAGAACAAAGTTCTACAGTAATAGTAAACATGTGATTGATACATGTGGATGATCTTGTTCCTGTGGCGTTTGTGAACACCCTGCTAGGTTGATTAGTAACCTAAACCAGATTACAGGCACTGGTTACAGTGAAAAGCTTCCTCTTGAGTGGACAGCTTGATGAAAAACCAGTCGATATTCAGGTCCCCAAGAAAGCAGACCTCTCTGTTTACTTCACATATTGTCATGATTAACCACATTTGATATTGAATTAATCTCTTGACCAATCAGGGCCATTCTGCTGTAATACTGTTCTTACTATTTGTTTACAGTTTCATATCCTTTATAATTTGTGTGTTGCTTGTTTCATGCAGGTAGTTTGCGAGGTGCCATGATCGAGGCGGACCAGGCTACAGAACGCCCACCCTCTGCACATGAGAAGGATGCAGCTGTGCCCGCTGTACTAATCAACCCTGAGGACGCTGCCCCACTGGCACGAGGTAAGTCTCTGCCACACGCACCATCTCATACCCTCAACCATACTGTACATCCTTACCCACTCCATAGCTTGAACAGTTGTGTTTTTGGCTTCACAAATATGCACTACCTTTCAAAAGTTTGGGGTCACTTAGAAATGTCCTTGTTTTTGAAAGAAAAGCACATTTTTCGTCCATTAAAATAACATCAAATTGATCAGAGATACAGTGTAGACATTGTTAATGTTGTAAATTACTATTGTAGCTGGAAAAGCCTGATTTTCTATGGAATATCTATATATTCCATAGAAAAGGTCTGTTTCTCTCTCTCATATGCAACGTTTGAGGAGGCGAGGAAAGTGGGTGGAGACTGAGTTGTTGATCTCTAAGAATATGGACGTGAACCTGTTTGAGAGCACCATCCGGATTGTGGGAGTCATGCTGAGCACCTACCACCTGACTGGGGATGAGATGTTCCTGGAGAAGGCTGTGAGTGACATGGGAAGGAAGGCTAGGACAGATTGTCACAGGGCTACTAGACAAGAGTAAGGTCTTTACCTCTGACTATACCTCCGTCTCTTGCTTCACACTTTAATTCCCCTGTTCACTGTTTCTCACGACTGACACTATTATCAAAGCAGGATAAATGCTCTTCTCTTCCCTTTAAGAATGAATAAGTCAGACAAGTACCTAATTCCATTAGCTAATTTAGTAATGACTGTTGTAGAAAGATATTGGGTTGAGGTTGATCCCTGCCTTCAAAACCCCCTCCAAGATCCCCTTCTCTGATGTGAACATTGGGAAGTGCACGGCCCACACACCTCGCTGAATGTCCGACAGCACCCTGGCCAAGGTCACCAGTGTCCAGTTGGAGTTCAGAGAGCTCAGGCGTCTTACCGACGACCCTCAGTACCAGGTGAGGCCAGAGAGAGGTGCTCTGTGCCTCCTGTGGGTCATGTTGTGTTTTCTGGGTGCAGGCTACGTCTGTCAACAATTCAAGTCAACTATGAAGACATATTGTGTTTTTTGACAGACAATGATCTCCATTATCTGTCAACGGATGACCCCCATTGAAAAACCAACGTTGGTTCAATCTGTAATTTCTGGACACAAAATATCTGTCTGACCGCATAGATTGAAGTTAGAGGAGTTTAACTCATTATTGCATAGGTTTGAACTTGAGAAGAAGTTTTCCTTTGCAAAATGTTTTTCTACTGTGTGCTCTAATAATAAAGTCTTTATCAACCTGCCTATGCCTCCCTAGGAGGTGGTGAATGAGGTGATGAGGCTGATCCATAAGCTGCCAGGGAAACATGACAGCCTGGTGACAATGTTCATCAACACCAACAGCGGCGTGTTCAGCCACAAAGCAGAGTTCACCCTGGGGGCCTGGGCAGACAGCTACTACGAGTACCTGCTCAAACAGTGGATACAGAGAGGGAAGACTGAACCAGAGTTGGCACCTTTCTATTCTGTTTGCAAATTCCTGGATATCCTGGTTGGAGGATTCCAGATTTCTTGCTTATTCCCTTGATTTCTTAAACCTGGGAGTTAAAGAAATGTTGCATTCTACTGTATATTTGGTTCAATCAGATCACATGATCACATTCGAGTTGAGGAGACTTGTCTTGCAGCATTACAGATATACTAATAGAGATGTATGGGTGTGTTATGCTCAGTCTGTTGGAGGACTACCTAGAGACAGTGGAGGGGTAAAGAAGCACCTCCCGAGAACCACGGGCCCCAGCAAGCTGACCTTCATAGGGGAGCTCAACCACAACCGCTTCAACACTAAAATGGTGAGTGAGAGACTATATCAGGGGTGACAAACGCTTCAACAAAGAGTTCTTCAACAGTGGTGGGAAAAGTACCAAATTGTCGTACTTGAGTAAAAGTAGAGATACCTTAAAAAAAGTTAAAGTCTCCCAGTAAAATACTACTTGAGTAAAAGCATTTGTTTTTATATATACTTAAGTATCAAAAGTAAATCTAATGAAATCATAAAGTATTTTAAAAAGTATAAATCATTTAAAATTCCTTATATTAAGCAAACCAGACAGCACCATTTAATTTTTTATGTACCGATAACCAGGGGCACACCTCAACACCATTTACAAACTAAGTGTGTTTAGTGAGTCTCATAGATCAAAGGCATAACCAGGGATGTTCCCTTGATAAGTGTGAATTGGACCATTTTATTTTACCAGGTAAGTTGACTGAAAACACATGGTCATTTACAGCAACGACACGGGGAATAATTACAGGGGATGAATGAGCCAATTGTAAGCTGGGGATGATTAGGAGACCATGATGGTATGAGGGCCAGATTGGGAATTTAGCCAGGACACTGAGGTTAACACCCCTACTCTTACAATAAGTGCCATGGGAACTTTAGTGACCACAGAGAGTCAGGACACCCGTTTAACATCCCACCCGAAAGTCGCCTGTAGCACTGAGATGCCCCAATCACTGCCCTGGGGTATAATTATTTTTATACCAGAGGAAAGGGTGGCCCCTACTGGCCCTCCAACACCCCTTCCAGCAGCATCTGGTCTCTCATCCAGGGACCAGCCCTACTTAGCTTCATAAGCAAGCCAGCAGTGGGATACAGGGTGGTATGCTGCTGGTTCTGGTTGTCTGTCCTCTTGATAAGCATTTGTATTTATTAAGGAACCTCATTAGCTGCTTCCAAGGCAGAAGCTACTCTTCCTGGGGGTCCAGCAACATTAAGACAATTCAATTCAACTTAAAATATTACTTGACATTACATTTCATAACACTTTTCACAAGACTGTCAATGTGTATTGTTGATTTTTAAATGGCACCCTATTGCTTAAAAGTAATGCACTAAATAGACAATAGGGTGCAATTTCAGAGACCCTATGTGTGTTTGCATGTCTTTTCTCACGCAGCCTGCAGACAGACACAACTTCCTGAGACCACAAACAGTGGAGAGTCTGTTCTACCTGTACAGATTCACTCAGGAAACTAAATACAGAGTCTGGGACTGGGACATTCTAGAGAGCTTCAACAGATACACCAGGGTGAGTCCAGTGTCTTACGCCAGATAGCGCAACAGTTCTCTCTGGACCAATCTGTCTGATAACTTGCAAACTTTTATTGGATAGATCAAAAGTAATTTGGCAACAATATGCTGCATAACATTAGAAAATGTTACAAAGTGACTTCGTCTAACAAACCTTAATCTTAACAAAACTATAAACCTGTAGGCAATTTTTACGTTTTCTTAACTACCAAATTCTACATCAAGATAAGGAGTTTTGTGGTTGAGGAAGCAGTATTTATTACGTATGAAATAATAGCTAGCTTGGTTGTTTGCTGAGCTAGTCTCACTGGCTGAATTAAGAAGCCAAATGAGCTAAATTATGAGAACAGTCCCATAATTTTGTGCAGTTCAACTTTATTAGCATGCTGGCTAACTAGCTACCGTAAGGGCCATTTAAACAAGCTAGCACATTTATGTCAGTAAGCTGTGTTCTGCTAAATACAACAAGTTTGATCAGCTGACAGACTTGTGCATGGTTTCAGATAGCCATTGAATCTGCCAGCTGGTTCATAGCGTGTCAATGCGAGAATGCAGTTATTTCTAAATCCCAGATCATACTTTTATGCGGATGCAGAGGAATCTTTATTGTTAAAGATTAGCGCTACGATTTGCACGATAGATGGCTCATTGCAATGCAGTCTCGTTAGAATGACGCCATCTTTCGGAAGACAATAGGGTGAGTCTACTTGAAATTCTCAATAAACATAATCATCTGAGCTGTGATACCAATGCCGCCTTCTCAAGGGATCCTGCATGACTCACTGTGGGGTTGTTCCATGTCATTTCAGCAAGCCATGACACCCACCATTTCAGATTGTTCTGAAATCATTTATGTAGTTAAGAAAAGATAAGATTAGCATTCCTGCAACTGTATTATTTTTAAATCTAATTTGATCTCTGAGAAATTGAGCGAATTGATTGCACCCAAATTGACCATTTTAATTTATAGGATTCTTATAACATTCTATAAATAGGGTACTTAACATTCGATTTGGACCAAACTTTTTTCTAACAAGGAATTTCCCCCCCAAAATAAAAAGCCACCCCACTCCTATCCCACCCTAAAAACAAGTATACAGTATCCGTTCTCTATGTCTGACAAGTAGTATGAGCTGTGGCTCTGAGTATTTTTCTTTCTTCATCCTATCTAATGTATTCTCCGTTTTTTCCCCGTTTGTCATTAAGGTTAGATTTATATCCCATCCTACATCCTGATATTACCAAGTTCTGAATGCTGCTGTTCCTACTTAGGTGATTTTTTTTAAAGAACGTCTCAATATTAAAGGTAATAGTTCACACAAATTACAGAAAGACAGATTGGTTTCCTTACCCTGTAAGCAGTTTATGGACAAGGTATGAGGGCAACCCATGCTTTGGTTTTGTTTATCAAATGCTAACTTTTTATATCCAAATAATCTATAAGTAAGTTCATTGAGTTATACATCAATTTTTTTTAACTTCAGGATGATTTGGACATGAAGCGTGAACATGCTTATATAGGTACCATTGACCTGCATGGGATTTGTGCCACAAATGCTAGAAACAGTGGACACCAAAACCAACGCATTGATTGCTGTCATGCCTTATCCTTAGACTGCTTACAGGATAAACAAACAAATATGTATTTTTGTAATTTGGGTGAACTATCCATTTAAAGAAAAAATCACCTGGAACAGCATTATCTAGTGGTCTGAACCTGGTAATATCAGGAGGTAGGATGGGACATAAACTTAACAACTTAATTAATTAACAACTTAATAATTAATTTAGCTGAACAGGGTAAAAAAAACATCACCAAAATCCTCTGGGAATACATTACATAGGATGAAGAAACAATACTTAAAGCTGCAGCTTCATAATAATTGTCAGACATAGAGAACTGATACTATATACTAGTTTTCGGGGTGGGATTGGTGTGGAGTGTGGAGGGTCCGTATGTGGCTTTTGACCATTTCTTTGGTTTCCTCCTGTCTAACTCATTTGTTAGAAAAGCTTTTCTTCAAGTGCAGTCGCAAAAACCATCAAGAGCTATGATGAAACTGGCTCTCATGAGGACCGTCACAGGAAAGAACCAGAGTTACCTCTGCTGCAGAGGATAAGTTCATTAGAGGTAACATCACCTCAGATTGCATCCCAAATAAATGATTCACAGAGTTTAAGTAACAGACACATCTCAACATCAACTGCTCAGAGGAGACTGTGTGAATCAGGCCTTCATGGACTAATTGCTGCAAAGAAACTAGTACTAAAGGAAACCAATAATAAGAAGAGAATTGCTTGGGCCAAGAAACACGAGCAATGGACATTAGACCAGTGAAAATCTGTCCTTTGGTCTGATGAGTCCAAATTTGAGATTTTTAGTTCCAACTGCCGTGTCTTGGTGAGACGCAGACCATGAAGGAGCATGGAGGAGGAGATGTGATGGGGGTACTTTGCTGCTGACGCTGTCAGTGATTTATTTAGAATTCAAGGCACACTTAACCAGCATGACTACCATGGAGGAGGAGATGTGATGTGTGGGGGTGCTTTGCTGCAGACACTGTCAGTGATTTATTTAGAATTCAAGGCACACTTAACCAGCATGGCTACCACAGCATTCTGAAGTGATACGCCATCCCATCTGGTTTGCGCTTAGTTGGACTATAATTTGTTTTTCAACAGGACACCACCAGGCTGTGTAAGGGCTATTTGACCAAGGAGGAGAGTGATGGAGTGCTGCATCAGGTGACCTGGCCTCCACAATCACCCGACTTCAACCGAATTGAGATGGTTTGGGATGAGTTGGACCACAGAGTGAAGGACAAACAGACAGCCGACAAGTGCTCAGTATATGTGGGAACTCCTTCAAGACAGCTGGAAAAGCATTCCAGGTGAAGCTGGTTGAGAGAATGCCAAGAGTGTGTAAAGCTGTCATCAAGGCAAAGGGTGGCAAAGGGTGGCTAGTTTTAAGAATAACTTTGTTGGTTACTACATGATTCCATATGTGTTATTTCATAGTTTTGATGTCTTCTCTATTATTCTACAATGTAAAAAATAGTAACCTGGAGCTGCTCAGCCTGGACAAGTATGTGTTCAACACCGAGGCCCACCCACTACCCATCTGGCAATCTCCTCCGGTCTGAGACATGAAGTGATGTCATAGAGGAGTAACTTACCACCAAGATCCTGGCTTGAACCTCCTTTCTAGGGTTTAGAAGCCAAACGGCTGCCTTCTTCTCAAGGGATCTGGCTTGACTCACTGTGGTGTGCCGGTGCACAGTCAAAGACTCAATAGGCTTTCAAGTGGAGAAGTTTGGGTTTATCCTGGGATCGGGGCGATGCCATAGAGCTGGTCTCTGTTGTACTAAGGATTTGTAATTTGAGAAGATGGGTGGCTTGCTTTTCAGTTCAAAAGAAACAAGACGACAGCTCTACGAAATTAACTTAAAATATACTACATGTAGGTTTATTGCAGAGGTGGGATGACTAGGAGAGAAATTAGACTAAGCCTCCCCAGGTACCTGTTTGATTATTTTCTAACACAGACAGTAATATCATCCTCTCCCTTCCCGTCCCTGACGGGCTGACAAAGAATATTAAATATGGTGGAAATAACTCAAGTTGGTCATGGTTTTGCACAGATTGTTCCTGTACATTTATGTTCAAGCATGAGTCACCTTGAAGTGAATACTGAATACATCGGTTGGCATGTTGAGAGCCTATAATGGTAGAGGGAACGCTCCTATCTCAAGGCTCTTTCACTAGTCCCTCTCCTTGATAGGCATTACTGTCACGTGACCTTAGTTCCTTTGTTTTTGTCTGTGTTTTAGTATGGTCAGGGCGTGAGTTGGGGTGGGCAGTCTATGTTTGTTTTTCTATGTTGGTTTTTGAGTTCGGCCTAATATGGTTCTCAATCAGAGGCAGCTGTCAATTGTTTTCCCTGATTGAGAATCATACTTAGGTAGCCTGGGTTTCACTTTTGGTTTGTGGGTGTTTGTTTTCCGTGTTCGTTCACTTTATTGTTTTATATTTCAGTGTTCATTTCATTAAATATTACATCATGAACACTTACCACGCTGCGCTTTGGTCCGATCCTTCTTCCACCTCTGAATGCCGTTACAATTACCACAGAAATAGAATGAGTAGAATGGTCTCCATTCAAATCAATGATGCCGTAATGCCGTACAGTTTTTTGTGAGCACTTATGAGAAGTCTAACTGTCCCGTATCATGGGATTGTATGAAGGGTAATTGAGAGTGTAATGTGTTCTAGACAATGAAGTAATGGTCAGTTTGGATAATGTGATTTATCCAATGCAGACATAATTGGTGTAGCTAAATAACTCAATATTGTTATGTGATGAGAATTTAATGCAGATTTTATTTGGGCCAATATGTCTGTATCCGTCTCATCATGAGGGAGTTCAAGTTTATGCAATCGACCTGTAGGCTCGTCTCTCATGACTGAACTGTGAGATTTGGGTTCCGAGATGAATCAACATGCCACTGCCTAATTAAAGTGATGTGCTGCCACACAGCATTCTCATGTTTTAGATGTTTCACTTCTGGGTAGAATATTTTCTTGTTTGCTTGAATTAAATCTACAAACCCAGACTCCTCATCAGTCAGGAGTATTATCAGAATTGGGCTAATGAAATACCAGAATTAATATAGACTAGTCAGTCCCTATGAGAAGGGTACTTGTTTTCTTGAGGTGTGGGTGATAAATGGTTCATGTTTTCCTTACAAGTTTAGGTTTTATTAGTTCAGAAAGTATTCATACCACTTGACTTATTCTACATTACAGCCTGAATTCTCACCCATCCACACACAATACCCCATAATAACAAAGTGAAAACATTTTTTTTCTTCACATTTATTGTGTTTGAAATACAGAAATATCAAATGTACATAAATTCACACCCCTGAGTCAATACTTTTTAGAAGCTCCTTTGGCAGCGATTAGAGCTTCATATCTTTCTGGGTCAGTCTTGAAGAGCTTTCCACACCTGAATTGTGCAACATTAAATTATGAAAATTCTTTAAGCTCTGTCAAATTGGTTGGTGATCATTGCTAGACAACAATTTTCAGTTCTTGCCATAGATGTTCAAGTAGATTTAAGTCAATACTACAACTCGGCCACTTAGGAACATTCACTGTCTTCTTGGTAAGCAACTCCAGTGCAGATTTGGCCTTGTGTTTTAGGTTATCGACCTACTGAAAGGTGAATTTATCACCCCGTGTCTGTTGGAAAGCAGACTGAACCAGGATTTTGCCTGAGCTTAGCTCCATTCTCCCCAGGTCTTAACAATTACAAGCATACACATAACATGATGAAGCCACCACTATGCATAAAAATATGGAGAGTGGTACTCAGTAATGTGTTGTATTGGATTTGCTGCAAACATAGCACTTTGTATTCAGGTCAAATTTTATTTTGCAGTATTACTTTAGTGCCTTGTTGTAAACAAGATGCATGTTTTTGAATATTTAAATTGTGTACAGGCTTCCTTCTTTTCACTCTGTCAATTAGGTTAGTATTGTGGAGTAACTACAATGTTGTTGGTCCATCCTCAGTTTTTTCCTACCACAGCCATTAAACTCTGTAATTAAAGTCACCATTGGCCTCGTGGTGAAATCCCTGAGCGGTTTCCTTCCAGAGTTAGGGAGAACTGTATCTTTGTAGTGACTGGGTATATTGATACACCAGCTAAAGTGTAATTAATAACTTCACCATGCTCAATGGGATATTCAATGTCTGTTTGTTTTTTTATCTAGCAATAGATGCCCTTCTTTGCGAGGCATTGGACAACCTCCCTGGTCTTTATGGTTTAATCTGTGTTTGAAATGCACTGCTTGACTGAAGGACTTTACATATAATTATATGTGTGGGATATAGAGATGAGGTAGTCATTCATTTCATTTCTATATATTTTTTAATTTTTTACTGATATTATTGCACTATTATCCACACTATTATCCATGCAACTTATGTGACTTGTTAAGCACATTTTTACGCCTGAGCTTATTTAGGCTCGCCATAATAAAGTGGTTGAATACTTATTGACTCAAGACATTTCAGCTTTACATTTGTTATTCATTTGTAAAAATGTCAAAAAACATAATTCCACTTTGACAATATAGGTTATTGTGTATAGGTCAGTGACAAAAAAACATCTAAATGTAATCCGTTTTAAATTCAGGCTGTAAAAGGTAAAGGGGTGTGAATACTTTCTGAAGGCGCTGTACATGGTATACACTGTTCAACAAAACACTTCTCCATAATAATAATGAAATAATACACAAATAAAGTTCATGGCTCAGTAGAATCGAATAAGCATTTTAGCATAAGTATAATAGAAAAAACAGAACTTAGTAAAAGTGTCTAAAAACAAACAATACCTCACAGTGATGGGGTGCAAGGATCTGAACTAAATGGTGTGAGATTATGACATGCAGGTGTGTGAACAGGTGATTAGAATTCAGGTGATTGGGCTCTGGAGAGTGAGCTGGAAAGTGGGTTGCGTTCCGGGGATCGAAGTGTTTGGGAGTGTGAGTTGTCGCAGATGTTACAAAGTGTTTTAAATTGTGAACAGTTCGTGGCTGGGGTGTGTGGGGTCCTTGGTGATGCTGCCGGACTTCCTCAGCCACCTTTTCATGTAGATGTCCTGGATGGGTGGGAACATAGTTAGTTGGGCATACAATACGCCCAATCATGAAATGGTTGTTTCCCCCAATTGTATGCTGTGCCTGCTGAAGCGATGTTAAGTCATTAGTTATTTATGTAGAGCACTTTGGCCAGGGAGATGTCTCCTTATAGCTCCCTATTTTGGGGATTCAAGTAAAATATTGAGTGGGATTATGTGTAAATATTTTGTGGGCATCGTTTTTAAATTGTCTACTGAATGTTGTGATTGTGCTCCCCTACTGATGTGTTAAGCAACGGTGTCACTTCTGCTTCTTTGTGCTTCGCCCAGTATGCAATATGTAAACCGTGAGGTGGAGAGATGGTGTGTCCCCCAAATGGCACCCTATTCCCTATATGGTGCACTACATTACCAGAGCCCTGGTCAAAAGTAGTGCACTATATAGGAAATAGGTTTCCATTTCAGATGCACCCATAGTTTGCCCTGAAGTCACACTAGTTGTCTGACATTAATTGCTCAATTTAATTGGCCTAAGACATGGCTCATATTGTGCTTCTGTTTGTGTTTAATTTCTTAAAAATGTTATATTTAATTTCCATTCCAATAAAAGTACTATTGGCGGATCTTAATTCAATCTTTGGACACTTTTCATTATGGGCAGAATCAAAAGGAAAAATTATATATAATAATTATTCTAGTTGATCAACTGCTGTATATTTCAAAATACATAATTTAGCCAAGCACAACCTAAGATAACTAGCTACAGAAGGCTATATTGCATCGGCTTCTGTTTCATACTCCAGGCAGACATTGTCCTAAAAGGGACACTTCAGGATTTTAAGGATTTGATAAAGGAGGCCCATTATCTACTTTCCCAAAGTCAGATGAACTCGTGGATACCATTTTTATGTCTCTGTGCCCAGTAAGAAGGAAGTTTGAGGTAGTTTCGTGAGCCAAAGCTAACTAGCGTTAGCACAGTAACTGGAGGTGTATGGTATCTCACTGCGCTAACGGTAGTTAGCAATTATGCTAGTGCTAGTTAGCAACTTCCTTCAAACTGCACGCCGAGATATGAGATATGATCTGAGTGATGAAGTACATAAAGGGCCTCATTGCCAAAGTCCTGAAGTATCACTTTAAACTGCACTAGGATCAGATTTTTCTGTGCCCCAATCCTGACCTCAACCATCAGGACTTGAACAGGCAGACCTGGCCCTACACCAGTGCTTGGCAGCATCCTCCTCCATCATCCACTGCACAGCTTACCTTCCCTACCACCTTTGTGGTGTGTTGGGAGTTTTTCTAGTGTCTCTCTAATGTTGTGCCTTCCAAGCCATAGTGACTAGCGAGTGGCAGCTTCCTCAGATAAGCACTCAGTGTGCTGTTTCTATAATTGCTTCTCTCAGCTTTGGCCCCAGCCGGGCTCTAAACTCAAATATTCATGATCGCCATGTGTGCTTAGTTGGTGTGAGGTTTAAAGATTGGAGGGGATTAAAGCGATAGAGCTGGAAAAAGGAACGGAGTCATTTGTCACCACGGCAAATACTTCATTACGCTATTCAGAAAGTTTCAGAAAGGTCCTTTTATATTTAACACATAATAATTTTTCCTTTTGATTCTGCTACATGACCATAATGAAAAGTGTCCAAAGATTGAATTAAGATCCGCCAATAGTACTTTTATTGGAATGGAAATTAAATATAAACATTTTAAGAAACTATTCACAATTAGGTAATAGCCCTCTCACTGAAGTGATGTGTGTTTTAAAAGTAATCCATTCAATACTGATTCATAGATTGATAACATGCTCTTCCATGTAGTAATCTGTTTGCGGAGATGTGACCGTTGCATCCAAGACCAATTGATTGAGCTGTTTAAGGAATAGCGTCATTAGAGAAGGGTCCATTTTCCCCAAAGACCATTAAGCCCAGTAATTTTTCCATGAAGATAGCGGTTTTATGCCAACAGAAATATGGGGATAAGTATTTGTCCAAAAAACAAAAATATATCCTGAGCTTTCTTATATCTCCTAGATATAGGACAGACACGTCACTTATTCCTTATGATTTAATGTTTGACTGTATTTTTTTGCCATTTATGAATGTGTTATTTAATGTGTTTCTATGGGCTACAGTATGCTAAACAAAAATATAAACGCAACATGCAACAATTTCAAAGATTTTACTCTGCTACATTTCATATAAGGAAGTCAGTCAATTGTAATAAATTAATTATGTCACGTCTGCTCCCCCTCCCTGGCGCTCGAGGTCGCCAGGCTGCTCATCCCTGCACAAACTGTCATTTTTAAATCAGATATTTGGAACAACACAAATAAATAATCATAACATTTAAAACTCTATAAATATAAAAAATACACTGCTCAAAAAAATAAAGGGAACACTTAAACAACACAATGTAACTCCAAGTCAATCACACTTCTGTGAAATCAAACTGTCCACTTAGGAAGCAACACTGATTGACAATACATTTCACATGCTGTTGTGCAAATGGAATAGACAACAGGTGGAAATTATAGGCAATTAGCAAGACACCCTCAATAAAGGAGTGGTTCTGCAGGTGGTGACCACAGACCACTTCTCAGTTCCTATGCTTCCTGGCTGATGTTTTGGTCACTTTTGAATGCTGGCGGTGCTTTCACTCTAGTGGTAGCATGAGACGGAGTCTACAACCCACACAAGTGGCTCAGGTAGTGCAGCTCATCCAGGATGGCACATCAATGTGAGCTGTGGCAAGAAGGTTTGCTGTGTCTGTCAACGTAGTGTCCAGAGCATGGAGGCGCTACCAGGAAACAGGCGGGTACATCATGAGACGTGGAGGAGGCCGTAGGAGGGCAACAACCCAGCAGCAGGACCGCTACATCCGCCTTTGTGCAAGGAGGAGCAGGAGGAGCACTGCCAGAGCCCTGCAAAATGACCTCCAGCTGGCCACAAATGTGCATGTGTCTGCTCAAACGGTCAGAAACAGACTCCATGAGGGTGGTATGAAGGCCCGACGTCCACAGGTGGGGGTTGTGCTTACAGCCCAACACCGTGCAGGTCGTTTGGCATTTGCCAGAGAACACCAAGATTGGCAAATTCGCCACTGGCGCCCTGTGCTCTTCACAGATGAAAGCAGGTTCACACTGAGCACATGTGACAAACGTGACAGAGTCTGGAGACGCCATGGAGAACGTTCTGGTGCCTGCAACATCCTCCAGCAAGACCAGTTTGGCGGTGAGTCAGTCATGGTGTGGGGTGGCATTTCTTTGGGGGGCCGCACAGCCCTCCATGTGCTCGCCAGAGGTAGCCTGACTGCCATTAGGTACCGAGATGAGATCCTCAGACCCCTTGTGAGACCATATGCTGGTGCGGTTGGCCCTGGGTTCCTCCTAATGCAAGACAATGCTAGACCTCATGTGGCTGGAGTGTGTCAGCAGTTCCTGCAAGAGGAAGGCATTGATGCTATGGACTGGCCTGCCCGTTCCCCAGACCTGAATCCAATTGAGTACATCTGGGACATCATGTCTCGCTCCATGCTTTAGTCCAGGTCTGGGAGAAGATCCCTCAGGAGACCATCCGCCACCTCATCAGGAGCATGCCCAGGCGTTGTAGGGAGGTCATACAGGCACGTGGAGGCCACACACACTACTGAGCCTCATTTTGACTTGTTTTAAGGACATTACATCAAAGTTGGATCAGCCTGTAGTGTGGTTTTCCACTTTCATTTTGAGTGTGACTCCAAATCCAGACCTCCATGGGTTGATAAATTTGATTTCCATTGATCATTTTTGTATGATTTTGTTGTCAGCACATTCAACTATGTAAATAAAAAAGTATTTAATAAGAATATTTCATTAATTCAGATCTAGGATGTGTTATTTTAGTGTTCCCTTAATTTTTTTGAGCTGTGTATATACAAAAATAAGACTCATAAATATCAAAAAGAAGTAACAAAGACAGAAACAAATGTGTGTTGATTTGGCACTCGAGCATCAATACATTACCCATCCCCCAACACTGTTAACCAAGTGTCAAGACTAAACCAATTCACCTTGGTGGTGTGCAGACTGATTTTATATTATTCGCAATGATTTTGCACAAACCAGAAGAAATGCAACAATATGTATGTGAAACTATATATTCACAGACCTTCCCAGCAGTAGCCTGCCTAGCTCACAAACTAGAATCAGGGTGCCCTGTCCGACAAGGTTAATTGATCCACAGTCCCACATGGTGACATGATACCATTGAAGTGATGTGCAAATGAGCGATAGAAAACCGATCGCACAAATGTCACCATTCCAAATAATTTTGTGCGGGTGCCTCGTGCCGCCCCCGGCAAGATGCCGCCCTGGGTGGCTGCCTATGTCGCCTATACCTAAATCCGCCACTGGTTACGTGCACCAGCGCTTCATCGGACTCCCCTGGACTCATTATTGATTGCCTCCCATATATCTGTCACTTCCTCAGTTTCATTCCTGTGTCTGCATTGATGTTTTGTTTCTCTTGTCCAGGCGCTGTTCTTGTTTAGTTTCATGTCTATTTATTATTAATTCCTCACCCTGTACTTGCTTCCCGTCTCCCAGCGTCTGGTTACGGAACCGTTACAGAAAGCAGACACCACAATTGGAAGCATCAATTATTTTTCTTGTGTTTTTTTTGTTGGTGATGTTGGGTCCGGGTGCCGCTGCCGAAGCAACCGGGCATGCTTCAGCCGGTTCGTCGGGCTCCCGCGCCTTGGCCGGCTCGTCGGGCGCCCGCACCTCGTCGGGCTCCGGCGCCTCGGCCGGCCCATCATGCTCGCCCAGGTAGGACGCCAGGTGGCGCCACTAGAGGGGGGTACTGTCACGTCTGCTCCCACTTCCCCTCTAGCGCTCGAGGTCGCCAGGCTGCTCATCATTGCGCACACCTGTCACCATCGTTATGCGCGCTTCATTGGACTCACCTGGACTCCATCATGTCATTGATTGTCTCCCCTATATCTGTCACCTGCTCCTGCTTCATGTCTACAAACGTGAGTGCCACGGGGCGGTAATCATTCAGGCAGGTTACTTTCACTTCCTCGGGCACAGGGTCTATGGTGGTCTGCTTGAAACATGTAGGATTTACAGACTTGGGAGAGGTTGAAAATGTCAGTGAAGACACTTGCCAGTTGGTCCGCGCATGCTTTGAGTACACATCCTGGTAATCCATCTGGCCCAGCGGCTTTGTGAATGTTGACCTGTTTAAAGGTTTTGTTCACATCGGCTACCGAGAGTGTTATCACACAGTCATCCAGAACAGCTGGTGCTCTCATGCATGCTTCAGTGTTACTTGCCTCGAAGCGAGCATAAAAGATATTTGGCTCATCTGGTAGGCTCGTGTCACTGGGCAGCTGGGTCTGTGTTTCCCTTTGTAGTCCGTAATAGTTTTCAAGCCCTGCCACATCTGACGAGCGTCAGAGCCGGTGTAGTAGGATTCAATCTTAATCCTGTATTGACGCTTTGCTTGTTTGATGGTTTGTCTGAGGGCATAGCGGGAGTTCTTATAATCGTCCGGATTAGTCTCCCACTCCTTGAAAGCGGCAGCTCTAGCCTTTAGCTTGATGCGGATGTTGCCTGTAATCCATGGCTTCTGGTTGGGATATGTACGTACAGTCACTGTGGGGACGACGTCATCGATGCACTTATTGATGAAGCCGATGACTGAGGTGGTGTATTCCTCAATGCCACTGGATGAATCCCGGGACATATTCCAGTCTGTGCTAGAAAAACAGTCCTGGAGCTTAGCTACATCTGACCACTTCCATTTTGAGCAGGTCACTGGTACTTCTTGCTTTAGTTTTTGCTTGTAAGCAGGAATCAGGAGGATAGAATTATGGTCAGATTTCCCAAATGAAGGGCGGGGGAGAGCTTTGTATGCATCTCTGTGTGTGGAGTAAAGGTGGTCTAGGATTTTTTTCCCCTTGGTTGCACATGTGACATGCTTGTAAAAATGTGGTAAAACTGATTTAAGTTTGCCTGCATTAAAGTCCATGGCCACTAGGAGCGCCGCTCCTGGGTGAGCATTTTCTTCTTCGCTTATGGCCTTATAGAGTTGTTTGAGAGCGGTCTTAGTGCCAGCTTTGGTTTGTGATGGTAAATAGATGGTTACGAATAATACAGATGAGAACTCTCTTGTTAGATAATGTGGTCTGCAACTTTACAAAAGGTATTCTACCTCAGGTGAGCAACACCTCAATACTTCTTTAATATTAGACATTGCGCACCAGTTGTTACTGATAAAAAGACACACACCCCCACCCCTCGTCTTACCTGAGGTAGCGTCTCTGTTCTGCCGGTGCATGGAAAATCCCGCTAGGTGAAACATAAGATGTTGCAGTTTTTAATGTCCTGTTGGTAGGATAACTTAACTTAACTTCATAAATTTTTCAATGATTGCACGTTAGCAAGAAGTATGGAAGGCATTGGGAGTTTACTTGCTTGCCTACGGATTCTCAGAAGGATCCCTGATCTGCGTCCCCTTTTCCAGCGTCTTTTCTTCACGCAAAAGCCGTGGATCTGTTCCAGTGAAAGCAGGATATCCTTCTCGTCGGACATGTTAAAGGAAAAGATTTCTTCCAGTCCGCGTTGAGTAATCGCTTTTCTGATGTCCAGAAGTAATTTTCGGTCATAAGAGATGGTAGCAACGACATTATGTATACAATATGTAAAAAAGTTAAGTTACACAAAACACAATTTAAAAAAAGATAGATAGCACAATGTTTGGGAGAATGTAAAACGTCAGCCATGTTCTTCGGCGCCATCTTTTTTTTCACAAGGTGTACCTGTGTAATGATCATGCTGTTTAATCAGCTTCTTGATATGTCACACTTGTCAAGTGGCTGGATTATATTGGCTAGTGTGTAATGCTCACTAACAGGGATGTAAACACATTTGTGCACAAAATTTGAGATAAGCTTTAAGTGCATATGGAACTTTTCTAGGATCTTTTATTTCAGCTCATAAAACATGGGGCCAACATTTAACATGTTGCGTTTATATTTTTGTTCATTTTAGTAAAGGTTGAAAGGATCCTAAAATTGTTTTAGAGGTTCATCTTTGGGCTAGGTGTCCCGCTAGCGGGATAATTCCGACAACATCCGGTGAAATTGGAGAGCGCCAAATTCAAATGACAAAATAGTCATATTAAACATTCATGAACATACAAGTGTCTTACATCATTTAAAAGCGTAACTTCTTGTTAATCCAACTACATTGTCAGATTTCAAAAAGGCTTTACGGCGAAAGCATACCATGAGATTATCTGAGGACAGTGCCCCACATCAAAATACCTTTTGAACCAGCACCGGCTTCACAAAAAACACAAATAGCGATAAAATAAATCACTTACCTTTAAAGATCTTCCTCTGTTTGCAATCCCAAGGGTCCCAGCTACACAATGAATGTTTGTTTTGTTCGACTTCTTTGTATCCAAAAAAGTCTGTTTAGTTGGTGTCATTGATTTCGGTAATCCACTCCTTCAACATGCATACAAAGGAATCCAAAAAGCTACTGGTAAACTTCGTCCAAACAAGTGAAACAATGTTTCTATGCAATCCTCAGGTACCCTAATATGTAAATAAATGATCATATTTCAGACAGAAAGAACGGTGTCCAATAGGAAAGGAAAATAACGAAGAGTGCACCCTCATTCATGCGCGCCAAAAGCCTACCTTTCCCGATGACAACACCTTGGATAAACTACAACTACTCGTTTGTTTTTCAAGAAACAAGCCTGAAACCCAGTATAAAGACTGTTGACATCTAGTGGAAGCCATAGCTTGTGCAATCTGGGAGGAATTTCGATATATAGACCCATAGACTTCCATTGGAATGGTCTATGACCTCCAAAGAAAAAAAAAGTCTGGATGGATTTTCCTCAGGTTTTCGCCTAACAGTTTTAGAAACTTCAAGGTATTTTCTATCTAATTCTACCATTATATGCATATTCTAGCCTCTGGGCCTGAGTAACAGGCAGTTTACTTTGGGCATGTCAGTCAGGCAGAGATTCAGTATACTGCCCCATAACCAGAAGAAGTTTTAAAACTATAATCTGGGGTTTATATCCATAAGTGTCTCTTCGGTGTGCAAATTATGACTCAGTCCCAGCTTTTAAAGTAAACATTTACTTTGAAATAGTTCCTGTTAAAAAAGCTAACAGCATACTTGAAGTGTGTCTGAAAGTGGATCAACAGCGATGTGTCAGGGTGTAACATCAGCGCTCCATTATTGGACGGTTTAGATTGAGCGGTGTTGTTTTTCATTATTTACCATGCAACTGCAGTACTGCTAGAGTTTGGACTTCTGTTTTGAAGCCAGAGGATGAGTCCGAGTTGTATTTCCCTGTAACAAATAATTCTTCATTTTTTGTTATTAAAACTGATGATTGTTTATTTTCCATTAAAAGTACTGATGATGGGTGTATTGTTGCATGTATGCGTTGTATGCATGTGCTTACTGTAACTGTCACTCTGATATTGGCTGTCACTACTTTCCACGCCGTTGCGGGACAACAGTGCTTGCCAGGCGGCAGCGAAGGACACTGTCCCGGTGTTGTTGCCGTTTATGACCTCACCATTGAGTACACAGTATCAAGGTGATCTACATGGTTATCAATATTAGTTATTACTTGTGTAGGTTTAGGAGATTTTTTGTTGACCAGGGGAGTGTTTTTCTACGCTCTGCTGACAAGTATTTTTTCTCAGCTGATACAGAAGAAATAAAGGCCTAGTGTACTAATTTGGTAGCATATATTTATATATACAGTACCAGTCAGTACCAAGGTTTGGACACCCCTACCGGTACTCATTCCAATGTTATTCTTTATTTTTACTATTTTCTACATTGTAGAATAATGGTGAAGACATCAAAACTATGAAATAACACATGGATTCATGTAGTGACCAAAAAAGTCTTAAACAAATCAAAATACATTTGAGATTCTTCAAAGTAGCAACCCTTTGCCTTGGTGACAGCTTTGCAAACTCTTGGCATTCTCCCAACCAGCTTCACGAGGAATGCTTTTCCAACAGTTTTGAAGGAGTTCCCACATTTATTTGTAATTATTTCTCCATTTATCAGGGGGTCCTGCATCATCCCTACTTCCTGCGGCTATGGGCAGCTAGCCTACTTTAAATAATATAATGGGAGGGGATACAACTGCCTAATGGGAGGCACTTCTGGTTGGCAGGCACCTCCATACAACACCGGTGCACTGGTCACCATGTTAGCTACCACCGGCGACACCGTGATACAGATGCCCAGTGGAAAACAACTCAGGTCGGCAGATACCGCCATACAACACCCAAGCCTGACCTATATTAGCTAACGCAACCGCCACTAGTCTACGGTCATGGTTAGAAGGGATACAGCTTTTGTCAAAAGTAACACAAAAAAAGAAGCATTTTAGTTAACACCAACCTTTTTCCTAACCTTAACCTAATTCTCATGACCTGCTACGTTAACTTTTCGTAGCAGGTTGGAGTAATTAAATAAAAGTAAAATCTGACGTTAATTTGACAAACGCTGGATCCCTTCTTATAGACTTGTCGTGCAGCCCAATCAGTCATGCAAAACGGTTGAGTGGCAACAAATCTGCTCAGTTTAGCTGTTTCGCTTTCCATACATGTATATGTATGTATATATTTTTTAAAGCCCTAGGGATATAATTATTGTTTGGACAAGCTTATTTTACTGTTATGTATAGATTTTTTTTTCACTCTTATGCAATGCGCATTGCAGAGAACACCGGAAGAAGAATGATCACTGAATTATCACAGTGAATTATTATAATGTTTGTTTATGTGTCAATCAATCCCATAAGGGATGGGTTGCCAACTGGTTAATTCGTACACCCACGTGTTTATTTATACCGTACATAGTTGTAACACCAGGGGGCAGCAAAAACAGGATTAATGTGTACCTTTGTGTGTTACCTTGAAGCTTGAAGTTTTGCTTGAATTTTAGATTTTATAACCAAAGCATGAGGTTTGTTAATATCAAGCTTTTGATTGTGCATGTGTGTGTTCTAATTTAGATTGACACTTTTTTAGATCGGCTCAGAAAGACGGTCTCATTAGGTCACCCTTTACTCTGTCATTGGTGTTTGTGAAATAACGATTCTGTGTATTTGGGTTTGGGTACTGCTATCATCTGTCATTTGTGCTTCTGCCTTCAATTAAGTGTCAGTCAGCAAATATGAATGGGGCTTATTTATATCAGTTGCTCACGATGACAAGAAAAGACTGCATCTGATCTGAGGACGAATGGAAAGATCTCACTGTTACTGTGTCCCAAATGGCATCTTACTCCCTATATAGTGCACTACTTTTAACCAGGGCCCAAGGCCAGCAGCATACCACCCTCTATCCCACTGCTGGCTTGCTTCTGAAGCTAAGCAGGGTTGGTCCTGGTTATTCACTAGACGGGAGTCCAGATGCTGCTGGAAGTTGTGTTGGAGGTCCAGTAGGAGGCACTCTTTCCTCTGGTCTAAAATAAAATATCCCAATGCCCCAGGGAAGTGATTGGGGACATTGCCCTGTGTAGGGTGGGATGTTAAACAGGTGTCCTGACTCTCTGTGGTCACTAAAGATCCCATGGCACTTATTGTAAGAGTAGGGGTGTTAACCCGGATGTCCTGGCTAAATTCCCAATCTGGCCCTCACCATCATGGTCACCTAATCATCCCCAGCTTACAATTGGCTCATTTATCCCCTGTAACTATTCCCCAGGTCGTTGCTGTAAATGAGAATGTGTTCTTAGTCAACTAACCTGGTAAAATAAGGGTTAAATAAATAGGGGGGTGGGTTGGTGTGTGTCTCCTGGGCACTCAGCTGTTTGTCTGTAAGTGCAGAGTTATGTTGTGTTGTGATCAGGCTGTCTGTAGATATGATGCCATGTGGCACGTCTCCTCTCTGTCCCACTCCCTAGTCAATTCCTATAGGATTAGTGATTTTTCCAATAGGATTTTGTTTCTCCTCTATTGGAATCCTATATTTTTTCCTATTGTAAATCAAAAGTAATCCTATTGGAATCTACTTATTTTGCTATTGTATATCAAAAGCAATTTGATTGGATCCCATCAGTTTTTGATTTCTTGTTGCATTTTGTCAACCCAATCAGAATTCTATTATAACTTTTCTCTCAATTGAATCCATTAAATTATAGTTCCAGCACGATACAACAACATTATTTACAACATTTTCAGTGATCGAAAACAACAGTTCTATATTCATTTCTGTTTTATTCACCTGTTAGAAAGCCTGTCCCTTTAAGAGTGACTGACGTCACAGCTAGCGCGAGCTTGCAGTGTTAAATAGCCTAACTATATAAGTCAGCTTGCAACCTGTGGCTGTGCAGAGAGTCTCCGGTAAGTGTTTACAGTAGTTGTTTCCTGACAAAGTTGTCAATGCTACCATACCCCGGTCAAAGGCACTTAAATCTTTTGTCTTGCCCATTCACCCTCTGAATGGCACACACAATCCATGTCTGAATTGTCTCAAGGCTTAAAAATCCTTTAACCTGTCTCCTCTCCTTCATCTAAACCAGGAATGGGCAACTTTGATGGGGGTGGGGGCCCTTAAAAAAAGTGGAACTCATCATGAGGGGCCACAGTGGTTTTGAGTACCTCTTCATTTACCTCAATAAACCTTTCCAATTCAATGTTATGACTTTGGCCTTTAAAAGTGACGTTATTTTTATTGGAGCACTGATACAGTACATTCCATGTCAAGTGTTTAGCATACAGTTGCAGTTGGAAGTTTACATACACCTTAGCCAAATGCATTTAAACTCAGTTTTTCACAATTCATGACATTTAATCCCAGTAAAAATTCCCTGTTTTAGGTCAGTTAGGATCACCCCTTTATTTGAAGAATGTGAAATGTCAGAATAATAGTAGAAAAAATGATTTATTTCAGCTTTTATTTATTTCATCACATTCCCAGTGGGTCAGAAGTTTACATACACTCAATTAGTATTTGGTAGCATTGCCTTTAAAATTGTTTAACTTGGTTCAAACGTTTTGGGCAGCCTTCCACAAGCTTCCCAGAATATGTTTTGGCTCATTTGGCCCAGACACTTTGGCCCATTTCTCCTGACAGAGCTGGTGTAATTGAGTCAGGTTGGTAGGCCTCCATGCTCGCACACGATTTTTCAGTTCTGCCCACAAATGTTCTATAGGATTGAGATCAGGACATTGTGATGGCCACTCCAATACCTTGACTTTGTTGTCCTTAAGCCATTTTGCCACAACTTTGGAAGTATGGTCATTGTCCACTTGGAAGACCCATTTGCAACCAAGCTTTAACTTCCTGACTGATGTCTTGGGATGTTGCTTCAACATATCCACATAATTTTCCTGCCTCATGGTGCCTTCTATTTTGTGAAGTGCACCAGTCCCTCCTGCAGCAAAGCACCCCCACAACATGATGCTGCTATCTCCGTGCTTCACGGTTGGGATGGTGTTCTTCGGCTTGCAAGCCTCCCCCTTTTTCCTCCAAACATAACAATGGTCATTATGGCCAAACAGTTCATCAGACCAGAGGACATTTCTCCCAAAAGTACGATCTTTGTCCCCATGTGCAGTTGCAAACCGTAGTCTGGCTTTTTTATGGCGGTTTTGGAGCAGTGCCTTCTTCCTTGCTGAACGGCCTTTCAGGTTATGTCGACATAGGACTCGTTTTACTGTGGATATAGATACTTTTGTACCTGTTTCCTCCAGCATTTTCACAAGGTCCGTTGCTGTTGTTCTGGGATTGATTTGCACTTTTCGCACCAAAGTACGTTCATCTCTAGGAGACAGAACACGTCTCCTTCCTGAGCAGGATTACAGTTGCGTGGTCCCATGGTGTTTACACTTGCGTACTATTGTTTGTACAGATGAACGTGTTACCTTCAAGCATTTGGAAATTGCTCCCAAGGATGAACCAGACTTGTGGAGGCCTACAAAATGTTTCTGAAGTCTTGGCTGATTTCTTTTGATTTTCCCATGATGTCAAGCAAAGAGGCACTGAGTTTGAAGGTAGGCCTTGAAATACATCCACAGGTACACCTCCAATTGACTCAAATTATGTCCATTAGCTTATCAGAAGCTTCTAAAGCTATGACATCATTTTCTGGAATTTTCCAAGCTATTTAAAGGCACAGTCAACTTAGTGTATGTAAACTTCTGACGCACTGGAATTGTGATACAGTGAGTTATAAGTGAAATAATCTGTCTGTAAACAATTGTTGAAAAATTACTTGTGTCATGCACAAAGTAGATGTCCTAACCGACTTGCCAAAACTATAGTTTGTTAACAAGAAATTTGTGTGGTTGAATTTTAATGACTCCAAGCAAAGTGTAAGACTTCAGCTGTATGTCGTATGTATTTGGATTGCTTCAGAACAGAAGAGTAGGAATGTCAGTCAGATCACACATGATACAAGTCAGTATTTGACGTTCATCCATGTCTGAGGACGTTGGGAGAAGATGTGCAAACCGGCCACTAGGGGCAACAGTGATAGCTGTTACCTTCAAGTAGACTTCGGTTTTGCTCGGCCGGTGTGGACGTAAGCATCTACCTCTGGTTCCAAAGTTTGCATTTTCAAATCCAGCAATACAAATCCAGTATTTATTTAAATGTTATTATTTTTCTGCCTATCCCAAACTCTTACCTTAAGAATTCTGAGTGTATGCCTAAACTTAACCTTAAAATGACCTTAAAATTAAACACTTCTAAACTTGACATTTGTAACAACTTTGAAATTTGAGGTTTACGAAACATGGACGAACATATAATTCCGACGTGAGACTGTGAGAGCTTGTAGGGAATGTAACATTAAGCATTATTAAGGCCTTGCAGCATTTCTGGAGTCACTAAACCCCAGTTGTGGATTTAATCTGGTTTCAACACAGCCCCTCGTCTGTCTCAGCATTTCTTCATCTGCCAAAAACAGAAACCTTCTGCCTGGAGAGTAATCTCTAATTAGAACTCTTATCAGTTCGTGATGGGATGGACAGCACGATGTAAGAACATACAACTTTACTATGGAACTTTACTTCTGGAAGCTTCTAATTGTTGCCTGGAAGGGAATTCGGGAGTTTCCACAAGCTGTCAGTAAGCCCCTTGCTAGGAAATTGGGCTCTGAAAGATCTATGAAGACACCCACAGAAATAAGTTACCCTCCAAGAATATCCAGCCCCTTTTCCACATACCCACTGAAAAAGTCAAATACTTCCCCTTGCTAAAAGTGGTGCTCTGAGTTTCAAAGTGCAAGTACAGTTGAACTGAAATAAAATAAATATTCCATATGCACAAAAATGTTAATATCTCTGAAATTTCGTGCACAAATGTGTTTACTTCCCTGTTAGTGAGCATTTTTCACCTGCCAAGATAATCCGTCTACCTAACAGGTGTGGCATATCAAGAACCTGATTAAACAGCATGACCATTACTCGTGATGCACTGATATTACATTTTTGGCCGATACCGATACCTCAATATTTTCCTTGCCAAATTAAAAACGATACCTATAACCAATTTTTTAAATGTTAGTGGCCTTTTAAGCATTCTAGTACAGTTATATAGTTAACACACACATGGACACAGCGATCTAAGGCACAGTTCAAGAGGCGTCACTACAGTCCCTGGTTCGAATCCAGGCTGTATCACATCCGGCCGTGATTGGGAGTCCCATAGGGCGGCGCACAATTGGCCCAGCATCGTCCGGGTTTGGCCAGGGTAGGCCGTCATTGTAAGTAAGTATATGTTCTTAACTGACTTGCCTAGTTAAATAAAAGGTTACACACACACACACCACACTAAATCAAATCAAATGTATTTATATAACCCTTCTTACATCAGCTGATATATCAAAGTGCTGTACAGAAACCCAGCCTAAAACCCCAAAACAGCAAGCAATGCAGGTGTAGAAGCACAGTGGCTAGGAAAAACTCCATAGAAAGGCCAAAACCTAGGAAGAAACCTAGAGAGGAACCAGTCTATGAGGGGTGGCCAGTCCTCTTCTGGCGGTGCCGGATGGAGATTATAACAGAACATTGCCAAGATCTTCAAATGTTCATAAATGTTCAAATAATAATAATCACTGAGGTTGTCAGGGGTGCAACAGGTCAGCACCTCAGGAGTAAATGTCAGTTGGCTTTTCATAGTCGATCATTGAGAGTATCTCTACCGCACCTGCTGTCTCTAGTGAGTTGACAGGTAGCACGTCCGGTGAACAGGTCAGCCATAGCCGCAGGCAGAACAGTTGAAACTGGAGTAGCAGCACGGCCAGGTGGACTGGGGACAGCAAGGAGTCATCATGCCAGATAGTCCTGAGGCATGGTCCTAGGGCTCAGGTCCTCCAAGAGAGATAAATAAAGAGAGAATTAGAGAGAGCATACTTAAATTCACACAGGACACCGGATAAGACAGGAGAAATACTCCAGATATAACAGACCGACCCTAGCCCGCCGACACATAAACTACTGCAGCATAAATACTGGAGGCTGAGACAGGAAGGGTCAGGAGACACTGTGGCCCCATCCGATGATACCCCCCCCCCCGGACAGGGCCAAAGAGGCAGGATATACCCCACACTACACTGACCAAAAAGTTATTTTGTTGGCATTTACATATCAACTCAAATCAAAGTTTATTTGTCATGTGCGCAGAATACAACAGGTGTTGACCTTACAGTGAAATGCTTACTTACAGGCTCAAACCAATAGTGCGAAAAAAAGGTGTGTGTGTGGGTAAGTAAAGAAGTAAAAAGACATTTGAATAGCAAGGCTATATACAGACACCGGTTAGTCAGACTTATTGAGGTAGTATGTACATGTAGGTATGGACCTCTTGCGACGAGCAAACCCGTATCCGGGAGCATAATCATAGCCTCAAATGCATTACCATAACGCAACTTTTCCTATTCATGAAAATCGCAAATGAAATGAAATAAATATATTCAAACATAAACTTAGCCTTTTGTTAACAACACTGTCATCTCAGATTTTCTAAATATGCGTTACAGCCAACGCTAGACAAGCATTTGTGTAAGTTTATCATGGCATAATGCTATGCTAGGCTCTGCTGGCAGCAGGCAACATTTTCACATAAATAAGAAAAGCAACCAAATTAAATCATTTACCTTTGAAGAACATCAGATGCTTTCACTCAGGAGACTTCCAGTTAGATAGCAAATGTTCCTTTTTTCCCAAAATAATATTTTTGTTGGCGAAAAAGCTCCCGTTTCTTCATCATGCTTGGCTGAGAAATCGACAGAAAAATGCTTCAACTATAACGCCAAACTTTTTTCAAAATTTGCTCCATAATATCGACAGAAACACGGCAAACGTTGTTTAGGATCCATCCTCAAGGTGTTTTTAACATATATTTTCGATAATATATCCGTCGAGGCAATTGGTTTCTCATAAGAAGCAATTGGAAAAATGGCTACCTCAGTATTTTACGCAAGGTTTTCTCCGGGAGACACCATGTGACCACTCGCTAAATATGGTCCATTACAGCTATTGTCCAAAAACGTAAGCTCATTCGTAGATCATTCATAGCCATATAAGGAGTCATTGGCATGAGGTGGTTTCAAATGATGCGGCACTTCCTGGTTGTATTTTTATCTGGGTTTCGCCTATAACATCAGTTCTGTGGCACTCACAGACAATATCTTTGCAGTTTTGGAAACGTCAGAGTGTGTCCTTTCCAAAGCTGTCAATTATCTGCATAGTCGAGCATCTTTTCGTGACAAAATATCTTGCTTAAAACGGGAACGTTTTTCATCCAAAAATGAAATACTGCCCCCAAAGTTTCAAGAGGTTAAAGGGACTATGCATATATGATGAACCGAGAGTAGCAGTAGCGTAAAAAGAGGGGTTGGCAGGTGGTGGGACACAATGCAGATAGCCCGGTTAGCCAATGTGCGGGAACACTGGTTGGTCGGGCCAATTGAGGTAGTATGTACATGAATGTATAGTTAAAGTGACTATGCATATATGATAAACAGAGAGTAGCAGCAGCGTAAAAGAGGGGTTGTGGGGGGGGGCTAAACACAATGCAAATAGTTTGGGGAACCATTTGGTT
This sequence comes from Oncorhynchus kisutch, assembly GCF_002021735.2. NCBI lineage: Eukaryota > Metazoa > Chordata > Actinopteri > Salmoniformes > Salmonidae > Oncorhynchus > Oncorhynchus kisutch. The sequence continues at coordinate 24,302,896 of NC_034196.2, read as the reverse complement.
ACCTGTTCAGGAGTGTTATGGCTTGGGGGTAAAAACTGTTGAGAATCCTTTTTGTCCTAGACTTGGCACTCCGGTACCGCTTGCCATGCGGTAGTAGAGAGAACAGTCTAGGACGGGGGTGACTGGGGTCTTTGACAATTTTTAGGGCATTCCTCTGACACTGCCTGGTGTAGAGGTCCTGGATGGCAGGCAGCTTTGCCCCAGTGATGTGCTGGGCCGTACGCACTACCCTCTGAAGTGCCTTGCAGTCGGAGGCCGAACAATTGCCGTACCAGGCAGTGATGCAACCAGTCCGGATGCTCTCGATGTTGCAGCTGTAGAACCTTTTGAGGATCTCAGGACCCATGCCAAATCTTTTTAGTTTCCTGAGGGGGAATAGGCTTTGTTGTGCCCTCTTCACAACTGTCTTGGTGTGTTTGGACCATTCTAGTTTGTTGTTGATGTGGACACCAAGGAACTTGAAGCTCTCAACCTGCTCCACTACAGCCCCGTCGATGAGAATGGGGGCATGCTCGATGCTCCTTTTCCTGTAGTCCACAATCATCTCCTTAGTCTTGGTTACGTTGAGGGATAGGTTGTTATTCTGGCACCACCCGGCCAGGTCTCTGACTTCCTCCCTATAGGCTATCTCGTCTTTGTTGGTGGTCAGACCTACCACTGTTGTGTCGTCTGCCAACTTAACTTCTTATGGGCAGGTGGGATGGTAGCGTCCCACCTGGCCAACATTCGGTGAAATTGCAGAGTTCGAAATTCAAACTACAGAATTATAAATATTTAACTTTCATAAAATCACAACTGTAATACATAAAAATAAAGCTTAACTTCTTGTTAATCCAGCCGCTGCATCAGATTTCAAAAAGGCCTTACGGCGAAAGCACACCATTCGATTATCTGAGGACAGCGCCCCGCATACAAATGCATGAAAAACATATTTCAACCAGGCAGATGCGACATGAAAGTCAGAAAGAGCGATATAATAAATGCCTTACCTTTGATGATCTAATTCTCCTTGGCACTCCAAAAGGTCCCAGATACATCACAAATGGTCCTTTTGTTCGATAATGTCCTTCTTTATATCCATAAAAACTCAGTTTAGCTGGCGCCCTTCAGTCAATAATCCACCAGGTTTCCCTTCAACCAAATTCAATACAAAATGAATCCAAAAATGTTAGCCAGCCTGCCAGCTTAGTGGAGTCTGCCACTAGCACAGTCAGTGTAGTCAGCTCAGCTATCCCCATTGAGACTGTGTCTGTGCCTCAACCTAGGTTGGGCAGAACTTAACATGGCGGTGTTCGCCATCTCACTAGAATAAAGACCTCCTCCATTCCTGACATTATTGAAAGAGATTGTGTTGTCTCACATCTCAAAATAGGGCTACTTAATGTTAGATCCCTCACTTCAAAGGCAGTTATAGTCAATTAACTAATCGCTGATCATAATCTTGATGTGATTGGCCTGACTGAAACATTGCTTAAGCCTGATGAATTTACTGTGTTAAAGGAGGCCTCACCTCCTGGTTACACAAGTGACCATATCCCCCATGCATCCCGCAAAGGCGGAGGTGTTGCTAACATTTACGATAGCAAATGTCAATTTACAAAAAAAGGGGGGACTTTACCTAGCAGGGTCTTGTAGATGACATGGAGCCAGTGGGTTTGGCGACGAGTATGAAGCGAGGGCCAGCCAATGAGAGCGAACAGGTCGCAATGGTGGGTAGTATATGGGGCTTTGGTGACAAAACGGATGGCACTGTGATAGACTGCATCCAATTTGTTGAGTAGGGTATTGGAGGCTATTTTGTAAATGACATCGCCAAAGTCGAGGATCGGTAGGATGGTCAGTTTTAAAAGCGTATGTTTGGCAGCATGAGTGATGGTTGCTTTGTTGCGAAATAGGGAGCCAATTCTAGATTTAACTTTGGATTGGAGATGTTTGATGTGGGTCTGGAAGGAGAGTTTACAGTCTAACCAGACACCTAGGTATTTGTAGTTGTCCACGTATTCTAAGTCAGAACCGTCCAGAGTAGTGATGTTGGACAGGCGGGCAGGTGCAGGCAGCGATCGGTTGAAGAGCATGCATTTGGTTTTACTTGTATTTAAGAGCAATCGGAGGCCATGGAAGGAGAGTTGTATGGCATTGAAGCTTGCCTGGAGGGTTGTTAACAGTGTCCAAAGATGGGCCAGAAGTATACAGAATGGTGTCGTCTGCGTAGAGACTCACCAGCAGCAAGAGCGACATCATTGATGTATACAGAGAAGAGAGTATGTCCAAGAATTGAACCCTGTGGCACCCCTATAGAGACTGCCAGAGGTCCGGACAACAGACCCTCCGATTTGTCACACTGAACTCTATCAGAGAAGTAGTTGGTGAACCAGGCGAGGCAGTCATTTGAGAAACCAAGGCTGTCGAGTCTGCCTATGAGGATGTGGTGATTGACAGAGTCGAAAGCCTTGGCCAGATCAATGAATACGGCTGCACAGTAATGTTTCTTATCGATGGCGGTTAAGATATCGTTTAGGACCTTGAGCGTGGCTGAGGTGCACCCATGACCAGCTCTGAAACCAGATTGCATAGCAGAGAGGGTATGGTGAGATTTGAAATGGTCGGTAATCTGTTTGTTGACTTGGCTTTTGAAGACCTTAGAAAGGCAGGGTAGGATAGATATAGGTCTGTAGCAGTTTGGGTCAAGAATGTTCCCCCCTTTGAAGAGGGGGATGACCGCAGCTGCTTTCCAATCTTTGGGAATCTCAGATGACACGAAAGAGAGGTTGAACAGGCTAGTAATAGGGGTGGCAACAATTTCGGCAGATAATTTTAGAAAGAAAGGGTCCAGATTGTCTAGCCCGGCTGATTTGTAGGGGTCCAGATTTTGCAGCTCTTTCAGAACATCAGCTGACTGGATTTGGGAGAAGAAGAAATGGGGAAGGCTTGGGCGAGTTGCTTTGGGGGGTGCAGTGCTGTTGACCGGGGTAGGGGTAGCCAGGTGGAAAGCATGGCCAGCCGTAGAAAAATGCTTATTGAAATTCTCAATTATGGTGGATTTATCAGTGGTGACAGTGTTTCCTATCTTCAGTGCAGTGGGCAGCTGGGAGGAGGTGTTCTTATTCTCCATGGACTTTACAGTGTCCCAGAACTTTTTTGAATTAGTGTTGCAGGAAGCTAATTTCTGCTTGAAAAAGCTAGCCTTGGCTTTTCTAACTGCCTGTGTATAATGGTTTCTAGCTTCCCTGAAAAGCTGCATATCACAGGGGCTGTTCGATGCTAATGCAGAACACCATAGGATGTTTTTGTGTTGGTTAACGGCAGTCAGGTCTGGGGAGAACCAAGGGCTATATCTGTTCCTGGTTCTACATTTCTTGAATGGGGCATGCTTATTTATTTAAGATGATTAGGAAGGCATTTTTTAAATAACCAGGCATCCTCTACTGATGGGATGAGATCAATATCCTTCCAGGATACCCCGGCCAGGTTGATTAGAAAGGCCTGCTCGCTGAAGTGTTTCAGGGAGCGTTTGACAGTGATGAGTAGAGGTCGTTTGACCGCTGACCCATTACGGATGCAGGCAATGAGGCAGTGATCGCTGAGATCTTGGTTGAAGACAGCAGAGGTATATTTAGGGTTGGTTAGGATGATACCTATGAGGGTGCTCGTGTTTACGGCTTTGGGGAGGCACCTGGCAGGTTCATTGATAATTTGTGTGAGATTGAGGGCATCAAGCTTAGATTGTAGGATGGCTGGGGTGTTAAGCATGTTCTAGTTTCGGTCGCCTAGCACCACGAGCTCTGAAGATAGATGGGGGGCAATCAGTTCACATATGGTGTCCAGAGCACAGCTGGGGGCAGAGGGTGGTCTATAGCAGGCGGCAACAGTGAGAGACTTGTTTTTAGAGAGGTGGATTTTTAAAAGTAGAAGTTCAAATTGTTTGGGTACAGACCTGGATAGTAGGACAGAACTCTGTTGTAATATTACATTCCATTCCTCCTCTCCAAATGTTACCTCCAAGTCTATTTCTCCATATGGCCTTTAGGCCCATACAAGTATCCTTAAATCCACCTGTAAGGTGGCAATATAAAAGCCCTGCTGTATGTGGTAATTTGCAAAGGATGTCTATCGTAACACTATCGGAATGTACTGGGAATGTGTTCTATCCTACCTTAAACATACAGTCTCTAAGCTGGATATATCTGTCTTGTTTCTGTAAATTATACTTGGACCTTAGTTATTCAGAGGTAAGTGTTTCTTGATACAGACAACCAATGTTCTTTATCTCCTTTCTATACCAACCTTTCCAGAAAACTGTGTCCCCCTATTTTCAATTTAGGTTTGTTCCATAATGAAACGGAGCTTGTCAAGAAAGGTGACAATCTCTCTCTTATGAATCTGTCTCCATATATTTTTAGTATAGGACATTATTGGATTCTGCAGTCCCACCTTTTGTTGACTCAGATAATCTGATTTATCCATATGGGGCATTAAGTTCCTCTTCCATGTCCACCCAAATTGGCCTAGTTGAGTTCTCAATAGAGCGAGAGAGCCTATTTGGGCAGCGACAAATAATTGCATGTTAGGGAGCTTTAATCTCCCTTAGTCTTTGCCTGTAATCTCGCTAGTTTCATCCTGGTGGCCGTCTTGCAAAGATTACTGCAATAGCACAGCGCAGAATGCTCAATGAGGTTAAGAAGAATCCTAGAGTGCCAGCTAAGGACTTACAGAAATCTCTGGAAGATGCTAACATCTCTGACTAGTTTACAATACGTAAAACACTAAACAAGAATGGTGTTCATTGGAGGACACCATGGAAGAAACCACTGCTGTCCAAAAAGTGCAAAAGAGCACCTAGATGTCCCACAGCGCTACTGGCAAAATATTCTGTGGACAAATGAAACTAAAGTTGTAGTGTTTGGAAGGAACACACAACACTATGTGAGGAGAAAAAAGGCACAACACCAACATCAAAACCTCATCCACACTGTAAAGTATGGTGGAGGGCGCATCATGGTTTGGGGCGGCTTGCTGCCTCGGCCTGGACAGCTTGCTGTCATCGACAGAAAAAAATATTCCCAAGTTTAGCCTTACATTCTCCTGCAAAATGTCTAGCTGTCTGCCAATAGAAGCGCAACATAAGTTAGGTGATGCAACAGGACAACAACCCAAAATACAGAAGTAAATCAACAACAGAATGGCTTGAACAGAAGAAAATACGCCTTCTGGAGTGGCCCAGTCAGTCCTGACCATCTGGAGTGGCCCAGTCAGTCCTGACCCTCTGGAGTGGCCCAGTCAGTCCTGACCTTCTGGAGTGGCCCAGTCAGAGTCCTGACCTTCTGGAGTGGCCCAGTCAGAGTCCTGAACTTCTGGAGTGGCTCAGTCAGAGTCCTGACCTTCTGGAGTGGCCCAGTCATGACCCTAAGCATGATGGGATGTTAATTGCTTAATTAACTCAGGACCTACACCTGTGTGGAAGCACCTGCTTTCAATATACTTGGTATCCCTCAAGTGTTTCCTTTATTTTGATAGTTACCTGTACATAACAGGGGAACTACCATAGACTGTGAGCTAATCAGCTGGAAAATTGCTTACTTTGTGTAGTGGACGCTGTAGAATGACCTTTTTCATCACACTGATATGTTTAGAAAAATCAACTGGATAAGGGTAGAAACCTGCAATATGCACCACAGTCTTCTGCATAGATACTCATCTTGGATTTACCCGTTATCGTTATGCTGTGAGTATGATCGAGCACATTGGGCAAACCCAGTTCATGTTACATTTTCTTGCTGGCTACTCTACTTGCATTGGGTTGTTTATGTGTTAAGTATCTCAACTTAAAATGCTGACAATTTGGTGGGGATACAGTCTCTGTGTCTCCCAACTTTTGCTCCTGTTGCCTCATCGAACAATTCTCATAGTAAATAGTAGAGCTTGTTCGAAAACACCTATTGATTGTTTGAGATGGTTGTGTCTCTCCCTGTAGTCCAAGGCTGAAACAATCCATTAAAAACTCTATTAAATTTAGTCCCAAGTTGTTTTGTCATTTGTAAGTAAATGGTCTCACATAGGCCTATGATGCGAAATAATGATGAGATACAACATGATCAGGACCCATATTTGTATCATAGGACTGAGCTATCTTTATTTAAACATCCCACAGTTGAGAGTGTACCATTTATAGTAAAACTAGCATAGTAGCAAACTACCATGACAGCCCTGGTCGGTTTCCATTTTCATACAACCTTAGAGGAATGGGAGTGGATAGCTGAAGTAAATTATTCCTGCAATTCAATGGTGTAGCGAGTATTACCTGACAAGTGCTTGGCTTTAACAGGGATACAAATCAAAATAGAGAATGTTCGGGAATGGGGAGGGCTAGAGGTATACACTGCTCAAAAAAATAAAGGGAACACTAAAATAACACATCCTAGATCTGAATGAATGAAATATGCTTATTAAATTCTTTTTTCTTTACATAGTTGAATGTGCTGACAACAAAATCACACAAAAATGATCAATGGAAATCAAATTTATCAACCCATGGAGGTCTGGATTTGGAGTCACACTCAAAATGAAAGTGGAAAACCACACTACAGGCTGATCCAACTTTGATGTAATGTCCTTAAAACAAGTCAAAATGAGTCTCAGTAGTATGTGTGGCCTCCACGTGCCTGTATGACCTCCCTACAATGCCTTGGCATGCACCTGATGAGGTGGCGGATGGTCTCCTAAGGGAACTCCTCCCAGACCTGGACTAAAGCATCCGCCAACTCCTGGACAGTCTGTGGTGCAACGTGGCGTTGGAGGATGGAGCGAGACATGATGTCCCAGATGTACTCAATTGGATTCAGGTCTGGGGAATGGGCGGGCCAGTCCATAGCATCAATGCCTTCCTCTTGCAGGAACTGCTGACACACTCCAGCCACATGAGGTCTAGCATTGTCTTGCATTAGGAGGAACCCAAGGCCAACCGCACCAGCATATGGTCTCACAAGGGGTCTGAGGATCTCATCTCGGTACCTAATGGCAGTCAGGCTACCTCTGGAGGGCTGTGCGGCCCCCCAAAGAAATGCCACCCCACACCATGACTGACCCACCGCCAAACCGGTCTTGCTGGAGGATGTTGCAGGCAGCAGAACGTTCTCCACGGCGTCTCCAGAATGTCACGTCTGTCACATGTGCTCATTGTGAACCTGCTTTCATCTGTGAAGAGCACAGGTCGCCAGTGGCGAATGTTTGCCAATCTTAGGGTTCTCTGGCAAATGCCAAACGTCCTGCACGGTGTTGGGCTGTAAGCACAACCCCCACCTGTGGACGCCGGGCCCTCATACCACCCTCATGGAGTCTGTTTCTGACCGTTTGAGCAGACACATGCACATTTGTGGCCTGCTGGAGGTCATTTTGAAGGGGTCTGGCAGTGCTCCTCCTGCTCCTCCTTGCACAAAGGTGGAGGTAGCGGTCCTGCTGCTGGGTTGTTGCCCTCCTACGGCCTCCTCCACGTCTCCTGATGTACTGGCCTGTCTCCTGCTATGGACACTACGCTGACAGACACAGCAAACCTTCTTGCCACAGCTCGCATTGATGTGCCATCCTGGATGAGCTGCACTACCTGAGCCACTTGTGTGGGTTGTAGACTCCAACTCATGCAACCACTAGAGTGAAAGCACCGCCAGCATTCAAAAGTGACCAAAACATCAGCCAGGAAGCATAGGAACTGAGAAGTGGCCTGTGGTTATCACATGCAGAACCACTCCTTTATTGGGGGTGTCTTGCTAATTGCCTATAATTTCCACCTGTTGTCTATTCCATTTGAACAACAGCATGTGAAATGTATTGTCAATCAGTGTTGCTTCCTAAGTGGACAGTTTGATTTCACAGAAGTGTGATTGAATTGGAGTTACATTGTGTTGTTTAAGTGTTCCCTTTATTTTTTTGAGCAGTGTATATTTAAGCAATATGGCCAGAGGAGGTGTGGTACCGGTATATCAATCAGCATTCAGGCCTCGAACCACCCAGTTTTTAATTATATTTTTAAACTGGGTGGTTCGAGCCCTGAATGCTGATTGGCTGTATAATTATATTTATAAACTGGGTGGTTCAAGCCCTGAATGCTGATTGGCTGACAGCCATGGTATATCAGATGTATACCATGGGTATGATCTAATTACAATGGTAAACGGTTTAAATTAGCAATAAGGCACCTCAGAGGTTTGTGGTATATGGCCAATATACCACAGCTACGGGCTGTATGCAGGCACTCCGCTTTAAGAACAGCCCTTACCTGTGGTATATTGGCCATATATCACATCTCCTTGGGCATTATTGCCTAAGTATGTATATGAATCTAGGGACAGATCACCTTTACTCATTCTGGATAACACGCAATACAAATTAACTTCCTGCTGCTGTGCAATGGACCAAAATAAATAAATGCATGCATGAAATATAGGGTAAGCATTGTTGCTAATCCCCAAGGAACTCTTTCTTCCAGTTCAACAGCCTTTTTTTACTCCATTTAAACTCAATTAATGCACTAAGCTTTCAGTGAAATTGCTTACCAAAGTCACTATCCCAGTTCAGGAATATCATACTGTTATCTGTATCAGAAGGTTTGTTATTACAGTGTTTGTTATTAACAGTTATTAACCCATCTATGACTACAGCATATTTTTCTTTAATAAGCTAACTACAAAAATGGCTCTTTCTACTAGGAGTGGCAATAGGACATTGTAATAATGATACACTGAACAAAAATCTAAACATGACATGTGGAGTGTTGGTGCCATGTTTCATGAGCTGAAATAAAAGATCCCAGAAATGTTCCATTTTATTTATATAACCTTTATTTAACAAAAAATATAATTTATCTCTCAAATTTTGTCCACAAATTTATTTACATCCCTGTTAGTGAGCATTTCTCCTTTGCCAAAGTAATCCATCCACCTGACAGGTGTGTCATATCAACAAGCTGATTAAACATCATGGTCATTACATAGGTGCACCTTGTGCCAGGGGGACAATAAAAGGCCACTCTAAAATGTGCAGTTTTGTCACACAACACAATGCCACAGATGTCTCAGGTTTTGAGGGAATGTGCAATTGGCATGCTGACTGAAGGAATCTCCACCAGAGCTGTTGCCAGATGATGTTCATTTCTCTATCATAAGCCGCCTCCAACGTCGTTTTAGAAAATTTGGCAGTACATCCGACCGGCCTTACAACTGCAGACCGTGTAACCACGCCAGCCCAGCCCAGGACATCCACATCCGGCTTGTTCACCTGCGGGATTGTCAGTCACCTGCCCAGTCATATGAAATCCATAGATTAGGGCTTAAAACCCCTATAGGGTATGTGGAACGCTAGCGTCCCATCTGGCCAACATTCAGTGAGATTGCAGAGCGCCAAATTCAAATACAGAAATACTAATTAAAAAATTCAGAAAACAAACCATATTTTACATAGGTTTAAAGATTAACTTCTTGTGAATCCAACCACGGTGTCAGATTTAAAAAATGCTTTATGGCAAAAGCATACCTTACGATTAGTTGAGAACATAGCCCAGTTGACAAATTATTACAAACAGTAACCAGCCAAGCAGAAGCATTACAAAACTCAGAAATAGACATAAGATTAATTCCTTACCTTTGATGGTCTTCATATGGTTGCACTCAGAAGACATTAATTTACTCAATAAATGTTCCTTTTGTTCGATAAAGTCTCTTTATATCCAAAAACCTCTGTTTTGTTTGCGCGTTTTCTTCAGTAATCCACAGGCTCAAACGCAGACAAAAAAATCTAAATTGTTTCCATAAAGTTCATAGAAACATGTCAGACGATGTTTATATTCAACCCTCAGGTTGTTTTAGCCTAAATGAACTATAATATTTCAACCGGACAATAACGTTGCCAATATAAAAGGTAAACAAGAAATGCACTCTCTCGGGATTGTGCATGAAAAAGCTCTGTGACACGTCAGGGTCCACTCATTCCGACTGGTCTTACTCCCTCATTCATAAGAATACAAGCCTGAAACCATTTCTAAATACTGTTGACATCTAGTGGAAGGCATAGGAACTGCAAATTGAGTCCTAAGTCAATGGATACTGTAATGGCATTGAATAGAAAACTACAAAACCAACAAAAAAAATCCTTAATGGATTTTCCTCAGGATTTCACCCGCCAAATCAGTTCTGTTAAACTCAGACTCTATTTTGAAAACTTTAGAGTGTTTTCTATCCAAATCTACCAGTTACACACATATCATATCTTCTGGGCCCGAGTAGCAGGCCGTTTAATTTGGGCATGCTTTTCATCCAAAATTCAGAATGCTGCTACCTACCCTAGAGAAGTAAATTATTTATTTCAATTGACTGATTTCCTTATATGAGCTGTAACTCAGCAAAATATTTGAAATAGTTTTATGTTGCGTTTTGATTTTTGTTCAGTTTATATGGATTTTGTTCTGTTTTTCAAGTTTCTGATGTTTGATTGAGTCCATTCCAGCAGTGTGGAGGGCATAAACAGTTTCCATTTGCACAAAACCGATGACGGGATAGGACTGAGTCAGATTCAGCTAAGCCTATTATATAAAGTGCTTAAAGTCTCTTTCTCTGTACAAAATGATTAAAATAATCGGGAACAGTTCAAGTGATAATTCAGATGTGTTTACTATTCATATAATTTTTCATTATCTATGTCATTCACAACTGCTGATAGGTAAAACACTTGAAACACACACACAAACACTGTTCAAGGTGCTGAATGTTATCTCCTTACTGCAGCGCTCTCTCTCTCACACACACACACACCTAAGACCATTCAGATGGCTCTGTTGGTGATGGCATACAGTGGTCGGTGCCTCAATTATACTTTAATTGTCTGCCACTATGAACTATAAGGATTAGGATTTGTCTGTTTCTGCAATCGCAATGAGGAGCTGCAACAGTCTGCAGTAGAAATTGAAAATCAAGCTGATAGCCGAAGCTGTGCCGGTGCTGTGAGGGAAGAGTCAGTTAATTGCCTCTCTCTCTCTACTGTGCATATTGTAGTGGAATGTAGCTTTTTTGTCACTCTATCTCCGTCCGATTGAGGATGCTCTGCTTTATAATAGTGTTTACTTTTGCTTTCCCTTGGCGATTGGCCCCTAACTCCTTTAATTAGTCCTATAAATCACTCCCCCATCTCTCTCCCTCCCTCCCTCTCTCTCCCTCTACTTTTCTCCCATACCCACAGCTCAGCTCACTGAAGACAAGGACTCCATTCCTCATTATTCTTCAGAGGTTATCCTTTACAGATACGATTGGACCGCATCTCACACAGCCCCCTGGATGTCTCTCAGATTAACATAATTTAACATGCCTGTGCTTCTGTGTCATAAACAGATATCATAGGGAACCTTTGGAAAGGGGGGGTGTACTACTAAGCTAATATATGGAATTGTTTTAAGATGGTCATACCAAGGATCAATTAGCTATTTGATTTAGAATGTTAGGATATCTCTAGCTTAAACAGACATATTTTGATGGGGATTTTTGTATTATTCTGATTAGATTTCCACAGTGACGCAGACATCGACTCTAGGAGGTTTAACATGCTAATGGCGTGATGCATAGTGCATGGTGTAAAGCACAGTTCAATTGACATTGTTTTAAAAAGATTCCTCTGGGAAACTGGCAAACCGGGACACGTTCAGCAGGGTACAGCATTGTGGAACATTCAAAAAATAATAATGATTTAGAACAAACATGCCTCTCTGAGTCTGACATGTAGAATCACGTCAGCTCTTTGCAGGGTTGGTTAGGTTACTTTCTAAAAGTAATCTGTTACAGTTACTAGTTACCTGTCCAAAATTGTAATCAGTAACATAACTTTTGGATTACCCAAACTCAGTAACGGAATCTGATTACATTCCATTAATTTTAGATGACTTTCCCCTTAAGAGTCATTAGAAAAAGACAAACATGTATGTACCCATTTGAACAACAGCTATTGCAGGGTAAAACAATGTTGAAGTTTACATAGCTGGTCACATATGGATGTTAAATTTTACTTTATCGGTTGGTTATGTTGGATTCTTCTAACCCATCGCTTTCTACTACATATAATAATACGATTAAATTATGTCTTTACATTAAAAACCCAAGTCTATCAGAATTCCAGTCATTCCAATAATTGTTATACTCCTTGATCTTCAAGAACTTGGAAATATGGAAGTATAAATTAGCCAAATGGTTTTAGGTTAGCGTGACCCCAAAACAAAGGACTTTTTAGCCAGCTCTACTCTTGTTTATGGAGGACTGAATGGGCTTATTGATTGGAGATGAAAAATAAATGCTGCTCTCATGGAATGGTATGCTTTGAGCACTACTGAAAGGTTCTATTTATAGTACATGTGAAAAATGAATACCATATGCTGCATTTGCTATAGGCCTATTGTTTACCTTTTTGTTGGTGACACTTTGATATCTTGATAATATGCAGCTGTTTAAAGGGAAAATCCACAGATGAAACAATAACAAAATGGGCACCCTGCCTCTGTTTTGGTAAAAGCTGAGGGATGTGCCTAGAGAAATGTAACCATTCTCAGATTAATAGACAGAGCTATGTATGCTATGATTGACCATCCATGATATAAAAAGTATTGTTTTAACCACGTTATGAGGCTATACAGTGTTTGTTTACATTTACACTGTTTACTTTCATTGGAGTAAAACAAGCTTATATTTTGTGTTCTCATGGAGTGTGACAGTTGAACTAAGCTCATGAGGCATTTACAAGTTATATTCCTCAAGAATCAATGCATATATATTGTCACACCCTGACCATAGTTGTCACGAATCCCGCTTCCTGAGTCTGTGTTTGCCTGTGTTTCTGTCCTGGTGTGTGTTTCCGGTGTCCTGGAACGCACCCTGTCTGGTTGCCGGGCGAATTAGCTTGTTGGGAGATCGATGTTCACCCGCACCTGTATCCCATCAGTAATCTGCACACCTGTCCTGATGATCACCTCTCCCCTTCAAAAGCTCTGACCTGACATCCATTCCCTGCCGGATCGTTAGCCATGAACAGTATGTTGTGCCATAGTATCAGCCTCAAGTTGGATAGAATTTGTTTTGTTGTTTTTTACGTATTGCTTGCCTTAAACTTACCTCCGTTTGTTCTGTCTTTAGTTACTCACCCGGATCGTTTACCCCATTCCCGCCTGGTCGTCGGAGGATTCCGCTACCCCATTGGATCCACCTATTTACTCCCATCAACTCACCACCGCTGCCCACTACGCCACCTGGATATATCTACCCATTCACATTCACTTGTAAATAAATACTCACCTTCTTCCTACTCTCCTTGTCCTGGTCTGCTTCTGGGTTCGATTTTGAAAGAACGTGACAATAGTTTACTTTGTATATTTCTATGTTTTGGTTGGTCAGGGTGTGAGCTGAGTGGGCATTCTGTTTCATGTCTAGTTTGTCTATTTCTATGTCTGGCCTGATATGGTTCTCAATCAGAGGCAGGTGTTAGTCATTGTCTCTGATTGGGAACCATATTTAGGTAGCCTGGGTTTCACTGTTTGTGGGTGATTGTTCCTGTCTCTGTTTGCACCAGATAGGACTGTTTCGGTTTTCACATTGCATTATTTTGTAGTGTTCGTGTTTATTCCTTTTTGTTATTAAACATGAATCAGTATAATCACGCCGCATTTTGGTCCGCTTCTCCTTCACAACAGGAAGACCGTTACATATATCTAATATATTGTCACGGCTTCAATAAGTAGAGTGCAGGAGTCAGGGACAGAGAGCAGGGTGGTTCAAAAAGATGTGGATCTTTAATATTCCAACAAAACCAGAGAGACGGTCACGCCACACACGCAAGGACGCGTAAAGTCCCAGTCCAAACAAACAGGACGAAACTGATCGGAAAAAAGAAACCACAAGAATAATCAAACACCATAAACAGAAAAACAAGCCCGCACAAAAGCCGGCGGGCCTACTGGGTTTAAATAGCCCACAACCAAATCTAAACATGAAACAGGTGCAACAAATCAGACAACTAAATGAAACAACTAAATGAAACAGAAAAGGGGATCGGTGGCAGCCAGTAGGCCGGCGACGAAGACGACCGCCGAGCGCTGCCCGAACAGGAAGAGGCACCATCTTCGGTGGGATTCGTTACATATATACAGTTGAAGTCAGAAGTTTACATACACTTAAATTGGAATCATTAAAACTCGTTTTTCAACCACTCCACAAATGTCTTGTTAACAAACTATAGTTTTGACAAGTCGGTTAGGACATCTACTTTGAGCATGACACAAGTAATTTTTCCAACAATTGTTTACAGACAGATTATTTCACTTATGATTCCCTGTATCACAATTCCAATGGGTCAGAAGTTTACATACACTAAGTTGACTGTGCCTTTTAAACAGTTTGGAAAATTCTAGAAAATTATAATGGTTTTAGAAGCTTCTGATAGGCTAATTGACATAATTTGAGTCAATTGGAAGTGTACCTGTGGATGTATTTCAAGACCTACCCTCAAACTCAGTGCTTCTTGGCTTGACATAATTATAAAATCAAAAGAAATCAGCCAAGACCTCAGAAAGAAAATTGTAGACCTCCACAAGTCTGGTTCATCCTTGGGAGCAATTTCCAAACGCCTGAAGGTACCACATTCATCTGTAAAACACTAGTACACAGGTATAAACACCATGGGCAACCTTCATACAGGAAGGAGACGTGTTCTGCCTCCTAGAAATGAACGTACTTTGGTGAGAAAAGTGCAATTCAATCCCAGAATAACAGCAAAGGACCTTGTGGAGATGGAGGAAACAGGTACAAAAGTATCTATATCCACAGTAAAATGAGTCCTACATCGACATAACCTGAAAGGCCACTCAGCAAGGAAGAAGCCACTGCTCCAAAACTGACAAAAAAGCCAGACTACGGTTTGCAACTGCACATGAGGACAAAGATCGTACTTTTTGGAGAAATGTCCTCTGGTCTGATGAAACAAAAATAGAGCTGTTTGGCCATAATGACCATCATTATGTTTGGAGGGAAAAGGGGGAGGCTTGCAAGCCGAAGAACACCATCCCAACCGTGAAGCACGGAGGTGGCAGCATCATGATGTGTGGGTGCTTTGCTGCAGGAGGGACTGGTGCACTTCCCAAAATAGATGGCATCATGGGGGAGAAAAATTATGTGGTTATATTAAAGCAACATCTCAAGACATCAGTCAGGAAGTTAAAGCTTGGTCGCAAATGGGTCTTCCAAACGGACAATGACCCCAAGCATTCTTCCAAAGTTGTGGCAAAATGGCTTAAGGACAACAAAGTCAAGGTATTGGAGTGGCCATCACAAAGCCCTGACCTCAATCCTATAGAACATTTGTGGGCAAATCTGAAAAATCATGTGCGAGCAAGGAGGCCTACCAACCTGCCTCAGTTACACCAGCTCTGTCCAGAGGAATGGGCCAAATTTCACCCAATTTATTGTGGGAAGCTTGTGGAAGGCTACATGAAACGTTTGACCCAAGTTAAACAATTGAAAGGCAATGCTACCAAATACTAATTGAGTATGTAAACTTCTGAGAAGTGTCAAAGATTTTGTTTTCGCAAACACACTTTCTGAATTTAAAAGTAATCCTCGAAGTAATCATCTAGTTTTTCAAAAGTATTGGTAATTTGATTACAATATTTTTGCTGGTAAAGTAAGAGATTATCCTTACTGTTTTGTTTTGTAATCCGTTACTCCCCAACCTTGGCTCTTTGTGATATTTCTATCTGCAACGCTTGCCTACTGAACATTGCCCTGCTCTTCTGTCATGTGGTTCACTTCTGTGTTTATTTACTATTTAACTCCCATCCATCAATCGGTCAGTGGACACAGTGGACTGGCAGGATAATTCTGACCAATGATAATCCAGTATCACAGATAGCCTACAATTAGACTGCTAGATGTGATATCATGTTTCCAGTGAGATAAGTCATGTGTAGATGTGTGCCACCTGCCATGCTACCCACTCAATGATAACAATCTCTGACTATAATTAGTAATATTGTTATCTCTCTACTATCACCGTTTTTTGGGGTTCTTGGTTAAAATGTTTACCTTGGCAAGTGTTAGACTGTGTCATTCTTAGACTTTTAGAATAGGTCTATTCACAGGGGAATGGAATACATTGTCTGTGTACTAAAGGCTATATAATTACATATGATCTCTGTGGTAAAGCCAATTGAAGCAGAATTTTCTCACTCACTGGATATTGATGCCATGTATATTTTCGGCCTTATTATTATGCATGCACCTGAGTGTGCGTGCATAACGGTTGCGTGATTCTGTAGTGAGCTTCGAATGTTAACATTTTCAATCAAACTAAAAATAACCCCACGCAGGTTTTTGCAAATTAGTGTTATTGCTGCACTTGGTGGTTCCCACGAGGGTGTGTTGTTGGTTACCAAGCAACGTATTCGTTCCACACGATCGGCTGCGTCATTTCCTTCTGACAAGCGATTGGAGGGAGGGAGCGAGACCCCAGACAGTACAGCAGCATTTAGCAGCTGGTCGGGAATCTTGCGGAGACAACTGCCGACTGTCAACGCACGGCTGGAATCAAGTAAATAGTTATATAAACCAAAAGCTACCAGGGGAAACATGAACTTTACTTGAAAATGGCTTAATTATCTTTGCGTTATTTGGAACACGTTTAAAGCTCGGGCTGGATATATTTGCAAGGGAAAAAACAACTCCACAATATGAACTTCGGTCTCCGGTAAAGGAACCAAGCAAAATACCAACTTCTATCTAGAACGTCTTGGGTATTATTTTCCTAATCTTGTGTTCATATAGTAGTACGTTTATCACTTGATATTAATTTGTAGTAGCCCTATTCTTTTGGCGCTCGAGCTTCTTGTGCCTGTTGACGAGGTGATATATGTGGATACCTGAGAAGCAGCTCGCGACCTTAATGCACGCAAACAAGACCAAGGCTATGAAATGTTTCTTCTATGTGCTTTAGTCTATTTCATGTGCCTCTTTGACGGTTGATTAGCCAAACGGAGTACTGAAGTTCATATCATAGGCTATTATTAAACTGAAAATCGTATGAAAATGTTATATAATTTATGTTTGAAATTCTAACATTGAAACGTTGTTTTAGTTATTGCTCGAGGATGCGATCAAAGACTGTTGTAATTCAGCCGGTTGTGTTACACAGCCCTCAGCCTCAGACCTAGCCAATATGTAGATTAGTGGAGTGGACGTCCTGCACAAAACGCTATGCCAGGCTCCGTTTTAAAGGAGCACAGCCCAGCGCTCTCGGCCTAATGACTAATGTCTCCCTGCTCCAGCGTGGCTCTGTGACCCAGTCACACGTCTAGGATGAGCACGGATCTAGAGCACATGTCGCTCAACTCCTCCTCGGCCAACTCTGTGGCCTCGAGTGCCCGCACGCTGTCAGCCAACGTCAAGAAGCTGCACAACGCGCTCAACCTGCTGCTTAACGACTTGGAGCGGGAGCAGTTCATTCACTGCCTCAACGTGTACCACTCCAAGCGTAATGTCTACGACCTGGTTCAAACCCTCAAAGTCATTCTCAATGCGCCCAGCAAACGCCAACTTCTGCCCATGCTACGGCTGGTCATTCCCCGCTCCGACCAGCTTTTGTTTGACCAGTACACCTCGGAGGGCCTTTACTTGAAATCGGATTTACTTGCCAGAAATGGGAGCGCCGAAGCGGTGGGCGAAGGTTCCAGTGCGAGTCCAACTCCCCCCGGATCTCAGGTTGCGCTGCGCAGCTCTCCGGATAGTTTCAGCACCTGCAGTGATGGGACAGCTCCTCTCGTACCGCTGCTCGGGAGAAGCTTCCTGCACGAGCCTCCAGGAGAGGTCCGACAGGTGACCCTGAAACGGCACAAGAGCAACGAGGGCTTGGGTTTCAGTATCCGCGGCGGCTCAGAGCACGGGGTCGGAATCTATGTGTCTCTGGTGGAGCCAGGATCCCTGGCCGAGAAAGAGGGACTGAGGATTGGGGATCAGATTATGAAAGTCAACAGCACAGTGTTCGATAAAGTCACGCACGCTGAAGCGGTGAAGGTAAGTGTGTGTGTGTGTGTGTGTGTGTGTGTGTGTTTATTGGCTGTCACGTTTCAGCCAAGCAATGTATGGCACTTAAGATAGCACAGTATAGAGTTAATACATAGGCCTACAAGAAGTAACTCCCCTCACCAGTCGCCAGGGTCACTAGCCTACACGTAGAGAAATATAATGCGCCCATGGGCAAGCCAAGGCCATGCAACCAACGCATGGATCCGGGGCCAGTGGCTTCAAATGTGCCAATGGCAGAATGATGTGCGTCGTTTACACTGGCCTGCGCCTCTGACCCCAAATCCCCATCTCCCTGATGTAATCAGGCCCCCTATCCGTGGTTAATCATGTATTTGGCCACGGTGGCTGAAATTGACCCCTGGAGCAAACAGGCGATGATTTATAACTTTCGTTATCGAGAGGAATTGGTTCATGTAAGCCCTGTAGCGGTTGACTTGTAGTCACAGGCCGGTTATTGTGCCGCCTGGTGTAACACCGGAACCTTGTAATTGAACACTGTCAACTAGGCTGTCCATGGTCGACTCATGTCTCCCATAATCAGTAGTATTTTTTTGTGTCAATTGAAATTGTACCGAAAATGTCTTTGAATCTTTGTCTCAACCGGCTATAAAGTTGACTTATTAACTGATAAGATAAGAGCATATTTATATAGTAATTTATCCATTAGATAGGTCTGATAAAACAAGAGTACCGTGTTGATGAGGTATTGAGCGCTGTCCATGGTGTTGAATAGTATGGATCGCATCTACCGCGACTAATGGTGCTAGTTGTGCTGTCCATGGTACTGAATCGTAAGTCCTCTATGGTAACTCTCTCTCGGTCTCTCTCTGTCTCGGTCTCCAATTCAAAGGGCAGGTGAAATAGATAATAAACAAAAGTTAAATAAACAATCAAAAATAAACAGTAAACATTACACTAACAAAAGTTGTAAAGGAATAGAGGCATTTCAAATGTTATATTATGGCTATGTACAGTGTTTTTAATGATATGCAAATGGTTAAAGTACAAAAGTGAAAATAAATAAACATAAATATGGGTTGTATTTACAGTGGTGTTTGTTCTACACTGGTTGCCATTTTCTTGTGGGTGGCAACAGGTCACAAATCTTGCTGCTGTGTTGACACACTGTGGTATTTCACCCAAAATATATGGGAGTTTAACAAAATTGGATCTGTTTTTAATTTTCTTTGTGGGTCTGTGTAGTCTGAGGCAAATATATGTCTCTAATATGGTCATACATTTCGCAGGAGATTAGGAAGTGCAACCCGGTTTCCACCTCATTTTGTTGGCAGTGTGCACATTGCCTGTCTTCTCTTGAGAGCCAGGTCAGCCTACGGTGGCCTCTTTCTCCCTCTCGCTCTCTCTCTCCCTCTCCTCTCTTTGACAGACAGACAGACAGAGAGAGAGGAAATACTTTTAAGCAGAACTTCATAGGTTTACAGCAGCATTGCTCGTTTACAATATGTTTCCTCCCACTGTACATCCTACCTCTACCAGCTCTCCAATGCTCCACTTTGTTTGAAACTTCCCCTGAAGCTCTTTAGCTGACCAGTCTCCTAAGAGCCTGTCTTGGCTCTTCTTCCTGGATCCTGTGCCAGGGTGTGCCCCACAGTCAGCGCTTAGAGCTTTTTTAGGATAATCTTTTCCATGACATGCTTGGCGGCGAGGACCAGCACCGTGACGGGAACAGGGTCATAAATCCTGCCCTCCTGGGGCCACGTCCAATCGGTTGCAGCAGAGAGAGACGTCTGTCTACCTACCGCTTAATCAGATTGATCTGAGTCTCTGAGTCTGTGAAACAGAGGAGGCAGGAGATTAAATTACCTTCCCTTTGGTTTTGCTAGTCTCTCCCTCTCTACAGTCTCTCCCTCTCTCCCTCTCTCTCTCTCTCTCTCTCTCTTTTCTCCCTCTCTCTTTTCTCCCTCTCTCTTTTCTCCCTCTCCCTCTCTTGGTGCCAACACAGCTTGTGATGGGCAGCTGGTCCCTGCAAGGCTGACAGCTCCTTGAGGATTACAATATGGAGAGAATTGAGTGCAGGCTCTCTGGGTTGGGCTGAGCAGAGGAATGGCCAGAAGAATAGAGATTGGGAAGAGGCCTAAGCAGAGGGTCCAAAGGCATCTCACTCTTTTGCTGTTTAGGAATGAACAGGTAGCTATCTGACTCGGTAAATTGAGTTCATACCAGTCACTGAGCATGATATGCTATTGGGATCTTGCAGCTGAAAAACAAACTCCACTAGGACTTGTGCTGCTGTCTGAGCTGCCTGTGTGTGGATGGCTGGGGGAAGCACTCCTGTATTTCTCTTCCTTCTTCTTTCTGTGTCCAGAGGTTCAAAGAGCAACATGTTGACTATGTATTTCTTATGAGACTTTTAGAGTACTTCTGTTGACTATTCCTCATAGCTCAGGCTACACTATAGGGTCATACTGAGTGGTCATAGCTTAAAACTTCTTAGGGCTAGGCCTCTTTTTTTCTCCACTTCCTGCCTGAATGACGTGCCCAAAGTAAACCGTCTGTAGCTCAGGCCCTGAAGCCAGGATATGCATATAATTGGTACCATTGGAAAGATAACACTTTGGAGTTTGTAGAAATGTTAAAATAATGTCGGAGAATATAACACAATAGATATGGTAGGAGAAAATACAAAGATAAACCAACCAGAATGTTTTTGAGAGAGAGATCATCCTCTTAGAAAGGCAAGAGAAAGGTCATATTAAGAATTTGCTCCCTGGAATTCTTATGGCTTCCACAGGGTGTCAGCAGTCTATGTTCAAGGTTTCAGGCTTGTAACTTCAAAAACGAATAAGAAATACCAGTTTTAGTAAAGGGACACAGTCTTGCAAATGTGTGTTTGCACGCACCATGAAGACATTACGCACCTGCTAAAATCAGTTTCCTATTGAACATACTACTTTCCGAAAGAAATATTATTGTTTGATTACATTTTAGGGTATCTGAGGAGTAAATAGAAACGGATTTTGACTTGTTGAAGCAAAGTTTAGGGGTAGATTTTTGGATTCCTTTCTCTGTAAATTGATCAAGTGGATTACTCAAATCGATGGCATCAACTAAACAGACTTTTTGGGATATAAAGAATAATTTTATCTAACAAAATGACACAACATGTTATAGCTGGGACTCTTTGGATGACAAATCAGAGGAAGATTTTCAAAAAGTTAGTGAATATTTTATAATTATATGTGAATGTATGAAACCTGTGTCGGTGGAAAAATATTTAGATGTGGGGTGCCATCCTCAGACAATCGCATGGCATTTTTCGCTGTAATAGCTACAGTGGGGCAAAAAAGTATTTAGTCAGCCACCAAATGTGCAAGTTCTCCCACTTAAAAAGATGAGAGAGGCCTGTAATTTTCATCATAGGTACACTTCAACTATGACAGACGAAATGAGAAATAAAATCCAGAAAATAACCTTGTAGGATTTTTAATGAATTTATTTGCAAATTATGGTGGAAAATAAGTATTTTCCCACCTGTCTTGGTGGGAAGTTGACTTTGTTTATGGCACGTTGCCTTTGAGCTTCACGGTTTGTTTTTGTATTGTTTTGTCTGCGTAATTTTTGACCATGAAAAGATCATGTACGCTCACCACGATGCACCTCGGTCCTCTCCTTCAAACAGCCGTGACACCCCTATGTTTTCTGCCCGAAATAGTTGTGGTCCGGGCCAGGTTTTTTTGGCTCACCATTTGTTGTTTAAAAGTAGGGCCAACCCACATTTGTAATGACAAGGGGGTCTGATTTGTGTTGTCCTCTCCACACAGATGTCTCAGGAAGAAAACAGAGGCCTGTACTAAGTGCTGAGGCCAGGTGGGGTCTGCTGTGTTCTCTTGATTCCATTCCCTTTTTTAATTATGAAGTGAATTATTTATCAAATGCTTTAATTATGCAAGCGGAGACTAATTCCTCTTGCCTCAGATTGACTGTGTTCCGGTGTGATTAATATTGAAATGTTTACCGGCGTAGATGAAGAACAAGGAGAGTAGAATGAAGATTTCATCCCAAATGGTACCCTATTCCCTATGTAGTGCACTACTTTTGACCATGGCTCTATTGGGAATAGGGTGGCATTTGGGATGCAGAAAGTCACATCCGTCTCACTGACCACAATGTATGCCTTGACAGCCAGGGGAGAAGATGAGGCTATCCTTCACACAATCTTTAAGCCATCATCCTTCCACTCTTTTTGTTGGCGCTCATACTCAAACTCATCTTTCTATGTTTCATTATCATGAACAGAAAACACAGTGTCTCTTTCTGGCAATGGTACTGTCTTTGTTGATATGATATGTTTTTTTCCCCTTTTATGCTGCTGCGTTATGCTTAGTATACGTTCTCCCTGTGCATATATCGGTCAGGTACGCACTCACACTCACCCACACACACACAAAAAGAACACTGTCAGACTGGGCTTCTCTCTGTCAACTTTTTTCACCCCCTGTCTGTCTCAAAGCACTGTTTGTGTTCACCCCAGTCTCTCCTGGGGTCTTCCACACCTGCCCTGCTAAAGGGACTCCATTGTGTCTGTGTAATTGTTTTACAATGGACTGCAGGGAAGGTTTGGTTCATGACCAACATGTCTCTAATCCATCACCTGTTCTCACCAATAATATCCTATATTCACTGCCCAGAGCTGTGGTCAGATATGTGCAGAAATATCACTCACACTATTAGTGTCCGGGTCGGTTCACTTATACAGTACTGACATTGATTTCAATGGATACTGTATTAGGAGCAAAGTGACAGTTAAGTTGTCTGGGTGGTACATGGTTTAGTTGACACCATGAAAATCTAGGGCTAAACTCAGACAAAGGAAACGCTGGTCTGGGACTTGCAGCTTTATTACTTTATCTGCATCCCAAATGGAACCCTATTCCCTATTTAGTGCACTACATCTGACCCATTTTTTAGTTCAGTGGCTTTTGGCAGATTTTTGTTTGATATAGGATTGGGATTTACACAGGCGTGCTGACACAGGTGTACACACACACACACACACACTTAGTGCCTTAGTTATCCTGCAGAGGAAAGGAAGACCACCTTGGCTGGTGTGTTGATGATCCGTTTTTTCTCTTTGAGGAAGAAAGAGGAGGAGAGAGAGGAGCGCATCAGGGGCTTTTCAAGAGTATCACACTGAAACATATTTTTGGTTTGAGAAGTTCAAACAAACATACAGTATCTCCCTCTTTCTCTCTCTCCCTCTCACTCTGTCACACACACAGTCACTGCTGCTGCTCACAGCCTGATGTGTGCCGCCAGCGAACAATTTCCCTCCAATGTAGGAAGAGAGAGAGATAGAAAGAGAGGGGGGGTGGGGTTTGACAGAGTTGCAGAATGGTATATGAATGGAAGAATGTCAAGGGATATGACTTCCTGGAAAGTTCTCTGATGTTTCACTGTGGTATACTCATGTTCAGGACCAGAAGTGTTCCTAACCACAAGACATGAACAGAAAAAGCCCCAGGGCCCTAGTTACAGGACCCAGGTCTCTATTGGCTGCCGTTAATGTGTTGCTAGTGTCGAATGTACACTCTTTGGAAAATTCGACTTGTAAAAGCCAGCGCTTTGGTATTTTCCAACTCTGGGTGTGTCCTTAAAACACGAGTGCTAATGTGCCAATTTCAAGCAGTGCTACTGGTGATATTTAAGACTCACAGAAAGCTGGTTATAGCGGTAATGCAATTGGTTATGGCATCGATTTTGCCAGTGGAGGCGCACAGTAGCCTAATCAGTAGCCTAATCAGTAGCCTAACCAATGTTTTATTAAAATATCACGAGCAGCAGTTTGTTCTTTACATTGGACATTCTTTTTGTCCATGCAGCTTCTCTGAAAGGTTTTGGACTCATTAAGCCTATGTGTCAGTTAAGAACAAATTCTTATTTTCAATGACGGCAAGTTGAACTTGCAACCTTCCGTTTACTAGTCCAACGCTCTAGTGCCTGTTCAGGGGCAGAATGACAGATTTGTACCTCGTACCTTGTCAGCTCGGTGAGTTGAACTTGCAACCTTCCGTTTACTAGTCCAACGCTCTAACCACTAGGCTACCCTGCCGCCCCTGAATGAAAGGTGTCAGTGACTGTAGGAAGTCAGTTTAGGAACATCAAGTTATTACAATATATTGCTTATTATTTTTCCTTTATTCCCCGTCAGGAAGTTGGAGAATTTAGAATTTTTCAAACACTTGCAAAAATAAATTTCCTGCAATCTCGAGCCATAATCATTATGCTTAATTCTATTTAAAAAAGTGTTTATTTTTTTGCATACCTCGAGGTGCCTGTATCCATCTTCTTGGGGGGGAAACTAAATATGCTTCTCTGCATCTCTGCTAAAATCGGTGTAAAAGATTAAAATGAATGTCTTATTTAGTACATTTAGTAATTGTTGCTTTTCTAAAGTCTACCAACATTGCCAGCAGGCATGCCAGCTAAGGTAGTTAGATCGTTATCAATAAGTGCATCGAGGACGTCGTCCCCACAGTGACTGTACGTACATACCCCAACAGGTAACATTCGCACTGAGCTAAAGGGTAGAGCTGCCACTTTCAAGGAGCGGGACTCTAACCCCACTATGCCCTCCGACAAACCATCAAACAGGCAAAGTATCAATACAGGACTAAGATCGAATCGTACTACACCGGCTCCGACGCTTGTCGGATGTGGCAGGGCTTGCAACCTATAACAGACTACAAAGGGAAGCACAGCCGAGAGCTGTCCAGTGACACAAACCTACCAGACAAGCTAAATAACTTCTATGCTCGCTTCGAGACAAGTAACACTGAAACATGCAGGAGCGTCAGCTGTTTCGGAAGATTGTGTGATCACGCTCTCCGAAGCCAATGTGAGTAAGACCTTTAAACAAGTCAACATTCACAAGGCCGCTGGGCCAGACGGATTACCAGGACGTGTACTGAAAGCATGCGCAGACCAACTGGCAAGTGTCTTCACTGACATTTGTAACCTCTCCCTGACCGAGTCTGTAATACCGACGTATTTCAAGCAGACCACCATAGTCCCTGTGCCCAAGAACACTAAGGTAACCTGCCTAAATGATTACCAACCTGTAGCACTCATGTCTGTAGCCATGAAATTATCACTCACATCAACACCATTCTCCCATAAACCCTAGACCCACTCCAATTTGCAAACCGCACAGATCCACAAATGATGCAATCTCTATTGCACTCCACACTGTCCTTTCCCACCTGGACAAAAGGAACACCTATGTTCAACTGCATGCATTGTTGAGTCTGGCATGACATAGTGCGCTAATTGGTCTAGTCGATTCTACTAATCCAATCATCAAACTGTGTCATGGGGTCAATAGATAATGATTTGTCCTATAGCTACAACAAGGATAAATCTACAGAGCATGATAATATGAAAACTTTGTCTTTGTATGCATCCCAAGTGCCACCCTATTCCCTATATAGTGCACTACTTTTGACCAGGGCTCATAGGTCAGTGCCCTACAGATGTAGGATCACAATTTGATCACCCTGTTGTTTCAGGAAATGTCCTGCACAGCAGGAAATGCAAACTTGTATTTAAGGTTTGAATAACACTTCTAAAGTTATTAATTTTCACTTTCAAATGTTAGACTTGATTTGCTAAAAATGGATCAACCCCTACAAAAATGTCAATTTATTATAATCCACACAATAATTTACATTTCCTGTTGCTGCAGGATTATTTTCTTTCTGTCAAATTAAGATCCTACTAATGTATGTAGGGATATATGGTGCCGGGACACTTGTATCTAGGAGATCCAGATAACTTCATTATCTCCAAGTTCCCCTGGGAGGAGCTCTGTCTCTCTCTGGGTCATCTGATACACGTCAGCCTCGAGCCTCCTCTCTCCCACATCACATGACCCTGGACACTCAGTCTGGGCGCGCACACACACACATACACACACATACACACACACACACACACACACACACACACATATTTGAGAAGGCAAGGAGACAGAGACACAGTGAACATGTGCCCTTCTTGTACTGTGCTGAAGAGCTCTGTGTACCACTGCTAGCTGTTTGCATTTGCATTGATAATGAGTGATCTGGGAAAGTATCCATTTAAAGTGTACAGGAGAGCCTGGGTGCCCAGTCCCCTCTCCTTGGAGGTCTGATTGGCTGTGTCCTCTGCTCAGGGTTACCTGGGTCTGAATTATTGAACAAGAGCTAACCCTTACCTCATTATCCGTGTCTATAAAAGAGGGAAAGAGAAAGGGTGTGATAGAGAGAGTACAAACCATTAAGCTTTGGGGGTCATTGGATGAATTTGTCCTCTGTGATTTGTATTTTTCATATTGCTCCTGGAACAGTGTCAGCTCTTAACCACACAACACTCCCAGCCAGAAACTCTCAGCTCTAGACTATATTAGAGACTGCCAATAGCTGCTGGCTTGCTCTAGTATTGATAATTGATCCAGTGGGTTTGTCTCTGTGTACTCTGGGTGTGTATTCCCCACACAGCATTTAATAGCATCTGTTGTTATTTGTGCTACATTGCCCTTCTGGTTTTGAGTCTGTGTCGTTGTTGTCACACACTCTAATCAATGCTCGGGCATGGGACAAGCGCTACAGGGCCAATCCATAATGTGCAAACCAGTCTGGTGTAGGGTCACACAAATTCCAGTGTGAACACTTCTGGAATACCTAGCAATTTTGGGAAAGTTACTGTACTTTTGCAACCGTTGTCTTGCTGCACCCAGCTTACCATGGCCATAGACCTTCACACCAGGGTTGGGGTCAATTGAAATGGAAGAAAAAACATTTGAAATAAGTAGCTTCCACTTCTCAGTTTATTGAGAAGTCATTTGATTAATTATTGGAATTTTCATTTACTTCGCGGAATTGACTAACTTCAATTCAAATTGACCCCCACCCTGCTTCACACACATATCGGTGACCCGACCTCTATATGGCCACTGGAGAGTCCGATCGGATCTGGACTGTGGGCATGTGTTTACATATGGGCGTGCAATGCAGTGCATATGTGTGCTTGCATGTTTGCATGTATGTGGGAATCTGTGTTAGATCATGAGTCACACAACTGACCCAGGTGTCATTCAGAGTACCGGGTCACAGCCACAGCATAGCCATTAAAGCCAGATATATGGTCCCTCTGTTGGCTTCCGAACTGGCACCCTAGTCCATATAATGCACTACCCTTTGACAAGAGCCTTATGCTCCATTACATAAGGAATAGGGTGACATTTTGGCCACAATGATACAGTGCATTCGGAAAGTATTCAGACCCCTTCTATTTTTCCACAGGTGTAAACATTACCATGAAATGCTTACTTAGAAGCCCTTAACCAACAATACAGTTTTAAGAAAATAGAGTTTAAAAAATATTTAATAAATAAACTAAAGTAAAAAAAATGTAAAATATAAATGATGGTCTGCTTGAAACATGTAGGTATTAAAATGTCAGTGAAGACACTTGCCAGTTGGTCCGCGCATGCTCTGAGCACAGGTCCTGGTAATCCGTCCTGTGGCCTTTTGAATGTTGACCTGTTTAATGGTCTTTCTCACATTGGCTAAAGAGAGCGTGATCACACAGTCGTCTCGAACAGCAGTTACTCTCATGCATGCTTCAGTGTTGCTTGCCTCGAAGCGAGCATTAAAGGCATTTAGCCCATCTGGTAGGCTCACGTCACTGGGCAGCCTGCGGCTGGGTTTCCCTTTGCATCCTGTTTCTATTGCATCCTGATTCCAATAATCATCCTTGAGATGTTTCTACAATTTGATTGGTGTCCACCTGTGGTAAATTAATTTGATTGGACATGATTTGGAAAGGCACACACATGTCTATATAAGGTCCCACAGATGACAGTGCATGTCAGAGAAAAAACCAAGCCATGAGTTCGAAGGAATTTTCCATAGAGTCCCAAGACCGGATTGTTTTGAGGCAAAGATCTGGGCAAGGGTACCAAAACATTTCTGCAGCATTGAAGGTCCCAATAACACAGTGGCCTCCATCATTCTTAAAATAAAGACGTTTGGAACCACCAAGACTTTTGCTAGAGCTGGCCACCTGGCCAAATTGAGGAATCGGGGGAGGGCCAGGGAACTGACAAAGAACCCAATGGTCACTCTGACAGAGCTCTAGAGTTCCTCTGTAGAGATGGGAGAACCTTTCAGAAGGACAGCCAACTCTGCAGCACTCCACCAATCTTTATGTTAGAGTGGCCAGATGGAAGCGACTCCTCAGTAAAATAACATGACAGCCCCCGTGGCGTCATTACGTCCTCTACCTACGTTATATAGGTACGTAATGACATCGGTTTTGCACATCGGCTTTAAACTAGACATCGGGCCAATGCCAATTGAGCTAATATCGGCCAATTCCGATATGCTCACCGATATATCGTGCATCCCTAATCAAAATGTGGAAAAAGTCAAGGAGTCTGAATACTTTTAGTATGCACTGAAACGTTGTTGGCTTCTTATGTTTCATTGTCCTCCAAATGCAGTTATCTATTTTGCTGTAAGGGAAATGTTTATGTTTGTCCTATGACTAATTTCTGTGTTCTGTTCATGTGCGGTTCTAATAACCAAATTCTGTGCCCATGCAAATGGCTGACTGTACAAATCCCACCTATAAGTAGCTGCAATTTGGCAGTATGGACAGATCGTGTTTTGTGAACAAATGAAAGATATCTCAGTTTCAAAGTCCCAGCTTAGAGAGTAGAAACCTTGTGAGGTGTTGGTCTGTCACATGTTATGAAACAGTATTGGTCGTCACATGAATAGAACAAACCGGTAATGATTAATTAATTATGCTAAATCATGCAAATATAACTTGTCTGAGTATAGCCGTATATAATACAACTACTGGGTCTCCCCAGGGAGAGCTTCTGATTGACATGTTTGCTATGGTGCATTGAGTTGGTTGGACCCTCTCCAGGGCGCCGCCAAATAATCAATGATTCATTTAAGATTGACTATGAGTGGCCCTGTGTAAGAATTTCCACGACAATGCCATTCTGGTAACCTGAAGTAATGGACTCCTATTGGGGCCAATACTGGGCACATTATATTCCTCCTACTGTTTAAAATTCCTCATTTTATTACATCAGGGAAGCACATTTACAGTTACGGTTTTCCTATCACCAATTTTGGTCCAATGAAAAAGCAATTTCCTTTTAAAATTAGAACATACAGTAATGCCCGTTTTTTTTTTAAAGCACTGGAGAGCGATGGGAAACTGAAGGATGATTGGGACGCCATAGACACGGATTAAAATCTCCTTCTCCTAATAGGTTCTGAAGTGGACTGGATCCAATATTACTAACATGTCCCCTATCTGGGATGATCAGCCTATCAGACACTAGATGACCGAGTCAGAGAGATTGGTACACAAGAGTAGGCTTGCATCCCAAATAGCACCATATTCCCTATATAGTGAGCTACTTTTGACCAGAGCCCTGGTCGAGCTCTGGTCTAACGTAGTGCACTATATAGGGAATAGGGTGCCGTTTAGGACACCACTGTCGTGTCTTTGGCTATGCCGGATTAAGTGATATGACATGCTATTCTATAAAATAATTTATCCGTAATTAATATCACCTGATTGAGCTAATCATGTAAATGTAATTAACTAGAGAGTCGGGCACCACAAAATACTATTCCGAATAAACTCTTAAAGACCTAGTAATATTTTACATCAATAGCAGTCAATATTAATCTTCATCTTAATTCAGTCTCATCTGAAAGTTGTAAATTCTTGGTTATCTGCACGAACCCTGGCTAACAATTTGAATCAGCAATACAAAATTGGGTTTAATTATTTATTTACTAAATACCTAACTACTCACACAGAATTACACATACACATATTTAAATCATAACTTGATTAGACATTACGTCATAAAGGAAAACGTCCCTAGCGGGCGGAACAGATATGATAGCTTGTTACACAAAAGAAAAGGGCTGGGTTTGAGTGAAAGAGCGGGAAGACTGAGGAACAAAGGGAAGAAGCTGTGCTATCGTAAATACAGTATCTTATGCATTCTAAATTACCGCCCATTTGGAAAAGGAAAATGCAATAAATATTTACTCTGAGCTACGCTTCGGTAGGTTGGTGGTAGATGGAAGGCCGTGTTACCCAACCGAGTCCTTTGAAGAATGTCTCTGATGGTCAATTGGATACGTTGTAGTAACGTCGTTGTGTGATAGACAGGATACTCTGTCTGTTCCTTCCTAACCCTCGTTTGCATCTGCTGTTGCTAACTCAACGGCTAGGAGGTATCACTTCTGTAGTGAATAAGAGTTCAAAGTTCATACCATTTGCAACCAAAGCTCACGCTGATGTTGGCTTCGTTCTGTAATTATTATCTGAACCATTCTGACATCGGACCGTCGTCCTCACATCATCGGAACAGGAAGTTATATTGTCGTCAAGGGCTTCTATAGGAAGGGAGAGGAGGGCGTGTTTGAAAGGTTTTATAGCCCATGTCCCTTTACAGGGGCGGGCCACTGATTGAGCAGAGCCATATCTTATTAAAACTCAAATCTCACATTTTAGAAGCTAAAATCACATTTCATCCCATCGCGAATAATTTCATATTCAAACATTTAAATTGAACAACAATTCCATGTGAATCCGATAACTCTGATGTGTAGACTTCCCACTGTAGAGTTTATGTCATCTTATCATTGATGAGAATGTCTCAGATGACATCCGAACTGACATCATATTCATTAAGTTCCACCGCATATGTTCAATTGTTATTCGGATTACCAGAATATAGTTAATTTCCCCCCACCTACTGATGTTCCCAGAATCTCTATGTTAGCCAAGGGTTTTGCAAATGTAACCTCAGTAGGGTAGATGAGAGGAAAAAGGGGGGGAAGAGATATTTATGACTGTCATAAACCTACTCCCCAGACCAACGTCATGACACCACCTAGGAGAAATATGGGTAGAGTAATTCACCAGAGATTAAGGACAGGTCAGCATAGGGCATAGTGTTTCATTATGAGTTGTAGCAGAGCGAGATGGGTGGATTCGAATAGTTTGAGGTGATATGAGGAGCCATGTTCTAAGACTTAACCAGCAGCCAACCCCACCACCATGCTGGATAATTGAATCGGTTTCAAGACAGATTATTTTTCATTGCGATTGTTTCCTGAATCTGCATTATGATTATGAAACAGATGGTTCCACAGAGACCGGTGAACACAGAGATTGGGAGGAACAGTTAGATGAGTGATTGAGCTGGCTTTGTCCCACTGCTATTCCTATTATTATCTATTCCTCAGTGCTGCTGCATCAAAGCAGATAATCTGTAACATTATCTCTTTATGAAAGACTCTCGATCAATCACAGACATGACGACTACGCTCTTAGAAAAAAATGTAGAACCTAAAAGGCTTTTTTGGCTGTCCTCATAGGAGAATTCCATGTAGAACCCTTTTGGGTTCTATGTAGAACCCTTTTGGGTTCCATGTTGAACCCTTTGTGGAAAGGGTTCTAGATGGAAACCAAAATGGTTCTACATGGACCTAAAAGGGCTCTACCTGGAACCAAAATGGAGGGTAGGTGGGGCGAGAATATAGTCACTCTTCATGTTTGTGCTGGCGTGTGGGCATGTGGTGACTATACTGTAGGCCTGAGGGGTTTAGTGACTGGAGGATGTAGAGGTGTTTTGTTTCTTGCACAGCTGTGTTCTAACTTAGCAGAGGTGGAAAAAGTACCCAATTCTCATACTTGAGTAATAGTAAATATACATTAATAGAAAATGACAAGTAAAAGTGAAAGTCACCCAGTAAAATACTAATTGAGTAAAAGTGTAATAGTTTCTAATAGTCTAATAGTTTGATTTTAAATATACTTAAGTATCAAAAGTAAATGCAATTGCTAAAATATACTTAAGTATCAAAATTAAAAGTATAAATAATATCTTAATCCTTTTGTTTTTGTTATTTACAGATAGCCAGGGGCACACTCCAACACTCAGACATAATTTACAAATTACGCATGTGTGTTTAGTGAATCTGCCAGATCAGAGGCAGTAGGGATGACCAGGGATGCTATCTTGACAAGTGTGTGAATTGGACCATTTTCCTGTCCTGCTAAGCATTCAAATTCTAACCAGTACTTTTTGGTGTCAGGGAAAATGTATGGAGTAAAAAGTACATTGTTTTGATTAGGAATGTAGTGATGTAAAAGTAAAAGTCTAAAATATAGATAGTAAAGTACAGATACCCCAAAAAGTAGTAGTTTAAAGTATTTTTACTTAAGTACTTTACACCACTGTAACTTAGGTAATGCCTGTGTGAATGTGTGCACATAGGTCTCTGTGGGTGTGTTTGTGTGTGTATGGGTGTTTTGCTTAGTCAGTTCAGTGTGGACAGGCAGGTTAAGGACAGGTTGAGCATTGGGGAGACAAACCGCTCCCTAGAGGCTCCACTTCACAAAAGGGGATTTGCCTGCACTTTTAGTGAAATCAGATTTAAAGTATATAGACAAGAAAAGGGAGCTATATATGTTTTTAAATAAGACCATCTTTGAGAAAGAACAATCACCTAAATACTAAAATTCCAAAAATGGCATGGGACTCCAAATGATTTTGTTATGTTTGAGTCACTCAGATAGCATGAGAACACAGCATAAGCCATGTGAAGATGTGGCTAATATCAAGATATTAGCTTTAAAACAGCTAAATGTTGTCTCTGTGGCCAAGAGTAGGTCCTCCAAAATGTGTGGTCAGAGATGGTGCCGATGGCCACGCCCACTACCACACCCCTCCCCCAGACACATACGTTGTGTCCGCTGCTGAAAAAAGACATAGGGGAAAAACTGGACCCTATAGCCGAGACCTGACACAGACTGCATCTCAATGGCACACTATTCCCGATATAGTGCACTAGGGATCTGGTCAAAAGTAGTGCACTATAAAGGGAATAGGGTACATTTTGGAACATAGCCAGAGCTCACATACAACCCAAATGCACAATGTGGGGCTAGAAGGAATCTGTCTTCTCTCAATCTAGTCATTATTCTTTTTGGAGCAGAAAAATTATCTCTCTAATCTCTACCACTTAGTTTGAGTAACTTCCGTCTGAACTGCCCACTGTGGAGACTCCAGCTGTGAGTGAGGCTGAACCTCCAGGGCAGTTTTTTCACTTTCTGTCTGCACCCCAAATGACACCCTGGCCACACTTGGGCTTTGGTCAAAACTAGTGAACTATATAGGGAATAGGGTGTCATTTGGGGCGCATTCTTTCTGTCTCTAAGGGGGAGTGGAGGCGTGGAGGAAGTAATTGCTCCCATAGGGCTCTATGATAAGTGCTCAGTTTGCCTCATTCCATTCATTGGCTTCTCCCATGATGCAATTAAACCCATCACCGCCCCCCACCCCCTTAACCATAGCCCACCACACACACACACACACACACACACACACACACACACACACACACACACACACACACACACACACACACACACACACACACACACACACACACACACACACACACACACACACACACACACACACACACACATCCCCAGAATCACAGTACTTGTTATTTAATGATAGGAGCTGTGGATAAATGTAGACATAAGGCTGCTCACCTCTGTGTCAGTCTTCCTCTCAGCTCAGAACCACTCTGTAGAAGGTAAGAGAAACACTTGTGGACTGTTGTTTCAACTCCAGGTGAAATAGGGACTCTCCATTGAGTGGCACTTTGACCAAATGCCAAATAGAGGAGTTGGATCTATCCCAAATGTCCCTCCATTCCCTATGTGTGTGTGCCCATAGGGCTCTGGTGAAAAGTAGTGCACTGTATAGGGAATAGGGTGCCATTTGGGATGCAACCTATGACATTTCTCTAAGTTGTAAAAGGCTGAAAAACATCTCTCAGTATTTCTCAGTTATGCCTACTATACCGCAGGCATATTATTTCATCCAAATGCTTTTCTCTAACTTGGTCCGATGTACGCAGCTAACCTTTAGAATGTTCTGGATAGGTTGTTATCTGTCATAGAGTTTGCTTCCATTGAGAAGGATCCTGGGGGACCGCAGACAGCTGGAGAGCAGGGGAGTAGGCGGTCAGCGTGTGTGGGTGGTCGTACCGGCTTCTGAGGTCTTGTAAATGATGCCTCAAGGAGAAAGATGGAATGACGAACACGACACATAGCAGATACATTAGTCTGGGAGGCTGCATGGCATTTTGCATTTTTACCTCGACAGATGTTGATCTCTCCATCTGCCTTCTATAACACCGTTGCCTGGATGGCGATATGTTTTTCTTATAGAGAAGATATGAGGGAAAATTAGAATTAGAATTTCAGTTTACTTCCTGATATGACTGAATTACTGTATCCCCAAACCTGGCACGACACAGACAGACTAACAAACACACTCACATAAGCATACACACACATGTAAGAGGGGAAAGACATGTGAGAGAGGGGGGGGGCATACACACACTCGATGGGAGGAGAGGAGGATGATTCAGAAGGAGGGTTGCAGGCGGTGTGACAGAGTGCTGATGAGAGCGGGATGAGGGATGAGAGCAGATTGATGGAAAGGGGTAAGGTAGGTAATGGGAGAGGGGTGTTGGAGTTGGCCAGGAGATTAGTGGTGACAGTTAATTTAGGGAGCCACTCCTGAATCTATTTCTCACAGACAAGTGACCTCCCTCCCTCTCTCCCCCTCCCTCTGAGATCCCAGCCACTGGTTTGGCTCTAAGCCTACTTCACCACACACCAACATGGCCTATTCTTAGAAGAATTCAAATGTTAATTTGGAAAGCATCTGTCAAAATGTCAGTTGGCAATTTCAGTGACTATATTTATCTAGTTTAGTCTAGCTTCTCTGCACAGCTCACACATACAGTGGCAAGAAAAAGTATGTGAACCCTTTGGAATGATCTGGATTTCTGCATAAATTGGTCATAAAATTTGATCTGATCTTCGTCTAAGTCACAACACTAGACAAACACAGTGTGCTTAAACTATTAACACACAAACAATTATACGTTTTCATGTCTTTATTGAAAACATTGTGTAAACATTCAGAGTGCATAGTGGAAAAAGCATGTGAACCCTTGGATTTAATAACTGTTTGACCCTCCTTTGGCAGCAATAACCTCAACACAATTTTTCCTGTAGTTGCGGATCAGACTTGCACAACATTAAGGAGGAATTTTGGAATATTCCAAACTGTTTCAGTTCAGCAATATTCTTGGGATGTCTGGTGTGATCCGTTCTCTTGAGGTCATTCCACAGCCTCTCAATTGGGTTGAGGTCAGGACTCTGACGGGGCCACTCCAGAAGGCGGACTTTATTCTGTTGAAGCCATCCTGTTGTTGATTTACTTCTGTGTTTTGGGTCGTTCTCCTGTTGCATCCCCAAACTTCTGTTGAGATTAAATTGGCGGACAGATAGCCTTACATTCTCCTGCAAATAAACTTAAGAAATCATTTTTCCGTTGATGATAGCAAGCTGTCCAGGCCCAGAGGCATCAAAGCAGCCCCAAACCATGACGCTTCCTCCACCATACTTTACAGTTGGGATGAGGTTTTGATGATGGTGTGCTGTGCCTTTTTTTCTCCACACATAGTGTTGTTTGTTCCTTCCAAACAACTCAACTTTAGTTTAATCTGTACCAATAATATTTTGCCAGTAGCGCTGTGGAACATCCAGGTGCTCTTTTGCAATCTTCATACATGCAGCAATGTTTTTTTTGGACAGCAGTGGCTTCTTCCGTGGTGTCCTCCCATGAACACCATTCTTGTTTAGTGTTTTATGTATCGTAGACTTGTCAACAGAGATGTTAGCATGTTCC
Organism: Oncorhynchus kisutch; assembly: GCF_002021735.2. Classification (NCBI taxonomy): domain Eukaryota; kingdom Metazoa; phylum Chordata; class Actinopteri; order Salmoniformes; family Salmonidae; genus Oncorhynchus; species Oncorhynchus kisutch. Next base: position 24,266,977 of record NC_034196.2, on the reverse strand, counting down.
AGAGATTTCTGTAAGTCTTTAGCTGACACTAGGATTCTTCTTAACCTCATTTAGCATTCTGCATTGTGCTCTTGCAGTCATCTTTGCAGGACGGCCACTCATAGGGAGAGTAGCAACAGTGCTGAACTTTTTCCATTTATAGACTATTTGTCTCATCGTGGACTGATGAACATCAAGGCTTTTAGAGATACTATTGTAAACCCTTTCCAGCTTTATGCAAGTCAACAATTCTTAATCTTAGGTCTTCTGAGATCTCTTATGTTGGAGGCATGGTTCACATCAGGCAATGCTTCTTGTGAATAGCAAACTCAAACTTTGTGATTGTTTTTTATAGGGCAGGGCAGCTCTAAACAACATCTCCAATCTCGTCTCATTGATTGGACTCCAGGTTAGCTGACTCCTGACTCCAATTAGCATTTGGAGAAGTCCTTAGCCTAGGGGTTCACATACTTTTTCCAACCTACACTGAATGTCTAAATGATGTACTCAATATAGACAAGAGAAATAACATAATTTATGTGTCATTAGTTTAAGCAGACTGTGTTTGTCTTTTGTTGTGACTTAGATGAAGGTCAGATCAAATTTTATGACCAATTTATGCAGAAATCCAGGTAATTCCAAAGGGTTCACATACTTTTTCTTGACACTGTATAGACTAGAAAAACTGTCTTTGTCTGAGTGACAGCATATCTCCATGTAAACCAAGCTGTCACAATACTGTTTATTTGTAGGCAGTGGCACTGAGAAAATCAATTCCTAACTGGACATACAACAGAGGCGGGAGTGTCTGTCTGGTTGCTAGGATAACGGAACTCGCCGTAACAAAGGCTGTGCCCCCGTGCATTCTGGGAGGGCTTGGCTTGCCGTGTGGCGTGTCGTGGCGTCTGGTTAATAGGCACTCAGAGCAGCGTGGCGGAAACACTGAAGGACCTGTGGAACAATCACACACACACACACACACACACATAGTGGGGGAGGAGATGGAGAAGAGGAGGGAGGATTTTAAAATGACATCCCACGCAATCTGTAATATTTTCTCTTCCCCCTGGCTGTCTTTGATGAAACGGACGTGGATTTTGGAGTTAATTAAAGGGGATTAGGAGCTACTCGGATCAGCCTGTTCATTTGTACCTCCATCTCTTCCACCTTTCTACCTCTCCATCTCTCTCTTTATCTGGCTCCACAACTCCCTAACCTACATTTTAGTCATTTAGCAGATGCTCTTAACCAGAGCGACTTACGGTTAGTGCATTTATCTTAAGATAGCTAGGTGGGACAACCACATATCACAGTCATAGTAAGTACATTTTTCCTCAATAAAGTAGCTATCAGCAAAGTCAGAGCTAGTGTGTGTGTGTGTGGGGGGGGGGGGGGGGTCAGATGTTTTCATAAGATGGGCAGGGACTCTGTTTTCCTAGCTTCAGGACAGAGAAGAGCTTGGACTGGGCTCTGTGGGAGCTGCTGGACGTGCCAAGAGACCAGAGTGCTCGGGTTGGGGTGTAGAACCCTCTCTTCTATCTCTCTATTTTTCTTTAGCTTTTTCTGGCTCCACAACTCCACAGCCAGGTTCTATTAGTGTATGAAAAGATACGTTCAGCTTTAATTCATCATGCTCAATGGTAAGTCTGAGACTAGTTATAAAAGCCCAGAGGTGTTGTGCAGGTCAGGTCAGGTCAGGTCAGGGCTGCATTAAAGAGTCATATGATGTGGACTAGATACACAGACACTTCACCACTTCCACAATATTCTCAGGCTAATCAGCTTAACCCTTTGTTAGGAGGCACGCATAGTGTTCATTTGTTCACTGTACAGAAGTCCACTATTAGGTTTAAAGAATCAGTTGTTCAAGTGAACTGACAGAGTTAATACTGATGCTTTTGAGGGCAATGCTGTTTGTTGTCATTTGATTTAGTTGATGTGATGTAAAAGTAGATTGAGCTGATTGAGTTACAATATGCTGCTGGGGTTTACGGGGAGGGGGCCACGTGGTATGTTGCCACAAGATTTAAGCAGAGGAAGGGGGTGAAGGGGATGAGGCTTTTCCTCGCAGGCCCTGTTCGAATACTTCAGAAATCCTTCCTTCCTTGAATTTGTTGGATTGGTGAAAGTATCAGGGTGGTAACCATGCTTACACTCTATCCAATCATGTATAAATCAAATAAAATGTTATTGGTCACATACACATTTTGCAGATGTTATCGCAGGTGCAGCAAAATATATATATACATGTGTGTGTGTGTGTGTGTGTGTGTGTGTGTGTGTGTGTGTGTGTGTGTGCGTGCGTGCGTGCGTGCGTGCGTGCGTGCGTGCGTGCGTGCGTGCGTGCGTGTGTGCGTGCGTGTGTGTGTGTGTGTGTGTGCGTGTGTGTGTGTGTGTGTGTGCGTGTGTGTGTATATGATAATGTATATAGACAGTATGGACAGAAAATTAATAGAAAAGGTGTGTACAGCAGTTGCAATATAGGACAAGCCTTGACTAGCATTCAGTATATACATATCATATGGGTAAATCAGTATGTAAAGTATTATTAAAATGACATGTGTTCAATGACTATGTACTTAGGGCAGCAGCCTCTAAGGTGCAGGGTAGAGTACCGGGTGGTAGCCGGTTAATAATGGTGTTTAAGTTCAGGGCAGGATGGTGACTATTTAACAGTCTAATGGCCTGGAGATAGAAGTCTCTCGGTCCCAGCTTTGGTGCACCTGTACTGTCTCTGCCTTCTAGGTGGTAGCGGGGTGAACAGGCTGTGGCATTGGGTTGCTGAGGTCCTTGATGATCTTTACCTTCCTGTGACACCGATTGCTGTAGATGTCCTGGAGGGCAGGCATTGTGCCTCCGATGATGCGTTGGGCTGACCGCACCACCCTCTGGACAGCCCAGACAGTTGCGGACAGTGCAATTGCCGTACCAGGGGTGGTGATACAGCCCAACAGGATGCTCTCAATGGTGCATCTGCAGAAGTTTGTGAGGGTCTTAGGGGCCTAGGCGAATTTCTGAGGTTTCCTGAGGTTGAAGAGGTGCAGTTGCATCTTAACCACACTGTCTGTGTGGATGGGCCATTTCAGGTTGTCAATGATGTGCACCTCGAGGAACATGAAGATTTTCACCCTCTCCACTGTGGCCCCGTCGATGTGGATGGGGACGCGCTGTCTCCTGAAGTCCACGATCAGCTCCTAAGGTTTTGTTGACGTTGAAGGAGAGATTATTTTCCTGGGACCACTCCGCCAGGGCCCTCACCTCCTCCCTGTAGGCCAGGGATCTCCAACAGGTCTACCACCAGCTACCAGTAGCTTGCAGGCCACATATGAGTAGCTCGCCAAACAATTCTGAAAGTACATGCAATTGTTAATGTTTTCCACACAAACTATCATAAACAAATGTCACAAGTATCAGATACCGCAAGCTCCCTGCTACTATCTAATCAACGCAACATTGACATTATCCCTCCCCTGGTTTGCCACAATTGCTTAAAAAGCCAAACCTAACACAATATCTGCCAATGAATTTCCAATCAATATTGTCCCTGTCTGTGTGGTGCGCAAGTTTGTCTGTCACTCCGTCCGTGTGTAGCCAGTTGATACGGTAACTTTGTGGGTTGACAGAAATACTTTCCCCATAACCTTCTCAGTTAAATGTTAACTGCAATTTAGGCTTACCTGGCAGAAGCATATCATGAGTAAGTATATCATTTGTATCTATAATTTGTTATTTGCAAACTTGGCCATAGAATGAGCAGCAGCAGCACACATTAGACAGCACATTCCTTAGTTGCTAGATGCACAAAGGGTCAGATGCGCAATTAAAGGGAAATTACACCCCAATATATATTTTTTTCTTCCATACCTAAAACAAAATGGTCTTCTGATGAGTTTTAAGCATTGACATGGACTCAGAACATCCAATAAAAACATTCTCAATGAACAATTGAAATGTTGAGAGTAAAAAATAACAATCTAAATCCAGAAATAATACATCTGAGAAAACAGAATCAGGAAACATTTTTGGGAAAAAAATCTCTATAGAAAACATTTTATAGGGCCCCTGTTAGAGTTGTTTATGAACCATTATTTTAGCAGGTATATTGACAGAAAACATCATGCACTACTTTCTCTTGTACACCAAGGACCTGGGGAAGAGTTGCAGGGGAGCGGAGAAGAGAAGAATGTGCCTATTTGAATGATAGAAAAAGTGGATAGATCTCATGCTAGAAAATGTTGGAGACCCCTGCTGTAGGCTGTCTCCTTGTTGTTGTTGGTAATCAGGCCTACAAATGTTGTGTCGTCTGGAAACTTGATGACTGAGTTGGAGACATGCGTGGCCACGCAGTCAATGGTGAACAGGGAGTACAGGAGGGGGAACACCCCATTGTGGGCCCCCATGTTAAGGATCAGCATAGCGGTGGTGTTGTTGCCTACCTTCGCGACCTGGGGTCAGCCCATCAGGACGTCTAGGACCCAGTTGCACAGAGCGGGGTTCAGACCCAGGACCCCAAGCTTAGTGATGACCTTGGAGGGCACTATGGTGTTGAAGGCTGAGCTGTAGTCAATGAACAGCATTCTTACGTAGGTGTTCCTCTTGTCCAGATGGGGTAGGGCTGTGTGCAGCCAAACCTTCCCCTAACCCGGACAACGCTACTCCAATTGTGCGCCGCCCTATCGGACTCACGATCACGGCCGGTTGTGATACAGCCCGGGATCGAACCAGGGTCTGTAGTGATGCCTCTAGCACTGAGATGGAGTGCCTTAGACCACTGCGCCACTCGGAAATCCCGGGGCAGTTTGCAAATTGTAGTTGGTCTAGGGTGTCGGGGAAGTTGGAGGTGATATGATCCTTAACTAGCCTCTCAAAGCTATAAATCATATATAGATCTGTGCTTACTGTACATCAAGGAAAGGATGCATTTCCATAGTATTCGAAACAGGGCCTAAGTCTTTGGTCCTCTTTAGTACTCTACTTGCTTTCATTGTGTGACGAGGTGAGAAGAGAACCTGATCTGAAGTCAGTAGTGGTGTTCTCTCTCTGCTTTCACCCTCTTCCTCTCCCTATAAATATCCACTTCTGTCGTCTACTGTACATGACACACATGCTCACACAAACAAACACGTACACACACCATGTAGGAGAACGCAAATTTCAACCCACGCCACTTCAGTGTGTCTGCATGATGAGAGCCGTGTGCTGCTGTTGGAGCACAATAGCCCTTGAAACCCATGCTTCATTCTAGCTGTTGTCAGAGTGGTCTATTTTCTCACTGGCTCTGCACTGTAGACCAGCATGAACTAATTCTCTATAGGATAGAGTGGGAGACAACCAGAGAAATAGAACAACCATAAGATAGAGTGGGAGACAACCAGAGAAATAGAACAACCATAGGATAGAGTGGGAGACAACCAGAAAAATAGAACAACCATAGGATAGAGTCGGCAGCAGGAACCAGGAAGTCTTTGAAGCATGGCAGTGGATGTTACTATTTTGTTTTTACCTATTTTTGTGATATCCAAATTGGTAGTTACAGTCTTGTCCCATCGCTGCAACTCCCATACGGACTCGTGAGAGGCAAAGGTTGATAGTCATGCGTCCTCCGAAATACGACCCTGCCAAGCTGCACTGCTTCTTGTGTGCTGCCTCATGGGTCTCCCGGTCACGGCCAGCTGTGACACAGCCTGGGATCGAACCCGGGTCTGTAGTGACATGTCTAGCACCGTGATACAGTGCCTTAGACTGCTGCTCCACTCAGGAGGCCACAACTCTGTGCTTTTGTCTTGAAGTTAAAATGTAATGAGTGTAGCCTACAGACAAGAAACTAACCCTTTAATTGTCTGCACATACTGTACATGCTTGTGAATTGTTGCATTATTCAAGAGTGTAATATGGTTTGGTTGCATTATTCAATAGTCTAATATGTTTTAGAAAAAAAGTTTGCCATTGTTGAATAGTTTGCTTACTGGCTAGGGGCTACTATGATATTTACGGTCAATTTTAACTGCGGGCCAATAATGTTGTGTTGCCAGCCACAGCAAAAGGTAAACCAAGAACGTAATGTGAATTGAAAAGTAGAATTCTCTTTTGCCACCCCTCTCCTCAGACTATCCTTCATATCTCGTAGTTGGAATCGACTCTAACATGCTGGTGGTTGCTCTTAATAGCTCAACATGGGGGCAGGAGACAACAGAGGGCAGGGAGGGGTTTGTTTCTCCTACTGCGATATTGACTGTATTGACTATCAGTGACCTACACCCTGGACCCTGGCCCACACCTCAGGGGATTGTTTACAGAGAGATACTCCACATCCTGGACTGATTGATACACATCATGCAGACAGGATTAGTTCCACATGGCACCCTATTCCCTACTGCACTACTTTTAACCAGGGATCTTCTGCACTCATAGGGTGCCATTTGGGAGGAAGTCACAGATCTCTAATGAAAGTAACATTAAGTTGTTTTGGACATATTATATACTGTTATTTCTCTATGATAGAGACTTTATGGTTGTTTGACAATACGCTTGTGAGCCATTGTCACATGCAACATATCCCTCCATTTCTCCCCACATGTGTAATGCCCGGGGTGTAGTGGAGGAAGTAGTCAGGCACAGGAAACAGAGTTCAGGGTAGCGATACTTTTAATTCACCACACAGGTGAAACCGACACCAACCCAAACAAATGCCCCAAAACACGGGGAACTAAACAGTCCAGACAATACACACATCCACGGACAACCGTGACCTACAGTCGTGCACAAAATGTACACAGAGAATAATCCCGCACACCCAGTAGGCGGGCCGGCTGGATAATAAACAGACAAGGGGAAAAAAAGGATCAGTGGCAGCTAGTAGGCCGGTGACGACGACCGCCGACCGCCACCCGAACAGGAAGGGCAGCTAGTAGACCGGTGACGACGACCGCCGACCGCCACCCGAACAGGAAGGGCAGCTAGTAGACCGGTGACGACGACCGCCGAGCGCCACCCGAACAGGAAGGGCAGCTAGTAGACCGGTGACGACGACCGCCGACCGCCATCCGAACAGGAAGGGCAGCTAGTAGACCGGTGACGACGACCGCCGAGCGCCACCCGAACAGGAAGGGCAGCTAGTAGACCGGTGACGACGACCGCCGACCGCCACCCGAACAGGAAGGGCAGCTAGTAGACCGGTGACGACGACCGCCGACCGCCACCCGAACAGGAAGGGCAGCTAGTAGACCGGTGACGACGACCGCCGACCGCCACCCGAACAGGAAGGGCAGCTAGTAGACCGGTGACGACGACCGCCGACCGCCACCCGAACAGGAAGGGCAGCTAGTAGACCGGTGACGACGACCGCCGACCGCCACCCGAACAGGAAGGGCAGCTAGTAGACCGGTGACGACGACCGCCGACCGCCACCCAAACAGGAAGGGGTGCCACCTTCGGTAGGAGTCGTGACAACATGGACTTATTCATTGTTGGCTATATAAACTTGGTTGCTAACATGTTTGATAATCTAACCATGCTATCGTGACTAACCTTTACCCCCACACTTTGACTCAGTACTGGTACCCCCTGTATATAGCCTCGTTATTGTTATTTTATGTTACTTATTTATTTTATTTTTTACTTTAGTTTACTTAATAAATATTTTCTCAACTCTATTTTCTTAAAACTGCATTGTTGTTTAAGGGCTTGTAAGTAAGCGTTTCACTGTAAGGTCGACACCCGTTGTATTCGCCGCATGTGACAAATAACATTAGATTTGAATTGACAGTATGATGTAGACATAATTAGACAGAAGAAAAAATACTCTTACAGTCTCTCTCTCTCTGTCTGACTCTCTATTTCAAACCTGCTCTTTGAAACCCTACACTCCTACACACACCAACCCAAAACAAAGAGAGTCAGCATGCCGACATGTTCTGTATTTAACTGTACTAATCATCACTCAAAAGAGTCTAATCTTCATTTTTTTATTTTGTAAATCTGATTATCATAGTTAATACTTGCTGTCCGTTTTGTTTTCCAATGTTGTCCTGGCTAGGTTCTAGGTAACGCTGAGCTTTCAAATGAACCTTCTGCTGCAAAGGTTTAACAGTAGGCTAGCATCAGGTTATTTCATGATTATGCAGGTTATGGGCATACCGGTTCGATTTAGCTATAACTTCATTTGGTCCTTACGTTTTCATGACAAGCTGTGATAGGATGAGGGCATTATTTTAGGACCATTTCATGCCCAAAAAAGGATTTATATACAATGTACCCAAGAAAGAGGCAAGTGAAGTGAATGCAAAAACTTTCATTACAGTGAAAAGGATTTGGATTGTGGGTTCCAGTCTAGTGCACTGAGCTGAACAGAGGGCTATCGAAACTTTAGGGAGTGACCTCAGGCTGAATGCCACAGCATCCTGGTTTGGACAAGGAGGCATGTGTCGGAGTGGTATCCTGCTCCTGTCATCCTGGTCGTGCATGCAGGGGACTGTGATTTAGGAAGGTTTAAAAGTGTGGAGCTGGTTTGAAGAGACATGCAGAGTCGGCGTGCAGAGTTCCCCTCGAGGAAGGTCCTCTAGTCCTGTATCATTCAACGCGTGCATTAGAGGAATGCTCATCCAGTGAAGATCAACAGGGCATGGATCTGGGTCAGCAATGTGATGACAGTCTGCTTCAGGGGATTGGGGGGAGCAGCAATAAAGCACACAGTCACCCACAGCCATTTCTGAGGGATGGTGTTCATCTCACTGCCACTCTGCAATCTCTCTGAATGCCATCCACCTGGGACTGGAAATATACTGTTCTCAGGCCCCCTTCTCAGCTGTAACACACATGCTCTCTCTCTCTCTCTTGCACACACACTCTCAAACACACTCTCACACACTCTCTGCCGCACATCATTTTAAATAGGCAAACATTGGCAATACAATAATGTAACCCGCCCCCCCCACACACAGAGACACACAGACAGACACACACATCTGCTGTAAAATCATTTTTATTGTAACCTTTCGTTACAGACTAATATTGAATATTGTAATAAAGACTATTAAATTATGCATATGTCAGTGTTCTTCGTCTCAATCTTTTATCATCCAATTTTGCATGGTTAAAGCACTGTTGTCTATTAGCTCTATACTCCACATTGCATGGCATTGCAGGAACCCTGTTGTAGACATGTCATTTGCTGAGTATTGGTCTTTTCAAAAGTGTTTACTGTATAAATAGATCAAATGAACATGATGCATTAAGTTAGCTGAGTAGACAAATGGTCTATTAAGCTACTAGACAAAACTGGACCAGATTGCTATTATTATCGCCAGACATTATACGAAAAGGACGGTAATACATTTTATCCAAATGATCTATACAGCAACAATTTGCAGGAAAGAGCCATTGAGTTCTAAATGATAAGGAATTAGGTACATAAGAGTATTAGGACTAGTTTAATACTAGAGGATGCATGAGAACATACTATCGTTAACTGAGGTCCTATACACAAAAAAAACTAAAAACACGAGAGACAATATAGGATGTAGCTAGATGTTTTTATGAATGTTAATGCAGGTAACATCTGTTTGCGTGTTCTCAACATAGAAGGTGGGTTCTCGACTGTTTATGTCCAAGGCTTCCGGTATCCGACGTCATCTAGCAGCGCTGGGTTAACTCTCTCAGGCAGGATGAAGACGGCTAGATTGACCATGTTCCTTTGCTAGTTACTGCCACTTGATCCTTAGTGATTATTTTTTGGAGCCATCAGTCCCATTCAACAATATGGCACTCTTTAAATGTAAATTCTTCCGGCTTTATGCGCCATCGGGAGTTTTCCATAGGAATACGTGACTGTTGATGGAATTTATAGGTTTAAATGAATGATTAGAATACTCCGCCCTGAAACCATATAATTGTATGAATCATAATTAATTAATGATGGGTGTAGTTTTAGTCAGTCAAACAATATATCTGTACAAATATGTCTCTACAGTATCTTAAACACAGACTGTCGTAGCAGAATTCGGTGCCGACCTGGCTAGGGCCTCTGAGAGATCGGGGAAAGAATGGGAAGTACTTCCCACTGTCTCCCTATCTTGAGGGGTCTCCCTATCTTGAGGGGTCTCCCTATCTTCAGGGAGAACGGGGAGGGATTCTCACAGCCTCCTCTAATCTTTGTCGGCTGGGTAGTAGGACAGTGTGTGCGTAGGATACCTAATGTTTGTGTGTGCGCAGGATACCTAATGTTTGTGTGGAAGTATGTGCACCGCTATAAAATGGATGTCTTTGTATTGTGGACTTCAGAACGTTCTCGTGAATAAACATTTGACTATTGTAGGCTGGTCCTCTGTCTGTTTTCATTTCAACCAGTATCTTACAAATTCTGGGTTACAGACTGAGTAGTTAATTGAAGTTCAGTTTATGAACATTGTGAACAAAATGTTCTTAACAGTGACATTCCAAAGGAATGTCAGCGCTCTCTCTATCTACTGGTTGTAGCCCTTTCCTGCAGTCAAATGAGGTAGTGGCCACATGGGTTTTTTAAATGCATCAGATCAGGTGTTTCAGTCATCTGTGAAGTATATAAAGTGTAACATTGGGATGCAAACTCAAAATGTAATACATTTCAACTCTGACATGGTACAGGTGTCTTTTTTTTGTAAGCCCATGAGCATGTGTGTGAGGTGTATTATTTTGTTTCAAAGTAGATTTGTTTAAGATGAACTCTGTGTGACCCTGATTTAGCCCACTGCAGTAAAAGGTTCATGTCTACGCTCCAGAGGCAGCGGTCGAGACCTAGCAAGTACGCAAGTATACATTTGAGTAATATGTGTATCCAACGATATTTTGACAAAAGGTATAGTAGTAGGCATTTAGGTAATGGATAAGGAGGGGCGATAGGGGCTATAAAATCCTCCCTCGCCCTCTCCTCTCAACCCTGCTCTCTAAATAGCCCAACACCGAGCCCCTGTAGTCCCTGTAGAGCTCAACCTAACAAGGCTTTTTATTGGTTCCTCTACAGGCACCAGTCACTGGAGCATGGTAAACACATCATTAATTGATGATCACTGGTAGTAGGCACACACACAGAAACCTCGTTGTCATATAGTCAATCAAACATCATGTGGAGCATTGTCTGTGGCATGATGATGCTAGCACTTGTTTTTCAACACTTTGCGTGTTAGATCAATGCCTGAGTTCCAAATGGCACCGTATTCCCAATGGGCCCTGGTCAAGAGTAGTGCACGCTATAGAGAATAGGCTACATTTTGGAACATAACCATAGCGTTTCCTTTCCCTCTCTAAGAACACTGTGTCGTGCCTCCACAATCTGCCTCCATTTGCCTCCATTCAGCTGAAGAGGAGCTAAACTGGGAGGTCTTGAGTAATGGCACCACCTCAACTCTCCCTGAGTCCATGTGTCAGCAAACCAGCAGAGAGAGAGAGAGCAAAATAGCCTCTAAACTGATATTGATTTACCTACTGAAAGGGCCAGTGGTCTCCACATTTGTAGTTATAGCAACGAAGTAGTCTTCAAGTAATGTTGAGGTTCAGCGGAAGTTTCTCTCTAGAGGTTGTTGGTGAAGTGGCTCTGTGACTGTCAGGTGATCTCAAGTTTCAAGTTGTTATTGTCACGTGCACAAGTACAGTGAAATGCCTTTCGGGAGTGGCGAAGGTCGAGACCCATGCGTCCCTTGAAAACACAACCCAACGAAGCAACACTGCTTCCTGACACAATGCCTGCTTAACACAGAAGCCAGCCGCACCAATGTGTCGGAGGAAACACTGTACACCTGGCGACCATGTCAGTGTACACTGCCCCGGTCCGCCACAGGAGTCCAGCTGTCTGGTGTGTTTACGGACATATTCAATCAATCCCTATCCCAGTCTGCTGTTCCCACATGCTTCAAGAAGGCCACCATTGTCCCTGTTCCCAAGAAAGCTAAGGTAACTGAGCTAAACGACTACCGCCCCATAGCACTCACTTCCGTCATCATGAAGTGCTTTGAGAGACTAGTCAAGGACCATATCACCTCCACCCTACCTGACACCCTAGACCCACTCCAATTTGCTTACCGCCCAAATAGGCCCATAGACGACGCCATCTCAACCACACTGCACACTGCCCTAACCCATCTGGACAAGAGGAATACCTATGTGAGAATGCTGTTCATCGACTACAGCTCAGCATTTAACACCATAGTACCCTCCAAACTCGTCATCAAGCTCGAGACCCTGGGTCTCGACCCCGCCCTGTGCAACTGGACTTCCTGACGGGCCGCCCCCAGGTGGTGAGGGTAGGTAACAACATCTCCACCCCGCTGATCCTCAACACTGGGGCCCCACAAGGGTGCGTTCTGAGCCCTCTCCTGTACTCCCTGTTCACCTACGACTGCGTGGCCATGCACGCCTCCAACTCAATCATCAATTTTGCGGACGACACTACAGTGGTAGGCTTGATTACCAACAACGACGAGACGGCCTACAGGGAGGACGTGAGGGCCCTCGGAGTGTGGTGTCAGGAAAACAACCTCACACTCAACGTCAACAAAACAAAGGAGATGATTGTGGACTTCAGGAAACAGCAGAGGGAGCACCCCCCTATCCACATCGATGGGACAGTAGTGGAGAGGGTAGTAAGTTTTAAGTTCCTCTGCATACACATCACGGACAAACTGAATTGGTCCACCCACACAGACAGCGTCGTGAAGAAGGCGCAGCAGCGCCTCTTCAACCTCAGGAGGCTGAAGAAATTTGGCATGTCGCCAAAAGCACTCACAAACTTTTACAGATGCACAATCGAGAGCATCCTGTCGGGCTGTATCACCGCCTGGTACAGCAACTACTCCGCCCACAACCGTAAGGCTCTCCAGAGGGTAGTGAGGTCTGCACAACGCATCACCGAGGGCAAACTACCTGCCCTCCAGGACACCTACACCACCCGATGTCACAGGAAGGCCATAAAGATCATCAAGGACAACAACCACCCGGGCCACTGCCTGTTCACCCCGCTATCATCCAGAAGGCGAGGTCAGTACAGGTGCATCAAAGCAGGGACCGAGAGACTGAAAAGCAGCTTCTATCTCAAGGCCATCAGACTGTTAAACAGCCACCACTAACATTGAGTGGCTGCTGCCAACACACTGACTCAACTCAAGCCACTTTAATAATGGGAATTTATGGAAATTGATGTAAAATATATCACTAGCCACTTTAAACAATGCCACTTAATATAATGTTTACATACCCTACATTACTCATCTCATATGTATATGTATATACTGTACGCTATCATCTACTGCATCTTTATGTAATACATGTATCACTAGCCACTTTAAACTATGCCGCTTTGTTTACATACCCTACATTACTCATCTCATATCTATATACTGTACTCAATACCATCTACTGCATCTTGCCTATGCCGTTCTGTACCATCACTCATTCATATATCATTATGTACATATTCTTTATCCCTTTACACTTGTGTGTATAAGGTAGTAGTTTTGGAATTGTTAGGTTAGATTACTCATTGGTTATTACTGCATTGTCGGAACTAGAAGCACAAGCATTTCGCTACACTTGCATTAACATCTGCTAACCATGTGTATGTGACAAATACATTTGATTTGATTTTGAGTCACTAGAGCACAATGGGACAAGGACATCCCTGCCAGCCAAACCCTTCCCTAACCCAGAAGACGCTTGGACAATTGTGCGCCGCCCAATGGATTTCCCGGTCGTGGCCAGCTGCGACAGAGCCTGGACTCGAACCAGGATCTCTAGTGGCACAGCTAGCACTGCGATGTAGTGCCTTAGACCACTGAGCCACTCTGGAGGCCATGAGTTTATCCTTCTTTTGAAATGCATTAATAGAAAAGAGACAAATGTTGAAAGGGATGAAAAATCCTTGTAGATCCCAGGGATCTAACATTTTGTAGTCCTCTGATATGCAGCGGTGTGTGTTTTCTTTCCTCTGCTTTCTCATCACCCTAGAAAGGCAGATTAACCCAGATCAATGCTCCTTTAAATGCTGCAGACGGCTGCCTCGTCTCCCAGACCTCCAATCACAAACACCATAAACCAGTCTGTCCGTTCGTTTGTCTGCCCGTCTGTCTCTCGCACTCCCTCTTTTTCTCTTACTCCTCTATCTCCAACTATGCATGACTCTTCCACTCCCAGTCCATGTCTGGTAGCTAGCAGCCCCACTCCATTCAGTGCCCTGTACAGTAACAGCAGGTCCATATACAGCCCAGTGCACCAGAACGGAACAGACCAGCTAATCACTGCACTCTGGGACCAGAAAGAGAGAAAGCCTATAGCTGTGTGAAAGAGGAAATGTCATTTGTTTCGATTTAACAATGCAGAGAGAGAAGGCAATGAGAAATAGTGCAGCAACTCTGCTGATAGACAGTGATCAAACGGAGCAGCCTGCTTCATCTGGGTTGTAGATGCTGTGTCTGTGGCAGGGTTCATAGGAGGACAAATACCACCTCCCATTTCACATTTTTCTCCTGTATTGTTTTGTAAACAGCAGACTATTTGAAGCAATAACAAATATACTGCTGTGAAATTCAATTTAGGATATAAATGTTTTGGCAGTGTCGGAAAGGGTAGTGCATTTGGTTGGTTGCTGTTGTTTTGTGCATGTGGGTGTGTGTATGCTGTGTAATTAAAATCAGCTTCAGATATACAGGAAAACTGTGCGTGTGCATGTATGCATGTGTGCAGACGAACTTCCGGTGTGCATGTGACAAGCATGATGTGTGTATGTGTGTGATGGCTAAGCAGGCAGTGCCTCTGTAGCCATTATACCTATCATGAAGGCCACTATGATGCTAGTCTCAAGGCCAGAGGCTTCAATACAGAAAACAGCCAGTACGGCCTGTCTGCCTGCCAGGGGAAGGAGAGGTGTAATAGTGGGGCTAAGATGACAAAAAAGTCCACTTTCAGTTTTTTAAACCCCTCTTCTGTGAGGATTGAGAGGAACACGTTGAGAGCTGGATTGATCTAGAGGTGACTCACCTCAATTAGCTTTTGTGATGCTGGGAGTAGTTTGTGGGGTGTGTGTGTATTTTGTGTGTGTGTGTGTGTGCGCGTCTGGGGGTGGGGTTGGGGGGGTGGAATGTATGTGTGTGGGTGTGAGTGTTAAACACAACTTTAAGAGATTACCTTGTGTAACTGAATGTAGATGTTAAAGTGCTACTGATTAAGCTTTGGAGGAAAGTGGATTGTAGTGTGTGTTCTTTGTGTGTGTATTGGCTTTGGGGTTGTTTTTGTGTAGATGACTACATGTCCTAGTATGTGTATCTTTGTGTGTGTGTGTGTGTGTGTGTGTGTATGTGTGTGTGTGTGTGTGTTCAGACTTAACTTTAGCAGATTACTTGCAGTGTAATTGCGCTGATGTTGCAGACAGTATCGGTGATTTGGTTGGGTGTGATGTGGAGATATTGGGTGACATGCTCACATGTCTGTTTGGGTCTCATCACCAGGTACACCGGCTCTCATCTCCTTTACAAAGGCCATCAGTGACAGTGAGGCCTGTTTAATGAATGGTCTTTGTATAGAAGTGCGTATTGGTACATCCCAGATGGCAATCTATTCCCTAATAGTGCAGTACTTTTGACCAGAATTAGTGCTCTAAGTAGGGAATAGGGTGCAATTTGGGACATAACTAGTCTGTTTCCTAGTGGAATGAGTTGGTGTAGACAGGGGATGTTTGGGTTCTACAATGTCTCATTATATGAGGCAGTCTGGACTCAAAAGTGCACCGCAATGTATAATAATTGAACACATTATTTTGGACACTCAGTCATGCAAGCACATTATCATGAATAACTATCACATACACAATTAATTGTATTTCAATTATAGATTATATATGCATTTGAGGTATGTCGTTAGTACATTGGAAGAAATAGCTTGTGGCAATCCCAACTTCTACAAAATGGTTTGATTCAACAGACCTGTTAATGAACTTTAATGAAAGCTATTAGCGTATGCTACCTGAGAATAATGAAGGACTTGGACTCTTCATCGTCATTATGGTCTAGCTACTGACAGAATCAATGTAGGAAATGTTTTCTGAGTGTGCTCCACTCCTAAGTGAAAGCACTGTTTATTAGCCTTCTCTCTAAGTGAGATTTGAACCAAAAACCAGCATGTGGACAAAATGATTTCTGTGCATAAGGCTTGAAGCTGGGCTAATTCAACTAGACGATCTAGAGTGTATACCAACTACAGGGATGTAGAGTTGTATTCCAACTACCGGGGTGCAGAGTGTATACCAACTACAGGGATGTACAGTGTAGAGTGTATACCAACTACAGGGATGTACAGTGTAGAATGTATACCAACTATAGGGATGTACAGTGTAGAGTGTATACCAACTACAGAGATGTAGAGTGTATACCAACTACAGATATGTACGGTATAGTGTATACCAACTACAGGGATGTACAGTGTAGAGTGTATAGCAACTACAGGGATGTAGAGTGTAGAGTGTATACCAACTACAGAGATGTAGAGTGTATAGCAACTACATGGATGTAGAGTGTATAGCAACTACAGGGATGTACAGTGTAGAGTGTATAGCAACTACAGGGATGTAGAGTGTATAGCAACTACAGGGATGTAGAGTGTAGAGTGTATACCAACTACAGAGATGTACAGTGTGGAGTGTATAGCAACTACAGGGATGTACAGTGTAGAGTGTATAGCAACTACAGAGATGTAGAGTTGTATACCAACTACCGGGGTGCAGAGTGTATACCAACTACAGGGATGTAGAGTTGTATACCAACTACCAGGGTGCAGAGTTGTATAGCAACTACAGGGATGTACAGTGTAGAGTGTATAGCAACTACAGGGATGTACAGTGTAGAGTGTATAGCAACTACAGGGATGTACAGTGTAGAGTGTATAGCAACTACAGAGATGTAGAGTTGTATACCAACTACCGGGGTGCAGAGTGTATAGCAACTACAGGGATGTACAGTGTAGAGTGTATAGCAACTACAGAGATGTAGAGTTGTATACCAACTACCGGGGTGCAGAGTTGTATACCAACTACAGGGATGTACAGTGTAGAGTGTATAGCAACTACAGGGATGTACAGTGTAGAGTGTATACCAACTACAGGGATGTACAGTGTAGAGTGTATAGCAACTACAGGGATGTACAGTGTAGAGTGTATAGCAACTACAGGGATGTACAGTGTAGAGTGTATACCAACTACAGGGATGTACAGTGTAGAGTGTATACCAACTATGTGTCAGAGTAGGAGTGCTGATTTAGAATCAGTTGTCTTTTCAATCACAATGAATAACATTTCGTGGAGAGGAGAAACCTGGTCCTAGATCAGCAATCCTACTCTGAGATGCTTGATACACGGTCGCTGGTGTTCGTAGTACATGACAATGAACCCGTTTGGTTTTAGCGTAAAATCTCTTCTTCTGTGCCTCTATTTATCAGGTAAGATGTTTCTGTATTCTCCTCGTCCCCTCCTTGCCAAAGGACTGCTGGCACTGGCAGCCCCAGATGTGCCGGTCTCCCCTGTTCCTGGTTCTGTCCTGGTGGGTGGAGGAGTGTCTGGTGACAGCATCAGGGTACTTTCCACCTCTGTCACACCCTTATCACTGACACACAATGTCTGGCACAGGAATCAGATCTTGATACAACCCTTCCTGAATGCTGTGCCAGTGAAGTAATGATAGAGATTATTGGAATTGATACACTGTTATATGAGAGGTACATACGATGTCATAAGGTTGTCATATATAATGAAAAGCTGCCCAGCTCATCGACACTGCTGATGTGAGATCAGATGTACTGTCAGATGTATATCAGATTGTTTATATGATTGATTGTGTGTGTGTGTGTGTGTTTGTTTGTTTAAAAGTGGGTGTATTTGTTTGTTTAAAAGTGGGTGTATTTGAAGCAATGTATGAATGAGTGTGTGTTGATCCTTCCCCCTTTGGAAGTGGACTCACCCTGGCTCTTGGGAGTACATTTTCCGCATAACTGAGCACTGAAACTATGAAAAACAGTCGCTTGTGGCAGCGAAGAGCCGCTCATGGGACAATGCATCATCTCAGTGCGCCAGCAGCACTGTCTGACAGCACCGTGGCAGCCCAGAAGACTCCAGCCTGATGGGCCAAATGGAAACACTGTAACATACAGCAGCACTGTCTGACAGCACCGTGGCAGCCCAGAAGACTCCAGCCTGATGGGCCAAATGGAAACACTGTAACATACAGCAGCACTGTCTGACAGCACCGTGGCAGCCCAGAAGACTCCAGCCTGATGGGCCAAATGGAAACACTGTAACATACAGCAGCACTGTCTGACAGCACCGTGGCAGCCCAGAAGACTCCAGCCTGATGGGCCAAATGGAAACACTGTAACATACAGCAGCACTGTCTGACAGCACCGTGTCAGCCCAGAAGACTCCAGCCTGATGGGCCAAATGGAAACACTGTAACATACAGCAGCACTGTCTGACAGCACCGTGGCAGCCCAGAAGACTCCAGCCTGATGGGCCAAATGGAAACACTGTAACATACAGCAGCACTGTCTGACAGCACCGTGGCAGCCCAGAAGACTCCAGCCTGATGGGCCAAATGGAAACACTGTAACATACAGCAGCAAACCATCGAAACCAATCATCTTCAGGCTATAGTTCAGGGGTCGGGACATAGTGTCTCATCACAGACCGGCCTGTCTAGTTTGAGGGAGTAAGAGTCCTATCCTTCTCCAGGACTACAGTAACTTCAGTTCTGTTCTGAGATGCTGTGATTTATTTAATTGTTGACAGCAGAATTCTGAGTGCAGCACTGTTGGGCCAGCAAGCCCATGAAAACCCCATCAATATCTTCAATATATTCATAAACAGACAGGAAATAAAAGCCTTAAATAGCTTTTAACTGGCAGGGTGGAGGGGCGATATAGAGCTTTTAAGAGTTCCTTATAGCACAGTTCACATCCCACTGTATTCTATATGGAAGCCTCAGCTATGTTCGTTACCTCAGCCCTTTCTCCTGTGTAATAGTTTGCTCAGCAGAGAGTATTGTCTAAGGCCTCAATTTGACTTGTTTGTCATTTTCCCGTGGTTTTCTGTGGAATGTTATCGGTTGTTCATTGCCTGCATGTCAAGCCAACGTTCACCTGCCTCTCATCTCTTCTCCCTGCAGGGATGTGGTTTGGACTGAACACTGAACGCTCACTCTTTAATCACAAAAGCACTCTCCATTCTCTGGGAGTCCAGCGGGAGGGGGGGGGGGTTAGATAGATATGTGGGAAAAGATGGATGAGTCTGGGGATGAGGCCGAGGCTTTCAATATCCCGTCAGTCAACCGTGTGGATTCACTTATTATGTGGCCTTTGGTATACCTATCTGTCTGTCTGTCTATATGTCTTGGTAAATATCAAGTGTATGTGGGCCTCAGTGAAATCATTTTATTGGACTTGGTACAAGACAATGAATTGCTGCAACTCATAAATGTAAGACGTCTGGTTTTGTGTGGCTCAGTTGGTAGAGCATGGTGCTTGCAGTCGTGTTCGATTCCCACTGGGACCGTCCATGTGAAAATGCATGCACACGCTACAGTAAGTGGCTTTGGATTAAACCGTCTGCTATTAGTATATAGGCTATAAGTAAGGACTAAAATGAAGGAAACTAAGGATGTTCTTCGATCCTCATATCCTCAAGCTAATGCAGTTCTCCAGTTGAGAAGCAAGTCTTTTCTCATCAATAGAAAGAGAATATGTGTAAAACACAGCTTGTCACATAGTTTTTACACCGATAGCACTGTCCTGATTAAAGAGAATAAGCAATCATCATCACTTAATATCTTTCCTTCCCTCCCTATCCAACCTCCTCCCTCCCTACATCTCTAGTGCAACATTATCTGAATGCAATGACACCCGTATGACATTTACATTATCGTACAGATTCAGTAGTGCTTTAACAGCATGTGTAAATATAGAGATATTTTAATAGGTATTTGGTTATTTAATTGTTCAGCGGCTTGGATTAGGCCATATTGGAAATTGTTTGTTGTGCTATTGGTTTATGTGTATCATGTGATTAAGACAATATTACAGTTCAGCTCAAAGTGGTGTGTGTGTGTGTGTGTGTGTGTGTGTGTGTGTGTGTGTGTGTGTGTGTGTGTGTGTGTGTGTGTTGTATTGTTATCTTTCAGTGCGTTTGGATCCGGAGAAACCCTACAGGCTGTGGTCGGCCTGAATAGATGGTTGATGGTTAGCAGGTTGCTAAACAAGCAACTGTCTATTCTAAGATATCCACACAATAGCATTGTCGTGAAGTTGCTACCATTTATGCGATGAATGCTAGTTATATAATAATTACATACCACATTCAATTATTATGCAATTAATTTAAACATATAACAATTAATTAAATAGTAATCTGGGGCACCACGGGAAAAGTTTATTTAATGAGTTACCGTTTCCCGAGTTAATAAAAAAATATCTGAATATCTCGAGATACTATCCGTCATCCATCAATCATTTGCTCCTATTTCAGTCTCATTCTGAACGTCGTAATATCCTATAAATCTGCACGAACCCTGATCTCCATGACGAATCATCTTACACCAATTGGCTTAATTATTGATTTACTAACCAACTAAATAATCACACAGAAATACATAAACACACACAAAGGATAGATTATACATTGATTACTGCATAATGCAATGAAAGTCCCTAGTGGACTAACCCGATATGACGACAGGTTACAGAATGAAAGGGGGGGTGCAAAAGAGCGGGAGGAGGAGAAACAAAGGAATTCAATTATTCTACATACAGTTGAGTAATACGCTCATCGTAAATGTGGATATTTAGCAACCTAACAACCGCTCATTCGGATTTTGAAACACAAAGTACATATTTACGCATGTATGTCTTTGTCGTCTCGCTCTGTTGAAATCACTCGATCAGTCTGTGGAATAGTTCCACAGAAAGTCTCTGGTTATGTAAGTCTCTGGTTGTCCACCAGAGGTCACCATGTCCTCAGTAGTCGTAGCTTCTTGGTCTCGAAGTGTCTGTAAGAACAGCTCTTCCAGAGGTGTACCACGCGGTGTTCAGTGGCCCTTGTCTGTCGCTCTGTTTGCTTAGAATAGATAGAGAAACCTACAGCTCTGGCCAAAAGTTTTGAGAATGACACCAATATTAATTTCCACAAAGTTTGCTGCTTCAGTGTCTTTAGATATATTTGTCAGATTTTACTATGGAATACTAAAGTATAATTACAAGCATTTCATAAGTGTCAAAGGCTTTTATTGACAATTACATGATGTTGATGCAAAGAGTCATTATTTGCAGTGTTAACCCTTCTTTTTCAAGACCTCTGCAATCCGCCCTGGCATGCTGTCAATGAACTTCTGGGCCACATCCTGACTGATGGCAGCCCATTCTTGCATAATCAATGCTTGGAGTTTGTCAGAATTTGTGGGGTTTTGTTTGTCCACCCGCCTCTAGAGGATTGACCACAAGTTCTCAATGGGATTAAGGTCTGGGGAGTTTCCTGGCCATGGACCAAAAATATAGATGTTTTGTTCCCCGAGCCACTTAGTTATCACTTTTGCCTTATGGCAAGGTGCTCCACCATGCTGGAAAAGGCATTGTTCATCACCAAACTGTTCCTGGATGGTTAGAAGTTGCTCTCGGAGGATGTGTTGGTACCATTGTTTATTCATCGCTGTGTTCTTAGGCAAAATTGTGAGTGAGCCCACTCCCTTGGATGAGAAGCAATCCCACATATAAATGGTCTCAGGATGCTTTACTGTTGGCATGACACAGGACTGATGGTAGCCCTACCTTGTCTTCTTCGGACAATATTTTTTTCAGATGCCCCAAACAATCGGAAAGGGGATTCATCAGAGAAAATGACTTTCCCCAGTCCTCAGCAGTCCAATCCCTGTACCTCTTGCAGAATACAAGTCTGTCCCTGATGTTGGAGACTTTTATCTCCCTCACCAACTTCAAACATCTGCCATCTGAGCAGCTAACCGATCGCTGCAGCTGTACATAGTCTATCGGTAAATAGCCCACCCAATTTTACCTACCTCATCCCCATACTGTTTATATTTATTTACTTTTCTGCTCTTCTGCACACCAATATCTCTACCTGTACATGACCATCTGATCATTTATCACTCCGATGTTAATCTGCAAAATTTAAATTATTTGCCTACCTCCTCATGCCTTTTGCACACAATGTATATAGACTCTCTTTTTTTCTACTGTGTTATTGACTTGTTAATTGTTTACTCCATGTGTAACTCTGTTGTCTGTTTACACTGCTATGCTTTATCTTGGTCAGGTCGCAGTTGCAAATGAGATATTAAATAAGGGTGAAATAAAAATAAAAATAAATGAATGTTTTTGCTGCCCTTGACACCAGGCCATCCTCCAAAAGTCTTCGCCTCACTGTGCGTGCAGATGCACTCACACCTGCCTGCTGCCATTCCTGAGCAAGCTCTGTACTGGTGGTGCCCCAATCCCGCAGCTGAATCAACTTTAGGAGACGGTCCTGGCGCTTGCTGGACTTTCTTGGGCGGCCTGAAGCCTTATCACAACAATTGAACCGCTCTCCTTGAAGTTCTTGATGATCCGATAAATGGTTGATTTCGGTGCAATCTTACTGGCAGCAATATCCTTGCCTGTGAAGCCCTTTTTGTGCAAAACAATGATGACAGCACGTGTTTCCTTGCAGCTAACCATGGTTGACAGAGGAAGAACAATGATTCCAAGCACCACCCTCCTTTTGAAGCTTCCAGTCTGTTATTCGAACTCAATCAACATGACAGAGTGATCTCCAGCCTTGTCCTCGTCAACACTCACACCTGAACTGAAAACTGCTGTTCACAAATGCTCTCCATCCAACCTCACTGAGCTCGAGCTGTTTTGCAAGCAGGAATGGGAAAAAATTTCAGTCTCTCGATGTGCAAAACTGATAGAGACATACCCCAAGCGACTTACAGCTGTAATCGCAGCCAAAGGTGGCGCTACAAAGTATTAACTTAAGGGGGCCGAATAATTTTGCACACCCAATTTTTCAGTTTTTGATTTGTTAAAAAAGTTTGAAATATCCAATAAATGTCGTTCCACTTCATGATTGTGTCCCACTTGTTGTTGATTCTTCACAAAATACAGTTTTATATCTTTATGTTTGAAGCCTGAAATGTGGCAAAAGGTCGCAAAGTTCAAGGGGGCCGAATACTTTCGCAAGGCACTGTATGACCATAATAAAACTGGCCAACTCCCCCAGGAGTGGGGGGGTGTCTTGAAATCTTTTGTTAGCCGGCACCTTTGATTTCCATCCAGGAGGCCAAGTCATGACAGCATTTAGCGCTGTATGAAAATGCCATGTATTAGTGCACGTGTGTCAGTGTGTGTCAATGTGTGTGCATTCATGTGTGCATGCCAGTTAAATAAACCGGCCAAGCGACGCCAATTACCGGGAAAAAGCATTGCGTCATTCATAGACTGTACCATTCATACATGGTAAGTTAAACACCAGCAATGGATCATATAATATTCTGTCTTTTCCAGAAATGCCAATTCTTGCAATGAGGGAGGAGAAATGAGAAATACATGATAGTGTCCAGGTTAAGTATGTACTGTATGTCTAATGAGAGAATAGACTGGCCCTCATCAACATTTCACCTCATAAGCAGCTTATTTGTAAAAAAAAATTAGATTTGCATTTCCTGGAATGAGACAGTTATAGGGTGGAACCAATGGCAGAATGAATCAAATTGTTCTTACTTTCCTGCGTTTGGAGCAAAGTGCTGATAATTACTCTGAAAGCATTGCATTTTATATTTCAGACGCCTTTCCAATGCCGGCGGGGGGAGGTGGAGAGCGCATTGTTAAAGTGTGGCAGTACTGTGTCTGTGAGAATATGAACTGTAATTGATCCGCTGTTGCTGATGATCGGAGAAACTGCCAGGCACCGGGCCCACCTGAGGCCCCAAATCTGCACTCACATTTCTAAGAAAAGGAGCTCATCCATTTGGCTAGTGTTTAATTAATAGTTTTTGGGATCCATGGCAAAACAGATTGCTGTGGTAGTTTTTACGCAGCAGTGAAGGTGATTCATAGCACTTCGGGGGTGCCTCCCAAATGGCAGCCTATTAACTATCGGGCCCTGGCCAAAAGTAGTGCACTATATACTATGTATGACGCAGCCCAGCAGTTCTCCTTTAGTTCACTACATTCTGTCTCATTGGCCTTTAAAGTGCCACTTAAGCAGCCTTGGAGTCTCATAACAACTGATGTAGCCCGGCTCATTAAGCTAGCTGCTCGTCAGTAGTCTTGATATCAGCCATCTACAGTTGAAGTCAGAAGTTAACATACACTTAGGTTGGAGTCATAAAAACTTGTTTTTCAACCACTCCACAAATTTCTTGTTAACAAACTATAGTTTTGGCAAGTTGGTTAGAATGCTTGGGGTCATTGTCCATTTGGAAGACCCATTTGTGGCCAAGCTTTAACTTCCTGACTGATGTCTTGAGATGTTGCTTCAATATATCCAAATAATTTTCCCGCCTCATGATGCCATCTATTGTGTGAAGTGCACCAGTCCCTCCTGCAGCAAAGCACCCCCACAACATGATGCTGCCACCCCCGTGCTTCACGGTTGGGATGGTGTTCTTCGGCTTGCAAGCCTCCCCCTTTTTCCTCCAAACATAACAATGGTCATTATGGCCAAACAGTTCTATTTCTGTTTCATCAGACCAGAGGACATTTCTCCAAAAAGCATAATCTTTGTCCCCATGTGCAGTTGCAAACCATAGTCTAGCTTTTTTTATGGCAGTTTTGGAGCAGTGGCTTCTTCCTTGCTGAGCGGCCTTTCAGGTTACGTCAATATAGGACTTGTTTTACTGTGGATATAGATACTTTTGTATCTGTTTCCTTCAAAATCTTCACGAACTTTGCTGTTATACTGGGATTGATTTGCACTTTTAGTACCAATGTACGTTCATTTCTAGGAGGCAGAACACGTCTCCTTCCTGAGCGGTATGACGGCTGCGTGGTCCCATGCTGTTTATACTTGCGTACTATTGTTTGTACAGATGAACGTGGTACCTTCAGGGGTTTGACAATTGCTTCCAAGGATGAACCAGACTTGTGGAGGTCCACAATTTTTTTTCTGAAGTCTTGGCTGATTTCTTTTGATTTTCCCATGATGTCAAGCAAAGAGGCACTGAGCTTGAAGGTAGGCCTTGAAATACATCCATATGTACACCTCCAATTGACTCAAATTATGTCAATTAGCCTATCAGAAGCTTCTAAAGCCATGACATAATTTTCTGGAATTTTCCAAGCTGTTTAAAGGCACAGTCAACTTAGTGTATGTAAACTTCTGACCCACTGGAATTGTGATACAGTGAATTAAATAATATGTCTGTAAACAATTGCTGGGAAAATGACTTGTGTCATGCACAAAGAAGATGTCCTAGCCAACTTGCCAAAACTATAGTTTGTTAACAAGGAATTTGCGGAGTGGTTGAAAAACCGAGTTTTTATGACTCAAAACTAAGTGTATGTAAACTTCCGACTGCATTCAGTATTCTGTATTCAGACCCTTTACTCAGCACCTTTGGCAGCTATTACAGCCTTGAGTCTTCTTGGGTATGACGCTACAAGCTTGGCCCACCTCTATTTTGGGAGTTTCTCCCATTCTTCTCTGCAGATCCTCTCAAGTTATGTCAGGTTGGATGGTGTGCATTGCTCCACAGCTATTTTTAGGTCTCTCCAGAGATGTTCAGTGGGGTTCATGTTGATCCATTCATCTTTGCCTCGATCCCGACTAGTCTCCCTGTCCCTGCTGCTGAAAAACATCCCCACAGCATGATGCTGCCACCACCATGCATCACCTTAAGCATGGTGCTAGGTTTCCTCCATACGTGACACTCTGGCATTCAGGCCAAAGAGTTCATTCTTGGTTTCATCAGACCAGCGAATCTGGTTTCTCATGGTCTGAGAGTATTTAGGTTCCATTTGGCAAACTCCAAGCAGGCTTTCTTGTGCCTTTTACTGAGTAGCTTCCATCTGGAAACTCTAGCAAAAAGGCCTGATTGGTGGAGTGCTGCAGAGATGGCTGTCCTTCTGGAAGGTTCTCCCATCTCCACAGAGGAACTCTGGAGCTCTGTCTGAGTGACCATCGGGTTCTTGGTCAACTTCCTGACCAAGCCCTTAGTTTGGCCTCGGAAGAGTCTTGGTGGTTCCAAACTTATTCCATTTAAGAATGATGTGTGTTCTTGGGGACCTTCAATGCTGCAGAAATGTTATGGTACCCTTCCCCAGATCTGTGCCTCGACACAATCCTGTCTCGGAGCGGAGACTGTTTTCACTTTGTCATTATGGGGTATTGTGTGTAGATTTGTAAAGCTTTAACTTAACAAAATGTGGAAAAAGTCTAGGGGTCGGAATACTTTCCAAAGGCACTGTAGCTAATTTGATGCAATAGTAACTATACAAGGTTATAGAATATATAGGAAATATAGAAATGCAAATGGAGGAGGTGTTGCCATGCATCTCCAGAGTCATATTCCTGTTAAGCTGAGAGAGGATCTCATGTCAGATGATGTGGAACTAATATGGCTACAGGTTCATCTGCCTCACCTGAAGCCTATTCTCGTAGGAAGTTGCAATAGACCAAGTGCTAAAAGTCAGTATTTGGACTATATGTGTGAAATGTTGGAAAATATATGTGATATCAAGAGAGGTATATTTTCTGGGTGACCTAAATATTGACTGGTTGTCATCAAACTGCCCACTGAAAAAATAGCTCCAAGCTGTAACCAGTGACTGCGATCTGGTTCAAGTCATTAGTTAACCTACCAGGGTATTTACAAAAATAACTGGAAATAAATCAGCCACATTTATTGATCAAAAAACTTTACGAATGTTGGAGAAATCTGCTCTAAAGCAGGATCCACACCCATTGGATGTAGTGATCATAATTTAATAGTTCCAAAAATTGCACCTAAAATTGTGTATAAATGCTCATACAAGAGGTTTTGATATGATTCCTATGTCGAAGATGTGAAATATATTTGTTGGTCTGATGTGTTTAATGAGGAACATCTGGACGCTGCACTTGAAGCATTCATTAAACTGCTTCTTTCGGTTACTGATAGGCACTCATCAAGAAACTATCAATAGTAACTAGCAATACGCTGGTGCTAAATATCTCAACTTAAAAGCATAATTTTTCTGACAAATCCCTCTCTCAACGCTAAACCTCATTTAGATCTATTATTGAATTATGTGGCTATTGAGAAGGTTGAGGAGACTAAACTGCTCGGTTTAACCCTAGATAGCAAGCTTTCATGGTCAAAACATATATAGACTCAATGGTTACTAAAATGGGAAGAGGTCTGTCCATGATAGGGCGTTGCTCTACCTTCTTGACATCTCAGTCGACAAGACAGGTCCTACAGGCCCTAGTTTTGTCACACCTGGACTACTGCCCAGCTGTGTGGTCATGTGCGGCAAAGAACGACAGTTGGTCTAGAACAAAGCAACACGTATCACAGTTAGATGTGGAGGGAAAGTGTCAGTACCATGCATTTCAATCTCTCCTGGCTCAAAGTTGAGGAGGCTTGATTTCACCACTATTGGCCTTTGTGTGAGGTATTGATGTGTTGAAGGTACCGAACTGTCTGATCAAGCAGCTGGCACAGTTCGGACACTCATCGGTATGCAAAGACATGCGACCTGTTGTCTTCAGTCCACAGGTCCAGAACAGAGGCTGGAAAACGCATAGTATTAAATAGAGCCATGACTACAGGGAACTCTCTGTAACTCAAGCTAGCAATAAAACCAGATTTAAAAAGCATATCAAATAACAGCTTACTGCACAAAGAGGACTGTGAAGAGACACAGCCATTTTATGTATCTTGTAATGTAATTTGCACTGTGCTATGTATTAGACCTAAATATAATGTGTATGTACTGATATGTAGGCTATGTGTGACGTTGTAAATGTATGTAGTTCAGTCCTTGACTAATCATGTTCTGTACTATGTATGATGTCATGTTTCATGTGGACCTCAGGAAGAGTAGCTGCTGCTTTTAAATAAATACAACATACCAAACCAATGCAAATGTCCTTTCTGGCCCAACTGTTTTTCCCCCTCTCATTTAATCACATTCGGAACATTCTAAACACATGCCACTGCCAGCAAAGACCCAATTACTTCTTATGATCCCCTAATTGGCCCGCTTTTGTTAAGCTAATGTTTACACATGCTCTGTTTAGTACGTCTGTGTTTCTGTTCCCCGGTCGATGCTAACGTTACCACACACACACATTCCTCTCTTTCTCACTGAGCGCTGAGCTGTTTCCCTCGTCCCTGTTCATCTCTCAGATGTTTTATAATTCCCTTCGGACACAGCGGTAAATACACAGGGAGTGGCAGTGTGTGTGTGCACGTGTGTCAATGTGTGTGCATTCATGTGTGCATGCCAGTTAAATAAACCGGCCAAGCGACGCCAATTACCGGGAACAATTAGCCTTGAGTGTTTCCACTATAGGAGCCAAGATGTCCACATAGCCCCATAAAAAACAGTTTTACCAGGATACAAGGAAAGAGCCTTTTCTCTGGGTGGCATAAATCCATTGGTCCTTCTAGGCTCAATGTGGGTCTTCAACTGTCGCTACCACAACCCTTTTATCTGAGACACACACACACACACACACACGCATGCATAGTACTGGTCCTGTAGCATATATGGGTGTGTCTGGATTTTCATTAGGGAACTTGTTTTGTACGGTCTTGCCTGATTGCCACTGTATATTACTTGGCTTTACCATTTATTCTTATTTCCCTTTATTTCCCATTACCACCCATTATGTGTCGTTGGTGTGGGCCTTACCGATGCACTCCATCAGGCACCGTCCCAGTCCGTACTTTCCTGCTGGGACACACCCCATTAGGACCACTGCTGCTGCCACTGTAGAGAAGCTCTGCTCTAAATTACTGTTGTTACCCCCCTCTTCTCCTTTTCCCTCTCTCTCCCTTCGACCTTCCCCACTTCCCCCTTCCTTCCTTACTACTCTACCAAACTGTATCTGCCCTTTCGGTTTCCATTTAATCTAAACAGTTCATTTTCCGGCTTCCTATTCTCTTTCCCCTAAATGCAAAGGAACGTTTCTGGGCCCAGCAAGGCGGCACATACCAGAGGGAGAGAGCCTGTTGGATCACATAAATCACAGCAGTACAGACTCAGAGGCTGCTTGGCAAAGACGCACATCTAGTCCCTTACTGTCAGACTCACTAGAATATGAAGTCTGTTCCTTTATCTGCATCTCCTCCTCTAGAATACTGATGATGTTAGTGCCACAATAGGCTTTTCAGGTGTAATCTCTGGTGACAGAATGGAGGTAGCCAGCTAGCTGACATAAGATTTGGGTCCCAAGATTATTAGGTGAGATTGATCAATTTAGAAGTGTTTGTAATGGCACTTTCATTATGCATCTGTGATTGCAATGTGAACTGTAACTGTAGCTAGTGTAACTAGTGCTCTGAGCCAGGTGTCAAACCCTGATGAAGGCTGTGTCTGAAATGTGTTGGTTTTAACAATAAAGATGCTTTAATTTGTTATGACATTTGTTTGTTGGGGTGGGTAACAGGTCCAGTATTCATGTAAATTCATATATTCAGTATATATACATAACATGTACCTGTGGGCTGACACTCAAAAGAAAAACTAAAGAAATACATACAAAGAAATGATCATATTGATCACACAGGATTTTGTATGAATAAAATGGACATTTAAAGAAAAATAAACAAATGTTTCCACCCCTTCCCACCCCGCCTATCAACACAGGTAGTTGTCAGCCCCCCCCCCCCCATATCTCTATCTGCCCACCCCCACCACTTATCCCATAAGCACCCCCACCCTCATAAACAAGCGAGATACTTTTACATGCACCATCCTGCCCCGCCTCTCGGCGACCAGAGAAAAACCTCCCCATACCACCCTTTCCCCATAGGCTTAGATTACTTGTACAGTACGTGTTGTGCTTTATAGGTTGTTTATATTATTGTATATGTGGGGTTTTATAGGTTGTTTATATTATTGTATATGTTGTGCTTTATAGGTTGTTTATATTATTGTATATGTGGGGCTTTATAGGTTGTTTATATTATTGTATATGTGGGGCTTTATAGGTACATTTATATTATTGTATGTGTGGGGCTTTATAGGTTGTTTATATTATTGTATATGTGGGGCTTTATAGGTTATTTATATTATTGTATATGTGGGGCTTTATAGGTTGTTTATATTATTGTATATGTGGGGCTTTATAGGTTGTTTATATTATTGTATATGTGGGGCTTTATAGGTTGTTTATATTATTGTATATGTGGGGCTTTATAGGTACATTTATATTATTGTATGTGTGGGGCTTTATAGGTTGTTTATATTATTGTATATGTGGGGCTTTATAGGTTATTTATATTATTGTATATGTGGGGCTTTATAGGTTGTTTATATTATTGTATATGTGGGGCTTTATAGGTTGTTTATATTATTGTATATGTGGGGCTTTATAGGTTGTTTATATTATTGTATATGTGGGGCTTTATAGGTTGTTTATATTATTGTATATGTGGGGCTTTATAGGTTGTTTATATTATTGTATATGTGGGGCTTTATAGGTTGTTTATATTATTGTATATGTGGGGCTTTATAGGTTGTTTATATTATTGTATATGTGGGGCTTTATAGCTTGTTTATATTATTGTATATGTGGGGCTTTATAGGTTATTTATATTATTGGATGTGTGGGGCTTTATAAGTTATTTATATTATTGTATGTGTGGGGCTTTATAAGTTATTTATATTATTGTATATGTGGGGCTTTATAGGTTGTTTATATTATTTGTATATGTGGGGCTTTATAAGTTATTCATATTATTGTATATGTGGGGCTTTATAGGTTATTCATATTATTTGTATATGTGGGGCTTTATAGGTTATTTATATTATTGTATATGTGGGGCTTTATAGGTTATTCATATTATTGTATATGTGGGGCTTTATAGGTTATTTATATTATTGTATATGTGGGGCTTTATAAGTTATTTATATTATTGTATATGTGGGGCTTTATAGGTTATTTATATTATTGTATATGTGGGGCTTTATAGGTTATTTATATTATTGTATATGTGGGGCTTTATAGGTTATTTATATTATTGTATATGTGGGGCTTTATAGGTTATTTATATTATTTGTATATGTGGGGCTTTATAGGTTATTTATATTATTGTATATGTGGGGCTTTATAGGTTGTTTATATTATTGTATATGTGGGGCTTTATAGGTTATTTATATTATTGTATATGTGGGGCTTTATAGGTTGTTTATATTATTGTATATGTGGGGCTTTATAGGTTATTTATATTATTGTATATGTGGGGCTTTATAGGTTATTTATATTATTTGTATATGTGGGGCTTTATAGGTTATTTATATTATTGTATATGTGGGGCTTTATAGGTTGTTTATATTATTGTATATGTGGGGCTTTATAGGTTATTTATATTATTGTATATGTGGGGCTTTATAGGTTATTTATATTATTGTATATGTGGGGCTTTATAGGTTATTTATATTATTGTATATGTGGGGCTTTATAGGTTGTTTATATTATTGTATATGTGGGGCTTTATAGGTTATTTATATTATTTGTATATGTGGGGCTTTATAGGTTATTTATATTATTGTATATGTGGGGCTTTATAGGTTGTTTATATTATTGTATATGTGGGGCTTTATAGCTTGTTTATATTATTGTATATGTGGGGCTTTATAGGTACATTTATATTATTGTATATGTGGGGCTTTATAAGTTATTTATATTATTGTATGTGTGGGGCTTTATAAGTCATTTATATTATTGTATGTGTTGGGCTTTATAAGTTGTTTATTTATGAATAAGATTACATGGACAGTGGGGACCTGATCCTAGATCAGCACTCCTACTTTGAGACGCTTGATGCTTACAGTGCTAGGAGAACAGTCTGGAAGACAGGCTTTTTTAGAATCTGACTGTTTGACAGTACAACAAAGGAATAGTATGATTTTTTCACACATGGATGCATTCAACGCAACACATTGCACAAACATGATTGCAGTTACAGCAGACTATCAGAAATCAATGAGGCACAACCCAGAGTGTTTTGTCTCAGCATATCAAGTGTGTGTGTGTGTGTGTGTGTGTGTGTGTGTGTGTGTGTGTGTGTGTGTGTGTGTGTGTGTGTGTGTGTGTGTGTGTGTGTGTGTGTGTGTGTGTGTGTGTGTGTGTGTGTGTGTGTGTACAGGTGCATGCTTGCATGTGTGAATGTATGATTGATTGCCAGAATGATCTGTATGTACTCCGTGCTTTGAAGTGCTTGCTCATGTATGAATAGATGATTTGGATGATTTGTGAAATATTGACTCATCTCTTTCCCCTGTTCTCTTCTCCTCCCCTACTCCCCCCTCTCCTCTCATCCACCTTCTCCTCTCCTCTCCTCTCTCTAGGTGTTGAAGGGCAGTAAGAAGCTGTCCCTGTCGGTGCAGTCGGTGGGGCGTATCCCAGGGGGTTATGTCACTAACCATGTGTACACCTGGGTGGACCCTCAGGGTCACAGTGTCCCCCCTCCCCCTGACCTCCCAGAGCACCGCAGTGCCACCCTGAGACGCACCGACAGCCAACGACGCAGCACCATGCAGATACTGCAGGAGGGAGATGAGAAGAAGGTGAGCCTGTTTACATACATATGTAGACACACGCACACACACAAATACACATATACTAGCACTCTAGATCTGTAGGGTCTGCTGTGATGTGCATGGTTTGATCCTACAGTTGGTTGGTTGTTAGGGTGACAGGTCACTGAACACAGGTGCCCACTCAGACTGAGCATTCACATTACCACTGGCCTCTGAAACGGCTTAGTTTAGCATTTAAGAGTGTCATTTAGTGTTGGGCGTTTCCAGATTCAGCTGTTCAGGGATTTTACATAAATCATAATGTTTTATGGTCTTGACAAATTAGTCCACTTCAATCTTCTTAGCCAACAATAACTCACTTACAAATAGCTGCTCAATGTGTTGTATAAAAAGACAGGGCATTCAGAAGCTTAGACAATGCGGGATGCTTTTTCAGTGCTTTTTTTCTGTCAAATCTCTCTCTCCCCCTCCCTCCACTTCTCTGTCAGGTGAACCTGGTATTGGACGATGGCCGTTCACTAGGTCTGATGATCCGGGGTGGGGCAGAGTATGCCTTGGGGATCTACATCACCGGAGTGGACTGGGGTTCTGCCGCAGAGTGTGGTGGACTTAAGGTAACCACCGACATGGCTTGTGTCCCAAATGGCAACTTTTCCCTACATAGTGCACTACTTTTGAACCTCTTGCGACATATTTCCTTAGCTAGCGCGAGCTTCTGAAAATACCACCAACCAAGCTAGCACTCACACACACATACAAACATTGACAATATGTCTGATAAGACAGGCATGTTAATTAAGAAGGTCACCAGAACTGTCCATAATGCTGAATATCATACTCTCTCTCTCTCTCTCTCTCTCTCTCTCTCTCTCTCTCTCTCTCTCTCTCTCTCTCTCTCACTCTCTCTCTAGTTTATCACACATTAGGTCATTAGGGGACAGGAAAGACAGTTGAAGTGTGGCCACTGCTGAAGGATCAGACTCCCATCAATGGCTCACACTCATGGCAGGATATTGATCCTCCGTGTTAGTAGCGACTGACAAGACCTCCCAAGGGAAATTTAGGGTGAGAGAAAGCGAGAGCAGGAGAGAGGGCGGGAGGGAGGGCGAGAGACAGAGGTAGACAAAGATGGAGAAGGAGGCTCAAAGGCTCAACATCATCATTACATTCGAGAGGGGCTTCAAGGGAAAAGATGTCTGTTTCTTTCTCTCCATCCACCTCTCTTTGCTGTGTTCCAGACTCTTGTCTTTTTACCTCTTTCCATCTCCCTCCCTCACTCCATCTCTCTCTTGCTTTCTCCTTATGCTTCATTGTCATCTTAAAAGACAATTTGCCTGTGTGTGCTTGTTGAGTGGAGGGGATTGTTTTGGTTCTGTTTTTTCTGAAATCTTCAACTAGTAATTAATTTTTATTTTTTACATCTCTGAGTTTTGATTCATGGTGGTTTGATGTGATTTGATAGGGAAGGCAATGTTGTCATCTGAATATATTGAAATGGGGACATGGCTATAGACCAGTTATGTCCTCTGTTCTAGTGAGCAGCATGTAGACATTTCACTTTAGGCCATGAGGAAAAAGAAAGGGGAGGCATTGGAACAGGATCTAAATATAGCCCCGTCTCTGATGTGTTGGGCCCATACCTTTTTTTGACAGGGGGGAGAATGAACAACGCTTCAATGGACACCTGGTATCCTGGTGCCGAGACACACGCTTTTGACGACTTTCAGGGAGCATAGGTCAAAACACGGACACGCACACACTCCCACACACATTCAACATGCATCCATACAGTATGCTGCAACCTTAATGTGCGTTATTACCGTAAAACTTCAATTAAATGCTGAGTCTCAAATAGCCGCCTGTCCCTTTTAACAGCTGGCCAATGGCACACATTTCAGCAAATAAAAGCCCATGCTATTAATTAAAGTTTTACAATAGTCTATTCCAGTGTATAGTTTTGTCAATTTGTTTTTCTGTAATGTTCCAGCCCTGTGCTCTGTAATGGCCCCCTGTGTACTGTTATGAGGGACAGTGGGGTGGGAGACCCAGCTCCCAGCTGGAGCCAGCTGGGCTGACACTTTGACTGATGGGGTTATTACAGGCGTAGCAGGCAGGCCAGGGCCCGTCCATCTCCTCCCTTGCCCCTCTATGGAACGGACCTGGCCCTCCGGACCTCGTTGAAGACCTTTTTGCGGCCCCCGGGGTAAAATGAGTTTGACACCCCTTAACACTACCTTTGACGAGAGCCCTATGGACCCTGGTAAAGGTAGTGTACTACATAGGGAAAAGGGCGCCTTGTGGGATGCAGACAAGGGGCTCTATTTTAACTAATCTAATGGAATGGGTAAGCTAAGTGAATAGCGGTAGCTCTGTAGGTTTGGGGGTGTGTCAGAAATATTTTTGCCACAATTATGGTTTGCAGTTGCTGGCGGTGGCGTGAAAGGGCTGGGTTTTTCTGAACAAACAAGTTGTGGGTGTGTTGAGGCTTGCTCCCTCCCTGGCCAATCAGAATGTTCTCCATGGTTAAATACGTGGCTGCTTCAAGTTGTGTATTTAAGGCATTTTATGTATTGCGTTGTCATCAACTCCAATTGGAATGTTAGTCCATTATAGCCTAGTCCGTTAATTAGCCTGCCCCATTTGCAAAATATGTTGAACATGTTTGCAGTCCATATTGTTCTAATTGCATTGCATCAATATCGAAATACAGAGTTAAACTACGGCATTCACATTGATATAGAGGCTAGGGATAGACATGCCAAACATAGTTAATAAGCAAGATACAATTTAGTAGGTTATTGATAAGGTCTTAAAAGACTGTATAATTCTAACCAAATCTGAATACAAACAAAACAACAATTTACAGACTTTGGCAAAAGGACAAATCAACAAAACACAGTTAAAAGGTTTGTTACAGATTATATATAGTTTTGGAAACAGAAAACTGTATGTAAATAAAATGTTTCATCGATGACAAAATTTGCAGAATGTCGGCCAAAATCCATCTCGCACCATCTTCTCCCACTGGGCTTCCTCTCATCACCATATTTGGTATTTTTTATTTTTTTTTCACCTTTATTTAACGAGGTAGGCAAGTTGAGAACAAGTTCTCATTTACAACTGCGACCTGGTATGAGTGGAAACCGGATGCTTCACATTTATACATCCGGTGAAATATTTCATTTTTCTAGCTGTGTGTTAGCGCTCTATAGAGTGGTGAGGAAAAGGAGGAGCTCCGCAGACTCTTGTACCCCTTTCAGATACGTTTTGTCTGAAAGGGTACACTACGGCTTTTTAAATGGCACCACAACACCTTCTCTAAAGATAGTTTTGAAGCGCCACTGAACTGGCATTTATCTTGTCTGTAAAGTAATGCCACTTCTGAAGCAGAACTAAAAAACATCATACCAGTCGCCATAGAGGGACAAGAAAGCAAGAAAGAGGGTGATGGCAAAAGCAAGCCAGTATGACGGTATGAATTGCTATGGTGATTTCAGTAAACAATCAGTGAAAATCAACATGCGGTAGATATATAACAGCACGGCAGATGGCAAACGTTTAAATAATTTTACTCAGGCGACAAGTCCTGTCTACTGTGGCAGCTGACGGCATTCAAACGCCAACCTCAATGGCATTTGTGCTCTCATTGAAAACATCGAAACACTTCACAAGGCAACCAGAACTGTCAATCAAATGATCTCGAGCTGCCTGCGTGCAGTCTGTCTTCCTGCTGCCTGCAGGCAGACCATTCGCTCCTAAGAAAAGCACTTTGAGGTTTGTTAAATGCATGACTTACCAATACATTTAGTAGAAAGCAAACACATCTATCTTCCCTACCATAAAAAAACTGCAAATAAAAAATGTGTGTTATGGTGTGTTATTGAGCCAACAATGATGGGCGATGCACACTTAAGCAGACCAGGATCCAATTGGTCGGCCTCTGTTGATTTCATGTTGTTTATTGCTAGCAAAGCATCCAGGTCTTATTTTTCTGTAAATAGCCTAAAAGAACATCTTTGACTATGATTTCCCTGAATATTCAGTAAGTTTCCACTATCAGGGTTGAGCCCAATAGCATTGTGAATAGGCTTAGATGTTATTTCAAAGACAGAGCTCGCTGATATAAAATGGTGATTAAATGCATCAATAATGTAATTTTTTTCCGTAATGAAGCCAGTGTCTGAATTAATTTGTTGTGGCAGAGGAGGAAGTAGAACCCTTCAGGGATTTGACAGTTTTCCAGAATTTAGCCAGATTCCCATTACAATCCGAAAAAGCCGTTACGTAATAATCAGATTTAGCCTTTCTGATTTGTTTTACACAATGTTTCCTCAGTTGCTTAAAATCTTACCAGTCCGGGCCTAAGCCTGTGTTCCTGGCATTGACCCAAGCATCATCTCTTTTATGAATGACATCTGATAATTCCGGAGTGTATCAGGCATTTGATCTACCTTTAACACTTCATTTTTTTATGGAGCACGATTATCCATAATAGTATTGAAGACCTCATCAAAAAGGCTCAAAGCTATATCAGGTAAAGGGATAGCTGAAACACAATCAAGGTCACTAAAATAAAGATCATGAAAAAAAGCCTTTTCACTGAAGTTTTTAAAGTTTCACATTGTGATGATACAAGGCTTCAATTTTTGTATTCTTACATCTCCACCACAAACAACTGGGCAAAGGTCACTAATGTCTTGGGAAAAGACACCAGTAGAAGTATATTTCTTTGGTGTATTCGGTAAAATACAATCATTCAGAGTTAACTTTGAAGGATCTTTGGGGTTGAACTGTGTAGGCTTAGTCACCAGCTGAGTTTGGTTGAGATCATTACACACCTTTTAGATTGTCTAAAGCTTGCAATTTCCAATTATAATTTAGGTCACCCAGCATAATAATTTCTGATTTAGTAAAAGAAGACAAACTAGTTAACTCCTCGAGTGCACAACGGTTAGCTGAGAGAGGACGATATACCCCTATAACAGAAACATTTTTCCCCAGACAAAGGCATAAAGATAGCAGCTAAAGTTATTTGGCAAGAGAAATGGATTTCAGTAAAGAGACAGAGAAAGGATTTTAATAAGAATGGCTACTCCACCATCTCTACCCTGTTTGTCAGCTCTGAACACATTATAACCCTCAATATTAGTCCAGAATGTTCTGCTCAACAGTAAAGGAGAGAACAGCACATGGCTGGGGTGTGTGGGATCTTTGATGATGCCTCATGCTTAGGCCCTGTTTTGAGTAGATGTCCTGGTTGGATGGAAGCATGGTTCCAGTGATCTTCACCACCCGCTGCAGGGCTTTGCGGTCGTGGATGGAGCAATTTCCGTATCACACCGTGATGCAACCGGTCAGGACACTCAATGGTGCAGCGGTAGTTTATGGAGAGGCGTGCCGAATTTCTTCAGCCACCTTAGGAAGTAAAGACACTGTTGCACCCTCTTGACAAGAATGGTGGTGTTGTTGGTCCATGGTCCATGGTCCAACTCCCTGGGTGAACAGGGAGTACAGCAGAGGACTGGGGTGCCCTGTGTTAAGAGTCAGTGTGGAGGAGGTGTCTGCCCGTCAGGAAGTCCAGGATCCATTTGCAGAGGGTGGTGCAGAACTGTAGTCAATGAACAGCATTCTCACATAGGTAATCCTCTTGTCCAGATGTGTTACGACCGTGTGAATAGCGGTGGAAATGGCATCTTCCATGAATCTGTTGTGTTGGAGCAGTAAGCACATTGGAGTGGGTCCAGTGTGCCTGGCATGCCAGCCTTGATGTGGGCCATGATCAGCCTCTCAAAGCACTTCATGATGACCGAAGTGAGCGCGACGGGGCTATAGTCATCTGGGCATGTCATTCAAACAAAGAGATGCCTCTCTGGCTACCAGTGCATATTTCCAAACTATGCATATAATGACACTTTCTAAAAACTATGCTGGTATTCTTTTGTCCATAACTGTTTATTAAATAATTCATAAATGGCACCATGCAGAGTTCTATATGGAACCATTTTGGTTAAGTGAAGAAGAACCTCATGGGTTCTGTTCAAATCCTATAAAAGGGTTCTGCATATAACTTTTTGGGGTACCATATATGAAGCAAGCAATAGAACCTTTTTTGGTTCTATAAGGGAGAAAAAAATTCTAAGAGTGTGGATAGCCTACTCGAACAATCGAAATGAAGTATGCAGGTATGTGAATTGTGATGGATGGTTAATTGCAGCCTGGAGGGCCACAGATCAAAGTCCAGGCCCAACTGACAGTTGACTCGATGGACACCAGGGTTTCCTAATTTTAATTTAAGGGCCACCGGGGCGCTCACAGGACAGACAGGAGTAAATAATCATGAGGGCAAAAACCTCCAAATTATTTCAAAGCACTCTCAGTAGACCATTTAAAACCCCTTTATGCTAAACCAGCATTGATTAAGTGGAGGGTAAGCTATGTTTGGTTTTTAATCAAATTAAACAAAATGGGGGGGAAAACCAAAGTTTTTTTATGTTTCTAAAAATGAGATTCACCAACAGAAAATGCACATCTCTCATCCATGGACACTGGCTGGATAGGCTACACTTCTTCTCTCTAAATCCATGACATTATCAACTGTGTTACCTTTAACAACATGTTTGTGTGGATCTTAAAATGTCCCATTAGTGCTGCATGAAATTGTCACCTTGGCGTGTGTTTTTAAGGACACGCCTCAAATATAGCCACCCCTCCAACCTCAGCTGATGTTGGACAAGTAAATTGCCGAACCTGGTGTTAGGGCTAGAAAATGCCAGTGTACCAGTTTTCACACGATGAAATTGCAAACTAACGTGCTTTTGACACTTGTGCCTCCTTACCATCAGCCGAAAATAGAGCCCTAGGACAGTGGGATAGCATGGAAGGTAACACTAACAGGGTAACACACAGCTACTGGTCATGTTCAGAAGTAGCACCTCATTCACCAAGATGGGGTCAGTCAGAGATGCTTACAGCTAGCAATGATGGTTGTTATTTGTTGTAAAGCTTATGGGGCGAACTTTTTAAATAATGATACATTGAACATCACAGTGCCATGGTAGTGCACCAAATAGGGAATAGGGTGCCATTTGGGACACATAGGGTGTCTTTAAATCCCTGTTGGGATGTGACTCTGCATCATTGAGTATGTAAGTCATCTTGTGGGTTTAACCCTGTTGTTATCCCTCTGTAAATGAACGACATGTTGATTATAGCTCTGTAATTCACTCTGGAGGGGGCCTTCAATCAATTTATGTCTAATTTCTAAAATATACTTTGGAATATTATTGTACACAGTGTCCACAGCCCCCGACAGGAATGAAAGTCCTTCTAACTGTAGTCATATTAACCAGGGGATGTCTGTACGGTTACTGTGTGTCATCTAGCATTGAGATGATGGATTTGCTCAGTTCAATCCCTGCCAGGCTTGTATAAAAACATCCCAACCAGCCATGGTGGCAGCACTGTCTCGGTCTGTCTCTCTCTCTCTCCCTTTCTCTCTGCACACCAAATGACTGGGGTTTGTAAAAGCTTCCTTATGGCTTTACTCTCCAGCCTTATGGCTCTACACTCCAGAGGCCTTGTAAGTGTTGTAAGTGTTGTTGTAAAGTGTTGGGGTGTTTATAACAGCTAGCTAGTTTCCCAAATGGCACCCGATTCCCCATGGGCTCTGGTTTAAAGTAGTGCACTAAATAGGGAATAGGGTTCCATTTGGGACACAGTATGGGTCTTTGCTGGTAAAGTGCTCTGCCCAGAGACAGCTTTCTCCATGGTGGAAAAGGCTACTGACAGTCGTTTGCCCTTTTCATGACACCTGGCTGCTTCAGTCTAATTGAATTCAATGTCTTGAGAAAGGTCATGCCAAGCGCACCAGCATCAATACAATAACACAGTGTCAGAGCTGCGGATGAAACAACTCCTGCTGACACTAAGGCTGTCCTTTAATGAACTCCAGGGGCATCAAACACCCCAAAACTCTAAAGAGGCACATTTCGTTTTTGCTTGCTTTTTTAAAGGCTACCAACATTGCCAGCAGGCATGACAGCTAAGGTAGTTAAACAAACTAGCTACTCTGAACCTATCTGGTCTAGCTAAAGCCAAATTCATAAAACTGCTATGTGGCTAGAGGTAACACTGAGAAACAACAACAACATACTTTTTTTTAACAGGACATATGGGTTTGATGCCTCTGATGAACATTGTATGTGCAGACAAACTATTATGGACAACAATGTCTCAGTGCAGTTGACTACTAACACCAACCAGAGTGTAGACTAGAGTGCCTTCAGAAAGTATTCATACCCCTCGACTTATTCCACATTGTACAGCCTGAATTCAAAATGGCTAAAATATTTTTTTAATATAACATTTTTTTCTCGCCCATTTACACACATTATCCCATAATGCAAACATGTTTTAAACATTTTTTAAAAATGTTTTGGAAATTGAATACAGAAATATCTCCTTTATATAATGTTGAAGTCAGAAGTTAGGTTGGAGTCATAAAAACTTGTTTTTCAACCACTCCACAAATGTCTTGTTAGCAAACTATAGTTTGGTTAGGACATCTACTTTGTGCATGACACAAGTCATTTTTCCAACAATTGTTTACAGACAGATTATTTCACTTATAATTCACTGTATCACAATTCCAGTGGGTCAGAAGTTTACATACACTAAGTTGACTGTGCCTTTAAACAGCTTGGAAAATTGGTGGGTGGAGATATAGGAGGACAACTTGTTTTAATGGCTGGAATGGACAGAATGGAAAGGTATCAAACGCATACCATTCCTTTATTCCATTCCAGCCATTCAATTTGATTTTCCTTCTATATCTCCACCCACCACTGGATTAATGGTATATCACAGTGGCTCTCTGACCAATACACAAACAGTATGAACTAAATCAGGATTTTGATGAAGGAATGGCATGTTAAGTGAATCAGATGGGAGAGAGAGTTGAAAGCTGACCAGAGCTGATCTCATAGCAGTAAGAAAAGGTTGAGCTACAATATAAAAAACACAGTGACTCTGTGGGGTTAGAGAGCACATATCTCAGGTGAGGAGAGCTGAACAGACATCCTATTAGATCTCCTTTGAAGTGTCTTTTTTCCCTGCACTGTGCGTATGTCACAAAAAGCACACTATTCCCTATATAGTGCACTACATTTGACCAATGCTGACCAGGGACTATAGAGCTTTGGTCAAAAGTAGTGCACTATATAGTACTAGTGCACTGTATAGGGAATAGTGTGCCATTTTGGGACGCATCCTGTATTTGTTTTATCTGGCCCACTGTCATGAATCCCATTGATTATACAGTGGTGGGAGTGGGACAGTGATGTACTGTACGGTGTAGGTTTACTCATTGCTTTACTGTGAGAGGGGGATGAGGGGATGTGAGATGAAATGATCCCAAGACAGTGATCCCTATATAGTCAGACACTCTATTCCCATCTTGTGGATTGAAGTGTCTTCACTTCATTGTGCCTCTCTGGGTCTCAGTGTTGCTGTCTTTTTCGGTATCAACTCTTTTTATGTCTCTTTTACTGTA
Organism: Oncorhynchus kisutch; assembly: GCF_002021735.2. Taxonomy (NCBI): domain Eukaryota; kingdom Metazoa; phylum Chordata; class Actinopteri; order Salmoniformes; family Salmonidae; genus Oncorhynchus; species Oncorhynchus kisutch. The sequence continues at coordinate 24,224,703 of NC_034196.2, read as the reverse complement.
TATCTCTCTCTCATTGCCTTCATCTGTCTCTCCCTCTCTATCTCCTTCTCTCATCCCTCTACAGTACAGTAGAAGGGTCCAGGCTGTGACAGAGAAGCGTTTGGCATTTGGCCACCCACCTCTGTTCCTCTACACTCGGACAGCCGTGACATTTCGCTCTCATCTGTTCTCCACTGAAGGGAAAAGAAGAATAGGGAAAAGATTAGATATAGACTGGCGCCGTGCCCATTTGTCCAACTCTGCTCTATGAAATGTAGCATTTGTCTTTTAAAACAGGATTCCCTAAGTGAAGAAAGGCAGCATTTGTCTTTTAAAACAGGATTCCCTAAGTGAAGAAATGCAGCATTTGTCTTTTAAAACAGGATTCCCTAAGTGAAGAAATGCAGCATTTGTCTTTTAAAACAGGATTCCCTAAGTGAAGAAATGCAGCATTTGTCTTTTAAAACAGGATTCCCTAAGTGAAGAAATGTAGCATTTGTCTTTTAAAACAGGATTCCCTAAGTGAAGAAATGCAGCATTTGTCTTTTAAAACAGGATTCCCTAAGTGAAGAAATGCAGCATTTGTCTTTTAAAACAGGATTCCCTAAGTGAAGGAAGGCAGCAGGGGGGTTGGGGAAATAGGGAGGTGTATGTCTGTTCCAAAAAGAGAGAGAGAGGGATGCCTAGATCGTGTCAGACTCGTGAGAAAAGACAACTGAGATGTCAGACTTTTACTGGATGGTGTTAAACTGAATTGAACAAATGCACTGCCGATCACCACTACTTAACAAATTAGACAAAAGAGATTCAACATGATCAACAAAGGCTGACTCAACATAAACAACTAAATTAAACCTTTCCTTAGATGAGTCACACAAGCAATGCTATAGACTTCCACAGAGGCCATTTAAGAGGAACTAGTGTACTAAAACAGAGTGCGGAGTCGGACTGAGAGCCAAGCTGAACACACTAATTTCTTATCCGACCATTCAGCAGAACGATCAATTATCACGATGGATGGAAAGCCTCCCAACAACCAAATTGAAATTTTGTTCCTTAATCCATCCAAATATAAAGCACTGTGTGCAAGGGAGCAAAAGCCCTGTTGGAACCATTTTAGTTTGTAGAACGCCACTTTATCACTAGCAGTAATCAATCAAAACACTTTTGTTCATCTGTGAGTCAACAAGAATGCATACACAGAAAGTCCTTTGTGGTCCTTTGTAGCTCAGTTGGTAGAGCATGGCTCTTGTAACGTCAGGGTATTGGATTCGATTCCCAGGACCACCCATATGTAAATGTATGCCTGCATGACTAAGTTGCTTTGAATAAAAATGTATGTTATGTGTAAATACAATTTTGCTGATAGTGCCTTCAGAAACAATTCACACCCCTTGACTTTTTCCACATTTTGTTGGGTTACAGCCTGAATTTAAAATGGATTACAACAAGATGTTTTGTCACTGGCCTACACACTATAGCCCATAATTTTTGTGGAATTATGTTTTTTTTTTTTTCTCCAAAATATTTTAAAATGAAAAGCTGAAATGTCTTGAGTCAATAAGTATTCAACCCCTTTGTTATGGCAAACCTACTGTAAATATGTTTAGGAGTAAAAATGTGCTTAACAAGTCACATACTAAGTTGCATGGACTCTGTGTGCAATAATAGTGTTTAACATGATCTTTGAACGACTAATAATAGTTATTTCAGCTTGTATTTCTTTCACCACATTCCCAGTGGGTCAGAAGTTTACATACACTCAAATAGTATTTGGTAGCATTGCGTTTAATTTGTTTAACTTGGTCAAACGTTTCAGGTAGCCTTCCACAAGCTTCCCACAATAAGTTGGGTGAATTTTGGCTCATTCCTCCTGACAGAGCTGGTGTAACTGAGTCAGGTTTGTAGGCCTCCTTGCTCACACACACTTTTTTAGTTCTACCCACAAATCTTCTATAGGATTGAGGTCAGGGAGTTGTGATGGCCACTCTAATACCTTGACTTTGTTGTCCTTAAGCCATTTTGCCACAACTTTGGAAGTATGCTTGGGGTCATTTTCCATTTGGAAGACCCATTTGCAACCAAGCTTTGACTTCCTGACTGATGTCTTGAGATGTTGCTTCAATTTACCCACGTAATTTTCCTCCCTCATGAAGCCATCTATCTTGTGAAGTACACTAGTCCCTCATGCAGCAAAGAACCTTCACAACATGATGCTGCCACCCCCGTGCTTCACAGTTGGGATGGTGTTCTTCGGCTTTGCAGCCTGCCCCTTTTTCCTCCAAACATAACGATGGTCATTATGGCCAAACAGTTCTATTTTTGTTTCATCAGACCAGAGAAAATTTCATCAAGAAGTACAATCTTTGTCCTCATGTGCAGTTACAAAAGTACGATCTTTGTCCCCATGTGCAGTTGCAAACCGTAGTCTGGCTTTTGTATGGCGGTTTTGGAGCAGTGGCTTCAACCTTGCTGAGGAGCCTTTCAGGTTATGTCTATATAGGACTCGTTTTACTGTGGATATTGATACTTTTATACCTGTTTCCTCCAGCATCTTCACAAGGTCCTTTGCTGTTGTTCTGGGATTGATTTGCACTTTTCACACCGAAGTATGTTCATCTCTAGGAGACAGAATGCGTCTCCTTCCTGAGCGGTATGACGGCTGCTTGGTCCCATGGTGTTTATACAGTGCCTTGCGAAAGTATTCGGCCCCCTTGAACTTTGCGACCTTTTGCCACATTTCAGGCTTCAAACATAAAGATATAAAACTGTATTTTTTTGTGAAGAATCAACAACAAGAGGGACACAATCATGAAGTGGAACGACATTTATTGGATATTTCAAACTTTTTTAACAAATCAAAAACTGAAAAATTGGGCGTGCAAAATTATTCAGCCCCCTTAAGTTAATACTTTGTAGCGCCACCTTTTGCTGCGATTACAGCTGTAAGTCGCTTGGGGTATGTCTCTATCAGTTTTGCACATCGAGAGACTGAATTTTTTTCCCATTCCTCCTTGCAAAACAGCTCGAGCTCAGTGAGGTTGGATGGAGAGCATTTGTGAACAGCAGTTTTCAGTTCTTTCCACAGATTCTCGATTGGATTCAGGTCTGGACTTTGACTTGGCCATTCTAACACCTGGATATGTTTATTTTTGAACCATTCCATTGTAGATTTTGCTTTATGTTTTGGATCATTGTCTTGTTGGAAGACAAATCTCCGTCCCAGTCTCAGGTCTTTTGCAGACTCCATCAGGTTTTCTTCCAGAATGGTCCTGTATTTGGCTCCATCCATCTTCCCATCAATTTTAACCATCTTCCCTGTCGCTGCTGAAGAAAAGCAGGCCCAAACCATGATGCTGCCACCACCATGTTTGACAGTGGGGATGGTGGGTTCAGGGTGATGAGCTGTGTTGCTTTTACGCCAAACATAACGTTTTGCATTGTTGCCAAAAAGTTCAGAGCCTTCTTCCACATGTTTGGTGTGGCTTGTGGCAAACTTTAAAGAACACTTTTTATGGATATCTTTAAGAAATGGCTTTCTTCTTTCCACTCTTCCATAAAGGCCAGATTTGTGCAATATACGACTGATTGTTGTCCTATGGACAGAGTCTCCCACCTCAGCTGTAGATCTCTGCAGTTCATCCAGAGTGATCATGGGCCTCTTGGCTGCATCTCTGATCAGTCTTCTCCTTGTATGAGCTGAAAGTTTAGAGGGACGGCCAGGTCTTGGTAGATTTGCAGTGGTCTGATACTCCTTCCATTTCAATATTATCGCTTGCACAGTGCTCCTTGGGATGTTTAAAGCTTGGGAAATCTTTTTGTATCCAAATCCGGCTTTAAACTTCTTCACAACACTATCTCGGACCTGCATGGTGTGTTCCTTGTTCTTCATGATGCTCTCTGCGCTTTTAACGGACCTCTGAGACTATCACAGTGCAGGTGCATTTATACGGAGACTTGATTACACACAGGTGGATTGTATTTATCATCATTAGTCATTTAGGTCAACATTGGATCATTCAGAGATCCTCACTGAACTTCTGGAGAGAGTTTGCTGCACTGAAAGTAAAGGGGCTGAATAATTTTGCACGCCCAATTTTTCAGTTTTTGATTTGTTAAAAAAGTTTGAAATATCCAATAAATGTCGTTCCACTTCATGATTGTGTCCCACTTGTTGTTGATTCTTCACAAAAAAATATAGTTTTATATCTTTATGTTTGAAGCCTGAAATGTGGCAAAAGGTCGCAAAGTTCAAAGGGCCGAATACTTTCGCAAGGCACTGTATATAGTGTATGTAAATGTATTTTGCAATGCTCTATCACACAACCCGGGTGGTATGGTCAGCATGTATGGCTTCATATCACAGTGACCACCACACTGTAGCACTCACATCTGTGGTAATCATTAAGTGCTTTGAGAGGCTGATTATGGCACACATCAACGCCATCATCCCAGACACCCTAGACCCACTCCATTTTGCATACCGCCACAGCAGATCCAAAGACGACGCAATCTGAATTGCACCCCACACTGCCCTCACCCACCCAAATAAGAGGAATACCTGTGTAAGAATGCTGTTCATTGACTACAGCTCAGCTTTCAACACCATTGTCCCCTCCAAGCTCGTCACCAAGCTTAGGAGACTTGGTCTGAACACCTCCCTCTGCAGCTGGATCCTGGACTTCCTGATGGTCCGACCCCAGGTGGTGAGGGTAGGCAACATCACCTCCACCATGCTGACCCTCAACACAGGGGCCCCACAGGGCTTTAGTCCCCTCCTGCAGGGAGGAGATCAGTGACGTGGCATTGTGGGGCGGAACAACAACTTCTCCTTCAACTTCAGTAAGACCAAGGAGTTGATCGTGGACTGCAGGAAATGGGGGGCCGAACACTCCCCCATCCACATCGACGGGGCTGCAGTGGAGCGGGTCGAGAGCTACAAGTTCCTCGGTGTCCACATCACAAAGAATTTAAATGGTCCACACACCTCCATTAAATCGTGAAGCCATCTTGACTGGCTGCATCACTGCGTGGTATGGCAATAGCACTGTCCTCGATGGCATGGTGCTACAAATGATGGGGCAGACAGCCCAGTACATCACTGGGGCCGAGCTCCCTGCCATCCAGTACCTCTATATCAAGCGGTGTGAAAGGAAGGTCCAGAAAATTGTTAAAGACTCCAACCACCCAAGCCATTGAATGTTCTCTCTGCTTTCGATTGGCAAGCGGTACCGGTGCATCAAGTCTGACGCCAACAGGCTCCTGAACAGCCTATATCTCCATGCCATAAGACTACTAAATGGCTAACAAAATGGTTACAGGACTATCTGAGTTGACCTTTGTATTTTATTGTTATTTTTTCACTGTCTCTAGGCACACTTACAGGGCCCTTCACATTATGCACACTGACACTCCAACACACAAACACTCCATCACATCACTTTATCACACACACGTATGCACATAAATGTATACTAACTCTACAAACACACACTCACATACAATCATCAGATACGCTGCTACTACTCTGTTTATCATATCCTGATGCCTAGTCACCTTATCCCTGTACATATCTACCTCTATCGATCCAGTATTCCTGCACATTATATATATATGGTACTGGAACTGACCCTGTATATAGTATGCCCACTTACTTTGTGTTGTTCTCATTTTTATATCTTGTGTGTTTTTGTTCTACCTTGTTATTTCTAGTATTACATTGTTATTGATTACTGCATTGTTGAGGTTAGAGCTAGCAAGAAAGGCATTTCACTGTACTTGTGCTTGTGACATTGAAACTTAGCCTCTCGTTTGTAAATAACATTGTCATTGGTCCAGCGTCGCTGCTGGTTAATTACTCAGGATGCTCCCTGACGGCTTGGCCACGCTCTGATCAAACTCAGCACATTGTGTGTGTGTGTGTGTGTGTGTGTGTGTGTGTGTGTGTGTGTGTGTGTGTGTGTGTGTGTGTGTGTGTGTGTGTGTGTGTGAGTGTGTGTGTGTGTGTGTGTGTGTGTGTGTGTGTGTGTGTGTGTGTGTGTGTGTGTGTGTGTGTGTGTGTGTGTGTGTGTGTGTGTGTGTGTGTGTGTGTGTGTGTGTGTGTGTGTGTGTGTGTGTGTGTACGAGGCAGTACTTACTTCCCATGCCAGCTTCTCTGAGCCCTAGTACTGAATACTTAACAGAAATTTGTTAGTTATTTTCCGTTTTTTAAACATCTAATTGACTGATAAATCTCTACAGATAAATCAGATCAAGCCCGAACTGTGCGATGTAGTAAGGAGTTGTAGTTTCCAACAGGCCAATACTCTACATAATTTAGCGTAGAAAACATAGTAATTAACTACAATTACCATAATCCAAAGCACACATATTTGTCCATTCTGAGACCAAGACAAGAGGCAGAAGAACGCGCGATCGAGAGGGATAGAGAGCAGTTGCTTCGTGAGGTATCTCTACCTGAAAATACATGGTCTAAGATTGATAATTGGTATTCAGCAGCCATAAAAGTATGCCTTATTTACTTTCAAGAATGACTAAAATAGTGATTTTGTCAGACAGCATAGGCAGTAGCTCTGTATAGGCTTAAAACAAGTGTAACATACACAATCACTGAGAGAGAGAGAGACTTTATAAAAGTTTAACACCATCCAGTAAAAGTCTGACATCTCAGTTGTCTTTTCTGGCACGATCTAGGCATCCCTCTCTCTCTCTTTTTGGAACAGACATACACCTCCCTATTTCCCCAACCCCCCTGCTGCCTTCCTTCACTTAGGGAATCCTGTTTTAAAAGACAAATGCTGCCTTTCTTCACTTAGGGAATCCTGTTTTAAAAGACAAATGCTGCATTTCATAGAGCAGAGTTGGACAAATGGGCACGGTGCCAGTCTATATCTAATCTTTTCCCTATTCTTCTTTTCCCTTCAGTGGAGAACAGACGAGAGCGAAATGTCACGGCTGTCCGAGTGTAGAGGAACAGAGGTGGGTGGCCAAATGCCAAACGCTTCTCTGTCACAGCCTGGACCCTTCTACTGTACTGTAGAGGGATGAGAGAAGGAGATAGAGAGAGAGACAGAGACAGATGAAGGCAATGAGAGAGAGCGATACAGTAAAAGAGACATAAAAAGAGCGAGTTGATACCGAAAAAAGACAGCAACACTGAGACCCAGAGAGGCACAATGAGGTGAAGACACTTCAATCCACAAGATGGGAATAGAGAGTGTCTGATTGTATAGGGACCACTGTCTTGGGATCATTTAATCTCACATCTCCTCATCCCCTTCTCCCATCTCACAGTAAAGCAATCTTCCCCTTACACCAGTGGTATTCAAAGTCGGGGTCACGACCCGGATGTCAATGGCGTGCGTACTGGGAGCGGAGTCAGGTGCAAGAGAGCAGAGAGTTGTGAACAGGCGCACACTTTATTGAGGCAGGAGAAACCAACAGACGGACGCACTGTGTCAAAACCTCCAGCCAATGCAAAAGTACAAACGCGCAAACAGTCACAATAATATAGTATAAACACAATAATATACCCCGTGAAATAAAACACAGAATAAATGCATACCAGTAAAGCGCTTCAACATAGACAAATAACACAAAACAATCTCACACAAGGACATGAGGGGGAGCAGAGGAATAAATACATGTAGTGTGATTGGGGAATGAAAACCAGGTGTGCAGGGAACAAGACAAAACAAATGGATAAATGAAAATTGGAGCGGCGATGGCTAGAAAGCCGGTGACGTCGACCGCCAAACGCCGCCCGAACAAGGAGAGGGCTGCCTTCGGCGGAAGCCGTGACACCGGAACTACAGTGGGCTTGCCAAAATGTTAAATTTACCATGCCTTCAGAAAGTATTCACACCCCTTGACTTTTTCCACATTTTGTTGTAATTTACAACCTGAATTTAAAATGGATTAAATTGAGATTTTCTGTCACTCGCCTACACACAATACCCCATAATGTCAAAGTGGAATTATGTTTTTTCGAAATATTTATAAATTAATACACAATGAAAAGCTGAAATATCTTGAGTCAATGGCAAGTTCAGCAGTAAAAATGTGTCACATAATAAGTTGCAGTAATAATACTGCTTAACGATTATAAACATACCCATAACATGATGCAGCTACCACTATGCTTAAAAATATGGAAAGTGGTACTCAGTAACGTATTGGATTGGATTTTCTCCAAACATAACACTTTGTATTCAGGACAAAAAGGTAATTGCCTGACCACATTTTTTTGCAGAATTACTTTATTGCCTTGTTGCAAACAGGATGCATGTTTTGGAATATGTTATATTCTGTACAGGCTTCCTTCTTTTCACTTTGTAATTTAGGTAACTACAATGTTGTTGATCCATCCTCAGTTTGCCCCTATCAAAGCCATTAAACTCTAACTGTTTTAAAGCCACCATTGGCCTCAAGGGGAAATGTTTCTTCCTCCCCAGTAACTTTATCTTTGTAGTGACTGAGTGTATTGATACACCATCCAAAGTGTAATTAATAACTTCATCATGCTCAAAGGGATATTCAATGTCTTCTAATTCATTTTTACCCATCTACTAATAGGTGCCCTTCCTTGCAAGGCATTGGAAAACCTCCCTGGTCTTTATGGTTGAATCTGTAGTTGAAATTCACTGCTCGACTGAGGGACCTTACAGATAATTGTATGTGTGGGGTACAGAGATGAGGTACACCACCGGTCCAAAGTTTTAGAACACCTACTCATTCAAGGGTTTTTCTTTATTTTTACTATTTTCTACATTGTAGAATAATAGTGAAGACATCAACACTATGAAATAACACATGGAGTATTGAACTAACCCGAAAAGTGTTACACAAATCAAAATATATTTTATATTTGAGATTCTTCAAATAGCCACCCTTTGCCTTGATGACAGCTTTGCACACTCTTGGCATTCTCTCAACCAGCATCATGAGGTAGTCACCTGAAATGCATTTCAATTAACAGGTGTGCCTGTTAAATAAAGAAAAACTCTTGAATGAGTAGGTGTTCTAAAACTTTGGACCGGTAGTGTAGTCATTCAAAAATCATGTTCAGGATGGGTGTTTTCCAGGATTAAAAAAAAAAATGGAATCAAGCAGTCTGCTTTCCACCAGACAGGGAGATTAATTCACTTTTCAGCAGGACAACAACCTAAAACACAAGGCCAAATCTACACTGGAGTTGCTTACCAAGAAGACAGTGAATGTTCCTGAGTGGCGAGTAACATTTTTTTCTTAAATCTACTTGAAAATCTATGGCAAGACCTGAAAATGGTTGTCTAGCCATGATCAACATCCAATTTGACTGAGCTTGAAGAATTCTGAAGAGAATAATTGGCAAATGTTGCACAATCCAGGTATGGAATGTTCTTAGAGACCCAGAAAGACTCAAAACTGAAATTGCTGGCAAAGGTGCTTCTATAAAGTATTGACTCATGGGTGTGAATACTTATGTAAATGAGTTATTTCGGTATTTCATTTTCAATACATTTGCTAAAATGTCTACAAACATGTTTTCTCTTTGTCATCATGGGGTATTGTGTGTAGATGGGTGATAAAAATAATGTATTTAATCCTTTTTGAATTCAAGCTGTAACACAATAAAATGTAGAATAAATCAAAGAGGTATGAATACTTTCTGAAGGCCCTGTACATATATACAGTTGAAGTTGGAAGTTCACTTAGGTTGGAGTCATTGAAACTCGTTTCTCAACCACTTCACAAATTACATACACTAAGTTGACTGTGCCTTTAAACTGCTTGGAAAATTCAAGAAAATTCTGTCATGGCTTTAGAAGCTTCTGAGTCAATTGGAGGTGTCCCTGTGGATGTATTTCAAGGCCTACCTTCAAACTCAGTGCCTCTTTGCTTGACATCGTGGGAAAATCAATTGAAATCAGCCAAGACCTCAGAAAAAAATTGGAGACCTCCAGAAGTCTGGTTCATCCTTGGGAGCAATATCCAAATGCCTGAAGGTCTCCTAGAGATGAATGTACTTTGTGTGAAAAGTGCAAATCAATCCCAGAACAACAGCAAAGGAACTTGTGAAGATGCTGGAGGAAACAGGTACAAATCCACAGTAAAATGAGTCCTATATCGACATAACCTGAAAGGCTGCTCAGCAAGGAAGAAGCCACTGCTCCAAAACTGCCATAAAAAAGCCAGACTACGGTTTGCAACTGCACATGGGGACAAAGATCATACTTTTTGGTGAAATGTCCTCTGGTCTGATTAAACAAAAATAGAACTGTTTGGCCATAATGACCATCGATATGTTTGGAGGAAAAAGGGGGAGGCTGCAAAGCCGAAGAACACCATCCCAACCGTGAAGCACGGGGGTGGCAGAATCATGTTGTGAGGGTTCTTTGCTGCAGGAGGGACTAGTGCACTTCACAAAATAGATGGCATCATGAGGGAGGAAAATTATGTGGATATATTGAAGCAACATCTCAAGACATTAGTCAGGAAGTTAAAGCTTGGTCGCAAATGGGTCTTCCAAATGGACAATGACCCCAAGCATACTTCCAAAGTTGTGGCAAAATGGCTTAAGGACAACAAAGTGAAGGTATTGGGGTGGCCATCACAAATCCCTGACCTCAATACTAATCGGAAATTTGTGGGCAGAACTGAAAAAGCGTGTGCGAGCAAGGAGGCCTACAAACCTGACTCAGTTACACCAGCTCTGTCATGAGGAATGGGTCAAAATTCACCCAACTTATTGTGGGAAGCTTGTGGAAGACTACCCGAAACGTTTGACCCAAGTTAAACAATTTAAAGGCAATGCTACCAAATACTAATTGAGTGTACTTAATCTTCTGACCAACTGGGAATGTGATTAAATAAATAAAAGCTGAAATAAATCATTCTCTCTACTATTAGTTTGACATTTCACATTCTTAAAATAAAGTGGTGATCCTAACTGACCTAAGACAGGGAATTGTTACTCTGATTAAATGTCAGGAATTTAGTTTTACTGTATATACATATATTGTTTTTTTTACCAACATTTTTTTTACACATTTATTTTGAAGGTCATTTGTTGATTTAAAAATGTAATTGTACAGATGTTAATGTTGTGTCAAAAGATTTGTGGTGGGCTGCTGTCACAAGAAAAAGTGGTGTGCCCAGAAGATCTGGCGTAAAAAATTGGGTCACTGCTGAAAATGTTTGAATACCGCTGCCCTTCGCCACATAGTACATTACTGACCCACCCCAACCAGTCTAATGTCAATGGGATTCAAGACAGTGGGCCAGATCAAACAAATACAGGATGCTCTCCAAAAGCAACACTATTGCTTCTATAGTGCACTACTGGTCAGCCCTGGTCAAAAGTAGTGCACTATATAGGGAATAGCGTGCCTTTTGTGACATACACACAGTGTAGGGAAGAAAGACACTTAAAAGGGGATCTAATACGATGTCTGTTCAGCTCTCCTCACCTGAGACATGTGCTCTCTAACCCCACATAGTCACTGTGTTGGGTGTGTTTTTTATATTGTAGCTCAATCTTTTCTTACTGCTATGAGATCAGCTCTGGTCAGCTTTCAACTCTCTCTCCCATCTGATTCACTTAACATGCCATGCCTTCATCAAAATCCTGATTTAGATCATACAGGTTGTGTATTGGTCAGAGAGCCACTGTGATATAACATTTATCTAGTGGTGGATGGTGGGTGGAGATATAGGAGGAACATTTCATTGTAGTGGCTACAATGGAATAAAGAAATGGTATGTGTTTGATACCTTTCCATTCAGTCCAATAGCCACCCCAAAAGCTTTACAGGCTCCATTCCCCCCTGAACTGTTGATCTGGTTGGGATCTGATTGGCTTCCAAGGTTGTTTCTGTAGTTGTGATTCGAGTTGTTGCTTTCTTGTGGAGGTGTTGACACACAAGCTGAGAAAGTGAGACAGAGAGAAAGAAAGAGAACAATGAAGACATAGAGTGAGATGAGGAATCAATGGCAATGTGAGAGTTGCGATAGAAAGGTGTGTGGGGAAAACAATGGGCTGTGTTTCATCGATCCAGTTGTACTCATCTGTAGCCTGAGTCGAATTTCCAGAAAACACAGTCGCTTATTATTCATCTCCACATTGATTGGCCTCTCATTTGTAAATATAATTATCATTGGTCCAGCCAGCGTCGCTGCTGGTTAATTACCCAGGATGCTCCCTGGCGGCTTGCCCACACTTGGATTTGACGCAGCGCATTGATCTGTGTGTGTGCATGTGTGTGCACTCGCGCGCATGTGCTATGAGGAAACAGTACCTTCTTTGCCAGCTTCTCTAAGCCCCCTAATGAAATTATAATAAGGAAGGAGGGATAGAGGAGAGGAGGGGTGGGGGGGAATGGCGTCAGTGCCAACTTTATGACAACAGCAGGAGATGCAGCACACCATCACTGTCAGTTGGCGCCTCTGTGGTGACTCAGCATGATCAGAGACTCTTCTGGGTGTGTGTGCGTGTGAGTGTATGAGAGAAATAGAGGGGACAAATGTCAAGGGACTCTCACTCCCATAATACCTCAATACCAGTCACTGAATATACTAAATATCTTTTGAGGGATTACTGAAGTTGTTGTTGGTGCGATTTGGTTGACTAAGCTCAGTGAAATAAAATATAACAACCCATGTGAGAACAGCTGACATCTGGAAATAATGATGAATTGCTAAACACCAAATTAAACTCTAAATGCAAAACTAATGGTGAAGGAGGGTGTGAGGGGGTGTGGGGGTGCACAAGCGCCTGATTTAATGTGTGAGGGCATCACAGTATTTTTCAGTCTTTGATTTTACCACACCGCTCCCTTTATTGACCCCAATGACATGCTTTGAAAGAATGGGGATGAAATTGGCTTAATCTCTGGCAGGAACAGTACTGGGCCCATATTCATAAAGCATCTCAGAGTAGAAGTGCCCATCTAGGATCAGGTCCCCCTGTCCATATAATCTTATGCATTATGTTCTAAAAGGCTAAACTGATCCTAGATCAGCGCTCCTTCTTAAATCAAATAAAATGTTATTTGTCACGTACACATGGTTAGCAGATGTTATTGCGAGTGTAGCGAAATGCTTGTGCTTCTAATTCTGACAGTGCAGCAATATCAACAAGTAATCGAATAATTCCACAACAATTACCTAATACATACAAATAGTAAAGGGATGGAATAAGAATATGTACATAATTTCAGGTTTGAAGGTAAGACCAAGGTGCAGACAATGTCGAAGTAACAAAGGTTTATTAAATCGAACACGGGCAGGCAAAGGTACAGGACGGCAGGCAGGCTCAGGGTCAGGGCAGGCAAAGGTACAGGACGGCAGGCAGGCTCAGGGTCAGGGCAGGCAAAGGTACAGGACGGCAGGCAGGCTCAGGGTCAGGGTCAGGGCAGGCAAAGGTACAGGACGGCAGGCAGGCTCAGGGTCAGGGCAGGCAAAGGTACAGGACGGCAGGCAGGCTCAGGGTCAGGGCAGGCAAAGGTACAGGACGGCAGGCAGGCTCAGGGTCAGGGCAGGCAAAGGTACAGGACGGCAGGCAGGCTCAGGGTCAGGGTAGGCAAAGGTACAGGACGGCAGGCAGGCTCAGGGTCAGGGCAGGCAAAGGTACAGGACGGCAGGCAGGCTCAGGGTCAGGGCAGGCAAAGGTACAGGACGGCAGGCAGGCTCAGGGTCAGGGCAGGCAAAGGTACAGGACGGCAGGCAGGCTCAGGGTCAGGGCAGGCAAAGGTACAGGACGGCAGGCAGGCTCAGGGTCAGGGCAGGCAAAGGTACAGGACGGCAGGCAGGCTCAGGGTCAGGGCAGGCAAAGGTACAGGACGGCAGGCAGGCTCAGGGTCAGGGCAGGCAAAGGTACAGGACGGCAGGCAGGCTCAGGGTCAGGGCAGGCAATGGTACAGGACGGCAGGCAGGCTCAGGGTCAGGTTAAGCAGGAAGGTCAAAACTGGGAAAACTAGGAAACAGGCACTGTAGACAGGACAGGAGCAAGGGGGAAACCGCTGGTCGGTCTGAATGAACAAAACGAACTGGCAACAGACAAACAGATAACACAGGTATAAATACACAGGGGATAATGGGGAAGATGGGCGACACCTGGAGGGGGGTGAAGACAATCACAAAGGCAGGTGAAACAGATCAGGGTGTGACACATAAATATATGGATGAGCAGTGACCGAGCGGCATAGGCAAGATTCAATACATGGTATAAAATACAGTATGTGGGAGTAATACAAATATGTAAACATCATTATTAAAGTGGCATTTATAAAGTGACTAGTGATCCATTTATTAGAGTTGCCAATTCTTTCAAGTCTGTATGTAGGCAGCAGCCTCTCTGTGTTAGTGATACATTTAATGAATACATGCCCTGGTCTTGTTGCAGCTAGCTAACTTTATAAAGGTCAGTGTTTGCCATCTCTGAAAGGCCAGTCTGTCTGGTCTCTGTTTAATGTAGTCTGTCACTAGCTGCTGCATATGTGATTTATCTATACAGTTTACAGTGCTATATCAGTTAACACATAATAATATTGTAGATGATCAGAGGTCAGCCTAGTGATCCATATTGCTAAGGTCCGAGGTAAGATACTGTAAGAGTCCACAAGGGGAGTGCAGAAAGACCTAGGGTTATGGTTATGGAGCCCTACAGATGGAGATACACATCCATAGACAGAGTTGTCTGCATTAGCGTCTAGAAGCACTCTCAATAGAGGGAGTACCTCTCAGTCTTACCAGGAGTAAGGAATACCTCTGACCCTGTGACCTCACATCTAAACAGGATCTACCTCCCACTGGAACTCAGCACGGATCAATCTACCAATCTAACCCCAACTGTGTTTGTTACTTTCACTCTCGTCTGTACTCTACCTCATCTCTAGCTCTCTGGCCCCTACTGTGTGACCTCTGACTTATGTACTGTGACCCAGTGTCTGCCCATGCCCATGCCAGTCCGCCCACCATTCCTTCCTCTCTGTGCCCTCCCCGCACCCCAGGTGGGCGACCAGATCCTGGAGGTGAACGGGTGCAGCTTCCTGGGTATCCCCCACGACGAGGCGGTGCGGGTGCTCAAGTCATCGCGCCACCTGATAATGACTGTGAAGGACGTGGGGCGCTTGCCACATGCCAGGACAGTAGTGGGGGAGACCAAGTGGATTGCCAGCTCCCAAATCGCTGAGAGCTCTGCCAGCGGCAGTGTGGCTGGGTAAGAGAGAGAGAGGGGGAGAGAGAGGGAAGGGGTGGGATAGGGTGAGGGAGAGGGTGAGGGAGAGGGAAGGGGTGGGAGAGTGAGGTTTGGGGTGAGGGAGGTGACGAGGGAGGGAGTGGGTTGAGGATGAGGGAGGGGTGAGAGATGGTGAGGGAGGGGTGGGAGATGGTGAGGGAGATGGTTATGGTGTTTAAAAGTAAAGCTCGCTAATTGAATTTGCGCCTGATTTAATGTGTCATTTCAAGAGGGCATCTTTGATTTTACCACACCTCTCCCTTTACTGACCCCAACGACATGCTTTGAATCAGTAATTATGTGGTTGGCTGCTTAGATTGCTACGAGAAGCTAGAATTACTCTCATAAAGACAGAGATATGGGGCCTCTCCCCATTGTGAGGATAGATACTCTTCTTCATCTGTTCTGTCTGCTCTGTAGATGTAATCTGTATGCATGTGTGCAGTTGAATAGATGAATGACCCACATACAAGGTTTCCATACATTTCCATTTCAAATGCTTTTCCAGGCGTGCCAGTTTATTTAGTGTCACTCCGGGGCAATGAGATACGTGAGTGTGCGCGCGTGCGTGTGGTGTTCTGCTCCAGCTCAGTGTCATTAGCTGTAATGCAGTACGCCTGATTAAGAGAGCTTTGGAGAGCTGGTCACACACCACAGAGAGAAAAAAATAACTGCAAGGTAGCTGTTTTTATACCAGGACAGTACATCACTCTAATATCTGGCGGTCTGCCTGCTTGTGTGTGTGTGTGTGTGTCCACATATTGTCAGAGCGGAGAGGTAATGACAACATGCTACCAGTGATACGTGTGTCTGGAGGGAGCTGTCATGAGGACAGTGTAATAATGTGTTCTGTTTATCTGTTTATCCTGCAGCTTGTCCATGGACCAAGGAGCATCAGGAAGGGTAAGGCCAACCTCCACACAGAGATCTGTCTATGACATCATCAGTCAAATACGTGTGTCCCTGGCCTGCCAGTGGACATGTTTAACTATTCTTATGGTGACCAGAAGTCCCCACAAGAATAGTAAATGAACAAAAATTTGACCAACTGGGGACATTTTGTTAGTCCCCACAAGGTAAAATGCTAATTCGAGGTGGTTTAGGGTTAAAGTTAGTGTTAGAATTACGTTAAGTGTCAGGAGCTAGGGTTAGTTTTAGGGTTTGGGTTCAGGTTATTTAGCGTATGGGTTAAGGTTAGTGTAAGAGTATGGGTTAGGGTAAGGTTTAGGGTTAGGGGAAATCGGATTTTAAATGGGACTGAATTGTGTGTCCCCACAAGGTTAGCTGTAAAAGACTGTGTGCGTATGTCTCTATTTGCATTTGTATGTGCTGTGATCATATCTGCTCTCTCCAACTCTCTCGTCATCTGTATCCATATCTGTGACAGCGCTGCATCATGCCAGCATGTAAAGAAGCAGTGGGACGCTGGCATTTCGTCCATGTCATGCAGTCGCCACCGGTGTTATTGGGTGTGAGGGCATCAGCAGGGCGAGAGGCCAGGCTTAGGTCAGGCTGGGAGAACCCCCAGAACACAATACTGTCCCACAGGACTCATGCTGTTTGGTTTGCTGTTATTGACAATTACAGAGAACTTGGCCTGAGGAGATGGAGCTGAACTTTACATAGCTCTGGTGCAAGGCCTTAACTGCATCTTGTGGATACTTGTCAACGTCAGTAAACCACACACAATGCCCTGGACCTGAGCTAAACTTTACAGGAACATGCAGAGATTGTACTTTTACTTGTAATATAAACTCATATTTAAGCAATAAGGCCTGGGGGGTGCGGTACATTGGTCAATATACGATGGCTAATGACTGTTCTTAGACACAACGCAAAGCGGAGTACAGCCTAGATACAGTACATCCCTTAGCCGTGATATATTAGCCTTAGATCACAAACCCCTGAGGTGCCTTATTGCCATTATAAACTGGTGTTTAACACTAATAGAACAGTAAACAAGCATTTTTGCATCATACCTGTGTTAAATGTAAGCAATAAGGCTTGGGGGGTGTGGTATATAGCCAACATACCACGGCTAAGGGCTGTTCTTAAGCACGATGCAACGCGGAGTGCCTGGATACAGGCCTTAGCCATGGTATTTCGGTCATATACCAGAAACCCCCGAGGTGCCTTATTGCTATGATAAATTGTTTACCAGCATAATTAGAGCAGTATAAATACATGTTTTGTCATACTCGCGGTATATGGTCTGATATACCACGGCTGTCAGCCAATCAGCATTCAGGGCTCGAACCAACAAGTTTATAATGTCTGATATACCACACCTTTCAGTCAATCAGTATCCAGGACCCAAACTACCCATTTTATAATATATTCTACCCTATTTAGTGGTCATCATGAAGAAAAATGAGGGTATTTTACTTCACCCACTTGAGAAAAAAGAAGGAACCCGCACATGTCGCATAGCCAATGCAGACGTGTTTGTTGTAAATGTTTTTTTTATTTTTTTGTTTTTTTGTATATATTTAAATGTATTTAAATATCTTTTCCCATTTTTAAATTAAATATACCTTCCGGCAACCCGCCTCAACCCTGAGCATATCGGGCTGCTTTTCTCCACTACATCACCGGATTCCTGCCGTAAGCTCTGGACCATTACGCCGGATCATCGCAGCTAGCTAGCTGCTACCGAGTGGCCCAGCCTCGAAGCTAGCCTTGAGCCAGGCCCATCTCCCGGCTTGCTCAGTGGACCCTATGATCACTTAGCAACACAGCTGATGCCTCCCGGACTCTTCCCTAACACGACTAGAAGCCACTACATCACTACTAGAAGCCTCCACTGTACATCCCTACCATACCCATTGTCTGTACATTATGACCCAAATCTATCTTATCACACCCTGGCCGTCCTACAATCTAAACTAGATGCCCTCAATCTCACACAAATGATCAAGGAACCCACCAGGTACAACCCTAAATCCGTAAACATGGGCACCCTCATAGATATTATCCTGACCAACTTGCCCTCCAAATACACCTCTGCTCTTTTCAATCAGGATCTCAGCAATCACTGCCTCATTGCCTGCATCCGTTATGGGTCTGCGGTCAAACGACCACCCCTGATCACTGTCAAACACTCCCTAATACACTTCTGCAAGCAGGCCTTTCTAATTGACCTGGCCCGGGTATCCTGGAAGGATATTGACCTCATCCCGTCAGTAGAGGATGCCTGGTTGTTCTTTAAAAGTAATTTCCTCACCATATTAAATAAGCATGCCCCTTTCAAAAAGAACTAAGAACAGATATAGCCCTTGGTTCACTCCAGACCTGACTGCCCTCGACCAGCACAAAAAAACATCCTGTGGCGTACTGCACTAGCATCGAATGGTCCCTGTGATATGTGACTTTTCAGGGAAGTCAGGAACCAATACACACTGCCAGTTTGTAAAGAAAAGGCAAGCTTTTTCAAACAGACATTTGCATCCTGTTGCTCTAACTCCAAAAAGTTCTGGGACACTGTAAAGCCCATGGAGAATAAGAGCAGCACCTCCCAGCTGCCCACTGCACTGAGGCTAGGAAACACTGTCACCACCGATAAATCCACGATAATCGAGAATTTCAACAAGCATTTCTCAACGGCTGGCCATGCTTTCCTCCTGGCTACCCCAACCCTGACCAACAGCTCTGTACCCCCCGCAGCTACTTGCCGAAGCCTCCCCAGCTTCTCCTTCACCCAAATCCAGATAGCTGATGTTCTGAAAGAGCTGCAAAACCTGGACCCGTACAAATTAGCTGGGCTAGATCATCTGGACCCTCTCT
The DNA here is from genome assembly GCF_002021735.2 of Oncorhynchus kisutch. Taxonomy (NCBI): domain Eukaryota; kingdom Metazoa; phylum Chordata; class Actinopteri; order Salmoniformes; family Salmonidae; genus Oncorhynchus; species Oncorhynchus kisutch. The sequence continues at coordinate 24,205,724 of NC_034196.2, read as the reverse complement.
TTCTAAAACTATCCATTGTTGCAACCCCTATTACTCGTCTGTTCAACCTCTCTTTCGTATGGTCCGAGGTTCCTAAAGATTGGAAAGCTGCCGCGATCATCCCCCTCTTCAAAGGGGGTGATACTCTAGACCCAAACTGTTACAGACCTATATCCATCCTGCTCTGCCTTTCTAAAGTCTTCGAAAGCCAAGATAACAAAGATCACTGACCATTTCGAATCCCACCGTTCCTTCTCCACTGTGCAATCTGGCTTCCGAGCTGGTAACGGGTGCACCTCAGCCATGCCCAAGGTACTAAATGGTATCATAACCATCATCGATAAAAGACAGCACTGTGCAGCCTTCTTCATCGATCTGGCCAAGGCTTCTGACTCTGTTTATCACCGTATTCCTATCAGCAGACTCAACAGCTTTGATTTCTCAAATGACTGAAATAACTGCCTTGCCTGAGGTCTGCCTTGTCCAGACCTCTGGCATTCTCTATGGGGGTACCACAGGGTTCAATTCTCGGGCAGACTATTTTCTCTGTTTATCTCAATGATGTCGCTCTTGCTGCGGGTGATTCCTTGATCCACCTCTAAGCAGACAATACCATTCTGTATACATCTGGCCCTTCTTTTGACACTGTGTTAACAAACCCCCAAGCGAGGTCAATGCCATACAACACTCCTTCCATGAACTCCAACTGCTCTTAAATGCTTGTAAAACTAAATGCATGCTCTTCACCCGATCGCTGCCCGCACCCGCCCACCCAACTAGCATCACTACTCTGGATGGTTCTGACTTAGAATATGTGAACAATTACAAATACCTAGGTGTCTGGCTAGACTGTAAACTGTCCTGGCAGACTCATATTAAGCATCTCCAATCCAAAATTAAATATAGAATCGGCTTCCTATTGCGCGACAAAACCTCCTTCACTCACGCTGCCAAACATACCCTCGTAAAACTGACTATCCTACTGATCCTCGACTTCGGCGATGTCATTTACAAAATAGCCTCCAACACTCTACTCAGCAAACTGGAGCAGTTTTACTTATTTTATTTTACCTTTATTTAACTAGGCAAGTCAGTTAAAGAACAAAATCTTATTTTCAATGACAGCCTAGGAACAGTGGGTTAACTGCCTGTTCAGGGGCAGAACAACAGATTTGTACCTTGTCAGCTCAGGGATTTGAACTTGCAAGCTTCCGGTTACTAGTCCAACGCGCTAACCACTAGGCTACCCTGCCACCCTAGTGCCATCCTTTTTGATCACAGTGCCATCCGTTTTGTCACCAAAGCCCCCTATACCGCCCTTACTACATATTCGTCGCCAAACCCACTGGCTCCAGGTCATCCATAAGTCTTTGCTAGGTAAAGCTCCGCCTTATCTCAGCTCACTGGTCAGCATAGCAACACCCACCCGTAGCACACGCTCCAGCAGGTATATCTCACTGGTCATCCCCAGAGCCAGCACCTCCTTTCCTTCCAGTTCTCTGCTGCCAATGACTGGAACGGATTGCAAAAATCGCTGAAGTTGGAGACTTATATCTTCTAACTTTAATCATCAGCTATCAGAGCAGCTTACCGATCACTGCAGCTGTACACAGCCCATCTGTAAATAGCCCATCCAACTACCTACCTCATCCCCATATTGTTTTTGTTTATTTTTTTTGCTCTTTTGCACACCAGTATTTCTACTTGCACATCATCATCTGCACGTCTATCACCCCAGTGTTAATTTGCTAAATTGTAATTACTTTGCTACTACGGCCTATTTATTGCCTTACCTCCTTACCCCATTTGCACACACTGTATATAGATTTTTCTATTGTGTTATTGACTGTATGTTTGTTTATCCCACATGTAACTCTGTGTTGTTGTTTTTTGTCGCACTGCTTTGCTTTATCTTGGCCAGGTCGCAGTTTTATATGAGAACTTGTTCTCAACTGGCCTACCTGGTTAAATAAAGGTTAAATATTTTTTTTTAAACACTGCTCTTGATAGTATAACTGTTCTTTGAAAAGCCTTATGTATCGGTCAGAGCTCTTATGAGTTTTTTAAATTAGCACCCTCATGTAGACCTAGCCCACATTGCTTTATCTGAAGATGATGTCCCAGTATGCTTGTACTGTAGAGAGAGTCTTTAGTTGCAAGGTCTTCTCTCACTGATGCTCATTTTGCCTTTGGTTTTGACTTTGGCCCTGTCTTCAGTGCAGCGGAAGTTTTTTTTTAGATGGAAAGGAGACAGGTGGAGAGTTGGGAGAGACAAAATCTGCCAAAAAGAAGGACAGCAAGGAAAGAAGAGGGGAGGAAGAGACAGGTAGAGATCACCATCGTTTACACATCTCTTGAAGTGCTGCTCCTCGCCATTGACATAGCTAGGTCGTGTCTTTGGGTCCACAGGGAGATGTAGAGGAGCGGGGCATTGGGTAGACTTCCAAAAAGGTGTTACTGTGTCTACACTGATAAAGCATGACACAATCCTTGTGTGTGCAAAGTCAGTCATCTCACTTTGTAGAGCTCTTGTACAGCTATCTTTGTAGAGAACTATGTGTCTTTAGCCCCAAATTGTGTGTGTGCGTGTGTGTGTGTGTGTGTGTGTGTGTGTGTGTGTGGTTTAGGGCAAGGGTACAGGTTAGGGTTAGAGGTTAGTTAAAATAAGATTTTGAATGGGACTGAATTGTGTGTGTGTGTGTATATGTGTGTGCGCATGCGAGTGCTTGTGCCAGAGTGATCTTGTAGGATGAACACGTTCCTTCACAAGGTGACTTAGCGGATCAATGAGCTTTATGAGCTGCTGTGCAATCCCTTTATGTTAATATGCACAAAAAGACCATTCCATTAAAGTGATACCCTGCAGCCAGATACTGGGACAGGACAGTCCTTTATAATCGCTTAGAGGAGAGGAGAGGAGAGGAGAGGAGAGGAGAGGAGAGGAGAGGAGAGGAGAGGAGAGGAGAGGAGAGGAGAGGAGAGGAGAGGAGAGGAGAGGAGAGGCTACTATCTCTCACTGAGGGTATTTCCTTTGATTTCCTAGATCCCTATAAACTATCCAAACAAATTACTCATCAACCTGATGAGATTTTGTGAGGATTACTGAATTTAATTGTTTTTAAATGTATCCAAATTAAACTGACATTCACAAACAGAAACAATAAAACACAGAAACAAGACACGTATACAACAATACAGAACATACAATAACATGCCCAAACTTGGCCACAATCATACAGTATACATTCTTTGAGATGGTCCAGATACTGTATGGTTTACAAATTCTGTCAAATAAGTATTACATGCTTTCTGACAGGAGTGTAGTAAGTCCCATGAGTTATCTTAAATTGCATATCTGTGACCAATGGTTCTCCTTTAGAGAAGAATTCCTTCCTTTAGATCTGTCTCCTATCTTTTCCTCATAGGTTCTGAACTATCAGGTACTTTCAATCAGCCCTTGATATAACTTGGCAAATAACTTCTTTGGCGTAGCAGTGTCTTTCAGTATTTGTTCTATGCTAGACGCCTTTGATTCATCTAGATTCTGTTGAAGCGATTGAATATGATTGAATTTCTGAGTTGTAAGAACTTAAAGAGATCGGCCTTGGATAATCCAAATCTTTCTTGTAAATGATCAAATGACAGTAGAGAGCCATCATAGTACACATGCTCAAAATTCATGCTGCCACTTTGGAACCAGGACTTGGAGGTAAGATGGGGTTATTCCAAATAGGGGTGCGATAATGGTTCTTTCCACCGCATGAATTGATGTACATTTTCCCAAATATGAATGTAATTGAGAATCAATGGATTGTCTGTTCTATAACTCAACACCTTGGACCCGAAGTAGTGAATATATTTGAGATCATAAGGTATCGTAAGATGTTACATTTCTGGCTTTGATACTCCTTGATGCACAAGGATAGTCTGCTGTCCATTGTTAAAGTGAATGTAGTTTTGCAGCCCAGTAATACATCTTCATATGAGGCAGTCTAACACCTCCAGCTTGATAGGGGAAGTGTAAAACAGTCAATTAGATTATTGAGGTATTTCCATTCCAAATAAAGTTGGAGAGCAGGCCATTTATTTTATTAAAAAGTTAGATGGAATTTAAACTGGCCTGGAATAAATACACTACATGACCAAAAGTATGTGGACACCTGCTTGTCGACATCTTATTCCAAAATCATGGGCATTAATATGGAGTTGGTCCCCTCCTTTGCTGCTGTAACAGCCTCTACTCTTCTGGGACGGCTTTTCACTACATGCAGGGACTTGCTTCCATTCAGCCACAAGAGCATTAGTGAGGTCGAGTACTGATGTTGGGCGATTAGGTCTGGCTTACAGTCTGCGTTTCAATTAATCTCAAAGGTGTTCGATGGGGTTGAGCTCAGGGCTCTGTGCAGACCAGTCAAGTTCATCCACAACAATCTTGACAAACCATTTCACAGAATCGTCTAAAATGTCATTGTATGCTGTAGCATTAAGATTTCCCTTCACTAGAAATAAGGGGCCTAGCCTGAACAGTGAATAAAAGCCCCAGAAAATTATTCCTCCTTCACCAAACTTTATAGTTGGCACTATATATTGGGGCAGGTAGCGTTTTCCGGGCGTCCGCCAAACCCAGATTCGGACTGCCATCTTCACCAGCTGTCCAGAGAATGAGTTTCCACTGCTCTAGACTGTCGCCGAGCTTTACACCACTCCAGCCGAAGCTTGGTATTATGCATGGTGATCTTAAGCTTGTGTGTGGCTTCCATGGCCGAGGCACACACCTGTCTATATAAGGTCCCACAGTTGACAGTGCATGTGTCACCCTGACCATAGTTTGCTTTGTATGTTTCTATGTTTTGTTTGGTCAGGGTGTGATCTGAGTGGGCATTCTATGTTGTGTGTCTAGTTTGTCTGTTTCTGTGTTTGGCCTGATATGGTTCTCAATCAGAGGCAGGTGTTAGTCATTGTCTCTGATTGGGAACCATATTTAGGTAGCCTGTTTGGTGTTGGGTTTTGTGGGTGAGTGTTCCTGTCTCTGTGTTTGTTTGCACCAGATAGGCTGTTTAGGTTTTTTCACGGTTATTGTTTTTGTATACTGTTCGTGTTGTCATCTTTATTAAAGATGTATACAAGTAACCACGCTGCATTTTGGTCCGCCTCTCCTTCAACTCAAGAAAACCGTTACAGTCTTTTGAAGTTAACAAAAACAGGGAACTCTCCAGAGAGGGGGGGGGAGAGGGAGAGAGAGGGAATGAGAGAAAGATAATAAAAGGAGAGTTAGTAGCAATTCTGGCAAAGGAAGAGTTTCAAAAAGTCTTTCAAGTTTACCCAAGCGAGCTGCCAAGCCCCAGAGCTGGCTGTAATAGATGCAAGGCAGAATAGAGCTGCAGACTGAGAGTTGTTGGCTGAGTCAGCTGAGAAGACGCTCTTAATACACTGTGCAACAGCTTCAAAAATGTTCAATATGAACAGAGAGGAACACTCGCACAGTATCAACTGTTCTCAGCTCCCTACTCATTTCAGCTGTGAAGATACAGCCAGATGATTATATTTAACAAGACACCGCTGCTAGCCATTCTCTGTCCTTCATCTTGATTTAGTCCATCACAGCAGTCATACTCTTTTTAATTACAGCCAAAGGCCAGAATGGGCCGATAAGCTAATTAATTATGAGTTGGTCGCACAGCAGAATGAAATAGTTTGTGACGTGACCCCACTTGCACCATGATATTGAGTAAAAATGTATGTGTTCAGCACTGGTTCAGCACAACAAACGTCTCATAGCAAAGGATCTAACATACGACTACTTTCATTTGTTAATGGTGAATGGAAGAGAGAGCCCAATCAGTGGCTATGCATAGACTCTAATTGATTTTGACAGGGCTATTATTGGCTAATAGCTTTCCCCCCAAAGAAACCTTGTCTAAAGAATAACAAATAAATCTGGTTTCACAATGAGGTTATAGAGGTGGATACACATTTAAACGCTATTCTCTCTGTTTCCATCGACCGGAGAACCTCACACAATCAGTGGAGAGGAGGGCTCAATGAATTGTTCCATTTTCATGGAATAGTGGGACACACGCACACACAAACACATACCCACTCCCAGACCCCCCACCCCCCACCATCCCCCAGGATTCAATAGCTGTCACAAGTCCCTGTGTGTTTAGTACCAGGATGTAGACATTGTGTGGCTCCAGGGGCTCCAGCCTCTGATGGCCCTTTCCCTCACTGCTCCTCCACAGACAGTCACACAGATAAGTTGCCTCTCTATATAGCTAGGTAAGAGCTCATCCCTCCCCTGAAGTTGAATGTACGGCTTAATTTCTGTATGCTGGAGGTCAATTTACTTCTGTGGCAACCCAGACTCAGGGGTAGATGTAACATAGCAAAAGTACATCCTGGCCACATCATACATTTGCTACTGTATGTTAAGAATTCAATTTGCTGTGGCTAACATTATCCAGGTGGCTAATGTTAGCTAGGCTAGGGGTTAGGGTTATAGGTTAAGGTTAGGGTAAAGGTTAAAGGGTTAGGGTTAAGGGAAGGGCGTTTGGCCTTTAACCAAAAGGTCACTGGTTTGAATACCCAAGCCAACAAGGTGAAAAACCTGCTGATGTGCCCTTGAGCAAGGCACTTAACCCTCATTTTCTCCAGGAGCGCTCTACTACTATGGCTACCCTTTCACCTCACCTATCCAGTGTGTGTGACAATATCATTTGTATTTTTTGTTGCAAAGTAACTAATTAGCTAAAATGCTAAAGTTGTCCATGATGAAATTTGATGTTTGCGTTATATGCCTACCCATCCACCCCGACTACACCCTACATTAACCTTCTGTCTTATGCAACCATACCAAACGTAACATATCATACTAATTTGAGCATCCCACATTTACTATGTTACGTCTATTCTATGAGACCAGGCTGTCTGTGGTGGTCAGTGATGTGTGTAGGTGGATGAAGCGTGAGATGGGATGTGTTCCAAATAACACCTTATTCACTAAATAGTGCACTACTTTTGACCAGAGCCCTATGGCCCCTGATCAAAAGTTGTGTTCTACATAAGGAATAGGGTGCCATTTGGGATGCAGAAGAGTTTGCTTCTGCATGGTTTAGCAGAGGATCCGAGACTCTCCAGTCCAGTACATTAGCTTGATGGTTATTGTTATGAAACTATTGTTAATTCATTTCTTCATCTGATTAAGGAGCATTGCGGTCCGGTAATGTGATTCAATCAGCAGACAGCATGCTGTGGGAAAGATGGATGTCATTCAATCCACTAATGGCCTCCTAACAGCTAAAATGCTTAGTGTTATGAATGTGATAACTGCCTAGCTCTAGATGTAGACTGTCAGCCGCAATAAAAAATAATATCATTTTCAGAGGCTTTTACTGTATCAACTGTTTCGGCTTCTCATCGACATTTGGTGAAATTGGAAGAGGTGGAAACATATAGTGTGGTTTAACGAGGCTAGACTAAGGAATATGTTTCCCTGGGCCTGATGCCATTCCACTACATACGTGTCTGCTGGGTCCCACTCTCTGTAGGGATGGGTTTAATACCTGGATATATAGGTCTTCCAAGGTCACTCACAACCAATCTTGCCCACCTCATCTTTCTTACGCTGGTGAAATCACTCCACTACTCTTCCTCCTCATCCTCTACCTCTGTCTTTCTCAGTACCTGAGCTGCGACCTTGTCTTATTTTCTTTCCCCAGTAGAAGATAATGTTATCCTTTTCTCTAAAAACAGAGAGAAAGAGAGAGAGGAGGAAACAGAGAGATTTGTCATTCTCACTAGGGACTGGTGGCAAGGTGGTGGCTGTGTGTGCCCTCACACACTTCGTACTGTGACAGACTGGCTAGTGGCTAGGCTAGGACAGGCAGAAAAATACACCAAGCACACTGGTTTCCTAATGATGCATCCTTCACATTGGTTTCCTAATGATGCATCCTTCACACTGGTTTCCTAATGATGCATCCTTCACACTGGTTTCCTAATGATGCATCCTTCACACTGGTTTCTTAATGATACATCCTTCACATTGGTTTCCTAATGATGCATCCTTCACACTGGTTTCCTAATGATGCATCCTTCACACTGGTTTCCTAATGATGCATCCTTCACACTGGTTTCCTAATGATGCATCCTTCACACAGGTTTCTTAATGATGCATCCTTCACACTGGTTCCTTAATGATGCATCCTTCACACTGGTTTCCTAATGATGCATCTGTCACAGCCTACTAGGGGTGGTGGGTTGGAGTCAGGCGCAGAGAGCAGGGTTGGTAAATAGTAATTTATTCTCCGGCAAAAAACGGTCACGCCAACATACAGGGCGCATAAAACAGACCAGCCCAAACACAGGACCAAACTGTCTGGAGAATACAAACATGAAACCACAACCAACAGAGTAACAAAAAACAATCCCGCACAAAACAAGGGCGGGTCAAACTACTACATATAGGGAAGCTAATTAAACCAAAATACACACAGGTGAAACTAATAAGACAAAACCAACAGACAAACGAAAAAGGGATCGGTAGCGGCTAGTAGGACGGTGACGACGACCGCCGAGCACCGCCCGAACAGGCAGGGGAGCCAACTTCGGCGGAAGTCGTGACAGCATTCTTCACACTGGTTTCATAATGATGCATCCTTCACACTGGTTTCCTAATGATGCATCCTTCACACGGGTTTCTTAATGATGCATCCTTCACACTGGTTTCCTAATGATGAATAACTGTCCCCATAGGAGAACCCTTTAAAGAACCCTTTTTGGTTCCAGGTAGAACCCTACTGGGTTCCATGTAGAACCCTTTCCCCAGACGATCCAAAAAGGGTTCTACCTGGAACCAAAATGGATTCTACTATGGGGACAGCCTAAGAACCCGTTTGGAACCCTTTTTTCTAAGTCCATTTCTTAGTTCTCACTGATCTGCCAGGTGAAAGGTCAAATTAATTTGGTGGACACAGGACTCCACTACCGGTATATTGCTTTCCCCCATCCAGTACTTTTCGTAGAAGTGTCATGAAGTTTTAGTATGTAGGAACTTTGATCCTACTATCAAAGTGGATTGATCTACGCTGATCTTTAACATTGATTTACAACAGAGTGCCAGACAGTGCAGTGTGGTGTGAATTTGATCCGTAAGCAGTGAGGAGATGAGAGCATATCTCTTTTGTCTTGTGTGGTGTCCATCTCTTTGTCTTGTCTTGTTTTGTTTTGATCCTATCCCTTTCTCTGTGTATTGATTGGAATGTGGTCAGTGGTGCTTGTAGTTGGTGCCTTTGATAAAGTGTACAGTCATCTTATCTGGCAGAGTGCACACTTAGAATTGCCAAAGACCCAGGCTGTGTCCCATTTAAGATGCAGGCACAGACAGAATCCAGCAGCACACTGGCCATTGTAATAGTGGATAGGACTATAAATGGGTCTTAGTTTAAATAAGACTCTTTTGATGCGCCCATGCGTCTATCTTATTAACATCATAAAAAAATCCTCATAAAAAATGGCAGTTTAAGTTAGAGATATCTTTTTGCATGGGCTGCGTCTCCACCTACCACATCTGCCTACATCGGCCTTCTGCACCTGCGGTGTAAAGTGGCAGAGCTACAGCTGTGTTTGTCAGACCAGCAGACATCCCGAAAATTGGTCTTCTCATGAAAATGTTTGGCCTACTAACTAATATAACCATGCTATGAAAAGATGAGACTCTCACAAACATGCTACGACCCCCACAAGTGTCATTGGACTCGTCTAAATGTAACCTGGTACGGGTTAAGGTAAGGTAAGGTAAGGTAAGGTAGTTTTGTGCCAACAAAAAAAAGGGGGTTAAATACGTGTGCCAAAAATAGGACAGCGGCAGACACTTCCAATCCTTATTCCTTATAATACATACACCTATAGGGGTCCGAAAATTCAAAATCAAATAGCTAAATGATCTAGACTTTTTGAGATTTTAACATGAGCTACAGGCTAGACCCCGGGTCTCAGAAGCTAATCTCTAGAGAGCATACTTTAGTACTGTAATTAATTTATCTGAATTAAGTAATTAAATTATCGTTGGCACCAGCAATGTCCTAACGCCTATCACATGGATTGGTTTTTCTTACACCTTGTAGTTTTGAACTCAAATGACACCCTCTCAAATGACACCCTATTCCCTATATAGTGCACTACCTTTGACCACGGCTCTATAGGGAATAAGGTGCTATTTGGGATACATAAATGTGCCCTTGTCCGTAGGATTCTTCATCTAAATGCATGTAATATCAGTTGATTAGTGTGCAGATTCACCTTGGGGTAGGGACTTATGCTTGGCGCAACACCTCGTTCCCCAGACCTGATGGCTAACACAGACTAATGAGAGTGTTTAAGAGTTTAGGATGAGGAGGCTGAGGTGAGGAGGTTGTGGTGCTCCTCTCTCTCTCCTTCCCTCCTCTCTCTTTCTTTCCTTCCGTACTGCCTCTCTCTGTCTCTTTCTCTTTCTTTACCTCTATCTCTTTCTCTCTTCTCTCCCTCTCTATCTCGCTCTCCTTTTCTCCTTCTCTCTTAAACAGCCTCGTGGCTGGTGACTTTGAAGTGTCTTTAAATATGGAGCTAATTCAAGGAAAGCTGCTAGCGAGGAGATAAAGAGAGAAAGAAAGAGAGGAGCACAGAGCGGGGGAAAGAGAGGGCAAGGAAGAGTGAGGAGAGAGCGTGTGTGTGTGTGTGTGTGTGTGTGTGTGTGTGTGTGTGTACGCAGAGTACAATTCTCATCTGTTTCTCAAGTGCCGTGATGCCATCACTCTGTAAATTGTTTGGATTGGCTGAGCTGGCACAGAAAAGGGCTGTCACACAGTGGGCCGTGGTTCTGTGTTTGTGATGAGAGCCAAGAGCCTTAGGGCCCTCCATGCCAGCTGTGGGTTGGATGGATGAATGATGAGGAATGGCTAATGCATGGGCATGTACATGTACATATGCTCTCTCTCTCTCTCTCTCTCTCTCTCTCTCTCTCTCTCTCTCTCTCTCTCTCTCTCTCTCTCTCTCTCTCTCTCTCCTCTCTCTCTCTCTCTCTCTCTCTCTCTCTCTCTCTCTCTCTCTCTCTCTCTCTCTCTCTCTCTCTCTCTCTCTCTCTCTCTCTCTCTCTCTCTCTCTCTCTCTCTCTCTCTCTCTCTCTCTCTCTCTCTCTCTCTCTCTCTCTCTCTCTCTCTCTCTCTCTCTCTCTCTCTCTCTCTCTCTCTCTCTCTCTCTCTCTCTCTCTCTCTCTCTCTCTCTCTCTCTCTCTCTCTCTCCTCTCTCTCTCTCTCTCTCTCTCTCTCTCTCTCTCTCTCTCTCTCTCTCTCTCTCTCTCTCTCTCTCTCTCTCTCTCTCATTTATAATTTCCTTCCTGACACACTCCTCCCCCTCACCTCTGTGTCACCAACTTCTCACCACCTTCTGACCCTCCTCCTCACACACACACATTTTCCTCTTGCTTTTTCAACCCTCCTCCTTACCCCATTACCCTTGTCCCTTCTTTCTCCCCCCTCTCCCCCTCCAGATGGTGTTCTATAAGGGTATGGCTGGCTCCCAGGTGACCCTGTCCAGCCTGGTGAACCAGAGCAGAGCCATGCTGGAGGAACAGGCCCGCCACCTGCTGACAGAGACAGAGAGGCAGACCATGGGCTACTACGTGGAGGAGTACCAAGACGGACACATAGGGGTGGAGCAGCTGGTCTTGGCCCTGTTTGAACTGCTCAACACACATGCCAAGGTGAGGAGTGAAAGTGTGTATGGGGAGATGTGGGAGGAGGATGTGTGTGTGTGCGTGCGTGCGTGTGTGTGTGCGCGTGCGTGTGTGTGTGTATTAGTTGGTGTGAGGTGCATTATGTATTGGGTTCTTGTGTTCTCTCACTTCGTAGTGCTTATGGTGATTATTTGCCTTTTCTCTGTACATCCATCACTTGGATGACAAGTTTTGTGAGACTTTCGATGATTTATGTTAAGGCTTTTGTGGATGTTCAGACTTCTGTTTTTACCCATTATATTATAAAGCTGCTTGTCTTTCTGTCTATGCCATAGCCCTCCACCTCATATAAAGCAATGATTTATCAAATGTATTGAATTCACAATTCACAAAGTGCTTTACAGTGTTCTTCAGTTGCATTCTGCATTCCCCATAGTCTCCTAATGCATGTTTTAGACTGATGCCTGTTATAGCTCCATATAACTCTTGAACCCTGTCTCCCTCCCCTTCCCCACCCTTCCTCTCAGTTCGCCCTGCTATCAGAGGTGCGTGGCCTGGTAACTCCCCAGGATCTGGAGCGTTTCGATGGGATGGTGCTGCGCCACGAGATCCAGGCTTTGGAGGCTCGGCAGGGGAGTGCCTGTGCGGCCGCTCTCCACTCTGACTCCATCTCTATGGTCTCCTACCCAGATACCCTGGCCTCCTCGTCAACGAGCTACATGACCTCCACCACCCTCAGTTCTGCACGGGTAGGGCGACTAGGTTGGAGTGGACCCACTCTCTGTCTGTCCGTCTCTCTCGCTCTCTATCTCTATGTCTGTCTGTCTTGTCTGCCTACCTGTCTGTATGACTTTCTGTGAAAGTCTGAGTCATTCATCTTTCCCAGTTGTCACTGATGCCTCGAAGCAGACCTCTTGGAAGTTGTCCCTGTTTGATGAGTTGTAGAGGATAGAGCCATTAAAGACGACGTTCCTCAGAATGACCAGCCCTGCATGGGGCAAGGACAGGGGCTACGTCCCAAATACCACTCTATTCCCTATATAGCGCACTACTTTTGACAAGAGCCATAAGGATCCTGGTCAAAAGTAGTGCACTAAATAGGGAATAGAGTGCCATTTGGGATGTAGACAGGGATAAGAGCATTGTGTCCCTGCTGAGTTGGAAAGGGTGTAAATCCTCCACTACAGATGAAAGAGACTTATTTATCTAGGAACTTCTTCCGTTTAACCCCGACTCCCCCTCCCTTTTCAACCCCACAGGAAAGACTGCTGTGGTTGATAGATATGATGGAGGTAGAAGTTGTTGCCAATACTCTTCTTTTGCATCCGTTTGCAGTGATGTTCTGCTTTTATGTTTGAAGTCAATACTGTTTGGAGTGCTTTAGTCCGCATTCACTTATCAGGTTGCATAAAGCCAATGCAAGTAATTTCCTCTGCTGGTTTGTGTCTTGTACTTATATCCAAGTGTGACTGTCTTTTTGAAAATTTCTATGTATTTGTGTGTGTGTGTGTGTGTGTGTGTGTGTGTGTGTGTGTGTGTGTGTGTGTGTGTGTGTGTGTGTGTGTGTGTGTGTGTGTGTGTGTGTGTGTGCGCGCATTCGGTGTACATGAGCATGCATGTGTGTGTGTTTCCCTATTCACAGTGCATACACACACATTGTCATGCAGTGTGCTTGTGCTAGTGGCCTGGTGACTCCTATTCCCGACCTTAATTTGTTAGTCACATTGTCTATAATTAGATACATGAAGCTTCTAGGCTATATGTTGCCCTGGAAGACTAAATAAACCCTTGTTCACCAGAATAATGTCATAAATGGCTAGAATGAAATAAATGCTTCAATATAGTTGACATCTGTAAAGTTGTCTCTGTTTCTGCTTCCTTCATGGAGAAAAAAAAGGGAAAGAATGTTTGACCGGTTGTAAGGAAATAGAAAGCTGTGAAAATTATCCAATATGTTTCTGATATGATTTCAGTTCAGCTTGGATGCATATTTTATATGGTTGAAATACTATCATCTTTTATGATGCTGATAAAGATAGAACCTCTACAGACTGGTCCCTAACTCAAATCAAATTTTCAAATCAAATTTATTTATATAGCCCTTCGTACATCAGCTGATATCTCAAAGTGCTGTACAGAAACCCAGCCTAAAACCCCAAACAGCAAGCAATGCAGGTGGAGAAGCACAGTGGCTAGGAAAAACTCCCTAGAAAGGCCAATACCTAGGAAGAAACCTAGAGAGGAACCAGGCTATGTGGGGTGGCCAGTCCTCTTCTGGCTGTGCCGGGTGGAGATTATAACAGAACATGGTCAAGATGTTCAATGTTCATAAATGACCAGCATGGTCGAATAATAATAAGGCAGAACAGTTGAAACTAGAGCAGCAGCACAGTCAGGTGGAAGTTGAAACTGGAGCAGCAGCATGGCCAGGTAGACTGGGGACAGCAAGGAGTCATCATGTCAGGTAGTCCTGGGGCATGGTCCTAGGGCTCAGGTCAGTTGAAACTGGAACAGCAGCATGGCCAGGTGGACTGGGGACAGCAAGGAGTCATCATGTCAGGTAGTCCTGGGGCATGGTCCTAGGGCTCAGGTCCTCCGAGAGAGAGAAAGAAAGAGAGAAGGAGAGAATTAGAGAACGCACACTTAGATTCACACAGGACACCGAATAGGACAGGAGAAGTACTCCAGATATAACAAACTGACCCCAGCCCCCCGACACATAAACTACTGCAGCATAAATACTGGAGGCTGAGACAGGAGGGGTCAGGAGACACTGTGGCCCCATCCGAGGACACCCCCGGACAGGGCCAAACAGGAAGGATATAACCCCACCCACTTTGCCAAAGCACAGCCCCCACACCACTAGAGGGATATCTTCAACCACCAACTTACCATCCTGAGACAAGGCTGAGTATAGCCCACAAAGATCTCCGCCACTGCACATTCGTATTTGCTCAAGATGCTGAAAGAAATGAATCCTATTTCTCCACTCCTGTTTCAGAATCAAAATGTACTTTTGCATCCACCGGACAGAGGCTCAGTTCAAGAACAAGCAAACCTATTAACCCCTGGCATGTCATGCAAAATTCAAAGCTGGGCTCTACAACATGACAAAATGCAGGGAGCTTGGGTCTAGAAAAGACTGGATGGGTTAAACTAGCAAAAGAGTGGGTGGAATGTATAATAACATCCTCTGCCTCCAACATAAAAAACAACAACAAAAAGGTTTTTGAAGATGCCCGAACAAAGGCACATTTAGTGGCAGTAAGCATTGTAGACAAGGCTAAAGAGGACACCCAGGTTATAGTTAACGCAAAATGGAAAAAAATAAGCACTACAGCCAGAGTCTTCAGAACAGTTAGGAGGCTAAACGTCACAGCCACAGGCCCGCTTATGGCTTTGAGGAAGACATTGACTGTCAGGAGTTAAATGGACTTGACATGGGGAGAGTCATTGTGGGAGGTTTTGAAAACTAAGTTAGGAACTTATTTATCCTTTATAAACTTGTTCTGTACTGTGAAGTTAGTCTGAATGTGTACATCATATTTTCACATAGGAAGGAGGACTATATATTCTCATATGTTTTCTGCTTTAGCCTACATTGATTTATTTTAGTTGGGGTTATCTTCCGATATTGTGATATTTGTTCTACTGCTTTATTGATGTCTTGAATATTATAATAAATTCAGGTCTTGTAAGAACTGAAGATGCTTATGGAGAGGCAGACGTGGCAAGGTCTTAGTGAGAATAAGACACTGGGCATCCCGCCCTCCATTACCGAGCATACTACTCGTTAATGTTCAATCATTAATGACAAAACTTTATGAACTCGCGATGATCCACTTCAAGAGGGACATCAGGTCCTGCAACATACTCTATTTTTCTGAGACTTGGTTTTCCTCCGACATCCAGATGGATTATATACAACCAGTGGGTTTTACAGTTTTTCAAGCAGATAGGAAGCGGGAGCTCTCTGGCAAGTGCAAGGGTTGGGGGCTCTGAGTTATGACCAACAACACATGGTGCGACGGCGGAAACATACAGGAACTTACAGGTTTCTGCTCCGCGAACTTGGAATACTTGGTCATAAAATGTCATCCTTTTCACCTTCCGAGGGAGTTCACTGGGATTATCGCTGTGGACATCCCACCCCAAACCAACACCAAAAAGATTCTCAAAGATCTTCATTGGACACTCAACAAACTGGAGACTGCATTCCCAGGGTACTTTAAGAAAAGTAATTTGAGAACAGTGCTCCCAAATTATTACCAACACATTGACTGTCTACCTTGCAGAAATTCAACTCTTGACAACTGCTACACACCTTTTCGATATGGGCCACTCCCATCCTCCTTTTGGAAAATCCAACCATGACTCCATCTTGCTTCTCCCCACCTACAAACAAAGACTCGAGGGAAGTTCCGGTGGTGAGGTCTATACAGCATTGGTCCAACCAATCGGAATTCACGCTCCAAGACTGCTTTGATCACGTGGATTGGAATATGTTCCAGGTTGCCTCTGGAGATAATCTCAATGAATACGCCGACAGTCACCGGATTCATAAAAAAATGCATAGATGACGTGATAAAGATAGTATTTTTCAAAACGTACCCAAATCAAAAACCGTAGATTGATAGCAGCCTTGTAGGAAAACTGAAAGAGAGAGATGCTGCTTATGAACAGGGCTAGGTGACTGGGGACAATAATTTGGTTAAACAGTACAAATATGACTTACGCAGATCAATCAATATGTCGAAACACAAGTATAGAGACAAAGTGGAGGAGCAATTCAGCGGGACAGACAAAAGGCATGTGTGGCAGGGGCTCCTAACGATCACGGATTACAAAAAGAAAGCCAGCCACATCACTGTCACCAACGCCACCATACCGGACGAGCTAAATACATTTTTCTCAAGATTCGTGAACAATGTCCCTGCGCTGCAGAGGAAAGCCCCGTTACAACGTGAGCTACACACTCACACACAGTCTCCACTGAGGACGTATATAAGTTATTCAAACGTGTTAACGTTTGCTGGCCCAAGTGGCATCTTGAGCTGTACACTCAGAGCATGTGCAGACCAGCTGGCTGTCGTGTTCTCTAACGTTTTTCATCTCTCCCTAGCTCAGGCCTCTATACCCAACTGTTTGAAGATGTCCACTATCATCCCTGTACCCAAGAAAGGGAAATAACTGAACTGAATGAATGCCGACCAGTAGCACTCACTTCCGTCATCATGAAATACTTTGAGAGGCTAGTCAAAGACCATATCACCTCCTCCCTCCCCGACACACTAGACCCTCTCCAATTCATCTACCGCCCTGACAGATCCACAGACGACGCAATCGCCATTGCACTGCACACTGTCCTTACCCACCCGGACAAAAGAAATGCATATGTGAGGATACTGTTCATTGACTACAGCTCGGCCTTCAATACCATAGTGCCCTACAAGGTCATCACAAAGTTCACAGCCCTGGGTCAGAACTCCCTAAACTTCCTGATGGGCAGCCCCCAGGTGATGAAGGTAGGCAACATTACCTCCTCGACACGAATTATTAACACAAGTGCCCCACAAGGGTGCGCCTCAGTCCTTTCCTGTATTTCTTATATACCCACGACTGTGTGGCCTCACACAGTTCCAACTCCACCATCAAGTTTGCTGATGACACGCCAATAGTAGGTCTGATCACCAACAATGACAAGACAGCCTACAAGGAGGAGGTAGGCACTCTGACGGCCTGATGCCAGGTAAACAACCTTTTCCTCAACATTAGCAAAACAAAAGAGCCGATTGTGGACTTCAGGAAGAACCAGTGAGTCTTCAACCTCAGGAGGCTGAAGAAATGCGGCCTGTCCACAGGGGCCCTCACAGTGCTCTACAGGTGCACCATTGAGAGCGTACTGTCAGGCTGCATCACAGTCTGGTACGGCAACTCCACCGCCGCGGACCGCAAGGCTCTTCAGAGTGTGATATGTGCAGCCGAACGCACCATTGGTTGCACACTGTCTGCCGGGTGTTGCAGGAAGGCCAAGAATAACATCAGGGACCCCAGCCACCCAAACCATGTCCTGTTCTCCCCGCTTCAATCACTCAGACGCAGGCAGTACAGGTCATCGCAAAAACTGAAAGACTATTCCCCCCTCCCCCTCCTCTTCACCCTCAAATCTCATTGACCTCACGTGTTACTTCCCCTATGATCATTCTGTATCCCGCTCCTTTCGGCTAGAATTCCACTAACATTTGAAGAGGACAGTAGGCCAAACAGTGGCCGCGAGTGGCGGAGCAGTCTAAGGCACAGCATCGCAGAACTAGTGGCGTCACTACAGACCCGGGTTCAATCCCAGGCTGAGTCGCAGCCAGCCGCGACCGGGAGACTTCGGTCGGCAATTGTACTGTGTTTCTTCCGACACATTGATGCGGCTGGCTTTTGGGTTAAGCGAGCAGTGTGTCAAGAAGCAGTGCGGCTTGGCAGGGTCGTGTTTCGGAGGACACATGGCTCTCGACCTTCGCCTCTCCCAAGTCCGTACGGGAGTTGCAGGGATGGGACAAGACTGTAACTTCCAATTGGATATCACGAAATTGGTGTGAAAAAACGGGTAAAAATAAAAAATGTGCTTCTGATGAAGAGCTAGAAATGTAAGTAAATAGCCCTATCAGACTGAAAGGTCATTTCGTCAAACTGGTGGGGCTCTCCATATTCATCGGGTGCTCATTTAAAATATTTGCTGCTACTTCACTCAATCCCGTTTGAAAAGTCTCCCTTCCTAGCTGTTTTTACATTCCCCGAGACCACCCAGAATATTCCCAGATTTTCATAAAATGGTCACACGTCTCTCGTTTGTGCATCACCAACTTTTGTGTGAGGCAAAAAGAGTATGCTGAGTGCAGTTCAATTCGGTGCAGCCAACAGAAGTCCGGAGTGCTTTGAGAGTAGCTCCTCCACATCTCACAGTCGTGCTCCTTTAGTAGGCTAAAGTTAGATCAAAGATGAGTCAAAGTCTTGGAAGATCACATAATGATTAAATAGTATTCTACATAACATAACCAAATGTTATGCCAAATGATTTTATTCATGTAGACTACGCTGTCCTGCAAATGTTACGCAAAATCATCCTGTTGTGCCACAATTGGGTATTTTAAATGTGGTTACCCTAATCACAAATACCATAGCCAGAACTGCCATCACCCTCTCTTAACACTTCACTTTATTTGTATTTTTTATTTTTATTTCACCTTTATTTAACCAGGTAGGCTAGTTGAGAACACCTTTATTTAACCAGGTAGGCTAGTTGAGAACACCTTTATTTAACCAGGTAGGCTAGTTGAGAACAAGTTCTCATTTGCAACTGCGACCTGGCCAAGATAAAGCATAGCAGTGTGAACAGACAACACAGAGTTACACATGGAGTAAACAATTAACAAGTCAATAACACAGTAGAAAAAAAAGGGGGAGACTATATACATTGTGTGCAAAAGGCATGAGGAGGTAGGCGAATAATTACAATTTTGCAGATTAACACTGGAGTGATAAATGATCAGATGGTCATGTACAGGTAGAGATATTGGTGTGCAAAAGAGCAGAAAAGTAAATAAATAAAAACAGTATGGGGATGAGGTAGGTAAAAATGGGTGGGCTATTTACCGATAGACTATGTACAGCTGCAGCGATCGGTTAGCTGCTCAGATAGCAGATGTTTGAAGTTGGTGAGGGAGATAAGTCTCCAACTTCAGCGATTTTTGCATTTCGTTCCAGTCACAGGCAGCAGAGAACTGGAACGAAAGGCGGCCAAATGAGTTGTTGGCTTTAGGGATGATCAGTGAGATACACCTGCTGGAGCACGTGCTACGGATGGGTGTTGCCATCGTGACCAGTGAACTGAGATAAGGCGGAGCTTTACCTAGCATGGACTTGTAGATGACCTGGAGCCAGGGGGTCTGGCGATGAATATGTAGCGAGGGCCAGCCGACTAGAGCATACAAGTCGCATTGGTGGGTGGTATAAGGTGCTTTAGTGACAAAACGGATGGCACTGTGATAAACTGCATCCAGTTTGCTGAGTAGAGTGTTGGAAGCAATTTTGTAGATGACATCGCCGAAGTCGAGGATCGGTAGGATAGTCAGTTTTACTAGGGTAAGTTTGGCGGAGTGAGTGAAGGAGGCTTTGTTGCGGAATAGAAAGCCGACTCTTGATTTGATTTTCGATTGGAGATGTTTGATATGAGTCTGGAAGGAGAGTTTACAGTCTAGCCAGACACCTAGGTACTTATAGATGTCCACATATTCAAGGTCGGAACCATCCAGGGTGGTGATACTGGTCAGGCGTGCGGGTGCAGGCAGCGAACGGTTGAAAAGCATGCATTTGGTTTTACTGGCGTTTAAGAGCAGTTGGAGGCCACGGAAGGAGTGTTGTATGGCATTGAAGCTCGTTTGGAGGTTAGATAGCACAGTGTCCAAGGACGGGCCGGAAGTATATAGAATGGTGTCGTCTGCGTAGAGGTGGATCAGGGAATCGCCCGCAGCAAGAGCAACATCATTGATATATACAGAGAAAAGAGTCAGCCCGAGGATTGAACCCTGTGGCACCCCCATAGAGACTGCCAGAGGACCGGACAGCATGCCCTCCGATTTGACACACTGAACTCTGTCTGCAAAGTAATTGGTGAACCAGGCAAGGCAGTCATCCGAAAAACCGAGGCTACTTAGGCGGCCGATAAGAATATGGTGATTGACAGAGTCGAAAGCCTTGGCAAGGTCGATGAAGACGGCTGCACAGTACTGTCTTTTATCGATGACGGTTATGATATCGTTTAGTACCTTGAGTGTGGCTGAGGTGCACCCGTGACCGGCTCGGAAACCAGATTGCACAGTGGAGAAGGTACGGTGGGATTCGAGATGGTCAGTGACCTGTTTGTTGACTTAGCTTTCGAAGACCTTAGATAGGCAGGGCAAGATGGATATAGGTCTGTAACAGTTTGGATCCAGGGTGTCTCCCCCTTTGAAGAGGGGGATGACTGCGGCAGCTTTCCAATCCTTGGGGATCTCAGACGATATGAAAAAGAGGTTGAACAGGCTGGTAATAGGGGTTGCGACAATGGCGGCGGATAGGTTCAGAAATAGAGGGTCCAGATTGTCAAGCCCAGCTGATTTGTACGGGTCCAGGTTTTGCAGCTCTTTCAGAACATCTGCTATCTGGATTTGGGTAAAGGAGAACCTGGAGAGGCTTGGGCGAGTAGCTGCGGGGGGGGCGGAGCTGTTGGCCAGGTTGGAATAGCCAGGCGGAAGGCATGGCCAGCCGTTGAGAAATGCTTGTTGAAGTTTTCGATATTCATGGATTATCGGTGGTGACCGTGTTACCTAGCCTCAGTGCAGTGGGCAGCTGGGAGGAGGTGCTCTTGTTCTCTATGGACATCACGGTATCCCAGATCTTTTTGGAGTTGGAGCTACAGGATGCAAACTTCTGCCTGAAGAAGCTGGCCTTAGCTTTCATGAATGACTGTGTGTATTGGTTCCTGACTTCCCTGAACAGTTGCATATCGCGGGGACTATTCGATGCTATTGCAGTCCGCCACAGGATGTTTTTGTGCTGGTCGAGGGCAGTCAGGTCTGGAGTGAACCAAGGGCTATATCTGTTCTTAGTTCTGCATTTTTTGAATGGAGCATGCTTATCTAAAATGGTGAGGAAGTTACTTTTAAAGAATGACCAAGCATCCTCAACTGACGGGATGAGGTCAATGTCCTTCCAGGATACCCGGGCCAGGTCGATTAGAAAGGCCAGCTCACAGAAGTGTTTTAGGGAGTGTTTGACAGTGATGAGGGGTGGTCGTTTGACTGCGGCTCCGTAGCGGATACAGGCAATGAGGCAGTGATCGCTGAGATCCTGGTTGAAGATAGCGGAGGTGTATTTGGAGGGCCAGTTGGTCAGGATGACGTCTATGAGGGTGCCCTTCTTTACAGATTTAGGGTTGTACCTGGTGGGTTCCTTGATGATTTGTGTGAGATTGAGGGCATCTAGCTTAGATTGTAGGACTGCCGGGGTGTTAAGCATATCCCAGTTTAGGTCACCTAACAGAACAAACGCTGAAGCTAGATGGGGTCGATCAATTCACAAATGGTGTACAGGGCACAGCTGGGAGCTGAGGGGGGTCGGTAGCAGGCGGCAACAGTGAGAGACTTATTTCTGGAGAGAGTAATTTTCAAAATTAGTAGTTCGAACTGTTTGGGTATGGACCTGGAAAGTATGACATTACTTGCAGGCTATCTCTGTAGTAGACTGCAACTCCTCCCCCCTTGGCAGTTCTATCTTGACGGAAGATGTTATAGTTGGGTATGGAAATCGCAGAATTTTTGGTGGCCTTCCTGAGCCAGTATTCAGACACGGCAAGGACATCAGGGTTTAGCAGAGTGTGCTAAAGCAGTGAGTAAAACAAACTTAGGGAGGAGGCTTCTGATGTTGACATGCATGAAACCAAGGCTTTTTCGATCACAGAAGTCAACAAATGAGGGTGCCTGGGGACATGCAGGGCCTGGGTTTACCTCCACATCAACCGCGGAACAGAGGAGGAGTAGTATGAGGGTGCGGCTAAAGGCTATCAAAACTGGTCGCCTAGAGCGTTGGGGACAGAGAATAAAAGGAGCAGATTTCTGGGCATGGTAGAATATATTCAGGGCATAATGCGCAGACAGGGGTATGGTGGGGTGCGGGTACAGCGGAGATAAGCCCAGGCACTGGGTGATGATGAGAGAGGTTGTATCTCTGGACATGCTGGTTGTAATGGGTGAGGTCACCGCATGTGTGGGAGGTGGGACAAAGGAGGTATCAGGGGTATGAAGAGTGGAACTAGGGGCTCCATTGTAAACTAAAACAATGATAACTAACCTGAACAACAGTATACAAGGCATATTGACATTTGAGAGAGACATACAGCGAGGCATACAGTAATCACAGGTGTTGAATTGGGAGAGCTAGCTAAAACAGTAGCTAAAACAGTAGGTGAGACAACAACAGCTAATCAGCTAGCACAACAGCAGCAGGTAAAATGGCGTTGACTAGGCAGGGAGGGTCGGATTAACTACACACAGAGCCTGAGTGCGGCTGGGGCCGACAGATAAAACATAAACAAGCAGAATGGAGTACCGTGATTAATGGACAGTCCAGCATGCATCAGCTATGTAGCCAAGTGATCAGTGTCCAGGGGGCAGCGGTGGATGGGGCAGGGAAGCTGGACTGGCGAGTGTTATCCAGGTTTTAAAAAACTGTCTGGCTGTGCAGAAGGTAAAAGGTAAAAGCCGCTAGCAGTGGCTAACAATGACTAAATAGCTTGTAGCTAGTTAGCTGGTTAGCTTCTGGAGGTTCTTGAGTGTGTTCTAACGCACCAACCAAATGGAGGTATTTTGGATATAAAAATCATCTTTATGGAACAAAAGGAACATTTATTGTGTAATTGTGAGCCTCGTGAGTGCAAACATCCGAAGATCATCAAAGGTAATTGATTCATTTTCTGACTTTCGTGACCAATCAACTTGGCTGCTAGCTGTTTGTAATGTTTTGTCTGCCGAGAGAGATGTCCTTGCTTTCGCCGAAAAGCTTTTTGGAAATCTGACCCTCCAGGTGGATTAACTACAAGCTAAGCTGTGTTTTGCTATGTTGCACTTGTGATTTCATGAAAATTAAATATTTTTAGTAATTTAATTTGAATTTGGCGCTCTGCAATTCAGCGGATGTTGACGAAAATGATCCCGCTAAAGAGATGGGTGCATCAAGAAGTTCAGAGAGGCAACAAAGAGACCAAAGATAACCCTGAATGAGCTGCATTGCTCCACAGTGGAGAGGGGAGTATATGTCCATAGGACCAGTTTAAGCCGTACATTCCACAGAGCTGGGCTTTACGGAAGAGAGGCCAGAAAAAAGCCATTGCTTAAAGAAGAAAATAAGCAAACACGTTTGGTGTTTCCCAAAAGGCATGTGGGAGACTCTCCAAATATATGGAAGAAAGTATTCTGGTCAGATGAGACTAAAATTGAGCTTTTTGGCCATCAAGGAAAATGTCTGGCAAAAACCCAACACCTCTCATCACCCCAAGAATAACATCCCCACAGTGAAGCATGGTGGTGGCAGCATCATGCTGTGGGGATGTTTGTCCATCGGCAGGGACTGGGAAACTGGTCAGAATTAAAGGAATGATGGATGGAGCTAAATACAGGGAAATTCTTGAGGGAAACCTGTTTCAATCTTCCAGAGATTTGAGACTGGGACGGAGGTTCACCTTCCAGCAGGACAATGACCCTAAGCATACTGCTAAAGCAACACTTGAGTGGTTTAAGGGGAAACGTATAAATGTCTTGGAATGGCCTAGTCAAAGCCCAGACCTCAATCCAATTGAGAATCTGTGGTATGACTTAAAGAATGCTGTACACCAGCGGAACCCATCCTACTTGAAGGAGCTGGAGCAGTTTTGCCTTGAATAATGGGCAAAAATCCCAGTGTCTAGATGTGCCATGCTGATAGAGACATACCCCAAGAGACTTGCAGCTGTAATTGCTGCAAAAGGTGGCTCTACAAAGTATTGACTTTGTTTGGGTGAATAGTTATACACGCTCAAGTTTACTGTTGTTTTTGTCTTATTTGTAGTTTGTTTCACAAGAAAAAATATTTTGCATGTTGTGTAAATCAAATGATTACACAACCTCAGAAAAGTATATTTTAATTCTAGGTTGTAAGGCAACAAAATAGGAAAAATGCCAAGGGGGGTGAATACTTTTGCAAGCCACTGTATAATTGAGGGTACTGCGGGTTATGAATCAACCTGTGCATCACTAGTGTCTTCTGTCCTAAAATGTGTGCTGGTGCTTGGTAGTGGCTGTTGTTTCAACAGGAGTAATTTCAGACAGCCAGGCTTAGCTGCTGCTGTCCTGTCCACTATTGATGTGTCTCCTCCTGGAGGAGGAGACTTACGTACACACACACTCAGAGGCACACGTAAACACATGCACACACACACTCAATATTCTCTGACTCAGAGAACAAGCTGACAGTTGAGAAAAGCTGCAGCAGGCTTACCATACATAGTACACGATGGACCATGCCAGACCTTCACACACTCACAAGTCACATCTCTATCTCTGTCTCAGCATGGCCCCTGGATGGTATGACCAGGTGTGTGTGTGTGTGTGTGTGTCCTGGTGGTGGGGGGGGGGGGGGGTCTGGGCTGTGCCCCTGCTTATAGTTGTTGTTGTTTTGGAGTCACAGTTGAATGCCGCTGTTTTGGAGAGATTAGAGAGGTGGGATGGTTTTAGTTGGGGATCAGAAAATGTGGATTTATCAACTAGACACAGTATGGTGTACAGTCACATACCCAAACACATGCAAACACAGACACACTTACAGCTGATTACACTCTCTCTCTACCTCTCTCTCTGTCACACATGCACACACACACACACACACACTCACTCTCTACCTCTCTCTCTCTCTCTGTCACACACGCACACACACACACACACACACACACACACACACAAATACACAGCTTCCTCTCAGTACACACACATACTAAGTAACAACTATTTCAGCTGGGGCGCAACTTTGGTTTCAGAAGTGGGGTGGATATAATCTGGTGGTGGGTCTGGGGGTCCCTCAGAATTTTTTGGGCCATTTAAAGCTCATTTCCTGCATTTCTACAAGGGCTGTCGACGACATAAAACAACCATCTTGGTCGACCAAGAGTAGTCTTTTCTTTCGAACAATCAATCAGTCGAAATTTGAAAACTTGTATTTTTCTATATATAGACACACCCTATGTGTTCTGATAAAATCATCTTGAGTATATGTACTGAACTTGTCTGATGCTTTAAGCATGCTGTTTTATTAAATATTTAAGACACACAAATGACTCAAGAGGGAGCCAGAGAGAAAGATAGCCTGACCAGAAGAAAAAAACCTGTTCCTGATGCTGCTGCTGCTGGCCTTTGCAGATTCTGCCTTTACGCTCCTGAAGTTGCCGTTAATCTGCAATCTTTTTTATTTGGAGTGCCAATTTATCTTACCTTTTTTTTACCCCCTTTTTCTCCCCAATTTCGTGGGATCCAATTGTTAGTCGTTACTGTCTTGTCTCATCGCTACAACTCCTGTACGGGCTCGGAGAGATGAAGGTCGAGAGTCATGCGTCCTCTGAAACACAACCCAACCAAGCCACACTACTTCTTAACACAGCACGCATCCAACCCGGAAGCCAGCTGCACCAATGTGTTAGAGGAAACACAGTACGCCGAGCGACCTGGTCAGCGCGCACTGCACCCGGCCCACCACAGGAGTCGCTATTGCATGTTGAGACAAGGATATCCCAACCGGCCAAACCCTCCCTATCCCGGACGACGCTAGGATAATTGTGCGTCGCCACATGGACCTCCTGGTCTCGAACCCAGGCTCTGCATCCTCAGAAACTAGTCTGCATCCTCAGAGTTTTGCGCACCAGTGAGCTCAGGACAGACACCGCTGTAGGCTATTTGTGCAAGGGATAAGAAGTTATCAGGTATTTTATGACGTTTCCATTGGATCAGAGCATTACATTTTTCCCTTTCACGCCAAGTGGTTATCGAAAAGGAGAGAGCTGGAAATATTGTTATAATACTTTGAGGAACTATTGTCATTCTCAATTGATTCTAAAACCATACTTTGTTTACTTGTTGTTTGTGGTGAAGAAAAAATACTTTGAGAAGCTCCACAGCTCATTAGTGGTGGTGAGTAACGGCAATCAGAAATACTATCAGACATCCCAAAATGGGCACATTTATAGACCTATATTTGCGTGCAGGCCAGGTAGACTAGTTCTACTACTAAATGCGTAATCAGGTGTGCGTCCTCACTCAACATTGACAGGAGCATTTCAAACAAAAGACGACCAATAAATTGACAAACATATAAATAGAATGAAATAAACAAAAACGTATTTCTCAAAAGTGTATCATAGATTGTGAGTTCTGCTAAACACATGTCCAATTTGACAAGGAGAACGGTAAATAACTGTAATAATATATTGAATGCATTAACAGAAAATATCGTAACCTACAGCAACACACATTTCAGATGAGAAATTATGGGAATTCATATTAAATTTAGGCTATTACTTGTGAGTGTCTGTGATATATTTAGAATTCAAGGCACACTTAACCAGCATGGCTACCACAGCATTCTGCAGCGATACGACATCCCATCTGGCGCTTAGTGGGACTATAATTTGTTTTTCAACTGGTCATTGACCCAACACACCTACAGGCTGTATAAGGGCTATTTGACCAAGAAGGAGAGTGATTGAGTGAAGCATCAGATGACCTGGCCTCCACAATTCCCTGACCTCAAACCAATTGAGATGGTTTGGGATGAGCAGCCAACAAGTGCTCAGCATATGTGGGAACTCCTTCAAGACTGTTGGAAAAGCTTTCTAGGTGGAGCTGGTTGAGAGAATGCCAAGAGTGTGCAAAGCTGTCATCAAGGCAAAGGGTTGCTACATTGAAGAATCTCAAATATTAAATTTATTTTGATTAGTTTAACACTTTTTTGGTAACTACATGATTCCATACGTGTTATTTTATAGTATTGATGTCTTCACAAAATAGTAAAAAAAAAAAAAACTTGAATGAGTAGGTGTGTCCAAACTGGTTCCTTATGTAATGGGGAATTAATAGACACAGCAAACAATGCACACAATAAAGTTATGAAACAATGAATACCCACAAAATGGAGGGAGAAAACGCATTCTGGAGAGAGACGTGTCTTGTGCATCTGAGCCACAATCCCCATATTCTTAGACCATGTGGCCTTCTTATTGGATTAGTCCACTGAGACAGGCATAAATCAGACAGGTGTCTCATATGCCATGAAAAAAAACATATATTTGTGGCTGCTAGACTGTCTGAACCTGACCCCTTTTGTAATACAGTATTCCATATAAGGCACCCAGACCTTTTGAAAGTTACACAGTATCCCTTTAATCTCGTAATAAATCAAATCTAGTGATAACTTGATAATTCTGTCATCCATTGAGACATTGAGGGAGGATAATGGCAATGCATTTCTTAGCCGCTAAGTTACACAGTTTTTTCTGAAAACGTTCTTCAGTATCAATATTTCCAAGCAAACAAAAACAAGGAGAAGGGAGAATCTATAGACATGCTGAGATAAAATAACACACTGACAGAATTCAGCCAGCCTTCACAAAATCATAACATGCAAATACAGTTGAAGTCGGAAGATGACTTACACTTAGCTTGGAGTCATTAAAATTGGCTTTTCAACCACTCCACAAATTTCTTCTTAACAAACTATAGTTTTGGCAAATCGGTCAGGACATCTACTTTCTGCATGACACTAGTAAGTTTTCCAACAATTGTTTACAGACAGATTATTTCACTTATAATTCACTGTATCACTTTTCCAGTGGGTCAGAAGTTTACATACACTAAGTTGACTGTGCCTTTAAACAGCTTGGAAAATTCCAGAAAATGATGTCATGGCTTTAGAAGCTTCTGATAGGCTAATTGACAGAATTTGAGTCAATTGGAGGTGTGCCTGTGGATGTATTTCAAGGCCTACCTTCAAACTCAGTGCCTCTTTGCTTGACATCATGGGAGATCAAAAGATATCAGCAAGAACTTTGAAAAAAAGTTGTAGACCTCCAAAAGTCTGGTTCATCCTTGGGAGCAATTTCCAAACGCCTGAAAGTACCACGTTCATCTGTACAAACAATAGTACGCAAGTATATCCACCATAGGACCACGCAGCTGTCATTCTGCTCAGGAAGGAGACGCATTCTGTCTCCTAGAGATGAACGTACTTTGTGTGCAAAAACTGCAAATCAATCCCAGAATAACAGCAAAAGACCTTGTAAAGATGCTGGAGGACACAGGTACAAAA
This sequence comes from Oncorhynchus kisutch, assembly GCF_002021735.2. Lineage (NCBI taxonomy): Eukaryota > Metazoa > Chordata > Actinopteri > Salmoniformes > Salmonidae > Oncorhynchus > Oncorhynchus kisutch. Next base: position 24,177,124 of record NC_034196.2, on the reverse strand, counting down.
TTATCTATATCCACAGTAAAATGAGTCCTATATCGACATAACCTGAAAGGCTGCTTAGCAAGGAAAAAGCCACTGCTCCAAAGCCACCATAAAAAAGCCAGACTGCGGTTTGCAACTGCACAAGGGGACAAAGATCGTACATTTTGGAGAAATGTCCTCTGGTCTGATGAAACAAAAATAGAGCTGTTTTGCCGTAATGATGAATTGTTATGTTTGGAGGAAAAGGGGGAGGCTTGCAAGCCGAAGAACACCATCCCAACCGTGAAGCACGGGAGTGGCAGCATCATGTTGTGAGGGTGCTCTTTCTGTAGGAGGGACTGGTGCACTTCACAAATAGATGGCATCATGAGGGAGGAAAACGAAGACATCTGTCAGGAAGTTAAAGCTTGGTCGCAATTGGGTCTTCCAAATGGACAATGACCCCAAGCATACTTCCAAAGTTGTGTCAATATGGCTTAAGGACAACAAAGTCAAGGTATTGGAGTGGCCATCACAAAGCCCTGAACTCAATACCATAGAAGATTTGTGGGCAGAACTGAAAAAGCGTGTGCGAGCAAGGAGGCCTACAAACCTGACTCAGTTACACCAGCTCTGTCCGAAGGAATGGGGCAAAATTCCCCCAACTTATTGTGGGAAGCTTGTGGAAGGCTACCCGAAACTTTTGACCCAAGTCAAACAATTTAAAGGCAATGCTACCAAATAGTAATTGAGTGTATGTAAACTTGTGACCCACTGGGAATGTGATGAAAGAAACAAAAACTGAAATAAATCATTCTCCCTACTATTAATCTGACATTTTGCATTCTTAAAATAAAGTGGTGATCCTAACTGACCTAAAACAGGGAAGTTTTACTGGGATTAAATTTATCAACCTTTGATACCGTTTGGAAATCAATTTGAGGTTTGTCAGACTGTCTTAAAATTGTTTCAATCTTTGAAGCTTCTGGCTTGTCCAGTGTTTGCTGCACAGAGCGAATAAAGTGTTGCATCTGCAAAAGCTCACCTCAGCACCGCCACAGACTGGTTTTCCCTGGCTGTCTGAACCTGTCACCATCTGATCCTGCTAAGACATGATGAGCATAGTATTATACCAACTTCTTATACCATGTCAGTGTGAAAAGTAGAGAATTAGCTAGGGAAACTGGCAGATCAATAACCTTACATTGCTAAACTGACTCTAATAAAAACACACATTGGGCTGGCAAAAAACTTCAGAATATCGGACTTTAATCATTTGGCCGCTGGTGTCATCGTTTGATTCAGGTCTAGTGTGATTGAGGCAAAATAATAGCTAAAGTTATTGAGTTAGTTAGTTAACGCTAACCAACTTTTGGCAATCTCTAATAGTAATGGTACATCAACTGATGAAAACTAGCCAAGTTAATTTAATTCTGTTGAAACTGGACAAAAAGTCGATAAAACATTTCATACACTCAACAGCTGTTAGATACAGCTACCTGACAAATAGCTAGAGACTAGAGCTGAACTGGCTGTGGTTGCTACTAGCTAGCTAGTTCATTCTCTTCAGACAGAACTTCATTTGAGGGGGATGTATTATTACTGTAGCTAACGTTACATGTCAGTTACACTACTAGCTCAACACTGGGAATAAATATTTAAAACAGCAGTTACCTTGCCAGCTACATCAGTCAAATAAAGAGTATCCAGTTTCTGCTCTGCTTGCTTTTACTTCTCTGAGAAAAAGCGTAACACACACAGAGACAGCAGCACTGTGCCTTTCAGAAGCTTTGCCTTCACACAGCCTGTCTGCACGCTCTGTGGTGTCCACCGGTGCTAAATACAGCTGGCTGAAATTGCCATGCGGACTCTGAGGCGTCCGCATGGTCCTAAAGCACACCATTGCCGCTTTTGGTATCACAGTGCAATGATAAAACCAGGGGAGACAAAAATGCAATTTGTCATTTGGTCATGTCCCCGCCATCCCCAGTGAAAGTTGTGCCCCTGTATTGCAGTAAATTAATTGCCCGTAAGTACTCCCCGTGCCGTCAGTGAGCGTTTAATTAGACTGAAATTATGGGGCTTTTGTTTTGGTACAGGCAGAGTTTAATGAAGGGTCTGAACTCACTAAACAATCAACAGTGAACAACAGTTCATCCTGCACCATGCAGATATCTTGGGTTTCTGTGCACCTTGTGTGAGTGCTGAGTACCCACTGTAGTATTGCATTCCAAACTTTGAGATTGAAAGGTGTAATATAGAGATTTAGAGGTGTGTGTTCAAGTTTCAGATTTTAAGTTTTGATGTCAAATGCACAAGTGAAACAGTGAAATGCCTTTCTTTCAAACTCAAAACCCAACAATGCATTCATCAATGACAATGTATTACTAGAAAAAACACACAAGAAATAAGAATAAGAAATATGAAATAGACAATAAAGTAAGTAAGTAAGTAAGCATACTATATGCAGGAAATATTTAAAAAGTCCGTTCCAATACAGAGAACAGCAGCTTGCATGTGAGTGGGTGTGTGGGTGTGTAGAGTCAATATAAATGTATGTGCATATTATGTGTGAGTGGTTAGAAAATTATGGAGTGAGTGCTTGTGTGTGTGTTAGAGTGAGAGTGAAAGTGTGTGTGAGTGTGTATAGAGAAATGTTTGTGTGTGCATTTGTGTTTGTGTGTGTGTGACGAGTACCCACCTGTAGTATTGCATTCCAAACGTTGAGATTAGAATGTAGATTTACATTTATTTAGAATGATTAGTATATTTAGAACGATATTGAGTTATTTTTCCTCCCTCTTATAGATGAAACAACTCCTACGAAATGCAATTTGGACTCAACATTTGCTTTAGGATAAATAAGCAGCTGTTCACGTAACCTCCCTCTCTCTCGCTGTCTCTCTCTCTCCCTCCTCTCTCTCTCTTCTCTTTCTACCCTCATCTCCCCCCTATTTTCCCTCCTCTCTCTCTCTCTCTCTCTCTCTCTCTCTCTCTCTCTCTCTCTCTCTCTCTCTCAGAATGACAGTATGGTGGACAGTAATGGGGAGGAGTCTCAAGAGAGTCTGGATGTACTGCCTGACGTCTCTCTGGTGAGCCCCGCAGTCAGGCCCAGAACCATAACCTCATAAAGATGGACAGAGCAGAGGTTGGAGGGAGGGATGGAGGGAAAAAACAAAAAGCTGGAAATGAAAGAGCGACAAGAAGAGGAAGCAACGGATATGCAGTTTGAACTCTTATAGCCTATTTCTTTCTTTCCTGTGGAGGAGTCTGTTTAGAGTTCGAGGATATTATGGCATATATTTTTCCTCCGCTTCCTCCTCCTCCCTCCTTACTAAGGAGGAACTTGCTCTCTGTCTGACACCTGAGGTAAAAGCTCCAATCAGAAACACACAAACACAAACAAGAATACCTACCACAGTTACCAGAGCAAAGGTAACCGATGTCGACAGGAGGCTGTGTTGGTTCCAAGGCGATGTAATGTGGGACACAGAAAGCAAAGACCTGAAGAGTCTTAAAAACACCTCAACTCCATTCAGCCAGAACATATTTGTGTTGGTTTTGATTGCTTTCTCTTGCTATTTTTAAACCCATGAATCACTTCATTCATTCTCTCCCCGCTCCTGTTGCTGTTTTCATTGTTAATTTCGTTGGTTTTGGTTGGAGGGGAGAGCTTGTTGCCGGGGACACAGCGGACTGGGAAGGTGTAACCTGAGGTTACACAAAGACCATGTTTAGCTGTGGGGCTCAACTGAATCTAACTGAATGAGTTGTGTTGAATTCTGAGGCGTGATAATTGGTCGTGTGTGTGTGTGTGGAATGAGGAGATTCCAGAGATGTGCTGTAGTATATGAGTGTTTTGTGGGATGAAAGGAATGTGATCTGTTTGTTCTCCTCTTATCTTAGGATGAGGTGCATTCCACATCCGAATCTCCCCCCACCTTCAACCCCCCACCCCCCCCAGGGCTGCAGAGGCATCCCAGCAGACGAGACCAGGTCAAAAAACGCCCTTCCTCCGAATCCTCCTATTCTGGACTCTACTTCACCGCCCCTGCCCATAACCCACCCAAGGACCAGAGGGGGAACCAAGGGTCCCCCTGCTCACCCAAGGTCCACCTCCAAAAGGATTTCTCCGTCCCCCATAAGAGGGACCCCTCTGTCCCCCATAAGAGGGACCCCTCCGTCCCCCATAAGAGGGACCCCTCCGTCCCCCATAAGAGGGACCCCTCTGTCCCCCATAAGAAGGAGATGGCAACTTCCAAGTTTTCCATGGTCAACAAGCACGCCATAGGCCCCTTCCCTAGAGTCCAGTCATCTATTAAGACCACCAAACCTGCCGCCCCCTCCCCATATCTACCCCCTCCCCCTCCACTCCCTGCCCCATCCACACCCCCTCTCCTTCCACACAGCCCGGACAAGGCCTCCTCTGGCTCCAACAAACAGCACTTTGTCATGGTGGAGGTCCACAGGCCCAATGCAGAATCTGACGTCAACAAGGTGCGGTCCCTGCCCCAGTCACGAGGTAAGAGGCATGGAGGGAGTAGGTTGGAGGAAAAGCTAGAGTTGGACTCCGAAAACCACGAGACCAGATTTGGACGTGAAGAATTGGTTACACAAATAAGAGGAAGTGCATGTTTATGTGTAATCATGGTGTATGTATTTCTGCCTGAGTGTGTCCCTGTGCCAGTCTCTAACCTTCTGCACCCATCCCCTCCAAGGTGCCACCCTGTCCCAGCTGTCAGACAGTGGACAGACACTGAGCGAGGACAGCGGGGTGGACATTAGCGAGTCGGGGCGACTCAGCAGGGAAAGCAGTCCCCACATACGCCCCCCACGAGACCTCAAGGGGGCACGTGGGGACAGCACCGCCAAACCGGTGAGGAGGACACACCAGCGGGGAGAAAGACGACACAGAAAGAGAAAGAGGGAGATGTATGGATGGATGAATGGATGGATGGAGCTGAAAGGGAGGGATTACAAGAAGAGAAACAGACAAACAGAGCTGGGTTGTCCTCTGTCACTGCTCACTCTATCTGAAGCTTGTTCTCAATCCTAACTGTCCTAACTTCTTTCTGTTTTATTCTTTCTTTATGTACACACAGTTTTCTTTCTTTGCTCATTGATACATTTTTGTCCTTTCAATGATTTCTCATCTATTCAATCACTTCCATCTCATCTCATACTGCGCTAGAGGTCTCTTGTTTCCTCTGCCTGTCCCTTTATGCTTATTGCTGATTAGTGGTTAGGTGGTGGGAAAATTGTTGATTGGTTCCTACCTTTATGGGTGGACCAATGTGTAACAAAGGTGCAAAAGAAAATATTTCATGGGTCTCCAGGGTGAATATTTGAGTAAAAAGCTGAGTTATATTTTGCCCCCTCTCTTCTCTATCTCTCTCTCTCTGCAGCCGGGTCTCTTGGAGCATACCTCCACACTGGTGAGGGTGGCAAAGAGTGCCAGCACCCTGGGCATCGCCATCGAAGGGGGTGCCAACACTCGCCAGCCCCTGCCACGTATCGTCACAATACAGGTGGGTCTCAAACAGCCTAGAATAAACCCTCATGCCCCTCACCCCTCTCACCCCTCCCTTTTCAAGTCATCTCCGAAATGACAGCTTGCCAGACAATATCCTGCACCTGTCAGAATTGATCTAGCCATGGTATTCTGTGTTCTGCAACTCTGCACTGTCATTGGCCCGTGCCGCCTCCTCTTCCACACATGGCTACACAACACAGCCTCTGTCAGATAAGTCTGTGGTTTCACACTGGAAGAGAACTCAAACTGAGATCCCTGGCTGCCATGCCATTGTTCCTCCACTCCAGAGGACTGGCAGATTTACCAGGGATGATTATAACATTCAGAATAGACTCTATAGCAGGGCTCTGACACTCAGAGGGCCTGAGACAATGAGACAATGCTAAGCAATTATACATTTTATTTGTCACATGCGCCGCGTACATGCGCCATACTAGGCGGTGATGCAACCAGATGCTCTCAATGATGCAGCTGTGGAACTTTTTGAGGGTCTAAGGACCCATGCCAAATCTTTTCACTCTCCTGAGGGGAACAGGTGTTGTCATGCCCTCTTCACGACTGTCTTGGTGTGTTTGGACCATGATAGTTCATTGGTGATGTGGACACCAAGGAACTTGAAGCTCTCAACCTGTCTCTGACCTCCTCCCTATAGGCTGTGTCATCATTGCCAGTGATCAGGCCTACCACTGTTGTGTCATCGGCAAACTTAAGGAAGGTGTTGGAGTCATGCATGGCAATGCAGTCATGGGTGAACAGGGAATACAGGATGGGACGGAGCATAAACCCCTGGGGGGCCCCCGTGTTGAGCATCAGTGTGGCAGATGTGTTGTTACCTACCCTTACCACCGGGGGTGGCCCGCTAGGAAGTCCAGGATCCAGTTGCAGAGGGAGGTATTTAGTCCCAGGGTCCTTAGCTTAGTGATGAGCTTTGAAGGCTCTATGGTGTTGAACGCTGAGCTGTAGTCAATGAATAGCATTCTCATATAGGTGTTCCTTTTGTCCATGTGGAAAAGGGCAATGTGGAGTGCAATAGAGATTGCGTCATCTGTGGATCTGTTGGGGCGGTAAGCAAATTGGAGTGGGTCTAGGGTTTCTGGGATAATGGTGTTGATGTGAGCCATGACCAGCCTTTCAAACCACTTCATGGCTACAGACGTGAATGCTACGGGTCGGTAGTCATTTAGGCAGGTTACCTTGGTGTTCTTAGGCACAGGGACTATGGTGGCCTGCTTGAAACATGTTGGTATTACAGACTCGGTCAGGGACAGGTTGAAAATGTCAGTGAAGACACTTGCCAGTTGGTCAGCGCATGCCCAGAGTACATGTCCTGGTAATCCGTCTGGCCCTGCGGCTTTGTGAATGTTGACCTGTTTAAAGGTCTTACTCACATTGTCTATGGAGAGCGTGATCACACAGTCATCAAGTACAGCTGGTGCTCTCATGCATGCTTCAGTGTTGCTTTCCTCAAAGCGTGCATAGAAGTCATTTAGCTCATCTGGTAGGTTTGTGTCACTGGGCAGCTCACGGCTGTGCTTCCCTTTTTAGTCTGTAATAGTTTGCAAGCCCTGCCACATCCGGCGAACGTAGGATTCAATCTTATTATTGACGCTTTACCTGTTTGATGTTCGTCTGATTGCATAGCGGGATTTCTTAAAAGCTTCCTGATTAGAGTCCCGCTCCTTGAATGCGGCAGCTCTATCATTTAGCTCTGTGCGGATGTTGCCTGTAATCCATGGCTTCTGGTTGAGGTATGTACGTACGGTCACTATGGGGACGAGGTCATCGATGCACTTATTGATGAAACCTGTGACTGATGTGGTGTACCCCTCAATGCCATCGGAAGAATTGCGGAACATATTCCAGTCTGTGCTAGCAAAACAGTCCTGTAGCTTAGTATCTGCGTCATCTGACCACTTCCGTAATGAACGAGTCACTGGTACTTCCTGCTTTAATTTTTGCTTGTAAGAGGATATAGTTATGGTCAGATTTGCCAAATGGAGGGCGAGGGAGAGCTTTGTACTCGTGTCTGTGTATGGAGTAAAGGTGGTCTAGAGTTTTTCCCTCTGGTTGCACATGCTGGTAGAAACTAGGTAAAACAGATTTAAGTTTCCTTGCATTAAAGTCCCCGGCCACTAGGAGCACCGTCTCTGGATGAGCATTTTTTTTGTTTGCTTACAGCTCGTTGAGTGCAGTCTTAATGCCAGCATCGGTTTGTGGTGGTAAATAGACAGCTACGAAAAATATAGATGAAAACTCTCTTGGTAAATAGTGTGGTCTACAGCTTATCATGAGATACTCAGGCGAGCGAAACCTTGAGACTTCCTTAATATTAGAGTTTGTGCATCAGCTGTTATTAACAAATAGACACAGACTTACCGGAGGCAGCTGTTCTATCCTGCGAATGCACAGAAAACCCAGCCAGCTGTATATTATCCATGTTGTTGTTCAGCCACGACTCGGTGAAACATAAGATATTACAGTTTTTAATGTCCTGTTGGTAGATTAGTCTTGATCGGACCTCATCCATTTTATTATCCAATGATTGCACATTGGCTAATAGGATGGATGGTAGAGATGGATTACCTACTCGCCGTCGGATTCTTACAAGGCACCCCGATCCTATATATCGCCGTCTCTTCTTCATGCGAATGACATTGCGTCCGACTTGTTAAATACAAATCTTTGTCCAGTATGAGGTGAGCAATCGCTGTTCTGACTTTTCAGAGCCTCTTTTCTGTCAAAAGAGACAGTGGCACCAACATTAGGTACAAAATAATTGACAAATAATTTAAAAAAAACACACACAATAGCACAATTGGTTAGGAGCCCGTAAAACGGCAGCCATCTCCCCCGGCAGCCATCTCCTCCGGCGGCATTATTTATGCAGCATGTTCCGTGTTTTAATGGTATGCTTGCGAAAAACCCCTGCAAAGAATTAGGGGTTTACATTTAAATATTACAGTAGCCATAGCAATAGGGTCAAAGATCAACCCTGTGATGTCGTGACTAAGGTTAGACGTCCGTGGGTGTGGCTAGTTCAAGTCCAGCTCAGGTAAATATTGCCCTTTACCCTTGCCAGGTGCTTTACATGAATGTCTAACTGTAAGAGTACATTAAATGTGTTTTTTGGGTTCCAAGCACCCTTTCATTTGTTTAATCAAGAGGATAAGAGTTGATCCTGTTCTCTCCCTTTACCTGAAGGAGTACATCCACTGAGAGCAGTGACTGTTATGTGAAATAAAGGGTTGGCTGAACTGAGGGTAATACCACCGTACCTGGCTGTAGCTCTGCTCTGTTCAGGTCTGTGTCTCTTTTGATTAACCTAAAGAGTGAGGAGAGAGGAGGGCTGGGGAGGGAGCTGTGCTGTTCTGTGGAGTTCAGAGAACCACTGAAAGCCCTCCCGCTCAAAATATGCTTTGGTGAGAGGCTAATGAAAAATAAAAGAGCCGCTGATTGCGAGGGGAGCGACAAAGGCTCTGACCGTGAAATCAGCATATTCAAAATCAAAGAGAGCAACGGAGGGAGGGAGATAGGGAGCTAGGAAGGGGAGAGAGATATACAGAGAGATGGAAGAGAAGATGGTACATAATAATAAAGGGGATTTAGACTGAGAAAGTTTGCAGAGAAGGGGAGGTAGGGGAGGAAGAGAGAGAGAGAGAGAGAGAGAGGCAGGCAATCGAGCGAGTGACAGACAGGCATGGGAGGTTTCAATTTCAATGAAGGCTTTTGATACCCAATGCAATCGCGGAGTAGTCTATACTGTTGATAAAGGGTTTGCCTCCTGAGACCGCTTGGAAGTAAATCTTAATCACCAAAGCTTGATTAAAATATCATCACCAAAGCGTTTTTTAAATATCATCACCAAAGCGTTTTTTAAATATCATCACCAAAGCGTTTTTTAAATATCATCACCAAAGCTGTATGAAATATCATCACCAAAGCGTTTTTTAAATATCATCACCAAAGCTGTATGAAATATCATCACCAAAGCGTTTTTTAAATATCATCACCAAAGCGTTTTTTAAATATCATCACCAAAGCGTTTTTTAAATATCATCACCAAAGCTGTATGAAATATCATCACCAAAGCTGTATGAAATATCATCACCAAAGCATTTTTTAAATATCATCACCAAAGCTTTATTAAAATATCATCACCAAAGCTGTGTTCTCTTGTTATCTATGCATTGTAGGCAGGCCCACATTATTTTAGCCATACAGGTCCTGTTTTTGATGTACGTTGAACCCCCGCCATGATGTAGGCTACATGTCCATGCCCATCATGAAACGAAAGATACCGGGGAACCTCGTAATTAGAAGTTATCTGCAACCTGTAAAAATTGCTAGTTTTCCGTTTCATATGTTGAAAACCGAAGCCTTCCCTTAGGCCTACTATAATGAAGGTTGGTTCAACAGCAACGTGTGTCTTTTTACTATTGGTGATTTCATGATATCATTCATTACATTTTACATTGATTTATTGCTGGGGGTTTTTAAGAATAGATTGCTTATTTTTCCATTTAGTTTTATTATAACCAAACATAGAATGATTCACCTTCCTGGTTTTATCGTGACAACGTCTGTGGTGCGCTTGGAATGCAACTTCTGAAGATGTGTGAATACGATCTGATCTGTAAAATAGTTCTGATTATGTTCTGAAAACACAGGCCTATTTGGGAGCAGTATGACAGTGAGTGGACATTCTCCCTTTCTCTTTATAGTGGATCTTTATCCAGCTACATTGTTTACATTGTTTTAATACTATATGCCCGCGGGGAGAAATGATGGTGACAGTAAGTGTGACATAGCCTATTTAAAACAAGTTGTTTCGTTTTGTTTAGAATTTGATTAGAATTATTTGTTCTATTTTTACACATTATCAATAATTCATTTAATCTAGCTTATTTTCAATATTTGCCATGTCCATGCTCAGCTTTAATACAATGTACTGCAAATGGGTCAACAAATTTAGCAAAGACAGGTCTACATTTTGTTATTACGTTCCAGTAAGCCATTTTACAAACTCTAACGGACTAACATCGGAATTGGAGTTGATTCCAAGGCAATAAATATACAACTTGAAGCAACCACATATTTCACCATTGAGCATGTTTTGATTGGCCAGTGAGGGGCCAAGCCTCTACACACCCACAACTTTTTTATTCATCAGAACCCTGAACTTTCGCTCAATGCCACCAAGTTTTTTTGCCGATAATTGTGATAGTGAAAATAGCATAAATATTTCGGACATGATCCTCAACCTATAACGCTACCGCCTGCGCTTAGATTTACCATTGCATTAGGTTTGTTAAAATAGAGCCCTATGTTACTGGCTCTTCCTGAATGATTACTTACTCACGCCATACTCACACTAATACACAAAGTATTCACAACCATTCACAATTCCTAACAGATTAATTTAATTCAGGATCTGTCACGTTCTGACCTTTATTTCCTTTGTTTTGTCATTATTTAGTATGGTCAGGGTGTGAGTTGGGTGGGCAGTCTATGTTTGTTTTTCTATGATTTGGGTATTTCTATGTTTCGGCCTAGTATGGTTCTCAATCAGAGGCAGGTGTCATTAGTTGTCTCTGATTGAGAATCATACTTAGGTAGCCTGGGTGTCACTGTGTGTTTGTGGGTGATTGTTCCTGTCTCTGTGTTTTGCACCAGATAGGACTGTTTAGGTTTTCACTCGTTTTTGTAATCAGTTGTTCATGTGTACGTTTACGTATTAAAAGGAACCATGGACACTTACCACGCCGCATATTGGTCCTCTGATCCTTTTCGCCTCTCCTCTTCGGAAGAAGAGGAGGAAATCCCTGACAGGATCATATACTTTTGCATCAAATCTTCAATAGATGCTCCCTGGGCCTAAACAGCACCAACATAGTCTTATAGTAAGTAGTAACTTTAGTTTAGCTTGATGTCTGTAAAGATGTAGAAATCTGAAGCATCCGTTTAGAACCAAATATAGTGCATCAACAACATAGCTCGGGCAAAAGGAAGCTCTCACATCCATTTATACAGATGATACAGTCTTATACTCAGCTGGCTCATTTGTGTTAAATGCTCTACAACAAAGCTTTCTTAGTGTCCAACAAGCTTTCTCTACCCTTAACCTTGTTCTGAAAACCTCCAAAAACAAAGGTCATGTGGTTTGGTAAGAAGAATGCCCTTCTCCCCACAGGTGTGATTACTACCTCTGAGGGTTTAGAGCTCATACAAGTACTTGGGAGTATGGTTAGACGGTACACTGTCCTTCTCTCAGCACATATCAAAGCTGAAGACTAAAGTTAAATCTAGATAAGGTTTCCTCTATCGTAATCGCTCCTCTTTCACCCCAGTTGCCAACTAACCCTGATTCAGATGAGCATCCTACCCATGCTAAATTACGGAGACGTAATTTATAGATCGACAGGTAAGAGTGCTCTCATGCGGCTAGATGTTCTTTACCATTCGGCCATCAGATTTGCCACCAATGCTCCTTATAGGACACATCCCTGCACTCTATACTCCTCTGTAAACTGGTCATCTCTGTATACCCGTCGCAAGACCCACTGGTTGATGCTTTATTTATAAAAACTCTGTGAGGCCTCACTCCCCCCTATCTGAGATACCTACTGCAGCCTTCACCCTCCACATACAACACCTGTTCTGCCAGTCACATTCTGTTATAGGTCCCCAAAGCACACACATCCCTGGGTCTCACCTCTTTTCAGTTCGCTGCAGCTAGCGACTGGAATGAGCTGCAACAAACACTCAAACTGGACAGTTTTATCTCAATCTCTTCATTCAAAGACTCAATCATGGACACTCTTACGGACAGTTGTGGCTGCTTTGCCTGATGTATTGTTGTCTCTACCTTCTTGCCCTTTGTCCTGTTGTCTGTGCCCAATGTCTGTACCATGTTTTGTGCTGCTACCATGTTGTTGTTATGTTGTGTTGCTACCATGCTGTGTTGTCATGTGTTGCTGCATTGCTATGTTGCTGTCTTAGATCTCTCTTTATGTAGTGTTGTGTTGTCTCTCTTGTCGTGATGTGTGTTTTGTCCTATATTCATATATATTTTGTACAAAATAAAAATGAACCCCAGCCCCCAGCCCCGCAGGAGGCCTTTTAAAATAAAAGTGGGAGAAGATGGAGCTAGATGAAACTTGGCTGACATTCTTTTCATCAATGAAACATTTGATCCCAATACAGTTTTCAGTTCCCAAAACTACAGTCTGTTACGAATAGAGTCAAAGTTTTGTAGACTTGATCCTTTGCCAAAATGGCAAAAAATGGTGTTGTTAAGAAGGAGAAGGCCTTCACAGAGAAGGCGTTCCCTAACGGAAATATGCAAATACATGCTAAAATAAGGCTAGGATAGGATCTAGGATCTTGCTAGCTAGGATCTTGCTAGCTCGTGCTTGGCTTTGCCCACCTGCTCGCTTGTTTTGCCCACTATGCTTAATTTGCTCTCATTGGAAACGATGCCGGTGATATATCTTGGGTTAGTTACCAGTATCTTTGGTTTTACTCTTGTAGTATCTTTAGTCTCTCAGGTCATCACAGTCCATGTGAACGTTCCAAATGAGATGGCTACCTATATGTATATATCTACCCCCATACATTTGTACCCCTGCACATCAACACAGTACTGGTACCCCGTGTATATAGCCAAGTTATTGTTACTCATTGTGTATTTATTCATCGTGTTATAATTTTTTCTAGTTTGTTTCTTCTATTTTTCTCTGTGCATTGTTGGGAAGGACCCGTAAAGTGAACATTTCACTGTTAGTCTACACCTGTTGTTTACAAAACATGTGACAAATACAATTTGATTTGATTTGAGCTGAGGGACTGGAACAGTGGTGAGAGATGAGATCACAAAGGTCCTTTTGCTTCCTGGTTTATTAGTAATTGTAACAGTGACGATGTGCCAACGAGTGTTTGTCATCTGTTTGTGCTCTCTTTATCACAAATAAATGTTCTAGGTCTCTCTCTCCCTCTCTCTCTCAGAGGGGCGGTTCGGCACACAACTGCGGGCAGCTGCAGGTGGGTCAGGTAATCCTGGAGGTAAACGGGGTTTCCCTGAGGGGCCGGGAGCACAGGGACGCAGCGCGCCTCATCGCTGAGGCTTTCAAGACCAAAGAGAGAGAACACGTGGACTTCCTGGTCACAGAGTTCAACGTGGCACTGTAGGAGGAAGTAAAGGAAGAAGAGAAGGAGAGAGAGACTCTTATCATGGAGGAAGGAGGGACAGGGGCTACAGAGCTGGAGAGGATAGGGGGTGGCTGTGGGGGCAAAGCGGCATAGTCCTACACACTGTTCTGTACATGGGTTCATCTACCAACCTTTATCTGGTCACTTGGCCTCACCATCCTCCAGCTTTAGCCCCAAAACAAGACACGGACACAGTTGCACTCTAAGTTGAGAAGTTCTGATTTTCATGGACTTTCACCATCCTTGTGACCTTGGTTTTTAGGATACTCCCTGCAGCAGTCATCTCTCTGGACACCTTATTGTATGTGTTTATGGCAATCTCATGTACTGTCACTATATCTGTGTTTTTCTAGTGGCTTCATCCTGTGGATCTCAAATGGACAATTGGACAATGACGCCATCAGCACTAGAGCTCTGGCAGAAGATATGCTCCTGAAGCGGTCCATTAGTGGTCAGTTAGCGGTCAGTGTCTACTAACCTGCGTCAGTCTGAGAGACTAACAGCACACGCAAGAGACACAGGCTGTGTCGCAAATAGCACCCTATTCCAATGTAGCGCACTACCCTTGACCAGAACCCTATGTGCCCTGGTAAATAGTAGTGCACTAAATAGGGAATAAGGTGGGACGCAAGCCAGCCTTCCATCCAGCAGATGGAAGAGGCAGGAGAAAACACCATTTTCCAATGACAGTTTGTTTTTGTAAATGTACAAATGTAGATACTATACAATATATACATAAAGATAATCTATGAATTATAGAAACCTACTATCTTACATGCTTAAAAAGTAGAATTCTTCAAAGTGTACTATTAGGTCCCTTTTCTGCAAATGTGGCCCCAAGTGAAGAGTAATGGAGATGATTGTGTTTTAATTGCCCTCTCTGGCAGTGCTAGTCAGCCGTACTATTTGTGTTTACACAAGGGGCTTGCAGGGGCCTGCATCACATAGTAATTACTAAGAGGTAGTAATGAGGCATTTGGGAAAGGAAACTGCTGCAGAAGCTCTCTCCGATACACACTCCCAGAACACATGTGGCCCAGCACACAGACACACAGGCATGCCATCTTACCACACAAACACACAAGCACACAAACAGGCAGAAGTCACGGTGGATTGATGGAGAGCTGATGCTAAGAACTTGAAGAAGCACTTTATCCAATAATTGAACAGGTATGAGGAGCAAATCATGGCAATCAGGAAGAGGAAAAGAGAAATAGTGAGAGACGGAGAGACACAGAGAGACTCAGAGAGAAAGACAGACAGAGAGAGACAGAGAGACACAGAGAGAAAGACAGACAGAGAGAGACAGAGAGACACAGAGAGAAAGACAGACAGAGACAGAGAGACACAGAGAGACAGACAGAGAGAGAGAGACCAATGAAAGAACTGAGAAGTGCAGTAGTTGTGGGGGATTATTTGTTTCCTCTATGGGAGGGAGAGGGGGAAGAGAGAGTGAAGCGGTATATGTGCAATTCAGGGGAGTTTTAGAATTATAGCGGAGAGAGAGAGAGAGACAGAGAGAGAGAGACAGACAGAGAAAGGGACCGATAGAAGTTATTGATGTAGCAACAATAACCATCAAGTTTAAGTCAGGTTTCTCTTGATGCCCATTTACATACAAGTGCTTTGTTCACCCCATTCAGATAATAGAGATTTTCCATCATTTCAATCATTGTATATTTATGCAGCATCCCAAATGACACCCTTTTCCTATAGTGCACTACTTTTGACCAGGACCGATAGGGCTCTGGTAAAATGAAGTGCACTATATAGAGAATAGGGTGCCATTTGGGATGCAATAGTATTCTGTATGCATACTTAGGGTATGAGACACAATCATGAGAAGACTGCCCTATTCCCTGCCAATGCCACCTCAAATGCTTAACATTCAGCGTGTGTGTGGGAGTGTGTGAGTGTGTCCTACTCCTATCCACAAGGCAGTCACTATTAAACACTGCTATCTGGGAGGAATTACATAGCTTCAGAAATGGTGGCTTTGTTCTCTGAGCCGTATCTTTACACTGTGCATATGACACAGACAGCCCTTCAGAGAGAGGGATGAGAGGAAGGTGTACTATGTCTAACGTTGTTTCTACGTTGTTGCACTGGAGATGGGCAGAGAATGCAGAGCAAGGATCAGAGAGCAAAAGAGGTTGACCTGATGCAGGGGGAGGGAAAGACACACACACATTACACAGGTTGACCTGATGCAGGAGAGAGGGAAAGGCACACACACACACACACATTGCACAGGTTGACCTGATGCAGGAGAGAGGGAAAGGCACACACACACATTACACAAAAACAAATACTCACACACTGGTCAATCCACGTTCTGCTTCTAACATGCTCTGAGACGTTGCGTAATGTCTACAGTGAACTTTCTTTTTGCACACACTGACTCAGGCATGACTCCACACACACTGACTCAGGCATGACTCCACACACACTGACTCAGGCATGACTCCACACACAGGGACTCTTTCAAACACCGATAACATGTCTTGAAATGTCCCAAACAATCTTAGTAACACATTAACTACACCACATAAATGTGATTATATTATAGATATACAGTCAGTTGTCTACTCTGATGCCAAGCCATTCAACCATGCCCAAGCATCCAACGTAATTGTCTCCCCACGTCATATCAGGCTTTGAGGAATTCAATAAAGTTTTTTAAAAAATGTTTTGGGATTACTTATTATTACTGACCCTGGATCTGATGTTAATAACAGTCTGGCTTTCTCTTTAACCCATATTACAGAGTAATTCAGAGGGGAAGAGATGATGAAAGGAATCAGTCCAATCCAATGACAGGGTGATTAATCAGCGAATATGATGGAGAGGCAGGTGTCCTGTCTTGTGGCATGGACTTGGAAACAACACAGATGTGGGCTCTGTCCCAAATGGCACCCTGCTCACTATATAGTGCACTACTTCCGACCAGGGCCTGTAAGGTGCACTATATACAGTGCATTCAGAAAGTATTCAGACCCTTTGACTTTTTCACATTTTGTTACGCTATAGCCTTATTCTAAAATTGATTAAATCGTTTTTTCCTCTCATCAATCTACACACAATAACACATAATGACAAAACATACAGGTTTAGACATTTTTTGCAATTTGGAAATATCACATTTACATAAGTATTCAGACCCTTTACTCAGTACTTTGTTGAGGCACCATTGGCAGCGATTACAGCCTTGAGTCTCCTTGGGTATGATGCTACAAGCTTGACACACCTGTATTTGGAAAGTTTCTCCCATTCTTCTCTTCAGATCCTCTCAAGCTCTGTCAGGTTGGATGAGGAGCGTCGCTGCAAAGCTATTTTCAGGTCTCTCCAGATATGTTCGATCTGGTTCTAGTCCTGGCTCTGGCTGGGCCAACAAAGGACACTTATCCCGAAGCCACTCCTGAGTTATCTTGGATGCGTGCTTAGGGTTGTTGAACCTTCACCCAAGTCTGAGATCCTGAGTGCTCTGGAGCAGGTATTCATCAAGTATCTCTCTGTACTTTGCTCCGTTCATCTTTCACTCGATCCTAACTAGTCTCCCAGTCTCTGCCGCTGAAAAACATCCCTGCAGCATGATCTTGCCAACACCATGCCTCACCGTAGGGATGGTGCCAGGTTTCCTCCAGATGTGACGCTTGGCATTCAGGCCAAAGAGTTCAATATTGGTTTCAATCAGACCAGAAAATCTTGTTTCTCATGGTCTGAGGGTCCTGTAGGTGCCTTTTGGCAAATGCCAAGCGGGCTGTCATGTGCCTTTTACTGAGGAGTGACTTCCATCTGGCCACTCCTGATCCTGATTGGTGGAGTGCTGCAGAGATGGTTGTCCTTCTGGAAGGTTCTCCCATCTCCACAGAGGAACTTTGGAGCTCTGTCAGAGTGACCATCGGGTTCTTGGTCACCTCCCTGACCAAGGCCCTTTTCACCCGATTGCTCAGTTTGGCTGGGCGGCCAGCTTTAGGAAGAGTCTTGGTGGTTCTAAACTTCTTCCATTTAAGAATGATGGAGGCCACTGTGTTCTTGGGGACCTTCAATGTTGAATAGATGTTTTGGTACCCTTCCCCAGATCTGTTCCTCGACACAATCCTGTCTCGGAGCTCTACGGACAATTCCTTCGATCTCATGACTTGGTTTAACTCTGACATTCACTGTCAACTGTGGGACCTTTATATATACAGGTGTGTGCCTTTCCAAATCATGTCCAATCAATTGAATTTACCACAGGTGGACTCCAATCAAGTTGTAGAAACATCTCAGGGATGATCAATGGAAACCGGATGCACCTGAGCTCAATTTCGAGTCTCATAGCAAAGCGTCTAAATACTTATGTAAATAAGGTATTTCTGTTATTTATTGTTTATACATTTTCACACATTTCTTAAAACCTGTTTTCGCTTTGTCATTATGGGGTATTGTGTGTAGATGGATGAGGAAAAAACTGTATTTAATCCATTTTAGAATAAGAATGTAACATAACAAAATGTGGGGAAGGGATCTAAATTCTTTCCGAATGCACTGTGTAGGGAATAGGTTGTCATTTTGGATGCAGCCGTAGACTGGTCATTCTAATGTATCTCTCCCCTCTGCTCATTCACTACATGGTCAAAATTATGTGGACACCTGCTAGATGAACATCTCATTCCAGAATCATGGGGTTATTATGAAATTGGTCCCCCCTTTGCTGCTATAACAGCCTCCTCTCTTCTGGGAAGGCTTTCCAGTAGATGTTGGAACATTGCTGCGGGGACTTGGTTCCATTCAACCACAAGAGCATTAGTGAGGTCAAGCCCTGATGTTGGGCGATTAGGCCTGGCTTGCAGTCAGTGTTCCAATTCATCCCGAAGGTGTTCGATGGGGTTGAGGTCAGGGTTCTGTGTATAGCAGTCAAGTTCTTCCACACTGATCTCAAACCATTTCTGTATGGACCTTGCTTTGTGCACGAGGGCATTGTCATGCTGAAACAGGAAAGGGCCTTCCCCAAACTGTTGTCACAAAGTTGGAAGCACAGAATTGTCTAGAATGTCATTGTATGCTGCAGCGTTAAGGTTTTTCCTTCACTGGAACTAAGGGGCCTAACCTGAACCAAGCCCCAGACCATTATTCCTCCTCCACCAAACTTTACCGTTGGCACTATGCATTCGGGCAGGTTGCGTTCTCCTAGCATCCACAAAACCCAGATTTGTTCGTCAGACTGCCAGATGGTGGAGTGTGATTTATCACATACACACACATTCTAGGCGAGAACGGTGAGCTTTACACCACTCTAGCAGACACTTGGCATTGCGCATGGTGATTTTAGACTTGTGTTTGGCTGCTTGGACATGGAAACTTATTTAATAAATCTCCCTTCGAATAGTTCTTGTGCTGATGTTGTGTCCAGAGGCAGTTTAGAACTCGGTAGTGAGTGTTGCAACTGAGGACAGACCATTTTTACGTGCTACGTGCTTCAGCACTTGGCGGTCCCGGTCTGTGAGCTTGTGTGGCCTACCACTTCGCGGCTGAGCTGTTGTTGCTGCTAGATGTTTCCACATCACAATAACAGCACTTACAGTTGACCGGGACAGCTCTAACATGGCAGAAATTTGACGAACTGACTTGTTGAAAAGGTGGCATCCTATGGCGGTTCCACGTTCAATGTCACTGAGCTCTTCATTTACAGGCCATTCTACTGCCAGTGTTTGTGTATGGAGAATGCATGGCTGTGTGCTCAATTTTATACACCTGTCAGCAACAGGTGTGGCTGAAATAGCCGGATACACTCATTTTTACACTCATTTTGGCGTTGGCCATGTAGTAAACACATTAACCTGTGCTACTTACAGGTTGTTATCAATAAAACGTCACAATAGCGTTGAATTTGGCTGCTGGGGGGCAAAGAGACCCCCAGCTCCCCTTAGTTAAACCATTGACAACTGCGTGCCGTTTTCAAGGGATTGTTATGTGCATTTGACAACTATTTGGTTGTAATATCATCACCTCTTGAAGAGCATATAGTCAGAACTACACATTTCCCATTATTCCACATTTAGCTCCATCATCAGAGTTATTTAAGCAATAAGGTCCGGGGGGGTGTGGTATATGGCCAATATACCACGTCTAAGGGCTGTTCTTATGCACAACACAACGCTGAGTATACAGCCCTTAGCCGTGGTATATTAGTATACCACAAACCCCTGTAGTGCCTTATTGCAATTAAAATGGGAAATGTGTAGGTCTGACCATGCTCATCAAGAGGTGATAATATTACAGCCAAGTATTTCACATTTATTTAACAATCCCTTAAAAACGGCACACAGTTGTCAATGTTTTTAGCGTAGCTGAGGGTCTCCTTGCTCCCAGCAGGCAAAATGTTCACTCTGCATCTTACGTTATATTAATAACAACCTATTGGAGTCTACTGCTGCACAAGTTGTTTTTGGTGTTTTTGTTTTCTTCCCTTCAACGTTCTTAATTTGCCTGCCTTTTGTACAGTTTAATGACAAGTGTTGAACACAGCCATGCTATTTATACAGAAAGTGTGTTTAATTTGACAGTAAAGGTAACTGCACAAGAACTGCCTGGCTGTCTGTGCCTTTTTCTGCTAAGCCTTTGTGCTCAGGCAGTGCAGAGTTTATGACAATACAGTGAGCTAATAACATAGAAACAGAAAGGCAGTCATACACACACATTCTAGGCTACTAATGTTCCATACTCAAACAAGATACAATCAAGTGATACAGAAACATGACATCAACACCTTTGGTTGCAAAATCCCAGTGACTTTTTCAAACAGGATGTCTTGAAAATCTGAGATGTTTTGGAAAGTAACAAGAATTTTGCAACATTCACCCTATGATTAAATCTCTGTATCTGTTTTCTTGTCTGTTTACTCTCTCCCTTTCTCGAACTCTCTCTCTCCCTACCTCTCCCTCTTGTCTATCTATCTATCTATCTATCTGTCTTTGTCTCTGTCTCGTCATTCTTTCTCTACCAGATAAGCTTTCTCTCTCATTCAATACACACACTCACTCACAAAAACACAAACGGCATCCCCACTCTCTCTCTGACACAGGCACACACGCACACACACACATCCCCACAGAGGAGATACATGCTCTTTGAGTAATTGTCGTGTCAAAGTTGTGTCAGCCGACCAGCCATAGAAGGGTTTGTCATCGTTCTGCCTCTTAAGTGTGGAGGATGGAGACACCAGGGCTTGACGTTACTGGCACCAGGCACACCTTTCCCACTAGCCACAGACACCCCATCACTGGCTGTAGACTGCATTAGTATTCGGCTCCTCTACCTCAGCCCTTCCTGGGGAGGACCATAGCAGCACCATTGACACCCAGCGGAAGATGCCGGTCTGGGGCCTCAGCTTTATTCTTATATTCCTGGGGCTGTATGTATCAAGTGTCTCGGAGTAGGAGTGCTAATCTAGGATCAGTTTAGCCTTTTAGATCTCCATGAACAAGATTACATATTCATAAAACGTCTCAGAGTTTTAGTGCTGATTTAGGATCAGTTTCTATATTATAATAACTAAGATTGCATGGACATGAATGACCTGATCCAGGATCAGCACTCCTACTCTGAATTGTTATTATTTTTTTCCACCTTTATTTAACCAAGTTGGCTAGTTGAGAACAAGTCCTCATTTGAAACTGCGACCTGGCCAAGATAAAGCTTTATGAGTACGGGTCCTGATCTTAGATCAGCTCTCCAACTCTGAGACAGACGCTTTATGAATACGGGCCCACGCCTTGATCCCAGATCAGCAGTCCCACTCTGAGATGCTTTATGATTACGGGTCCTGATCTTAGATCAGCACTCCCACTCAGCTGCTTTATAATTACGGGCCCTGATCTTAGATCAGCAGTCCCACTCTGAGATGCCTTATGATTACGGGTCCTGATCTTAGATCAGCAGTCCCACTCTGAGATGCCTTATGATTACGGGTCCTGATCTTAGATCAGCAGTCCCACTCTGAGATGCTTTATGATTATGGGCCCTGATCTTAGATCAGCAGTCCCACTCTGAGATGCCTTATGATTACGGGTCCTGATCTTAGATCAGCAGTCCCACTCTGATATGCTTTATGATTACGGGTCCTGATCTTAGATCAGCAGTCTTTTGGAGTCAAACCTTACTAATACACATAATGTGTGGGAATAATGGGTGTTTTCATTCATGTGGAAAAGAATTGCTAATGTTTTATATGTAGAATAAGAGACACAACAGACGCAGAACGTTTCTGCAGTAATTCATCTAAGGGTGCCATCTAGAGGAACAATAATACATGGCATTGAAAATATAAGAAAATGCCGACCTCATGTTGATGAAGTGATACTGAACAGTTTTATTTTCCCCTTTATCGTTTGAGTCATAATCAATGAATGATATGTATTAACCCATACACATCATTGGTGTTGATACATAATTCTGATAATTATTATAATATACTGATTATATCTATCCGGGAGGCTATAGAGAGAAGCATTTGATCTCTGACTCACTGGAGGAGCACTTATATTATTATGTCTACATTTTCATATGCATTTACTGCACATTTTTATTTTTGGAAAAACCAGTCAGAAAGTCCTGCCCCCTAGCGAACCAATCGGTACTTCGCTCTATTGTTTGGTTTCTTGATAACATTTAGCTTTGAAAATCTGTCCCATGCCACGAGAACGAAAGAATTATCCAACAATACTCTTTCACCTTTTTCCTGATAGATTTACATTATTGTCCACGATCAGGTATTACAACCCAGTTCATTTGCGTTAACCATGAATTATCTGTAATCTACTTTTAATAAGTTATGACTAGACATTTAAAATAGAAAGTGATGGGAATTCAAATAGTGATTTTTCGGGACTTGGAGAGTGCGTTCATGCCCGAGAAAGAATAGCTAAATAGGCAGAATAGATGTAGATATTATAGCACAGGTTTTAAGATAAAGATGTATGTACTCTTTGCTATGGTCAGTGACTGAATTGAAACTGAACCTAGCTATAGCTCAGTCTTTTTGTTTAAGTGAAGTCATGTTTTGCCATGCACCGCATGGTCGCTTGGTGACATTGGGGTGAGTCTTTTTTTGTATGCAGTTCTCAAGGCAACTAAGGCCTGCTACTTTTAAGTCTGCCGATGCTGAAATTTCACTGTCTCTCTGAATTCCTGCTACGACTGCCTTGGATGATATAACCTAAGAAGCACAAGGTAAGTTTAGTGTGTGTGTGTGTGTGTGTGTGTGTGTGTGTGTGTGTGTGTGTGTGTGTGTGTGTGTGTGTGTGTGAGATAAAACCTCCCAACTCCATTGTGCTATGCAAAGCTATTCCTAAAATGTTATGTAAAAGGGTCATACTGTACATTAGTAGTATCTATGTATTACTTTGTTGTTACATAGTCGTTTTACAATGTTACTACACAAGTGTGAACAGTTGACAAGTCTGATGGGCTCTCTTGGGCGGCCCTCTGTGTGCTTTACCCCAGTGGAGTCAAGGAACCACTGACGCCCTGTAATGTTTCTCCTAATTTCACTGCATCAGTGGGACTGTTGTCCTCGGCTCACTAAACATTGATCAACCTTGACTAACTGATATAGCATGTTGTCAGGATGGAAAATCTTGTGGGTAGGCAGTTTGGAGACTTGGGAATTTTGTAATAAGTTGACCTGGTATTAGTCACCTAAACTACTGTGGTCCCCTAACTTTGGTTTTGCTAAGTTAAAACTTTGAGCATTATTCACAGCACTAGGCCCAGGCCTGTTTGTCATTCTCCTAGCATGAGCACCCAACAAATTCTGCTCTGTGACTGTCTGCACATCCTTACCTCTCCCCCATGCCTCGTAAGAAGATTAGCCTATGTTGCTTAGATATTTAGCAGGTCATCTTAGCTAATATTCACTGGACTGGGCTCTCTCTCAGCTTTAGTGATATCCTGAGGCTTCAAATAGATTCATAGAATCATCAGAATTCTCATCTTCAGCCTAACAAAACTGAAATGTGTTGCTTTTGGCTCCGTTGATGTCTGTCCTGACAGCTTTGGGAGGGAGGGCTGGGAGTCTGTTGTCACGGAGAGCCTAGCTGGCAGGGGCGTTAATTAGCCTAGCTTGGCAGCTCCCGTCATCCCAGTCTCAAAGAGAGACAGCTCCCCTGGCACCCCAAGGAGTGGCCTAGATGTCAGTGTGGCTCTGTGGGGCTCTTGTGGAGAGGTACTAGTGGGTGTGCTCAACAGATCAGCCCTGTCTGTCTGTGAGCTGTAGGTAAACCCCGCACGGTTTAATACCCCAGCCTGACCACATAAAATCTTGGAGTATGGTTTCAGGGCTGTATGGACACGTCGCTTGGATTTAAGCAACAGGTGAGTCCACATTCTTTATGCTTTACAATCAACAGAATGGCTATATTGCTCTATTGACGAATGAAGATGTGCAGACTAGCCTAATCAATGTATCAAAGATATGATCCTACAGTTTCAATTTATAGTCCTACTTAAGATAGGATGCATACAAAATAAACAACTTATCTAGGCTACATCAAAATAAGTCTGATATTCACTAATGAACTATGTCCCGGATCTGAAATTAGCATTGAAAAATGCCCCGAAGTTGTTTATCTGCCTGAAGTGCTTGTGTTTTCCCAGTTGTCTCATGCTGCGTCAGCCCAGCTACCTCTTCTCCTCTGTGGAGAGAGACTCTCCATACATGTGCGTATGAAATGAGGCCAGAGGGGCTATATGAGTCTGTTGGCGTCTCAGATTGTTCTGGCAAATCTCACATAGCAACTTCATTGAGAGGAAGGATGCTTAACATGCTTTTTACATTGGTATCACAAACCATATTTTTTAATCATGATGAAATTGGCCATTTTAGGCCATTTTTAGACCTATACATGCCTCCTGTAAGACCCTAATATAGTATTTTCTCAGTATGTCAAGATTCTGAAATGCACATTTTCACATTTATTCAACATACAACATCTGAATATTCATATCTCAAAACTACACTTTTGGATGTTGCTTATTGTTAGACATATTGTTTGTAACAATATATTCTTCAAACACTTCTGGGTCTTTGTGTCTTGAAAAACTGATTTGTTATCCTAATAGATTCTGTTCCATTCTTCGTCCTACAACACATTCACAGGTAGAATGTTTATATTCTTGTGTGAGGTATTTTGAAGTGCATGAAAGTGCACTCCAGTATGGTGAGGAGGTACGTGTCACTCATACAGATGAGTCTATAGCTGCTTCCCACTCAAACCCCCAGAAACTTCTCATTTGTCTTCTCTCCATGCTTTTCTTGTTGTCCATGAGTCAATGCTGTGTGAATGCTGATTGGCTGAAGGTAGAGATAAGAAGTGCAGCTTTGAGGCCTGTTGTTCTCCGAGCTCAGTAAGGCAGGGTTTGGTGTTGTCTGTTGCTATGGTGACAGTCAAAGACTCCATGACATCAAAAAATTATTTTATCTTGATTTGAACCCCAGATGTGTTCCCATTGCTAGCCTAAATAGCTATATGCAATATCTCTCAAAACTGAGCAATTATATTTGATAAGTCAATTGATCTTCATAATTTGCATAGTTTAACTGAAACATGGATCTTTATTTCTTCTAAGATTACCTTTAGGAATTAATATCCCCATTCCCCTCTCCTGTATGAAAGCCCTTCTTTTGTGCAGGCCACATGGTCTGGGGGTCTAAACACAGACTTGGGAGACCGGGGTTCAATCCC
Source organism: Oncorhynchus kisutch (assembly GCF_002021735.2). Lineage (NCBI taxonomy): Eukaryota > Metazoa > Chordata > Actinopteri > Salmoniformes > Salmonidae > Oncorhynchus > Oncorhynchus kisutch. Next base: position 24,151,699 of record NC_034196.2, on the reverse strand, counting down.
TGTTCCCACCCTTTGTCTCTCTCTAATCTGTCTCCCCATATTATAGTCTGTCTCTGAATAAAGCAAACATTAACCCCCCAAAAAATGTTTAAAGAGAGAGAGAGAAAAAGCCCTCCTACGTAAGCATGAAATATTGGGCATACTGAAGGAGTGACACATGATTATCTGTTAATTAAGATGCTTCCATGTTAACAGTAGGGAGCAGCTGTGTATGAGGATGAAGACAGACTGTTCATTTCCTTGCTCTTTAATCACAGTTCATTAGCTCTGTGTTCTGCATCAAATGATTGAATGACGGCCTTACTGCCTCAAAGATGGCCTGCAGTTTTCAGTGTAGTGAAGTCACATCTGTCTTCAGAGAAGTAGGGATGCAGTGGTATAATTCTGCATTTGACTTTCCCCAGATGTTGGTGCGTACGCAGCATTACCGTGTGTCTGTGGGAGCATCCCAAATGGCACCCTATTCCCTAAAGTCCTTGGTCAAAAGTAGTGCCCAATGTAGGGGAAAGGGCGACATTTATAATGCAACCTGTGAATATGTGTGTGCTTGCATTTGAAGTTTGTTGTACTGGGCAAAGTGAGTTAGGCTTCCCTCACTAATCCTGTAATATTACTGCATTGGGTTTCAGGGTATCCAGTGCCCCCATGACAAAGCTTTCCATAAGAACAGACCTACAGCCAGGTCCAGAAGGCTAGATTCTGAGCCATGGCTGTGGGAGGTGGGCTTCAGAGGAGCACCAGAGCAGCCTATGGCTAGAGGTCAGACTTGAGAGAGAGAACCAGAGAGAGAGAGGATGGAGACCAGAGGGCGCAGTACCAGGGCAGGGGTTCTGTTCTGGACCCCTGCTCCTCAACACCCCTCTCCCTACAGCTCCATAGACTCAGACGTGGACTGGTGGGATGGGGATGAGAAGGAAGGTGGAGACAGGAAAGAAGAGGAAGAAGAGGACTTCCACAGCCAGATGGATGAGAATGGGATTATAGGACTGGAGAACGCCTTGCATAATGTGGGTCTGGGGGAAGAAGAGGAGGAGGGAGAAGAGGAGGGAGTGGAGAATGGAGAGGATGATCTGCCCTGGTACTCTGGAGCCTTGAACCAAGAGGGAGTGACAACAAAGTGACAACAGAGGGAGGACACGATTGGTTGAGAGTGACACCAGAGGGGGGACACGGTTGGTAGAGAGTGACAACAGAGAGGGGACACGATTGGTAGAGAGTGACAACAGAGGGAGGACATGGTTGGTAGAGAGTGACAACAGAGGGAGACTAACTCTGATTCCTTAGCATTCTGACAGACTCAGACTTACTTTGATTCCTTAGCATTCTGACACGCTCAGACTAACTCTGATTCCTAAGCACTCTGACCGACTCAGACTTACTCTGATTCCTTAGCGTTCTGACAGACTCAGACTAAGTCTGATTCCTAAGCACTCTGACATACTCAGACGCAAAGGCTAAACAACTTTCCGTGTCTTCCACACGCTGACACTAATTCACTGAATGATGCTCCAATTGTCTAGCTCAGAATAGTGCTTCTCTACTTTCTATCCAGCTCATGGCCTTGACTATTATCCTCCCTCCTCTCTCTTTCCTGCCCCCTCTTTTCTCTAGGAGGACTACAACAGGCTGCTGACCAAGTATGCTGAGGCAGAGAACACTATTGATCAGATGCGCCTGGAAGCCAAGGCAGTCTATATAAGTGTGTGTGTGTGTGTGTGTGTGTGTGTGTGTGTGTGTGTGTGTGTGTGTGTGTGTGTGTGTGTGTGTGTGTGTGTGTGTGTGTGTGTGTGTGTGTGTGTGTGTGTGTCAATCAATCAAATGTATTTATAAAGCCCTTTTTACATCAGCTGATGTCACAAAGTGCTGTACAGAAACCCAGCCTAAAACCCCAAACAGCAAGCAATGCAGGTGTAGAAGCATGGTGGCTAGGAAAAACTCCCTAGAAATGCCAGAACCTAGGAAGAAACCTAGAGAGGAACCAGGCTATGAGGGGTGGCCGTCCTCTTCTGGCTGTGCCGGGTGGAGATTATAACACAACATGGCCAAAATGTTCATAATAATAATCACAGAGGTTGTCAAGGGTGCAACAGGTCAGCACCTCAGGAGTCAGCACGTACCGCTCCTGCTGCCTCTAGAGAGTTGAAAACAGCAGGTCTGGGACAGGTAGCACGTCCGGTGAACAGGTCAGGTTCCATAGCCACAGGCAGAACAGTTGAAACTGGAGCATCAGCACGGCCAGGTGGACTGGGGACAGCAAGGAGTCATCAGGCCAGGTAGTCCTGAGGCATGGTCCTAGGAAGAGAGAGAAAGAAAGAAAGAAAGAAAGAAAGAAAGAAAGAAAGAAAGAAAGAAAGAAAGAAAGAAAGAAAGAAAGAAAGAAAGAAAGAAAGAAAGAAAGAAAGAAAGAAAGAAAGAGCATACTTAAATTCACACCGGACAAGACAGGAGAAATAATCCAGATATAACAGACTGAGCCTAGCCCCCCGACACAAACTACTGCAGCATAAATACTGGAGGCAGGAGGGGTCGGGAGACACTGTGGCCCCGTCCGACGATACCCCCGGACAGGGCCAAACAGGCAGGATATAGCCCCACTCACTTTGCCAAAGCACAGCCCCCACACCACTAGAGGGATATCTTCAACCACCAACTTACCATCCTGAGACAAGGCTGAGTATAGCCCACAAAGATCTCCGCCACGGCACAACCCAAGGCGGGGTGCCAACCCGGACAGGAAGATCACGTCAGTGACACAACCCACTCAAGTGACGCACCCCTCCTAGGGACAGCATGGAAGAGCACCAGCAAGCCCATGTAATGCTTTCTAGGTTATCAGTAAAACTGTGAAATCAGCCCCTGCCTTAACAGGGAGCCAGTGTAGAGAGGCTAGCACTGGAGTAATATGATACACTTTTTGGGTTCTAGTCAAGATTCTAGCAGCCGTGTTTAGCACTAACTGAAGTTTATTTAATGCTTTATCTGGGTAGCCGGAAAGAAGAGCATTGTAGTAGTCTAACCTAAAATCCCTGCATCATTTTTGGACAGAAGGTTTCTGATTTTTGCAATGTTACGTAGACGGAGAAAAGCTGTCCTTGAAACAGTCTTGATATGTCCGCCAAAAGAGAGATCGGGGTCCAGAGTAACGCAGAGGTCCTTCACAGTTTTATTTGAGACTGTCATGCCCTGACCTATTTTGGTTTGGTCAGGGTGTGATTTGGGTGGGCATTCTGTTTTGTTTTCTATGTTTCTTTATTTCTATGTTTTGGCCGGGTATGGTTCTCAATCAGGGATAGCTGTCTATCGTTGTCTCTGATTGGGAATCATACTTAGGTAGCCCTTTTCCCTCCTTTCAGTTTGGGTAGTTTACTTTTGATAGTGGAACTATAACCCTGTAAGCTTGGTTGGTTGTTTGTTGTTTTGTTGGCAACATTTTAAATAAAAGGAAAATGTACGCTCACCACGCTGCGCTTTGGTCGACTTCTTTTGACAGCCGTGACAGAACTACCCACCACCAAAGGACCAAGCAGCGTGGCCAGGAGGAGCAGGGATCCTGGGCCCGGGAGAAGAGAGAATGGAGGACATCTTGGACATGGGAGGAGGTTATGGCAGGGGACAAGACCCTGCCATGAAAACAGGCTGAAGTAGCGAGGGAGGAACGACTTCGCTACCAGGAGTCATGGCAACAGAGCAGGCACGAGAGGCAGAGGGGAGTTTGGTTGAGTCAGGTTGGAGACCTGAGCCAACTCCCCAAGCTTACCGTGGCGAGCGTCATACTGGTCAGGCACCGTGTTATGCGGTGGAGTGCACGGTGTCTCCAGTGCTTGTTCACGGCCCGGTGCGCTACCTTCCAGCTTCCTGAATCGGCCAGGCTAGAGTGGGCATCCAGCCAGGTCGGAGGGTGCCGGCTCAGTGCATTTGGCCGGCAGTACGTCTCTACGCCCCAGGATATCCTGCGCCTGCTCTGCGCAATGTGTCTCTGGTGCGTCTGCACAGCCCAGTGCGTCCTGTGCCTGCACCCCGCACAAGAGAGAATAAAGTAGACGGCACATGTCAAACGTATGATTTATGACCCTATGTCAGGATGACGTGTGCATGCCCATATTTGGCCATCCGGGCAGGACATCCTGTTCCTGTTCTCACGCCTTAGAGGGAGTGTGAAATTATGTATATATTTCCGGGAAGTGATCACGTGCTCTAGGGAGTGCCCATATTTAGGCATCCGGTCAGGGCATCCTGTTCCTGTTCTCACGCCTTAGAGGGTGTGTGAAATTATGTATATTCCTTTGAAGTAGTCATGATGATTGATGTGTAGGGACCTGGTTGAACTGGGGCGGGTCTGTGTTTGAACATTTGAAAGAGAATGGCCCCACACCCCCTATTTTATTGCCCTTAGGGTTGTTATCTATGAAGCAGGAATGTGTGTATGTATGTCTCTGCCTGAGGTGTTAGAAACAAGGTCCCTTCGCATTGTGTACATTTCAAGCTTTCAACAACCAATTAAACAGCCATCTAAATAATGTTTCTCGGCCTAACACACTGCTGAGTTTCCTATTTAGTTGACTTTATATGCACATGCACCAAGCTTCCAGGTGGCTCCAGCCTATGGATGTTCGGTGCATGTACACCGGGGGGATAAAAAGTGTATAATCTACACACATGTTCATTGACTTTTACAAAGACCACAGTAACATGACAGATATAGTGGAGATGCTACACAAATCTGCTAGTGGATATTCAATGTACAACAGTAGTCTTCTGTAACAAGCAAAACGTGTTAAATAAGTGCCACTGTCAATCATGACAGCCTCTTTTTGAAAGGCCTTTACTTATGACTTAAACAGATTCATTTTCTACCCATCTTATTCATTAATGCTGTGGGATAAATCAGGTGTTTCTTGGTGGGCTTACACTTTTGTTTCACACTAGATTTGTTTAAGCCCACCAAGAAACACCTGATTTATCCCACAGCATTAATGAATAAGATGGGTAGGAAATGAATCTGTCTCCAGTCCGAAGGCTCCAGCGTCGGTCTCCAGTCCGGAGCCTCGGGGACCAGGGAGCTAGTTTCTTATGACAGATGTTTTTTGTTTTTAAGGGTGAGACTGCATCTAGGGTATTGCGCAAGGTTAAATTGAGTTCCTCGGTTAGGTGGTTAACTGATTTTTGTACTCTGATGTCCTTGGGTAGGCAGAAGGAGTCTGGAAGGGCATCAAGGAATCTTTGAGTTGTCCGAGAATTTATAGCACAACTTTTGGGGATCCTTGGTTGTGGTCTGAGCAGATTATTTTTTGCTATTGCAAACGTAATAAAATGGTGGTCTGATAGTCCATGATTATGAGGAAAAACATTAAGATCCACAAAATGTTTTCCATGGGACAAAACTAGGTCCAGAGTATGACTGTGGCAGTGAGTAGGTCCGGAGACATGTTGGACAAAACCCACTGAGTCGATGATGGCTCCGAAAGCCTTTTGGAGTGGGTCTGTGGACTTTTCCATTGAATATTAAAGTCACCAAAAATTTGAATATTATCTTCTATGACTACATGGTCCGATAGGAATTCAGGAAACTCAGTGAGGAACGCTGTATATGGCCCAGGAGGCCTGTAAACAGTACCTATAAAAAGTGATTGAGTAGGCTGCTTAGATTTCATGAGTAGAAGCTCAAAAGATGAAAACATCGGGGCGAATTTAAATTTGCTGTCATAAATGTTATCAACACCTCCGTCTTTGCGGGATGCGCGGATGGATATGGTCACTAGTGTAACCAGGAGGTGAGGCCTCATTTAACACAGTAAATTCATCAGGCTTAAGCCATGTTCCAGTCAGGCCAATCGCCCAAGATTATGATCAGTGATTAGTTCATTGACTATAACTGCCTTGGAAGTGAGGGATCTAACATTAATTGGCACTGTTTTGAGATGTGAGGTATCACAATCTCTTTCAATAATGGCAGGAATGGAGGAGGTCTTTATTCCAGTGAGATTGCTAAGGCGAACACCGCCATGTTTAGCTTTGCCCAACTTAGGTCGAGGCACAGACATGGTCTCAATGGGGATAGCTGAGCTGACTACACTGACTGTGCTAGTGGCAGCTAGGGGAGTTAGAGCCCTGTCTATGTTCGTAGATAAGCTGAGAGCACCCCTCCAGCTAAGATGGAGTCCGTTACTCCTCAACAGGCCAGGCTTGGTCCTGTTAGTGGGTGAGTCCCAGAAAGAGGGCCAATTATCTACAAATTCTATAATTTGGGAGGGGCAGAAAACAGTTTTCAACCAGCGATTGAGTTGTGAGACTGCTGTAGAGCTCATCACTCCCCCTAACTGGGAGGGGGCCAGAGACAATTACTCGATGCCGACACATCTTTCTAGCTGATTTACACGCTGAAGCTATGTTGTGCTTGGTGACCTCTGACTGTTTCATCCTAACATTGTTGGTGCCAACGTGGATAACAATATCCCTACACTCTCTACACTCGCCAGTTTTAGCTTTAGCCAGAACCATCTTCAGATTAGCCTTAACGTCGGTAGCCCTGCCCCCTGGTAAACAGTGTATGATCGCTGGATGATTTGTTTCAAGTCTGATACTGCGGGTAATGGAGTCGTCAATGACTAGGGTTTTCAATTTGTCAGAGCTAATGGTCGGAGTCTCCGGCATCTCAGACCCCGTAACAGGAGGAGTAGAGACAGGAGAAGGCTCGGCCTCTGACTCCGACTCGCTGCTTAATGGGGAGAACCGGTTCAAAGTTTCTGTCGGCTGAATGAGCGACACTGGTTGAGCATTCCTATAGCATTTCCTTCCAGAAGCCATGAGAAAGTTGTCTGGCTGCGGGGACTGTGCGAGGGGATTTTTACTACTATCTGTACTTACTGGTGGCACAGATGGTATTTCATCCTTTCCTACACGTAAATGACCCTTGCCTAACGATTCCGTCTGAAGTTGGGCTTGCAGGACAGCTATCCTCGCCGTAAGGCGATCGTTCTCCAGTACAGAGTACAGCGGCTGCAATTAGAAGGCATCATGTTAATGTTACTACTTAGCATCGGCTGGTGGAGGTCCTGACGAACCACGTCCAGATAAAGCATCCGGAGTGAAAAAGTTGAATGAAAAAAAGTAGACCAAGGGAAAAAACAAAAATATAAACCGTAATTAAAAAGTAAAAATCGTAAAGTTGGCAGGTAGCAAAGTACGGTTAGCAACAAAACACACAGCAGCACGTAAACAAGTCTACAAGTTGTCAGCACACAGATGTGTCATCACGATACCTGTATGTGCTACAAAACTTCCATTGAGCAATTGGACATAGACAGAGTTTTCTGTTCAAGGTCCAGGGGCTGTATGGATCAAGCATCCCAGTGCTGATCTAGGATCAGTTCTGCCTTTTAGATCTCAATGAAAAGATGACATGGACGGTGGGACACTGCTACTCAGACGCTTGATTCACACAGCCCCTGACCAATGCTAAGCTTGAGATCAGTGTAACACTGAACACTCCCTCCATCCCCTCTGTGGTGTGTGTTGTGTCTAGCAGACAGAGGGGTTATATTTAGTCCTCAAATGAAATCACATTGTATTGGTCACATGCTTCATGAACAACAGATGTAGACTAACAGTGAAATCTTTGCTTACGGGCCCTTCCCGACAATGCAGAGAGAAAGGAAATATTAGAAAAGTAAAACGTAATAAGAGAATTAATATTAAAAGACATTGAGTAATGATAACTATACACGGAGTACTAGTACCGAGTCGATGTGCAGATGTATGAGGTAATTGAGGTAGATATACACATGTAACTATGAATAAAGTAACAGATAGTAAAAAGTAGCAACGTATGTGATGAGTCCAAAAAAAGTTTGTGCAAAAAGGGTGATGTACTAGGCCGTGTGCATGACCCGCCGCGGCACCTTGCGGTCGAATGCCAGGCAGTTTCTATACCAAACAGTGATGCAGCCAGTCAAGTGGACTGTATGATTATGATTACTCCAGTGGACTGTATGATTATAGCCTGTTTAAACATCCTAAATGCACCCTATTCCCATTCAGGGCTCTGGTCAAAAGTAGTGCACTATAGGATATAGGATACCATTTGGTACACAGCTTATTTCAGAGGGCACCCTGCATGCACAATACACTACCTACTGAAGAGAAACACCAGCCTCTGTTGTTGTTGGACTATTCTCAGCACCTCTGAAGAGCCACATTGGTATTGTAGGTCAAATGAAAGAATTAGACAGTAGCAAACAGAGTTTGTGGTGGTAGAACCCAAGGAATGTTAGGGTCTCATGTAGCTCAAAAAGCTATAGAATAAGATATAAATTCTAGCACACTGCATTATTACTAGAACAACTTTTTTAATTTGACCTTTATTTTACTAGGCAAGTCAGTTAAGAACAAATTCTTATTTTCAATGACGGCCTAGGAACAGTGGGTTAACTGCCTGTTCAGGGGCAGAACGACAGATTTGTACCTTGTCAGCTCAGGGATTTGAACTTGCAACCTTTCGGTTACTAGTCCAACACTCTAAACACTAGGCTACCCTGCTTGTGTATCACAGTTTACTATTTGGTTAGACGGTTAACAACACCACTTAGCTTTTGCAGTTGGGTTGGTAGGTCTTCATTTCTTTCTAACCCCAATACTAGAACAACACTAAATAGACCCATCCTGTCATGTGGGATACAGTCAAGTGACTCTGCGGTTCACAATAGAACAATCGCATGCATTGATTTTGCGGAAAAACAGGAAATGACGTAATTGATTTCAGAGCCCTGTAGGGGAGTCCTCTTCAGATGGACAGTGTAGTGACAGTTTGTTTTCATAGTCTTGGACATTCACAGTATCTTGCCTCTTTAATGTTGGTTATAGCCTAGTCATTGATTTGAAGTGGAAACTAAGGCTCACACACATCGTATCGAATGTGGATCTAGGAGGAGTAGTCCTTCTTCCTGTCCTCTGTCCCACATTCCTTCTCCAGCTGTAGAGCACTCTACTCTTAATACTATTTCATATCAGCGTAGCCCCTCGTACTCTTCTCCTTGCCCACACAAGCACACAGCCATCTGTCTCTCTCCTCCTCCTTCTGGAGACTTAATAGTGTAGATATGTAGGGAAGGCCAATTCAATCCTAATCCTTTATCGAACACAGCCCAATATGTGCTTGTATGAAAATGATTAAATGGCTGTTTCTGACAGTTAGCCTATTCTCCATTCTGTTCGGTGGGCACTGGGTAGTCATGACAGCTGTGTTTGTTGAGATGGTGCTACACAGACACTTTGGGAGGTCAAGCAGAGGTCACTGTGATTTACTGTCTCAAGGGCTTACCAGAGAGGGGCAGTCAGCTTCAGCCACAGCCATCACTAACACACCCACTCTTTCTAATCAAAGTTCTATCATCCTGAGACTGAGAGGGGTTGTGATAAAAACTCTCCACAAAATGGAGGATGTGATGGATACACATATACTGTATACACATAGATATACAGAGGCTAGAGCCACCCCATAGACTTCAGACTTTTCTATTTTGAAAAGCATATCTCCTCCAAGATAGCATAACTATCAAGGTCTTTATTTATATCCCTGCCTCTGTCCCAACAGCTTATGACTCAAACAAATGTAGGCTATAGTTTACCTTAGGCTATCGTTTACCTAATTTATGTTTAGGTGGCATAATTCTCATTGATTTGACACCTGTTTCTCTCTATGGTTTTGTCTCTCTCTCCAGGTGGGCTTCTACTCTGACTCACCCAATTGCAGTCACGCTGTCTAATCAGGTGTGCTCCATGAAGGTTAAAAAGTCATGACCTTAACCTTTCCCCAAGCTCAGAGGACGGAGCTCAGCTCAGGCTCCATTCACCTGAATGAACAGTCTGCCCACCAAGGTACTAATAGTCATCTTTGAATGATCTCTACATCCCAAATGGCACCCTAATCCCTTTATAGTGTACTACTTTTGAAAAGAGCCCTATGGGTAAAAGGCTAACATTGGGGACACAGATAAAATTTGGGACACAGATATTGCTTTGTCTAAATATGTTCTTACACTCCATTGACAGCTGATTCTGCCTCTCATGTGTGGATCCAAGCAGGAGTAGCTGCTGCATGAGCAACAGCTAATGGGGATCCTAATAAATAAATCATTCAACAATTCACACATTTCAATTGTCCTTTGGTGCAAACCTATTTTCTCTCCACACTAAAGGACCTGGTGGAATCTCCCCTGACCGTCCCTCCTCAACGGCCTCCTCTTCCTCGAGAAGCCTGGGCCCTGGAGTTGGAGAGGGCTCTCTCAAAGCAGACTGACACATTCCTCCAGGTGCAGACATTTGAAGAGCTCCTGAGGAGAGGGAAACTCAAACCGTTTGAGCAGATGAAGGTATTGTTCTGATATTTATCTCCCTTGAGTCTTGCAAATAGAGGAGCATCTCCCAGTGCTAAATAGCCAGCATTTTGTATTAGTAATGATGTGATGTATCCCTTAGCTTCTCTGCCCCTAGCTTCTCCAGGGGCAGGATTCTCTGGAAAGAGGTTATCTAGCAGCACAAGATGAACACAGAGTCCAACTGCAGACAGTGGCTGAGCCCCTCTGACCCAGGTAGGTGAGACTACACTGCAGGATATCTACAATACTGTGTTTAAACTGTTGTAGAAAGGGTCTATTAGAACATGCTGTTCCATATGGTAGGAATGAGAACATTCAAGTGTGCGTTGTGTTTTGTCTTTGTGTGTGTGTGTGATAGGGAGTTGGAGGGCTGTATATTCCAGTGTGGGATGCGCTTGGAGGAGCTCAAAGAGCAGGTGAAGCAGACTGAACAGGACCGCCCCACCTCAGAGGCCCCTCCCACTCTACTGCCTTACCCCACCCCCTACTCCATGCCAGAAGGGGGCAGTGAGCACATGCCACTCCCTGAGGTACCATGACAACACAGCTACTGAATAAACTACATTAGAGTATTCACTATTCTATACTATACTATCTTACAGAATGGAGGCCTGCCTTTCAAAGAGTGTTAACCTCAGTAAGCAAGACACTCTCTTTCTCGCAATCTCTCTCTCTTTCTCTCTCTCACTATCTCTCTCTTTCTCTCTCTCTCCAGAGACCAGTGTTACCTCTGCCTGGGGAGTCTGGGGGGGGGGGGGGGGATGAGGGTGGAGGTTAGCTCGGCTAGCGGAGAGAGCGAGGGAGTGGAGGGATCCTTTAAGTCACAAACACCAACGTGTAGAGAGAGACTTCAGCTTGCTGATGTTCCAGTAAGACTCCAACAATTTTAGACACTTTGAGATTCAGAAAAACAAAACATTTGAGATATGGACTTGCATTTGTTTATGGACAAAAATTATAAAACATTACCATTTGGAGACAGTGGCCAGAGGTAAACAAAACCAAAGCATGGATTGCTGTCTTACCTTGTCCATAGACCACTTACAGAGTAAGGAAATATGTCATTTTGTAATTTGGGTGAATCCTTTTTAAGAAGTCTAGTCTGTATATGAAGTACAGAACTATTCAAAAGCAGCCAATTGATCAATGTAGTAGTAATGTCAATATCAGTTTGCTTGTAAATACCACATCCAAAGGCTCTGTCTCTTCCAGCTACCAGAGTTTCAGGGAGGTGCACAGACTGCTAGACCTGGATCTGACAGAGGGAGACCATGACTTTCCTGATGCAGGAGAAGAAGCCACACATGCAGGCGGTGAGGGGACAAGAGAGGGACCACACCCAGTGACCAGGAGGGCCACACATGTCTCCCTCAGAGGTGAGTCTGAACTCACTGCACCGGGGTTGTATTCACTAGGAACCAAACTGAACCAAATGGAAGCAAACTGGCTGAAACAGAGAGTGACTATCTGAACTTGTTGTCGTTTTACGTTCCAAACCTTTTGCTACGGTGTGCTGACTGTGCACTAATGAATTTGACCCAGGCCTCTAAATGCTCATCATAAACTCTTACCAGCTCCTGAATTGTATTCTTTTTTTAATACTCTAAATTCTATTATGTGTTTTCGGATAGCCAATGCTAGGTCAGAAGGACGCTACATTCATTCCACTGGCAAGACCAAGGACCAGCAAATCAGTTCTTTGTTCCCCTAAAGACCTCAGCCAATCCCCTGCATTTCATGGCTCGCCTGCCAGTGACAGCAAGAGGTCAGAGGTCAGGAAGTCTCGAGGCAGCAGGCTCACCAGTCGGGGGAGAGTACTGCGTCAGAGAGGAGGGGCTCCAAACTGCAGCCTGGGACCAGGAGAGTGTAATCTCAGGTCAATTACTTGAGAGACTGGATCAAGCTTCCATTACATTTTTGACTGCTTATTCACCTACCTGGTGTCTGCTGTGAAAGAACAAATGTCATTACTTTTTGCACACTATCCACCCATTTCCTGTTCATGACTGAAAACACAATGTAATTGCATCTAACTTGTTTCCAAAACATGTTCAACCAACAAATATCTGTTTTTTTGTTGTTGTACTTTTTAGTAATTTAACTGACACTCTTATCCATAGCTAGGTGGGACAACCACATATCATAGGCATAGTAAGTACATTTTTCCTCAAAGTAGCTATCAATCAGTAAAGTCAGAGCTAGTAAGTGAGGAAAAAGTGTATAGGTCTATGCATATGAAAAATAATGTTGAATAATAAGAATGTTGTTCATTTATCTTGACAATTCAGCAATATCTTCTAAACCAGCAGTAAATTGTCTCTCAAACCCTCTGTGTGATAGGATAGGATAGGATCATCTCACCCGAGATGTGGGCTCTGAGAGCGGTCACCTGACTCCTGCAGCACCCAGTCCCTTCCACCAGATGGCCACCACGAGGTGAGCTACTCTCCTACTCCTTCCCTCTCTCTCCAGTCAGTGACTTGGCTGTAATTCTCACCGAACCTCACATCACATTCCTCACTCTCTCTCTCACACACACACACACAGCTCTGTACCGTGCCCTTACATTATCCCTAGTTGCCTATCTAAACTCCTTCCCTGTTTAATTCCTAATTATAGTTGCCTAAATCAAATCAAGGTGTAATAGACCTTACAGTGAAATGCGTACTTACATGCCCTGAAACCAACAATGCAGTTTTAAGAAAAATAAGTGTTAAGAAAGTACATACAAAAAATAAAATGAAGTAAAAAAAAAAATGTAATAATTATAGGGCAACAATAAAATAACATTAACCAGGCTATATACAGGGGGTACCAGTACAGAGTCAATATGCGGGGGCACAGGTTAGTCGAGGTAATTGAGGTAATATGTACATGTAGGTACATGAGGGGGGTCAATGCAAATTGTCCAGGTAGCCATTTAATTAGCTGTTCAGGAGTCTTGGGTGTAAAACCTTTTAAGATACCTTTTGGACCTAGACATGGCGCGTACCACTTTCCGTGTGGTAGCAGAGGAAACAGTCTATGAATAGGGTGGCTGGAGTCTTTGGCAATTTTTAGGGCATTCATCTAACATCTAGCCTGGTATAGAGTTCCTGAATGGCAGGAAGCTTGGCCCCAGTGATGTACTGGGCTATACGCACAACCCTTTGTAGTGCCCTGCGGTCGGAGGCCGAGCAGTTGCCATGCCAGGCAGTGATGCAACCAGCCAGGATGCTCTCGATGGTGCAGCAGTAGAACATTTTGAAGATCTAATGACCCATGCCAAATCTTTTCACTCTCCTGGGGGGGAATAGGCGTTGTCGTGCCCTCTTCACCACTGTCTTGATGTGTTTGAACCATGATAGTTCGTTGGTGTTGTGGACCCCAAGGAACTTGAAGCTCTCAACCTGCTCCAGTATAGCCCCGTCGATGAGAATGGGCCCGTGCTCAGCCATCCTTTTCCTGTAGTCCGCAATCATCTCCTTTGTCTTGATCAGGTTGAGGGAGAGGTTGATATCCTGGCACCGCACTGCCAGGTCTCTGACCTCCTCTCTATAGGCTGTCCTACCACTGTTGTGTCATCGGCAAACTTAATAATGGTGTTGGAGTCGTGCTTGACCATGCAGTCATGGTTGAACAGGGAGTACAGGAGGGGACTGAGCACGCACCCCTGAGGGGCCCCTGTGTTGAGGATTGTTGTGTCTAGGTGTGGCCCGTCAGGTAGTCCAGGATCCAGTTGCAGAAGGAGGTGTTTAGTCCCATGGTTCTTTGAGGGCACTATGGTGTAGAACGCTGAGCTGTATAGCATTCTCACGTAGGTGTTCCTTTCATCCAGGTGGGAAAGGGCGGTTTGGAGTGCAATGGAGATTGCGTCATCTGTGGATATGTTGGGGCGGTATGCAAATTGGAGTGTTGATGTGAGCCATGGCCAGCTTTTCAAAGAACTTCATGGCTACAGACGTGAGTGTTACGGGTCGGTAGTCATTTAGGCAGGTTGCTTTGGTGTTCTTGGGCGCAGGGGCTATAGTGGTCTGCTTGAAACATTACAGACTCGGTCAGGGGCAGGTTGAAAATGTCAGTGAAGACACTTGCCAGTTGGTCAGTGCGTACACGTCAGTACACGTCCTAGTAATCCGTCTGGCCTTGTGAATATATACAGCTCATTGACTGTGGTCTTAGTGCCAGCATCGGTTTGTGGTGGTAAATAGCCAGCTACGAAAAATATAGAAAACTCTCTTGGTAAATAGTGTGGTCTAAAGCTTATCATGAGATACTCTACCTCAGACAAGCAACCTTGAGACTTCCTAAACATTCGATTCCGTGCACCAGCTGTTATTTACAAATAGACACAGATAGCCACCCCTTGTCTTACCGGAGGCAGCTGTTCTATCTTGTCGATGCACAGAAAACCCAACCAGCTGTATGTTATCCATGTTGTTGTTCAGCCACAACTCTGTGAAACATAAGATATTACAGTTTTTAATGTCCTGTTGGTAGATTAGTCTTGATCGAACCTCATCCATTTTATTATCCAATGATTGCACGTTGGCTAATAGGACTGATGGTAGAGGCGAATTCTTACAAGGCAACCCAACCTATGTCCTCGATATCTCTGTCTCTTCTTAAAGCGAATGATGGGGATTTGGGCCTTATCCGGTGTCTGAAGTAAATCCTTCGCGTCCGACTCTGTAAAGAAAAAATCTTTGTCTAGTACGAGTTGAGTAATCACTGTCCTGATATTCAGAAGCTCTTTTCGGTCATAAGAGACGGTGGCAAAAACATTATGTACAAAATAAGTTACAAATAACACAGAAAAACACACACAATAGCACAATTGGTTAGGAACCCGTAAAATGGCAGCCATCTACTCCTGCACCATTACTTTTAAACAGACAGCTTATGGGTTCCCTTGTAATCTTATCAGTTTGTGTTCCTGTCTTTGTGTTCCCTTCCTCCCTCCAGTCTGTGTAGCCTGTCAGTTCCAGAGGAGCAGAACTCAGGGAAGCCCCAACACACACCCCCTCTCCCCTCCTCCTCCCCCTCACAAAGACCTCAGAGACCCGCCTCGCTGGAGCACAGTGGAGGCTCTCCTCTCAGCACCACAAGGTGGGTACGAGAGTCTTCAGGGAGAACTAGGGGAGGGGGGTCTCAGCATCCAGCTTCCCCCAGACCTGGGCTGAGAACCTCAGCATCAATATTCCCCCAGCCCTGGGCTGGCAGTGGTACCAGTGAGTTTGGACAAGGCAATGACCATAGTGAGTCCATGCTGTTCTGTCTATAACCATCATATATATGTTATGTTGCAAAATGTGTTCTTACATGAAGTGACTTAGAACCAGTGGTTGAAACCCAAATTGTTTCCCGATGGTGTTGTTCTGAACAGAACCATTAATTTTGTTGTTCAGTTTCACTGTTCCGACCAGCGAAGTAAAGTTCTGAACCGGTGTGTGTGTGTGTGTGTGTGTGTGTGTGTGTGTGTGTGTGTGTGTGTGTGTGTGTGTGTGTGTGTGTGTGTGTGTGTGTGTGTGTGTGTGTGTGTGTGTGTGTGTGTGTGTGTGTGTGTGTGTGTGTGTGTGTGTGTGTGTGTGTGTGAGTGATAGGTAGTTGGATGAAGTCTTTGTCTTCGTGTGTGTGTGTTTGTTTGTTTGTGTGTGCATGCGTGCACATGTGTCCCAGTGAACCCATCCAGTCTCTAAAAGTGGAAGTGAGCAGACTGAAAGTGCGACTAGAGGGCAGTCTGAGACAGACCAACCCTCCCAGTCTTGTCAGAGCTCCCCCTCAGCCCAGAACGACCACACACACCCCCTCAGCTCAACACATTGCATTAGGTTGGCCATTTGTTTGTTTTTTAAGTGAGATTTCATCATACACGTGTTACTGTTGAAACAGGTTAATTGCCATTTCTACTGTCCCTTAGGGCTCTGATCAAAAGTAGTATACTATATAAGGAATAGGGTCCCATTGTCTTCTTTAATTGATTTTGTAATGTTCCTTTGGATTCCTCTCCTCTCTCAGTTCTGCTCAGCGAAGGAGCGATGGTGATAGAGAGAGGAAGAGGGGCTAAGTTGGGTGAATTTTGACCCATTCCTCCTGACAGAGCTGGTGTAACTGAGTCAGGTTTGTAGGCCTCCTTTCTCGCACACGCTTTTTAAGTTTTGCCCACAAATGTTCTATAGGATTGAGGTCAGGGCTTTGTGATGGCCACTCCAATACCTTAACTTTGTTGTCCTTGAGCCATTTTGTCACAACTTTGGAAATATGCTTGAGGTCATTGTCCATTTGAAAGACCCATTTGTGACCAAGCTTTAACTTCCTGACTGATGTCTTGAGATGTTGCTTTAATATATCCACATAATTTTCCTCCCTCATGATGCCATCTATTTTGTGAAGTGCACCAGTCCCTCCTGCAGCAAAGAACCCCCACAACATGCTGCCACCCCCGTGCTTCACTGTTGAGATGGTGTTCTTTGGCTTGCAAGCCTCCCCCTTTTTCCTCCAAACATAGCAATGGTCATTATGGACGAACAGTTCTATTTTAGTTTCATCAGACCAGAGGACATTTCTACAAAAGTACGATCGTTGTCCCCATGTGCAGTTGCAAACCGTAGTCTGTTTTTTTATGGTGGGTTTGGAGCAGTGGCTTCTTCCTTGTTGAGAGGCATTTCAGGTTATGTCGATATAGGACACGTTTTACTGTGGATATAGATACTTTTGTACCTGTTTCCTCCAGCATCTTCACAAGGTCCTTTGCTGTTGTTCTGGGATTGATTTGCACTTTTCGCACCAAAGTACATTCATCTATAGGAGACAGAACGTGTCTCCTTCCTGAGCGGTATAATGGCTGCGTGGTCCCATGGTGTTTATACTTGCATACTATTGCTTGTACAGATGAACGTGGTACCTTCAGGCGTTTGGAAATAGCTCCCAAGGATGAACCAGTGGAGGTCCACATTTTTTTCTGAGGTCTTAGCTGATTTATTTTGATTTTCCCATGATGTCAAGCAAAGAGGCACTGAGTTTGAAGGTAGACCTTGAAATTCATCCACAGATACACCTCCAATTGACTCAAATGATGTAAATTAGCCTATCAGAAGCTTCTAAAGCCATGACACCATTTTATGGAATTTTCCAAGCTGTTTAAAGGCACAGTCAACTTAGTGTATGTAAACTTCTGACCCACTGGAATTGTGGTACTGTGAATTAAAAGTGAAATAGTCTGTCTGTAAACAATTTTTGGAAAAATTACTTGTGTCATGCACAAAGTAGATGTCCTAACCGACTTGCTATAGTTTGTTAACAAGAAATTTGTGGAGTGGTTGAAAAACAAGTTTTAAATGACTCCAACCTAAGTGAATGTTAACTTCTGACTTCAACTCTACATATCCCAACCAGAAGCTATGGATTACAGGCAACATCCACACTGAGCTAAAGTCTAGAGCTTTCAATGAGCGGGACACTAAATCCTGCTACTCCCTCTGACAAAGCATCAAACAGGCAAAGTGTCAATACAGGACTAAGATCGAATCATACTCAGAGCATACGCTGACCGGCTGGAAAGTGTATTCACTGACATTTTCAACCTCTCCCTGACCCAGTCTGTAAATCCTACATGTTTCAAGCAGACCACCATAGTCACTGTGCCAAAGAACACACTGTAGTACCCACATCTGTAGCCATTAAATGCTTGGAAAGGCTGGTCATGGCTCACATCAACACCATCATCCCAGACACCCTGGACCCACTCCAATTCGCATACCGCCCCAGCAGATCCACAGATGAGGCAATCTCTATTGCTCTCCAGTCTTCCCTTTCCCAACATCACAAAAGGATCACCTACATGAGAATGCTGTTCATTGACTTCAGCTCAGCGTTCAACACCATAGTGCTCTACAAGCTCATCACTAAGCTACGGATCCTAGGATTAAACACCTCTCTCTGCAACTGGATCCTGGACTTCCTGATGGGCCGCCCCCAGGTGGTGAGGGGGGGCAACAACACAACCGCCACGCTGTACTCCCTGTTCACCCACGACTGCGTGACTGCGCATGATTTCAACACCATCATTATGTTTGCAGACGTCTCGACGGTGGTAGGCCTGATCACCGACAGTGTGGTGCCAGCATAACAACCTCTCCCTTAACATCAGCAAGACAAAGGAGCTGATCATGGACTACACAAAATGGAGGGCCTTTGTACACTTCCATCCAAATCAACGGGGCTGTTATGGAACAGGTCGAGAGCTTCAAGTTCCTAAGGGTTCACATTACTAAGGAACTATCATGATCCACACACATCAACACAGTCGTGAAGAGGGCACGACAATGCCTCTTCCAACTCAGGAGGCTGAAAAGATTTGGCATGGGCCATAAGATCCTCAAAACGTTATACAGTGGCACCATTGAGAGCATCTTGACTGGCTGCATCAACCTTTGGTATGACAACTGTTTGGCATCCGACCACAAGGCGCTACAGAGGGTAGTGTGTATGGCCCTGTACATTACTGGGGCCGAGCTCCCAGCCATCCAGGACCTCTATACCAGGCGGTGTCAGAAGAAGAAGGCCCTAAAAATGTTTAAAGACTCCAGCCACCCAAGTCATCAACTGTTCTCTCTGCTACTGCACGGCAAGCGGTATCAATGCACCAAGTCTGGAACCAACAAGGCCCTGAACAGCTTCTACCCCCAAGCTAGTGCTTCGGAAAGTATTCAGACCCCTTGACTTTTTCCATATTTTGTTATGTTAGCCTTATTCTAAAATAGACTAAATCAATTATTCCCTTATAAATCTACATACAATACCCCATAATGACAAAGTGAAAACAGGTTTTTAGAATCTTCTGCAAATGTATAAAAAATTAACAACAGAAATACCTTATTTACATAAGTATTCAGACCCTTTGCTATGAAACAGGATTGTGTCGAGGCACAGCTCTGGTGAAGGGTACCAAAAAATTTCTGCAGCATTGAAGGTCACCATGAACACAGTGGCCTCCATCATTCTTAAATGGAACAAGTTTGCAACCATCAACCATCCTAGAACTGGCCTCCCGGCCATGGTCAGGGAGGTGACCAAGAAACCAATGGTCACTCTGAAAGAGCTCCAGAGTTTCTCTTTGGAGATGGGAGAAACTTCCAGAAAACCATACATCTCTGCAGCACTCCACCCACCAGGCCAGACGGAAGCCATTCTTCAGCCATTCTTCAGTAAAAGGCACATGACAGCCTGCTTGGAGATTGCCAAAAGGCACCTAAAGATCTCTCAGACCATGAGTAACAAGATTCTCTGGTCTGATGAAACCAAGATTGATATCTTTGGCCTGAATGCTAAGTGTCACATCTGGAGGAAACCTGGCACCATCCCTACGGTGAGGCATGGGGTGGCAGCATCATGCTGTGGGGATGTTTTTCAGCGGCAGGGACTGGGAAACAGGATCTAGGGGAAGATCTATGGAAAGATGATCTAGGGAAAGATGAACAGTGCAAAGTACAGAGAGATCCTTGATGAAAATCTGCTCCAGAGTGCTCAGGACCTCGAACAGGACAACCCCTAAGCACACAGCTAGGACAACGCAGGATGTCCTTGAGTGGCCCAGCCAGAGCCTGAATGTCCTTGAGTGGCCCAGCCAGAGCCCGGACTTGAACCTGATCGAACATCTCTGTAGAGACCTGAAAATAGCTGTGCAGCAATGTTCCCCATCCAACCTGACAGAGCTGAGAGGATCTGCAGAGAAGAATGGGAGAAACTCCCCAAATACAGGTGTTCCAAACTTGTAGCGTCATACCCAATAACACTCGAGGCTGTAATCACTGCCAAAGGTGCTTCAGCAAAGCACTGAGTAAAGGGTCTGAGTACTTATGTAAATGTGATATTTCAGTTTTAAAATGTATTAAATTAGCAAAAAAAAAAATGTGTTTTCCTTTGTCATTATGGGTAATTGTGTGTAGATTGCTGAGGGACATTTTGTTTCATCCATTTTAGAATAAGGCTGTAATGTGGCAAATATGTAAAAGGTTTTTTCTACTATTTCTCTTTTCTTTGCATTGTAGGGATGGCCCGTGTGTAAGCATTTCACTGTTAGTCTACAACTGTTGTTTACAAAGCAGATTCAATTCCTGTTTTCTGTTGTGTGTAAACGCTTTGTCATTTTAATTGACAAACAAGCCTGTGTTGATTTCTGACTTGCAGACCGAAGGACGGAGAGAGAGACAGAGGCACCCGGCCACATCCCCACAGAGATGTGAGAGGCATGTCCTTTGTAGCGCCGCCCCCTCCATGCTGGGCAGTGTGCCGCTGGTCCAGTGTGTGCCAGTGTGCCCACCAGTTCTGTGAGTACCACTCACTCACTCACACACAAATGACAACACGAGTAATCAGCTCCCTTATGTGGAGGAACACCTCCAGGAGTAAAATCCTGGAGGTGCTTACGTTTTGCATTAATCATGTAATAGTTTTATTAGTGTGAATATTTGAATCACACATAAGTATCTGTCGTGATTTCATCATTGTTTAACATTCCACTTTCTCCCCCTATGTAGTAAGAGCAGTAGTAAGTAAGTGTAATTCTGAATCTGTCCTGTTCCCTGCAGGTACTACTCCAGCCAAGTGATAAAGGCAGCTCAATCCCACCCCCAGTTCATCTATGTGTCTCTGAGTGGGGGTGTGGCCTCTGGGTTCAGGGGTCGTGAGCAGGTCAGAGGTGGATCTGGCCGTTCCATCTGCTGACCTGCGCTCTCCACCAGAAGGCGCTGTCACAGTCCTGCATGCACAGATGGATCAGACCAGAAATACACTAGGGTCGTATTTATTAGGCACCAAGCAGAAGAAAACTGACTGAAACGGGGAGGAACTTCCTGGATTTGTCCAATAAGAAACGCTTGTTTCCGTTTTCAGTTGCAAAACATTTTGTTACGGTTTGCACTAATGAATACAACCAGGCAAGTCTTTGGACTAACCACTGTGAGGACACAGATGTCTCTAAATGTGGCGTAATGTACTGTACACTTAATATTCGGTGTTAGAGTTTGATATGTGGAGTAACATGAAGCCTGGGTACAGATACTAGGACCTCAACCCAGTCATTAAGCCGCTGGCTTCTTTGGAACTATTTGATGGTCACCCAGTGGCTCAGCACTGATAGTAAGGTAGGGTCTACACACACTCTACTTTATACAGGTTCCTGTTTAGCTTTAGATCAAAGGTGGAGTGCCAATATTGCAATCTCAAGTATCATATAGAAACAACACAAATTCATCTCTTACTCATGAAATGCACTAGAATCTGAATCATTTATATATGAATGATTTAGCTTTCAAAATAACGGACATATGCTCATTGTTTGTATAATTTGCTTTGAAACCTGGAATATTATTTTTACATTTGAGCAATGACTGGTATGGATCTTCAGGTGAGGAGATTAACTATTCACACATTGATTTCTTCCATTTGTTTACCCTAATTTATTGATTCTAAATGATTTGTTTTGTATTTTGATCATTTGTGTATTGTGTGTAATATTTAGTTAATAAGGTTACTAATTGGTGTCAGTGTTACTGTAGTGTAAACTTGTACACATCAGGAAAATATTTTATCCGAAAATTGAACACAAAAATAAGATTTCAGAAATACACATTAATAGGATTTCAGAAATGCAGATTTGGAAATCTAGATTCTGGTATCTGTTGTACCTTTGTACTGCGATTGATTATCAAATGATTTTTGTTCAAATATTTTGTAGTAAAACATTTGTAGTTCAGATTTGAAGCCAAATAAATGTTGATGTTAAGACAGAACACAGAACACTTTATAATGTCACATTCTTGAAACCGTTTTCTATATTTCTCTTGTAATACTGAGTACATTACAGTATGCACCTGTCTCTAATGGTTTGCAAAGTTGTACTAATAGTTGTTATTAAGTAAGGCTGATGTTGGTTATAACCAGCTTGTTACTCTTGGCCATGAACTGCAGGTACGGATGAGTCACCTGGGTGTCACACTGTCAGAGACCCATACACACTGAAGTTGTACAGCTGACGTATTATGCATTTGACACAACCCTTTTGATACAATGCAGAGTTTCTCTGTTCAAAAACAATTACACACGTGTTGTGGAGACACCACACAACTCTGTTGTATCACAAAAATATAATTTGTATCACAAACAACGTGGCGCCGGAAGAAATGGCGCAGGAAGAAATAGCAGCAGTTTTACGGGCGCCCAACCAATTGTGCCATTATGTGGGGTTTTTTCGCGTTATTTGTAATTTATTTTGTATATAATGTTTCTGCAACCGTATCTTATGGCAGAAAAGAGCTTCTGGATATCAGGACAGCGATCACTCACCTCGGATTAGACAAAGAGCTTCTGGATATCAGGACAGTGATCACTCACATCAGATTAGACAGATTTTTTCTACAACAAACAAGACGCACAAGACATTCTCCAAACACCCGACAGGGCCGACATCCACGTTATTTACAAGAGGACGCGACGCAGGTACGGAGGACAAAGAGCCGGATGCCTGGTCAGGACCTGGAAAAGGCGAGTGGGAAAGCTGCCGTTACCGTCAATACTACTCGCCAACGTGCAATCATTGGACAATAAACTAGACGAGGTACGAACACGAATATCCTACCAACGGGACATTAAAAACTGTAATATCCTACGTTTCACGGAATCGTGGCTGAATGACGACATGGATATTCAGCTAGCGGGATACACGCTGCACTGGCAAGATAGAACAGCACACGTGGGGGGGCGGTCTGTGCATATTTGTAAACAACAGCTGGTGCACGAAATCTAAGGAAGTCTCTCGATTTTGCTCGCCTGAAGTAGAGTATATTGTGATAAATTGCAGGCCACACTACTTGCCTAGAGAGTTTTCGGCTATATTTTTCGTGGCTGTTTATTTACCACCACAGACAGATGCTGGCACTAAGACCGCACTCAGTCAGCTGTATAAGGAAATAAGCAAACAGGAAACCACTCACCCAGAGGTGACGCTCCTAGTGCCCGGAAACTTTAATGCAGGGAAACTTAAATCAGTTCTACCAAATCTCTATCAACATGTTAAATGTGCAACCAGAGGGGGAAAACAATCTAGATCACCTGTACTCCACACACAGAGCTCTCCCTCGCCCTCCATTTGGTAAATCTGACCACAACTCTATCCTCCTGATTCCTGCTTACAAGCAAAAAGTAAAGCAGGAAGCACCAGTGACTCGGTCTATAAAAAAGTGGTCAGATGAAGCAGATGCTAAACTACAGGACTCTTTTGCTATCACAGACTGGAACATGTTCCGGGATTCTTACGATGGCATTGAGGAGTACACCACATCAGTCACTGGCTTTATCAATAAGTGCATCACTGTGTCCCCACAGTGACTGTACGTACATACCCCAACCAGAAGCCATGGATTACAGGGAACATTCGCACTGAGCTAAAGGGTAGAGCTGACGCTTTCAAGGTGTGTGACTCTAACCTGGAAGCTTACAAGAAATCCTGCTATGCCCTGCGATGAACCATCAAACAGGCAAAGCGTCAATACAGGGCTAAGATTGAATCACACTACAACGGCTCCGATGCTCGTCTTATGTGGCAGGGCTTGCAAACTTACAGACAACAAAGGGAAGCACAGCCGCGAGCTGCCCAGTGACAAGACTACCAGACGAGCTAAATCACTTCTATGCTCGCTTTGATGCAAGCAACACTGAGGCATGCATGAGATTATCAGCTGTTCCAGACGACTGTGTGATCAGGCTCTCCGTAGCCGACGTGAGTAAGACCTTTAACTTCTCTAGGGTAGGGGGCAGCATTCTGAATTTTGGATGAAAAGCATGTCCAAATTAAACGGCCTGCTACTCGGGCCCAGAAGATATGATATGCATATAACTGGTAAATGTGGATAGAAAACACTCTAAAGTTTCCAAAACTGTTAAAATAGTGTCTGTGGGTATAACATAACTGATTTGGCAGGCGAAAACCTGAGAAAAATCAATTCAGGAAGTTTTTTGTTGTTGTTGGTTTTGTAGTTTTCTATTCAATGCCATTACAGTATCCATTGACTTAGGACTCAATTTGCAGTTCTTCTGCCTTCCACTAGATATCAACAGTCTTTAGAAATTGTTTCAGGCTTGTATTCTTATAAATGAGGGAGTAAGACCAGACCCTGACGTGTCACAGAGCTTTTTCATGCGCAATCCCGAGAGAGTGCATTTCTTGTTTACCTTTTATATTGACAACGTTATTGTCCTGTTGAAATATTATAGATCATTTAGGCTAAAAACAACAAAAATTATTACTGTTTGTAATAATTTGTTGACTGGGCTATGTTCTCAAATAATCTTAAGGTATGCTTTCGCCTTAAAGCATTTTTTAAATCTGACACCGTGGTAGGATTCACAAGAAGTTCATCTTTAAACCTATGTAAAATATGTTTTTTTTCTGAATTTTTATAATGAGTATTCCTGTATTTGAATTTGGCGCTCTGCAAGCTCAGTGGATGTTGGCCAGATGGGATGCTAGCGTCCCATATACCCTAGAAAGGTTAAACAGGTCAACATACACAAGGCTGTGGGGCCAGATGGATTACCAGGACGTGTGCTGACCAACTGGCAGGTGTATTCACTGACATTTTCAACATGTCCCTGATTAAGTCTGTAATACCAACATGTTTCAAGCAGACCACCATAGTCCCTGTGCCCAAGAACACAAAGGCAACCTGTCTAAATGACTACAGAAGTGTAGCACTCACGTCTGTAGCCATGAAGTGCTTTGAAAGGTTGGTAATGGCTCACATCAACACCATTATCCCAGAAACCCTAGACCCACTCCAATTTGCATACCGTCCACAGATGATGCAATCTCTATTGCACTCCACACTGTCCTTTCCCACCTGGACAAAAGGAACACCTACGTGAGAATTCTATTCATTGACTACAGCTCAGCGTTCTACACCATAGTGCCCTCAAAGCTCATCACTAAGCTAAGGATCCTGGGACTGAACACCCTCTGCAACTGGATCCTGGACTTCCTGACTGCCCAGATGGTGAGGGTAGGTCGCAACACATCTGCCACGCTGATCCTTAACACTGGAGCTCCCCAGGGGTGCATGCTCAGTCCCCTCCTGTACTCCCTGTTCACCCACGAATGCATGGCCAGGCACGACTTCAACACCATCATTAAGTTTGCAGACGACACAACAGTGGTAGGCCTGATCACAGACAAGGATGAGACAGCCTATAGGGAGGAAGTCAGAGACCTGGCCGGGTGGTGCCAGAATAACGACCTATCCCTCAACGTAACCAAGACTAAGGAGATGATTGCGGACTACAGGAAAAGGAGGACCGAGCACGCCCCCATTCTCCACGTCAGGTCTGAGGTGGAGCAGGTTGAGAGCTTCAAGTTCCTTGGTATCCACATCAACAACAAACTAGAATGGTCCAAACACACCAAGACAGTCGTGAAGAGGACACGACAAAGCCTATTCGCCCTCAGGAAACTAAAAAGATTTGGAATGGGTCCTGAGATCCTCAAAAGGTTCTCCAGCTGCAACATCGAGAGCATCCAGACTGGTTGCATCACTGCCTGGTACGGCAACTGCTCGGCCTCTGACCGCAAGGCACTACAGAGGGTAGTGCGTACGGCCCAGCACATCACTGGGGCTAAGCTGCCTGCCATCCAGGACCTCTACATCAGGCAGTGTCAGAGGAAGGCCCTAAAAATGGTCAAAGACCCCAGCCACCCCAGTCATAGATTGTTCTCCCTACTACCGCATGGCAAGCGGTACCGGAGTGCCAAGTCTAGGACAACAAGGCTTTTACCCCCAAGCCATAAGACTCCTGAACAGGTAATCAAATGGCTACCTGGACTAAAGAATGTGATGAGTCTTTTGTCCTTGTAATGGAAGCCAATTTATTAGACAGCCTTAGTACATTGGTACACATGAAGTATACTTTTGTTTGTGCTTCAACACTTGCAAATATAGAATCCCAATAAGTTCAACCGGTTTAGGACAGACTTATGTTTCATTTATTAATATTTCTTCCCTCTGACAAATAACTTGGATATAAATTAATTGAATAGACAGTGAAACCTTTACAACAGCAACTGATAATAGAAAAAATGAAATTAATTGTTGGCATAACAGAAAACGCATAGTGCTATCAATATACAACCTGTTTGGCCAGGCAATAGAGGAAAAATTGAGAAATAAAATGATAGAAATATTGGGGTTACATTTTCTTTGCAAAGCCATTCACCATTGGAAGAGTTAAAATGTACCAGAAGATAAAACGGACAGACAAACAAAATATAGATATTAGTTATTTTCCACTACAGCTACAGCTACAGCTAAAACATCACAAACACGTGACTTCACATTGGCATTTTTTAAAGGAAATCTTTTACTACTTCACAGTCAGAAACATCACCAGTCAACAGTGGGACACTAAAACATCAACATATGGCATATACACAACACACTACTCAGTGCATGACCCGGTTAAACATTTTGATACTAACCAATGATAAGACTTACAATGTGACAGGATACAATACTGAAATACAAATCGGCCCTTTATGATTATTCTTTAAACATCTGCAAGCAATGGCCTTTTGACACTCAACCGTGAAATCTCTCCAGAGAAAAGGAAAAGGATGTGGTGAGTAAATAGTTTCAGTCTTATGGCTGGAGGAAGGATGCTTCTACCATTCTGTAGCTATTTACAGAGTCCCGTTTTTCTCTATCATCAGACCTAGGGTCAGTTTGGCTGTTTGTTACTGTCTAACTCACAGATAGCACTGAAGGATCTCTTGGGTTGCCATACTAAAGGATATACAGTAACAGCCCACACAATGTTCAGGCATGCTACCAGGGATGGAAATTAAGCTAGCCTGCTAGCCTATGGCTAGTACTTTTCAGACCGGGCTAGTAGAAAATATGCCCAACTAGTCCAACGGCTAGTGAAATGTTGTATTTTCAAATATCGCATGGCACAGATTTTGGACTAGTAAAAAATTGTGGTCTTCTAGCCTGGCTGGTCAGTGCCCCAAATCCTTAGGTTCCATCCCTGTATGCTACTGATACAAATGTCTTGACCAGCTAGGATTCTTCCCCCTAATAGGACAGGGATGAGTTATATTGCATGTTGAGTGATATGATCTTACTGCATTGACTTTCCTAGTGCCAACCAACTCCAGTAAGGCATCCCTCCTCCACCCACTACCAATAAAAATCACACCAATAAGATAAACTGAGGGAACAAACAGAGAGAACCTCTACATTTTACACATTCTAGCAGGTTTCATAGCATACAATATTACATTTGGTACTTTCAGTTTCAAATTACCTTAGTTGATATTTAAACATTTTTTAAATAAGTTCTGTTATTTGCATCCATTGTAAAACATGAGAATACTTGCAACATGATTTTACTTCTGTTTCAACATATATTTTTTTCACCAATGCTATCATTGTTTTATATTCTTATTCTTCTCGTGCAAGATGAGATGTTTCCACAATTCATGAAGGATGACTGGGAGAATGACTGGGAGGATGACTGGGGGATGTGTAGGGTAGAGGAAAGGAGATAGATAGATGGGGCTGGGTGGTTTTAGCTTGCTGGTTCCTCATCTGGTTTGTTCATGGTCTTGAGCTGTTCCAGGAGGGCGGTGGGGGTGAAGACATGGGTTGATCCTAGAGAGGTGGACAGATACGCAGCAGAGGAAGCACACAGACAGAGCATTATATTAGAGCTGACCAAACATAAGCCTGCTAGGAAAATGTGTTTTCAGCTCTTGCTCTGAATGCTTAGATGAAACCACTGTATTCTTGAGAAGAAAAAAAAATTGGAAATAAGATAAACATATACGTACAACCAAAAAACCTGAAATCATAGTCGATAGTCAGCATTTGGAGAATGTATTGGTTATCATTATTGGTTATCATACGATGTGTGGGCTATTCACACATTTTAGAGATTGAAAGAAGATTGGTGGGGTAATGGACTGCCTGCCAAAAACGCACATGCACAGACATCACAGAGCAGGCAGGATTCTGTGAGCCGCAAAGCGCTGGTGGTAGAACCCTGTGACCACACCTATAGGAGAGTGCAGCCAACCAGCTGTAAGCTTGTGCATGTGACCTAAGAAGCTTTTATCACAGTGCATGCAAACATCAGCAATA
Organism: Oncorhynchus kisutch; assembly: GCF_002021735.2. NCBI lineage: Eukaryota > Metazoa > Chordata > Actinopteri > Salmoniformes > Salmonidae > Oncorhynchus > Oncorhynchus kisutch. The sequence goes on along the minus strand of NC_034196.2, from coordinate 24,123,159 downwards.
TGAAAAACCTGGTCAAAACACTGCAAAAAAAGAAAAGCAGATTTCAGTCCAACCGTTCTCTGATTGGATGACATCAGGGAAGTAATTTTGCCTATGCTTGTGAATGAAAATTTGAAATTGAAAGCTAAACACAACAGCACCACCAAAATATGAATGAGCTGACTTTTTCATAGCTGAAGACACATTTCGGACACAGTATAACTCAGGAGGTATAGGATTGGAGTCAACCAAACATTTGTCCATCTAGTTTATCACTTTGTCACTAAGATGTTGAGTGTGTCAATGGCTTACCCTCCATCTTGGACAAACCAAGGTCTTCATAAAGCAGACCGCTGGACCAAAGTTTTGATTTACTCCCCATACCTACTCAACAGTTTAATCAGTAGTATTGTTATTCTTCATCGGTTTGTTTCTAAAGGAAAGCTGCATGTTTCTGTCATATTGGCTCAACAAGGAAGACGCATAGGTTTACCTGTTGCTAGGTAGAATTCAATTAAAGTTCAGTAAATATAATTGGCCCTGGCAGTTAGGCCTTTCTAGCTGTGGCATGACAGCCAATCAGGAGTGGTTTATCCCAGCATCAATAGGCATAGACAGAGACAGGAGAGGAAGAGGCAAGTCCATCTTAAGTTGAGTCACCATGGGGATGCAGGCATCATGGGTGTAAGGGAGTGTGGGGTGGGGTGGGGTTGGGGTGAGCACTAGTCACAGATCAACTTTGGACTGGCCTTGCCTGGTTCTCTCCTGTCTCTCAGCGTCTGAAACACACAGCTTTGCAGGCCTCTGGCCAGAAACACAACACTTTGATACATGTTGCACCCCAACACTCACTACATATCCAAATACCAGATAACAGAAACAAACTGTTTTTTTGTAAATAAACAATGGTCATTTTGTTCTGGAAGTGTTGAATGTGGCAGTATGTGGTAAAGAGTCCATACTGCACGGTGATCGATACTAAGAAAACACCAAAACCATAAAACCAAAAGTTGTTTAAAAAGGATATAGCTTTAGCAGATAAGCAAGAACGAAATGGATGTCCTTTGCTAATGTGTTGAGGGAAACTCACTCAGGAGACAGCTTTAAAGGGACAGTGCGAGACTAGCAATTAAGCCGTTTTTCTACTTACCCAGAGTCAGATGAACTTGTGGATACCGCTAGCGTACCTGTTGACTTCCAGTCGTTGTGCTAACACTAGTTAGCATTGGCTTGCGAAACTACCTCTAACTTCCTTCATACTGGACACAAAGACATAACAATTCTATCCACTAGTTCATTTGACTCTGGGGAAGTAGAAAGAAATGACTTCATTGTCATAATCTCACACTATCCCTTTAACAAAGTGTGCAGGAAAATATCTTTGACAGTGTGGGGAAAATCTTACTTACTTAATTAAACAAAATCCCAAAATTAGGCAGTGATGTGGTAATTGATCATATTGGTGTTCGAAAAGTAGACCTATGATGTGCTTTTATATTCCTGTCTTTATGTCCCAAAACCCATATTGGTCTACTATTGGTTGACTATGCTGTATGGGCAACATATGGTGTTGCTAGGGGGGAAATATGGAGCTATATGCGAAAGAAAGTGAGGGGGGCAATTGTGAAGTCTTTTTATGATGTGTCGCATCTTTTCTAGGTGCTAAAGCATATCGAGTGAACATCGCTACATTCCCAGTGTCAGTGTCTGCAGAGAAGCACAGTGTCAGAGGGAGTGGAGATAGCAGTAGGGACATACATTGGTGTTCTCTGCAGATGACTCGTGGGCCATGTAAGCATGCATGTGATGTCTGGTGGACTGAGAGAGCGTGAAGTGGAGGAGAGGGGGAGAAAGTTGAAAAAAAGAGAGAACGAAAAGAACGAGAATCCTTTCTTGAAATCCAACATCAACTCAAGGACCTATCCTGTAAGAAACCACTAAATCAAGTTGATTGTCTTGAAGGTGTTAATTATAAAAAATAATTAGATCGTAATAATAAAGTAGAAAAAGATGGATCTCGGGGGTAGATTAAATCTGCGCCAAAAAAGGATTAATTCTGGGAAGTAGGGTATGAAACAGGCTGAGAGGGCCCTGAGGGCAGAGAGGGCGATTTAATCCACCCAGCTGAGATGATGTGGAGGTGGAGAGGGGCAGCAGGGATGAGGTCAGGACGCCTGTAGCAAGGCCAGCTCACACAGGCTTCACTACCTGAAGGCCCAACAGACAGATACTGCAACACATGCCCATTCTATCGGTCAGCAGCATGGCATGGCCAATCGCTATTGGCTGTGGGGGTCACCAATCACACTGTATCACACTGTATCACACTGTGATTGGGTGTTGGCCTGCAGGAGGTGGAGCTTGAGGTAACTGGGAAATGCAGTGAGCCAGGGACCAGACAGCCATCCCTGAGGGTAGGGGGCGGAGTTTAAACAGTACTGAGTGTAGTAAGAGGAGTACGGAGGGGAAAAAAGCCCTTGTGCTGTGGGGGTTCAGAAAGGGCTTCTTTGCGCGGCTGCCTTTACTTTGTCAGAGTGTGATTTCTCTCTCCCTCCCTCCCTCTCTCTGTCTGTCTCACTCGTCTGAGCCTGCGTCTGGCTCCTCAAAGGACACCCTAGTGGACTCTCGGAAGTCAGGGTGCTGCAGGTCCGTTAAGAATTTGATGGGGGTGATGGTGTGGGTGGAACCTGTGGAGGAACAGAGGGCGCTTCACGCTCATTTCTCATCACATGCCATGCCTCCCATGCCACTTTCTCTCTTCTGCCCCTTCCTTGCCATCTCCAAAAGAAGGGGTTAAACACACCACTGCACAGCACCACCCACATACTGTACATACACACACACACGCACACGCACACACACACACACACACGAAACCCAGATGCACAGAAAAAGACAGGGTGTAGCTGCAATTCAAAGACAACAGTGTTTTTAGACAGAACAAGACTGAATCCAAAAGCAAAAGCATAGCACAGCAAAAACAACATAGGAGACACCAGTCCCTTAGGACTGGCTGACAGACAACATTCAATGGACAGGGAACACATGTCACCCAAAAGGGCTTTAAATATATCACAGGTGGCATTCCAGGTAATTGTTCATCAGAAACATAATGTTTTCCTCCATCTAAGTTGCTAGATATAGCACTAAGTCTAGCACTAAGTCTAGCACTAAAAAAAAGTGTTGATTGCTTCAATAGGCAAACTAGGGTCATGACATAAGCTTACGCTTAATTAACCTTTACTGACTGGGATTCATGGTGTGGGTGTATGGGAGTTAGAAAGCGAATTGAGGTCAACTATGTTGGTGTGTGGATGAGTCAAAATGTTCATGAAGTACAGTCGATTGCGGTAGACGCTCAAAAGAGAGAAAGATTATCCGGATGACATCTCTGCTTCCTTCTTCTTTATTCACTTGTGGTCAACACAGTGGGAACAGAATACAGTTACATTGGCACTGATGATGGCAGACATGTGTATTCATGTTCTGCTGTGCTGACCACAATGAATAGGGACAAAACAGAAGTAGCTAATTTACGAGAGTCAGTCAGTTAGTGAAGGACGCCCATTTCACAATCTACGTCCTAGCCCCCATCCCTAAAGCACCATGTGTAGATCTTGAAAAGAATTGTGTAGATATCAGCCATTCCACCTAGCCTATCAGAGGGCATTGTGGACATATTACCATATTGTGGCTACCTATCCAGACTTTTCAGACCTACAAGTACCCAGGGGGAGGGGCTATGTGTCCATTTGAAATGAATCTGCATTCTTGCATAAATGAAAGGAATCCGTGTGTTAATGTACCACTAATGTCACACTCCCTACGGAGGAGTCCCTCGTATCCCCCCCTCGGCCTGCGCCCAGTGGCGCCCCCCGGTGTCAGACTCACCAATGATAGCCTCCCACTTCCCGTTAGCCTGCGTGACCTCGTAGGCAGAGCGCATCTCGCTGAAGGACGCGCCTCCGATGATGAAGACCATGACGCGCGGCCCGGTGCGGTACTCGCCTGGGGTCTTATTCTTGTGCCAGTGGCCATAACGGGCACTGCCAGGGAGGGAGAAGCACAATCACAAGGGTGGAATATCACAGTCTTACTATTTCAACACTGCTGTACTGGGTTAGGAATGAGTCTATCTAACTAGGAAGAGAGGTGGAGAGACCTGGCTAATCTGACCCACCTGTCTTTGTTCCAGGGTCTGTCTCCAACTGAGTCAATAACACACACCGCCACCTTCCAGGCCGAATACATTGCAGACATATGCCAGATCTCACAATGCCTGGATTACATTTACAATTTAGTCATTTAGGAGACCCTCTTATCCTGAGTGACTTACAGTTAGTGCATTCATCTTAAAATAGCTAGGGGGGAGTCATGCGCAAGAGTTATAATGTATCAGCAAACCACATCATATGATATAGCAATCTGATGCCTCCCTGCACAGTCTAACGTCTGTAATGTAGTCAGTCTGGATTGCAACCAGTGTGTGTGAGCGTGTTTGGCTGTGGGAGGTGTTTCACCCCACCTCGCACATGGATGTGAAATGTGCTCATGTAACTGAGCCTGCCTTTGGATTCCCAGAGCTTCTTTCCCAATAAGTCAATAACATTGGAGGGGGAAATGACTGGTGGATGTGGCTCACATTCTCAGCAGCACAGATCTGATCAATGCGCACACAATGAAGGTCAAGAGGGGAGAGGGATATGCAAGGATGCAGGGGTCAATGTGTCAGCACCCTCTCATCATTCCCCAGTGCCCACAACACCATCAATCCTCTCTCCCTGTGGTAGTAGTGTGAGGGTCAGATACCATGGCTGTGTCCCAAATGGAACCTTATTCCTTATTTTGTGCATTACGTTTGAACAGAGCCCTCTGTTGCAGTACTGTTTGTTTCATTAAATGCCCTCTTCTCCGTAACAGAATATGTGTTTAGTTTCACTGCTCATAGTCCCGCCCTTTTTCTCTTCTACAGCCAATCAGAGTATTGATCTCCCCTCACCCTCGGAGCTCAAATTACTATTAATCTACGACCCTCCATTCTTTGTAATCTCAATAGTGCTACTATACTGTAATACATTCCAGTGACTATAGTGCAATACATTCCAGTGACTATACTGCAATACATTCCAGTGACTATACTGCAATACATTCCAGTGACTATACTGCAATACATTCCAGTGACTATACTGCAATACATTCCAGTGACTATACTGCAATACATTCCAGTGACTATACTGTAATACATTCCAGTGACTATACTGCAATACATTCCAGTGACTATACTGCAATACATTCCAGTGACTATACTGCAATACATTCCAACTCCCAGTACCACAACTGTGGAAAGCTAGGTAGTGTGCATGATAACTATCTTCTATAAAACTGAGCTTATCAACAATGCAGTTGGCTAGAGAATGATGCTCTTTTCCCTGCTAATGTCTGCTCTGCTTACATAAAGCACTATACAAATAACATTTTATTGATGTGTGTGTGTGTGTGTGTGTGTGTGTGTGTGTGTGTGTGTGTGTGTGTGTGTGTGTGTGTGTGTGTGTGTGTGTGTGTGTGTCTGTGTGTGTGTGTGTGTGTGTGTGTGTGTGTGTGTGTGTGTGTGTGTGTGTGTGTGTGTGTGTGTGTGTGTGCGTGCGTGTGTGTGTGTGTACCTGACTGCAGTGCTGCTGAAGGAGGCAGAGGAGCGGGTAGAGATGTAGGGGTAGTGCTTGGTGTCCAGCTTATCTTCAATAACATCCTATAGGGATGACAAGGAGAGAGGCAGAGCAAGAGAACGGTTAGAAAATACACACTAAAGACAAGCTGGCATGGCCAGAAACCCACACACACAAACACACACACACAGACTATGTGAATGTCCAGTAACTGACCTCCATAATGTCCTTGACCAGTGGTGTCCAGCGAGACAGCTGATAGGTCTGCGCACTCACACGTTCCTTCCTGTCCAGCTTCTTTCCTCTGCGAAGGGTGGACTAGAGGAGGGAGGAGGAACATGGGGTGAAGAGAACAAAGGGGTAGAGAGAAAGAGAGAGAGACAGAAAAAGAGAGAGAGAGTATGGGCAGGGGAGAGAGATGGTATGTAGTAGGTGTTGAAAAGGTGTTGGTGCATCTATGCCCTTGATTGCAGCTCCAGGAGGGACGGAAGAGGAGGCTGGATAGACAGAAGGTGGAAGTGCTGACTCACATCTGTGATGATGGGCACACCCAGGTGGGCCATGTTGGTGATGATCTCACTGTCCTCAGGTGGGATCTGAGCATGCTGGATGAGCTTGTTCAGATTCTCCTCCGTGATGCCTACCCCACAACACACCACAGGTTGTTAAGCTCTTATAGGTTACCATTAAACCATCATTTATACCCTTTGTTTACCACGCAAAATGGCGATAAGCTTCAGGAATAAACAAGAAAATCTGATCCTAGATCAGTTGTTAGGATGCTAGGGTTAAGGTTGTGTTTGAGGCTAGGGTTGAACTGGGATGTGGACATGAAGCTAGGGTTAGGGTAAATGTTAGGGTTAAAGGTCAAGCGTCTCTCAATCTCACCGTTCTTGAGGAAGATGTAAAGGAGGATGATGCGGATCTTGTCGTGCGTGGTGACATTGGCATCCAGCAGGATGGGCACGATGGCCCTCATGGGGTCCTTGATCTTCTCCCCCTCAGCGTCTGTACCCATGGCCAGGTCCTACGTGCCAGAGACAGAGAGGAGATTAGCGATACATCCCATAGCACCCTATTCAATATATAGTGCCCTATATAAGGAAGTAATAAGTAGCGTCAGAATGTCTCATAGGAGCAGGAGCCTATCTCCTGTTTCTGTAGCGTGAGGCAGCTTGATGTACAAGTACACTCCCTGGACAGGACCCTTGTCTATCGCAGGGCCTTACCCCCAATCTCCTTAATGCTGAGTGCCAAGTAGAGGATTCATCAGATCCTATTTTTTACAGGTATGGCTCGGTTTGGGATCGAACTCCCAACCTTCCAACATCAGGGCGGACACTAACCACTGAGTTCATTATAGTGCCCTAGAATGAGTCTCTTCTCTCATCCTCTCATCCCTTTCCACCTCTTACATCCCTCTGCCCCTTCCCTGCTCTCCCCTCCTCCCCTCCTCTCCTTCCCTGCTCTCCCCTATTCCCCCATTCCTCTCCCTTCCCTGCTCTCCCCTCCTCTCCTTCCCTGCTCTCCCCTCCTCCCCTCCTCTCCTTCCCTGCTCTCCCCTATTCCCCCATTCCTCTCCCTTCCCTGCTCTCCCCTCCTCCCCTCCTCTCCTTCCCTGCTCTCCCCTATTCCCCCATTCCTCTCCCTTCCCTGCTCTCCCCTCCTCCCCTCCTCTCCTTCCCTGCTCTCCCCTCCTCTCCTTCCCTGCTCTCCCCTATTCCCCCATTCCTCTCCCTTCCCTGCTCTCCCCTCCTCCCCTCCTCTCCTTCCCTGCTCTCCCCTCCTCTCCTTCCCTGCTCTCCCCTATTCCCCCATTCCTCTCCCTTCCCTGCTCTCCCCTCCTCCCCTCCTCTCCTTCCCTGCTCTCCCCTATTCCCCCATTCCTCTCCCTTCCCTGCTCTCCCCTCCTCCCCTCCTCTCCTTCCCTGCTCTCCCCTCCTCCCCTCCTCTCCTTCCCTGCTCTCCCCTATTCCCCCATTCCTCTCCCTTCCCTGCTCTCCCCTCCTCCCCTCCTCTCCTTCCCTGCTCTCCCCTATTCCCCCATTCCTCTCCCTTCCCTGCTCTCCCCTCCTCCCCTCCCCTCCTTCCCTGCTCTCCCCTATTCCCCCATTCCTCTCCTTTACCTGCTCCACACGACACAACTTGTCCACTGTGCCCTGGTAGTGCTTCATGCAGTCCTCAGCCAGCTGCAGGTGAGTGGAGTACTGCAATACACAGAGAGAGGTCAGTATACACACACACGTCACATGCACGCACATACACACACACACACGTCACATGCACACACATACACAGAGACACAGACAAACATGCACACACACTCTAACCTTGCTCAGCTCCTTCTGGTACTGGGGCATCTTCTTCAGCATCTGAGAGAGGTCCCTCATGGTGGTCTGTTGGAACACAGAACATGGTCACGTTCGCTCTCCACTCAGCCATAAAAACGTACTGACAGAGAGGCTTTCTGAAAGCATCTCTACCTCCTTACCTTCTCTCCAGCAGTGTTCATCCTCTTGCTAGCAGAAAAGTCCTTCAGTTGGCGTGTCACCTCCCTGATGGCAGTTAGCGAAGATAGACAGCATTAGAGAACTTGTAAGTAGTAGAGCTCGACTTTATTCTGACTTTATTGAGTTAATATCAACCAGTGGCAGTGACATACACGAGAGAGAGAGAGAGAGAGAGAGAGAGATAGGGAGAGGGAGGGAGAGAGGCAGAGAGAAAGAGAGGGAGAGGGAGAAGCAGAGAGAAAGAGAGGGAGAGGGAGAAGCAGAGAGAAAGAGAGGGAGAGGGAGAGAGAGAAGCAGAGAGGGAGAGACAGAGAGAAGGAGAGAGAGAAATGGGTGTGTGATGACTTACGTGGACACCTCAGCGATATGTTTGTGTCTGAGCCCCACCCACAGGTCATCATCCTCATGCAGCAGGACCTCCTTCTGAGAAGTGTCTCCCATCCCAGGGGAATCATATCTGATACACACACAGACAGACAGAAAGACACACAGAGACAGACAGACGGAAATGAATGGTCAGACAGATAGATAGACAGACAGACACAGAAACAGACAGACATGAATGGACAGTCAGACAGATCGACAGACAGACAGACAGACAGACAGACAGACATGAATGGACAGACAGACAGACATGAATGGACAGACAGACAGACGGATGGACAGACAGACAGGGGACAGACAGACAGACAGACAGACAGACAGACAGACAGACAGACAGACAGACAGACAGACAGACAGACAGACAGACAGACAGACAGACAGACAGACAGACAGACAGACAGACAGACAGACAGACAGACAGACAGACAGACAGACAGACAGATAGATAGATAGATAGATAGATAGATAGATAGATAGATAGATAGATAGATAGATAGATAGATAGATAGATAGATAGATAGATAGATAGATAGATAGATAGATAGATAGATAGATAGATAGATAGATAGATAGATAGATAGATAGATAGATAGATAGATAGACAGACAGACAGACAGACAGACATGAATGGACAGTCAGACAGATAGACAGTCAGATAGACAGTCAGACAGATAAACAGACAGACAGACAGACAGACAGACAGACAGACAGACAGACAGACAGACAGACAGACAGACAGACAGGGGGACAGACAGGGGGACAGACAGGGGGACAGACAGACAGACAGGGGGACAGACAGGGGGACAGACAGACGGACAGACGGACAGACAGACGGACAGACAGGGGGACAGACAGACAGACAGGGGGACAGACAGACAGACAGACAGACAGACAGACAGACAGGGGGACAGACAGACAGACAGGGGGGGAGACAAAGATAAATTGGATCTATACATAAAAACAGGCAAAAGCACTTCAGGTATATTTACTGTAATCAACTTTAGCAACATTATGTCACTTTCTAGACTACAGAAACTCTAGCACATAGGATTTCCAGCACAGCCAAGGATTTCAACACAAAACCAAACCAGATTCCAAAGCTATTCTTCGAACCTGGCACAGATGCTCGAGTCCTGAATGTGTGTGGATGAGAAAGGTACTCTGATCAAAGTCTCTAGTTATCTAAAACACCACAGACGATTACCTTGGAGTGAACGTTTTGTGGGCGCTACAGCAGCCCTCCCTGAACTGTTTGTGTTCTTCTATTTACAGTAGTTACACCTAAACCTTAGCAGCTAGCTAGGCCTCAGCCTGTCTGTTTCCTTAGAGACAGCTGAAGACAGGGATGTGAATACAGAAACACACACACAGTGGAAAATGCACACACACAAACACATGCACACGCGTACCTGTAGACGTCGTTTTCGATGGGCAGCAGGTCATAGCCCATGGCCTGGAAGGTGAGCTCATGCAGGACGGGGGAGACGGGGTCAAATGCCCTGTCCAGGATGATCAGCTGAGAACGAGCCTTATCAGGACCCTGGAGAGAAAGTAGGATGGAGAGATGGAGAGACGGAGGAGGGGTAGAGGAGAGAGGTGCAGATTCACTCTGTGTCCTGATTGCTCCTACATGAAAGATGTATGTAGTATAAATAATAATAGTAATACATTTCATTTATAACACGTTTTTCATTGAAAGACAATTACAAAGTGCCACAGTGAGTGCAAGGTGGGATCCTTTGTAGCATGGTGCTTGTTAAAGTAGCACACGATAACAATATATTTCAGTTTAGTATCTTCTTCTATGTTCTCATATTTTCACTGCTAAAACATTTCCTTCTGCCTCTCATTTTGTTATCTATTAAGCACACTCCCCTCCTTCCCTCGTTCCATCCCTGCCTCACCTCTCCCATGGTGGGGTCATCAGCCTTGTAGGCATCCAGTTTGTCCTGCAACAGCTGGGCCAGGGTGGCATTGTCTTTGTACTCACTGATAGAGAGAGATAGAGACAGACAGACAGACAGAGACAGATTCTGAAAACTGAAAATATGAGAGGTTGTCTCCCTCCTTGTCAATGAGAGGTTGTCTCCCTCCTGTCAATAAGAGGTTGTCTCCCTCCTGTCAATGAGAGGTTGTCTCCCTCCTGTCAATGAGAGTTTACCTCCCTCCTGTCAATGAGAGTTTACCTCCCTCCTGTAAATGAGAGTTTACCTCCCTCCTGTCAATGAGAGGTTACCTCTCTTCTGTCAATGAGAGGTTATCTCCCTTCTGTCAATGAGAGGTTATCTCCCTTCTGTCAATGAGAGGTTATCTCCCTTCTGTCAATGAGAGGTTACCTCCCTTCTGTCAATGAGAGGTTATCTCCCTTCTGTCAATGAGAGGTTATCTCCCTTCTGTCAATGAGAGGTTACCTCCCTTCTGTCAATGAGAGGTTATCTCCCTTCTGTCAATGAGAGGTTATCTCCCTTCTGTCAATGAGAGGTTACCTCCCTTCTGTCAATGAGAGGTTATCTCCCTTCTGTCAATGAGAGGTTGTCTCCCTCCTGTCAATGAGAGGTTGTCTCCCTCCTGTCAATGAGAGGTTACCTCCCTTCTGTCAATGAGAGGTTGTCTCCCTCCTGTCAATGAGAGGTTACCTCCCTTCTGTCAATGAGAGGTTGTCTCCCTCCTGTCAATGAGAGGTTACCTCCCTTCTGTCAATGAGAGGTTACCTCCCTTCTGTCAATGAGAGGTTACCTCCCTTCTGTCAATAAGAGGTTGTCTCCCTTCTGTCAATGAGAGGTCGCTTCCCTTCTGTCAATGAGAGGTTACCTCCCTTCTGTCAATGAGAGGTTACCTCCCTTCTGTCAATGAGAGGTTGTCTCCCTCCTGTCAATGAGAGGTTACCTCCCTCCTGTCAATGAGAGGTTACCTCCCTTCTGTCAATGAGAGGTTACCTCCCTTCTGTCAATAAGAGGTTGTCTCCCTTCTGTCAATGAGAGGTTGCTTCCCTTCTGTCAATGAGAGGTTACCTCCCTTCTGTCAATGAGAGGTTGTCTCCCTCCTGTCAATGAGAGGTTGTCTCCCTCCTGTCAATGAGAGGTTACGTCCCTTCTGTCAATGAGAGGTTGTCTCCCTCCTGTCAATGAGAGGTTGTCTCCCTCCTGTCAATGAGAGGTTACCTCCCTTCTGTCTATGAGAGGTTATCTCCCCTCTGTCAATGAGAGGTTACGTCCCTTCTGTCAATTAGGTATTTTCTACCACTTGTCAATGAGAGGTTATCTCCCTTCTGTCAATGAGAGGTTACCTCCCTTCTGTCAATGAGAGGTTATCTCCCCTCTGTCAATGAGAGGTTATCTCCCTTCTGTCAATGAGGTATTTTCTACCACTTGTCAATGAGAGGTTACCTCCCTTCTGTCAATGAGAGGTTACCTCCCTTCTGTCAATGAGAGTTTACCTCCCTTCTGTCAATGAGGTATTTTCTACCACTTGTCAATGAGAGGTTACCTCCCTTCTGTCAATGAGAGGTTACCTCCCTCCTGTCAATGAGAGGTTACCTCCCTTCTGTCAATGAGAGGTTATCTCCCTTCTGTCAATGAGAAGTTGTCTCCCTTCTGTCAAGTGGCAGGTAGGCTAGTGGTTAGAGCATTGGGCCAGTAACCGAAAGGTTGCTAGATTGAATCCCTGAGCTGATAAGGTACAAATCTGTCGTTCTGCCCCTGAACAGGCAGTTAACCCACTGTTCCTAGGCCGTCAGTGTTTGTTCTTAACTGACTTGCCTAGATAAATGAAAGGATGGCACCCTATTATTTACATAGTGTACTACGTTTGACCAGTGCCCAGAAGTACACTATATAGGAATAGGGTGACATTTGGGACGCAGTCATGTTTGTGTCCCTGTGGCTCACCCTCGGTATCTAACAGCAGGGTACTCCTTCAGGGTGGCGCACAGGGTGGCCAGCTGGTCTGCCAGCCTCTCCATCACTGGGTTCTTCAGCTGGGTCTTATGGGGGCTGTAGAAACTCTGGAAGGCATCCGGGTTGTCCAAAGAGTACACCTGCACACACACACGCGCACACACACACACACACGCACGCACGCACACACACAATCAAATTTAATCAATAAAATGTTATTTGTATAGTGCTTTATGTAAGCAGAGCAGACATTGGCAGGGAAAAGAGCATCATTCTCTAACCAACTGGACTGTTGATAAGCTCAGTTTTATAGAAGATAGTTATCATGCACACTACCTAGCTTACCACAGTTATGGTACTGGGAGTTACTGCCCCATAAAATGCATCTAACATTGTGTGTGTGTGTGTGGGTGTATGTGGGTGTGTGTGTGTGTGTGTGTGTGTGTGTGTGTGTGTGTGTGTGTGTGTGTGTGTGTGTGTGGGTGTATGTATGTGTGGGTGTATGTGTGTGTGTGGGTGTGTGTGTGTGTGTGTGTGTGTGTGTGTGTGTGTGTGTGTGTGTGTGTGTGTGTGTGTGTGTGTGTGTGTGTGTGTGTGTGTGTGTGTGTGTGTGTGTGTGGGTGTATGTGTGTGTGTGGGTGTGGGTGTGTGTGTGTGTGTGTTATCATTTTTCTACAAGGCTAAGTTCTATAACATGTTGATCCACAGTTACACTGTACACTGGGGGGGGGGGGGGGTGTATGTGGGTGTATGTGTGTGTGTGTGTGTGTGTGTGTGTGTGTGTGTGTGTGTGTGTGTGTGTGTGTGTGTGTGTGTGTGTGTGTGTGTGTGTGTGTGTGTGTGGGTGTATGTGTGTGTGTGGGTGTGGGTGTGTGTGTGTGTGTGTGTGTTATCATTTTTCTACAAGGCTAAGTTCTATAACATGTTGATCCACAGTTACTCTGTATATTATGTTCTACGAATTGTGATGGTGTAATAATTTGATAGCAACAACAGAGTATTTTCTATCTAGGTTTCCTGTTTTGTACTACTGGCCTACTCTGGGTCTTTCTGAGGGCAAAATCAGGCCTCCTAGCTTCTGTATGTGTGTATGAGCTGATATTCAGTGACAGTGCCTAGACTATGGCCTTTCCTTCCTGCCTTTGTCTCTGCTGCAGTCCTCTCTTCTCCTCTCCTCTCCTCCCCCACCCTTCATCACATTCACCGTCTGTATCTCTCACTGTATCTCCTCTCTTCTGTCCTTTCTCTCTCCTCTCCTTCGCCATTCCTCTACCATTCCTCTTCTCTCCCCTCCTCCACTCTACTTTTCTCTTTCCCCTCCTTTACCTCTCCTTCTCCTCTCCTCTCCCCTTCCTATAGAACACAACCACCCACCCTGTGGCCCCATCTGTCCAAGGTCACATGACCACCCTTCTGCTGTGCATATGGGTCCCTCTCCTTGCCCCACTCCTATTGGCTGCCGTATGGTGCGGGGAGGCTGAGGGAGCCAATGAGGCGGGGTCCTTAGACAGGCTTATGAGGCAGCATTTCGCCAGGAGCAAAAACCTATGGCTCTGAAATAATCATCTGAGACAGGATGGGCAAAGCATCGTCATCCAGCCAGAGAGCTGTGAGTAGATCTGGAGTAGTCTATCAGTAAACAGTCTATCAGTAAACAGTCTATCAGTAAACAACCCTTAGCTCACTGGTGACTCACACAGTCAGTCTACGTCCCAAGTAGCACCCTATTCCCGATATAGTGTGCCCTGGTCAAAAGTAGTGCACTATAAAGGGAATAGTGTGTACCATTTGGCAGACTCCGTCAGCTGTGTGTTAAAGCTGCCGTGGCTCTGGGGATAAAGGGACCTAGGTGGCTGGATATGTCTTTCTCTCTTCTCTCTTTCTTGTTTTAATCGCTCCCTTTTTCTTCCTTTCCCTATGTGCTTTCCTTGCTATCTATCCATCTATTTAGGGCTGGGTATTGCCAGAGACCTCACAATACGATATTATCACAATACTTTGGTGCCGATACGGTATGTATTACCATTCTCACTATTCTATTTGAATTGCGATTCGATACGGTGATTTTATTGCGATTTGATGTTCCAAACATATTGTTCACCATTTGTCTGCTGCAGAGGGACAAGGGAGAGCCATGAGAAGATGTGTTTTAGATCAGTCATGGAAATCAAAGAGCTGAAAACAAATTGGCTCCCTATTTAAATAGAAGATACTGGAGTTTTGGTGCAGGTAGGGGTCAAGTAGCACAAAAATGATATTGTACAAACGATACGACATATAATGAAAAATAATATCCCGATATGTAACTGCATGATTCCCCCCCCCCCCCCCCCATCACTACTATATACAGTGCCTTGCGAAAGTATTTGGCCCCCTTGAACTTTGCGACCTTTTGCCACATTTCAGGCATCAAACATAAAGATATAAAACTGTATTTTTTTGTGAAGAATCAACAACAAGTGGGACACAATCATGAAGTAGAACGACATTTATTGGATATTTCAAACTTTTTTAACAAATCAAAAACTGAAAAATTGGGCGTGCAAAATTATTCAGCCCCTTTACTTTCAGTGCAGCAAACTCTCTCCAGAAGTTCCGTGAGGATCTCTGAATGATCCAATGTTGACTTAAATGACTAATGATGATAAATACAATCCACCTGTGTGTAATCAAGTCTCCGTATAAATGCACCTGCACTGTGATAGTCTCAGAGGTCTGTTAAAAGCGCAGAGAGCATCATGAAGAACAAGGAACACACCAGGCAGGTCCGAGATACTGTTGTGAAGAAGTTTAAAGCCGGATTTGGATACAAAAAGATTTCCCAAGCTTTAAACATCCCAAGGAGCACTGTGCAAGCGATAATATTGAAATGGAAGGAGTATCAGACCACTGCAAATTTACCAAGACCTGGCCGTCCCTCTAAACTTTCAGCTCATACAAGGAGAAGACTGATCAGAGATGCAGCCAAGAGGCCCATGATCACTCTGGATGAACTGCAGAGATCTACAGCTGAGGTGGGAGACTCTGTCCATAGGACAACAATCAGTCGTATATTGCACAAATCTGGCCTTTATGGAAGAGTGGCAAGAAGAAAGCCATTTCTTAAAGATATCCATAAAAAGTGTCGTTTTAAGTTTGCCACAAGCCACCTGGCAGACACACCAAACATGTGGAAGAAGGTGCTCTGGTCAGATGAAACCAAAATTGAACTTTTTGGCAACAATGCAAAACGTTATGTTTGGCGTAAAAGCAACACAGCTCATCACCCTGAACACACCATCCCCACTGTCAAACATGGTGGTGGCAGCATCATGGTTTGGGCCTGCTTTTCTTCAGCAGGGACAGGGAAGATGGTTAAAATTGATGGGAAGATGGATGGAGCCAAATACAGGACCATTCTGGAAGAAAACCTGATGGAGTCTGCAAAAGACCTGAGACTGGGACGGAGATTTGTCTTCCAACAAGACAATGATCCAAAACATAAAGCAAAATCTACAATGGAATGGTTCAAAAATAAACATATCCAGGTGTTAGAATGGCCAAGTCAAAGTCCAGACCTGAATCCAATCGAGAATCTGTGGAAAGAACTGAAAACTGCTGTTCACAAATGCTCTCCATCCAACCTCACTGAGCTCGAGCTGTTTTGCAAGGAGGAATGGGAAAAAATGTCAGTCTCTCGATGTGCAAAACTGATGGAGACATACCCCAAGCGACTTACAGCTGTAATCGCAGCAAA
The DNA here is from genome assembly GCF_002021735.2 of Oncorhynchus kisutch. NCBI lineage: Eukaryota > Metazoa > Chordata > Actinopteri > Salmoniformes > Salmonidae > Oncorhynchus > Oncorhynchus kisutch. Next base: position 24,106,991 of record NC_034196.2, on the reverse strand, counting down.
AGGTGGCGCTACAAAGTATTAACTTAAGGGGGCTGAATAATTTTGCACGCCCAATTTTTCAGTTTTTGATTTGTTAAAAAAGTTTGAAATATCCAATAAATGTCGTTCCACTTCATGATTGTGTCCCACTTGTTGTTGATTCTTCACAAAAAAATACAGTTTTATATGTTTATGTTTGAAGCCTGAAATGTGGCAAAAGGTCGCAAAGTTCAAGGGGGCCGAATACTTTCGCAAGGCACTATATATATCTGATTCTCTTTACTGATATCCCTCCATCTCTTTCTGATCCTCTCTCTTCACTTACAGCATTTCACAATCTCTCTCTCCCTCCTACCTTTCTCCATCTCAATCGATCTCTCTGGCTATTCTAGGATCTCTGTATCTTGCGCTTGTATTTTTTCGACTATTTAAATTCTGCATTGTTGGGAACATTTCACTGTTAGTCTACACCTGTTATTTACGAAGCATGTGACAAATACAATGTGATTCGATTTTCTCTGCTTAGCTCTTTCTGGATTGATCAATCTCCATATCTCTCTGTTTCTCTCCCTCCGTCTATTTCTCTCTCCCTCCGCTTCTCTCTCTCCCTCCGCTTCTCTCTCTCCCTCTGTCTTTCTCCCTCTGTCTCTCTCCCTCTGTCTCTCTCCCTCTGTCTCTCTCCCTCTGTTTTTCTCCATCCCTCTGTTTCTCTCTCTTTCCCTCCCTCTGTTTCTCTCTCTCTTTCCCTCCCCTTGTTTCTCTCTCCCCCTCTGTTTCTCTCCCTCTCTCTCTTTCCCTCCCTCTGTTTTTCTCCCTCCCTCTGTTTCTCTCCCTCCCTCTGTTTCTCTCTTTCCCTCCCTCTGTTTCTCTCTCTCTCCCTCCCTCTGTTTCTCTCCCTCCCTCTGTTTCTCTCCCTCCCTCTATTTCTCTCCCTCCCTCTGTTTCTCTCTCTCTTTCCCTCCCTCTGTTTCTCTCTCTTTCCCTCCCTCTGTTTTTCTCCCTCCCTCTGTTTCTCTCCCTCCCTCTGTTTCTCTCCCTCCCTCTGTTTCTCTCCCTCCCTCTGTTTCTCTCCCTCCCTCTGTTTCTCTCCCTCCCTCTGTTTCTCTCTCTCTTCCTCCCTCTGTTTCTCTCCCTCCCTCTGTTTCTCTCCCTCCCTCTGTTTCTCTCCCTCCCTCTGTTTTTCTCCCTCCCTCTGTTTCTCTCCCTCCCTCTGTTTCTCTCTCTCTTCCTCCCTCTGTTTTTCTCCCTCCCTCTGTTTCTCTCCCTCCCTCTGTTTCTCTCCCTCCCTCTGTTTTTCTCCCTCCCTCTGTTTCTCTCCCTCCCTCTGTTTTTCTCCCTCCCTCTGTTTCTCTCCCTCCCTCTGTTTCTCTCCCTCCCTCTGTTTCTCTCTCTTTCCCTCCCTCTGTTTCTCTCCCTCCCTCTGTTTCTCTCCCTCCCTCTGTTTCTCTCTTTCTTTCCCTCCCTCTGTTTCTCTCCCATCCTCTGTTTAGTACCTGTGATTCGTAGGGCAGGAAGGCGATGTTGATCTCAGTCAGGGTCTTGATGGATTTGGAAGCACGGCTCTTTACTAACTCGTTGAACAGTGGGTCCGGGCAGGCTGAAACAGGGAGAGGTTGATGTGAGTTTCAGTGCTGGTTCTGTGTGGCTTATCTGGTAGAGCATGGCACCTGCAACATCCGGATTGTGAGTTTGATTCCTGCTGGGGCCACGCATATGAAAATGTATGCACACACTACTTACTGTAAGAGGCTTTTCATAGGATTATGATGGTGAAATTCAGAGCGATTTTCTATTTTGGATGTCTAGATCAACAACTGTTTTGTAATAAATTGAACAGTGAAAAAAAGTATTATTTTAGGTTACACATTATTCCTTCCATGAAACCCTTTAACCAACATCACAGCCCTCTCCACTAACAATGAATGGCTGTGAGAGTATTCAATGATTGGCTGTGGCTGCGTCTGTGGTTGCATTTAATGACCTGTGTAGTGAATCTGTGTAGTGGAAAGGCTCCTCAGGTATCTACTCACAGTCAGTGAAGAATACGTGGGCTGCTTTGTATTTGGCTGAATGGGGGTCTTTGAAATCGCCAATCAGGGTCTGCACAGACTGGAAAATTAAGGATACAAGATAGTGAGGTGTTTGTGTGTGTGTGTGTGTGTGTGTGTGTGTGTGTGTGTGTGTGTGTGTGTGTGTGTGTGTGTGTGTGTGTGTGTGTGTGTGTGTGTGTGTGTGTGTGTGTGTGTGTGTGTGTGTGTGTGTGTGTGTGTGTGTGTGTGTGTGTGTGTGTGTGTGTGTGTGTGTGTGTGTGTGTGCGTGTGTGTGTGTACCTTGTCCGTGGGGGTAATCAGGTAAATGGCCTCCAGGGTGGGAAGAGGCTCTCGCCGTTTGTTTATGTCCTCCACAACTAGAGAGAGAGAAAATAAACAGAAGGGAGAGATGTGGTTATATCATGTTTACTGAATGCTGAGCCATGTTTACCAAATGGTAGCTACAGTCAGAGATGAAGAGGCAAGGCAAGAGGGTTAAATCTCATCATAATCTGTCCACAATAAGTAAACCGATAAGCAGACTGCCTGTCTTCCGGCCTTTGGAACAACAACTCTCATTAAGGCGGAGACCAGACCATTTCGTCATCATATACAGTATCTTTGCTGCAATGCTAACAATGGCTTACTGGTGATGCCATCTGACATGATGTCTGTCATCTTGCAGCAGGAGGACAGCATCCTCATGCTCAGCTGGTCCACAATCAGCGCCTGAGACAGGAAGAGAAACCAATGAGAAACCAGGGAGAGTGAGATACACGAAAGAGTTAGTCAGAGGCTTCAGAAAACAAAGTCTCTAAACATGTTGACTTTTAACATTGGTAGCACTGGTGCACCCAACTTTTAAAAGTTAGAAGCACCTGACTAAACAGGATTCAGGAGCACCAGAAAAAGAGATTGATCTAAATTAATTTAGATCGCCTACATTAGGCCAATGTGACTGCTTTTGAAAAACATGTCCTGAAGTAGCTATCCAGGAGCCATTTTCCTTTCTTCCAGTGCCATCTTAAACCTAAAACTCATCAAGTTACCAGGTTGTTGGTTACCAAACAAGTCTGCAGCCCGAGTAGTTTAATACAGCCCGTGACATGGTTTATGAAATAGTCAAATGTGACCCGCATATTTGTGAAAAAAATGGCTGTGGCTACAGATCAGTTTGTAACACCCCATTCTGGCATACATCTTCATACTGGTCCTCCATGGGATTCAAACCCACAATCCTGGCATTGCAAGCACCATGTTCTACCAACTGAGCTACACAGGGTATAAGGCCTCAAAATGCACCATTTTGTTTCTCTCCGTCGCCAACACACTTTCAACACTTGGATAATAAAGCAGTGAAAGGCTGACATTGGTTGATTTTCGGTTTTTAAGTATACATTTTTTCAAGTTGATTGACTACAAAAGTATTGTCCAACCCATAGGGTATCTCACTGCACCCTTACATGTCATGTCTTGAAATATGCAGACAGATGGATATTTGATTTATTTCCATTGTAATACCTCTGACAGACAATTTCGTAACGCCACCACCAACTTTTGGACTTTCTAACATTCCCAGAAGGCATGGATCATTATAACCTAATAAAAAAAGAACCTGGTAATCTAATTTAATTTACTGCAGGCCTCACTCCTATGGGGCGAACCTTCTGAATTAATGATTATATTGAAGATAGAAGCCGCCTCTTAACGAGTTCCCGAGAGCCAATTCGTTACCCAACAAAATAACATACATGTATTTTGCCTAATTGTTTTATGACTACAGACAGTAGGTTATTATTGTGCCCTTGTGTTTACCCAAGTTCTCTCTCAACTCAGGGACCACCTGCCAGACGATTTTTGTTTTTCCCGATGTAGGAGAGAGACTCTCTGAGAGGAGAGAGACTCTCGGACTGAAATATTCACACGACAATTAATTTACCAATAGCTCAGCTAGGTGTGAAAAATCACCCAATTTGTGCACAGTTTAGACTACCGATAGATAATGACGTCAGTCAGAGTTGAGTCCTATTGTAAAGTATAGCCTAATGGCCAAAAAGGGCAAACTTGCAATGTATTTGATGCTTAAGTCCTCTAACGTTTTACATTTCAAACTCCTTTACTTTCCTTTCAATATCACAGACCTGATTTGCCCTAACAAAAAATGCATCAACCCCTGCAAATATATACATTTCTTATAATCACATAATAATTCAAATGAAATGAGATGTAGCAAGAGGAGAGAGACTGCATACGCTAAAGACAATCAGAAAGAATGTGTCTTTAACCCTGCATTATAATATGAACAAACGCCAGAAATGAGTGAGTTACTCAGCCCAATGCATATGTTCCTGCTTCTGTTGCCTATTTGAGTGTTTGTTTAATATCCTAGTGATGCTGGGATCACCAAGCCTCACGCAATGCAACATGTCAGATAAAGCCATTTCTGTTTTTAAACTGTTCTATGCTGTATATTAAAGGCTTGACATTTATTCTCATTAGACAGACTCTCTGTTATTACTTATAATGCATTTAATGGGCAGAACAATTATATTGTCATCTAACAGCCCCTGTTTGTCATGCACAGTATCTCTTGCACTTTGACAATGATTTGACATGAGGCCTAATTCACATGATATGCCTAAAATACTTATATACACTAGGCTAATAAATAGTCACATTTTCCTTTGGATTATTTAATGAACCTATATCATGTTATCCCTTTGGAGCACATGCAAAAGCGATTTGGAGTTGTTGAACGGAAGTGACAAAATGTATTACAATTTAATTTGAGTGAACGGAATGAGGAAGATGAAGAAGAAGAGGGTGATTGGATTTAGAACAATAGTGTAAGAATTGCTCTTCCTCTGTAGCTGTTACTTACTACAACTGTTGTTACACTATAAGGTTTTATTCTAAGAGAAACTAAAATGTTATGTTATATTCTGTTATATTCATAAAATATATGGTTTACTGCAAGTGATCTCTGCTAAATTATAAGTTGATGACGAAGCCATAAAGCCTCAGCTACTAAACACAGATAAATAAACCCCCCCAAAAGGTTTAACATGTTTTCCAGACCAGAGCTATGTGTTTAATTTATTACATTTACCTGTGGAATGTTACCAAATAGATCTCAACAATAGAAAGAAGCATCTGGTGGCAGAGAGTCATGCGGAGAATGGAGTGAAAGTGCACCGTACTGGAAGTACTCAACAAGGCTGTGGGCCAGGTGTAAATGGTTTAGCAGGACAATAGACTCTTGCCGAGTTTAGGGACTTTAAATGTATTAATGTGTGTTTGCGCAGCATTTCACTTCGCCCATCTGTTTGCAGAGCCCACCACATGCACTGTTTTCTAACCACATCTGGATGGATCCATAATGAATTACTATGGGAATAAATATCACTGAATGACACAAATACTGGAATAAAGTAGGCTAATGCAATTGATGGCATGAAATTGTTGCATACTGAAACACCCAAAGTCATCCAATTGTTATGATAAGATTTGAAGTGTGTGGTCAACTGGAGTGTGGTCAACTATTTCAGCACCGTTTCACTCTGAAAGACCATCTGTAAAACATTTTGTGTTGCTTGGAAAAACTAGGTTCATTAAAAACCTTTCAGATAGGGTTTAGCAATCAAAACATCTGGCCTGCATGGACCTCTGTAGGATTATTTGTAAAAGTAAGCAAGCACCAACAAGCTTCATAAAGATGCCCTCTGATGGTCAAACTAGCATCAACGGCAACAATGTCTGACAGGAAAATAAAAAACGTCATGCACTCCAACATGCCATAACATTGTGCAGCATCCCGCACAAGCTGTATGCTGCAACTTTTAAATGAGGACCCACTGTACTTTTGTGAATATCTGGACATTGGATCCACAAACAAACTGGTCACATTCAGGACATAACTTTGTAAGGACTGTGTTTGTCCAAAATGTTTCAATGAAAAAACTGTGACCAGCTAGAACTGGACGTTCTAATCACACCAGTTTGAGAGTACACTGCAGGGACCACAGTAGAATGACCACACCAGTTTGAGAGTACACTGCAGGGACCACAGTAGAATGACCACACCAGTTTGAGAGTACACTGCAGGGACCACAGTAGAATGACCACACCAGTTTGAGAGTACACTGCAGGGACCACAGTAGAATGACCACACCAGTTTGAGAGTAGACTGCAGGGACCACAGTAGAATGACCACACCAGTTTGAGAGTACACTGCAGGGACCACAGTAGAATGACCACACCAGTTTGAGAGTACACTGCAGGGACCACAGTAGAATGACCACACCAGTTTGTTGCTAAGTGTCAAAGTATAAAAAAAGGGGGGGGGAAAGGAACACAAGGTGGACTGCAAAAATAAACTCTCACCTTCCATTCCCCCTTCTTCTTCACCTTCTTGATGACATCATTCATAATCTCTGTGAACGAGAAGACAGGAGATGCACAGGTCAGAACAGTATTATTTTCTTCACATGCTTCTTCACTGTGTGTGCGTCTGACCAATTTCAGTTGATACAATTCTATTTTTGTTATTTTCAATGTCAAAACCCCTAGCATATAGATTTGAGTGTACAGTACAGGTTCATAATATACAGTCATTTTCTCTGTCTGATTTAATTTCCTTGACAGACACTGTTTCCATAGTGATGAGTGACAGTGGAGCACAGGAGACAAAAAAACACTCTCACACTCGCATCTGGGAACAAGGCCGTGAGAAGAGTCATTCCTCTATGGAGGACACACACACGTATGCACCCCCACCCCCCCCACCCCCGCCCCCCCGCCCCCCACCACCACCACCACCACACACACACACCTTTCCCTGCACCAACTTCATGACATCTAACACAGCCCTTTGCTTGCTCCGAAGCCCCAACCCTGTCAGGAATCTATCAGCATCCTGCTGTGCCAAACACACCTAAGTCAGGCTGTGCCCAGAGAGCCCCAAGCTCACAAACAGATACACACACACACGCTTGTGAGATAAGTAACGAGTGAGAATATGTTGAGAATGTCAGTAAGGCCAGGTGAATAGTACCTCCCTGCAGTGATCTCCCAGATCAGCCACAGAGCACACTGAACCTTATATATGGTTCTATTGGACCGCATTGCTACTATATGCTCTTGACAGCCTGCCTCATAGCTGTCATGTATAATTGCTGGTCATCTGACCCCTTTAAGAATACATCAGCATGCTGGCAAGGGTTCTGTTCTATATTAAGTGAATGGGTTGTGTGTTCATGTGTGTGTGTTTATTCATGTATGCATTGCCGACCGTAATGAAATACTCACATCATTGTGAAAATATGGCTCATACGCTCTATTTGTTAGAGTTCATGTGTCTGTGACTCTGGGTATGACTGTGGGTACAATTCGGCAGGTAGTCTAGCAGTTAAGAACATTGGACCTTTTTTTCTCACCCACCTACACACAATACCCCTTAATGACAAAGTGAAAACATGTTTTTAGAAATTTTAGCGAATTATTGAAAATTAAATACAGAAATGTCTCATTTACATAAGTATTCACAACCCTTAGTCAATACTTTGTAGGAGCACCTTTGGCGGTGATTACAGCTTTGAGTTGTCTTGGGTATGTCTGTATCAGCTTTGCACATCTGGATTTGGGATTTTCTTCCATTCTTCCTTGCAGATTTTCTTAAGCTCTGTTAAGTTAGATGGGGAGTGGCGGTGAACAGCAATCTTCAAGTCTTTCCACAGATGTTCAATGGGATTCAAGTCTGGGCTTTAGCTGGGCCACTCAAGGACTTTGACATTCCTATTCTGAAGTCATTCCAGCATTGCTTTGGCTGTATGCTTGGGGTCATTGTCCTTTTGGAATGTAAATCTTTGCCCCAGTCTAAGGTCGATTGCACGAAGCAGGTTATCATCAAGGATTTGCCTGTATTTGGCTCAATCAAAATAGCTGTTCCCTCTATCCTTATCAGTCTCCCAGTCCCTGCTGCTGAAAAGCATCCCCATAGCATGATGCTGCCATCACCAAGCTTCATGGTAAGGATGGAGTTGTGCCCTTGTATTTCTTCAGACATAGCGCTTTGCGTTCCGGCCAAGGAGTTACATTTTTGTGTCATCAGACCACATCGTCTTTTGCCTTTTGCCTTTTGAGTTTTTCACGTGCCTTTTCGCAAAATCTAGGCGCTAACATGTGCCTTTTCCTTTAGGACTGGCTTCCGTCTGGCCACTCTCCCATAAAGCCCAGATTGGTGCTGTAAAGACTGTTGTCCTTCTGGCAGGTTCTCCCATCTCAGCCAAGGAACTATGTAGTTCTGTCTGAGTGGTCACTGAGTTCTTGGTCACCTTCTTGACCAAGGTCCTTCTTGCCCGATTGCCCAGTTTGGTAGGACGGCCAATTCTAGTTTAAATTTCCCAATGATGGAGACCACTGTGCTCTTGGAAACTTTCAACACTCTAGAAATAGTTGTATACCCTTTCCCAGATATATGTCTCATAACAATTTTATCTCAGAGATCTACGGGCAGTTCTTTGGATTTCATGGTATAGTTTCTGCTCTGACATGCACTGTCAACTGAACCTTATATACACAGGTGTGTTTCTTTCTAAATCACATCCAAACATTTGAATTGGCCACAATTGGACTCCAATCAAGTTGTAGTGATGTCAAGGATGATCAAAGGAAATTGGATGCACCTAAACTCAGTTTAGAGTGCCATACCAAAGGGGTGTGAATACTTATGTAAATTAGATATATCTGTATTCCATTTCCAATAAACTTGCACACATTTCTACAAACAAGTTTTCACTTTGTCATTATGGGTTATTTTGTGTAGATGGGTGAGAATGTATTTTTAAAAATATATCCATTTTGAATTCAGGCTGTAACACAAAAAAAGAATGTTGGAATAAGTCAAGGGGTATGAATACTTTCTAAAGGCACTGTATTAGACACCATTTTCTTTCATATTTATGTTATGTGCCAAGTGCTTTTAGTGGTCTACGAAGGTATCCACAGTATCAGATAAAGAAGTAATTGGACACGGAGCTAAAAGCCACAAGAGACGAGCAAATCCACATTGCTACGCAGATCACTGCCTGTGTATTAAATGCTGTCACTGGAGGGAAGGTCTCTGAAAGCATCATGTCTACTCTATCTTACACTGTAGCTAGCAAAATGGAGGGCTGCCTCCACCAATGAGTCAAAATGCATAATGAAATACAGCTCGTCTATTGCCTTCTCATGCAATTCCATTCCAAAATGGACTGAATCAATTTTGACTCCATTACAAGTAAATAAAGAATCAAATGTATTATCCAAAAGAGAAGACACATTTTTGCTAGATGCTAAATTCATTCTCTGAACTTGAAAAAACTACAAATCAATTATTGTTGGTTGACTCAAATTGGCTCTAGTTCTTCTCTGTTGCAGTATGAATAAACTCATCCCATTGGTCATCTGTGGATCAGGCCAAGGCAGGGCCATGTGTGTGTGTGTGGCGGAGCCATTATTAGCCTGATCGCTGTTGTTGGCCATCTGGCTGCAGTATTGGGATAAATCCATTTAGGATGACTCTCTTTAACATTTTGCGGTATCCCCATATAAAAACCGCTAAGCCCTTTGGCGCAGTAGTGCCCAACATCTGGGCATACACAGAGATACAGATGGATTATCACAGATTAAACAGGCTGTGTGTGTGAATGTGCTACGTGGAGACTACAGGGCCATTCAGAGAATGAGGGGGATTTGTTGGGTAATTGCTGCCGATAGTAATTCGTAAGGACAACACTCACATGATGACTAAAGGGATAGCTCACCCAATTTACTACATGACATATTGGTTTCCTTGAACCCTGTACACAGTCAAAGGACAAGGTCATTTGGGTGGACTTTCCCTTTAAGCACAGACCACTCAAAGCCAGGGGGTTAGGTCTGTACATAATACAGCACTCCAACCGTAGATGCACTGATGTCATCATGATGTGACCTCGGTAGGGAAAGTCTAATCTTGCAATCTTTGTGGGGAATGGCAGAGAGTGAATCCAAAGTGAATTCTTGATTCAGCTCGTCTATTTCCAGCTCTTTCTAGGCTATGTCACAAGAAACTGTCAGCAAACAGGATGACAGAACTGTAGGAGCACAAGGGATATCCTTCTCTCACTTTCCCTTTTCCTCTGTCCTGTGTGGTTCTCTTTGCCCTCCTATCTTCCCCCCCTCTCTCCCTCATTCAGAAACACAAACTGCCAGTCCACATGACTGCACATAGACATAAAATTAAGTTAGAACCAAAATGGCTGTTTTTTTAAGGGCATGGGGTACATACATGTATACTCTCTCTGACTCCCTTCTCCTGAGCTGAGGTATGTGTATGTAAATGACAAAGAGACTGAGGGATAGCCAAAAGACAAACATCAAGATTAACAAAGCACATAGGAGGAAGTGGAAGTGGAGGTTGTTCTGGGGTTGTTCTGGCTCTTCCTTGACCCCTGTGTGGCATAACAATGCAGTCCCAGAGCAGGCAGACTGAGAGGAGGGAAGGAACCTGAACAAACACAGTGGAGCAGCTGTGTCAACTAGCAGAGTAGAGAGGCTCACCGGAGGCACGCAGGAGTCTCCTTCAGATAGGTCTGGTCATATGCTACCAAACATAAATAGTAGAGTTATACAGTATGCAAGCGGCCTGCCCCTGAACAAGGCAGTTAACCCACTGTTCCTAGGCTGTCATTGTAAATAAGAATTTGTTCTTAACTGACTTGCCTAATTAAATAAAGGTTCAATTAAAAAATATATCTTTTAAATTATCAGTGTTTGTGTCAGTCTGTGTCTGTGACCAGACCAGTGTATGAAATTGTCCATTGTGGGATGGGTTGGAACCAGAGCTCTTTCTAGGTGAATCAGGCATAGCTGTCCTCAGCCTGATCCGTGTGTCACTGTAAATACGAAATCAATTTGACATCTCAGAGTTGTTCAAATTAGGGGGATACATAACCCTCACCTGAATCTTGATACTGACTTTTGTCTTCCAAAGTAGAGCAGAGAGAATTGGAATGGGTTAGACACATACAGATGTTCCCCAACCATTCACCTCACACAGGAAGGCAGTACTCTGTGTTCACTGCATAATGAACAGCTGTCGCTTTAGCAGCCTAGCATTAGCATCAACAATAACATTAACATCAACCCATACCACACTGCTAGGCTAACATTAACCCATAACCCATACCGTAATGGTAAGCTCCAGCAGGAGTCACTCAACACACTCTTCATACAGATAACCAACACAGCGTAACAAAACTAGCAGAATATCAGACCACTATCCTTTCCACTTCCATAGGTTTTGGTATGAAACATGAACCCCCATCAAAATAGATATAATTATGGTAAAACAAAGTATGCTATTGCTTCTAAGCAGTATAGTAAGTTGAATCAGTATAATCATTCATAGACAGACTGAGGCATTGCCTGTTATTTCTCAGCCTTTATTGTAGGTTGTAAGTGTGCTCAGCACAGGATAAGCCTTTTATCCACACAGGAACAATTAGTCTGACTGAGAGGCTGGCTGGCTGTATGTTGTGTCATTGATGTGTATTGGTTTTGTCATGGTTGTGCATTATGTCATCCACTCCTGTAGAATCCTCAACATTGACCCCAACAAACACACAGCTTTCGCTACTCAACACTGAGACTCTCCCCCTTTACCTTCCTATTCTCCCTTGGAGGTTGGCGACTACGATTGAGTGACCCATTTTCTCTGGATATCAGCATTAGTCCCCAGGGAATGTAACATCCCTGCTCTTGAAGGGAAGGGAGGCCATTTTAGCAGAACACAGCCCCTCCCATCTCCCTCTCATCATCAGAACCATACTCTAGTCTTTGAGGGCACACAGCAGGAGGTACATTCACTCTTAATTATCTCAGTTAAAAAGATTAGGATCTTGACTGATTTGGTCCTCTCTGACATTTCGGATGGCTCTTGAAAAGACAAGAAGAGAATAGACACATTTGGTAAAATAGTCATATTTGGTTTAATTATGCCCTGTTCATAATTCGTTAAGAATACTAAACACAGTTCTAACATGTATGTAATAGTGTGGATACGACACAAATAAAAAACAGAGGAGAATGGATTCTCAGATGTAGATATTGACTACTGCTCTCCCTGGTATGATCCTCAGTAACAGAAGGAGTAGAGTGTCTCAAGAGTGCCCTTCCACAGACTTAGCCAATCACAGGCAGCCATGAGTCGACAGTACCTCAGTCAGCTCTGTGAGGCCAGCCTGCTGTTACGCAACCTCTTGTCTCTCACAGCGTCACCGCAAAACAGATTCCAGATCAGCTGAGAGACATCTCAGGAGAACTGAACAGGAATAACAAGCAAGCAGCGACTACTCTCATCCCCATCTCAGACTGGGTCAAAGGTTGTGCTGTCAGAGGCTGGCTGCCGGTCATGACCACTCTCTCAGAGCAGGAAATGGATGGATGTGAGTGTGACTCTTTGCTGTAGCCACAGCCAGTGGGAAAGGGACAGGGTTTTGTGAGAGGAAAAATAATTCTAACATTCTAACAAACACAGACACGATGAAGACCACGAACAATCCCTCACATAAATACTGTATTCTCATTATGTTGAGGTAAAGTATTTGTCTGACACAAAAATCTCTCCTGGTGTCTGGGAGTTATATTCCATCTATTTCTTCATTTTCCTACAACACAGTGTAATGATAGACTAGAGCAGGGTTGGGCAACATGCAAGCCTAGTCGATCTAGCCCGGGCGAGGTTTTAGCACAAAAAAAAGACATGATAAATCCACCTGCAGATACATTTCCCTCTATGTTTGAGTTCATTTTCCCCCTTATTTGAAAGCTGTATTTACTGCCTGCAGTCAAGTGCAACGTTGAAGCAATTTACAAAATGCCTAGTCTAGTGCTGAAAATGGCAGGCAGAAAGAAATGTCAACGGAGAAGCTAGTGATGCGTTGCAATGCCGCAGGCTGCTATGTCCTGGCAAGATCAGTTAAAACAAGGTTTCTCTCTCTCTGTCTGAAGTCTGAGCGGAATGTGTGCATGCGTAAGTGTCTGGTGTCTGAGTGAGGAAGGGAGGGGGGCTGTGATAGGTGAAGGAGCTCTGCAATCTCATGAGGTCTGAGGTACGAGGGCTTAATGACTCTGCACATCACCATCTAGATGAAATCCCTTCCCATAAAGCAACAATACTACTTTCCACATCACTTCTCCTCCGTAACTCGCTCTCCTCCTCTTCCTTCTGTCATTATCCATCTCTCCCACTGGCAGCCTAATCTGCATTCTGTGATGTTGTTCCTCTCTTTCTTCCGCAGCAATGGCAATATTGGCCGATGCTACTTGGCCCTGCTACAGCAAGCCTCTTGATGGTCTCTGGTACATTTTGATGTTTCTATGTTAAGTATGAAAATATACTTAATTTGTATGGTGCTTTTCGCTGCAGAGGAATCTCAAATCTAAATCCAAGTCTGTCTTTGCTGTGTGTGAGTGAGGTCTGCTGGAGAGTTGAGTGGGAGGAAGGAGGAATAGTCCCTGCCAGTGCTGACACAGCAGCAGTGCTTCTTAATCAAGGGAAATGGGATGTAATTATTAATGTTCATAATCAAGACTATTCTAATCTAGCATATAAAGAGGGCTAGTCTGTGTCTAGAAAGTCATTAGAAAATATATTAAATGTTGCGTCTGTCTGTGTGTTTACAGTGGCAGGCTGAGGGCACTGCGTCACACAATGAACCCAGCAAGTGTGTGTGAGTCTGTATCCCTGTCAAGGTCAGTGTGTGTGTGTGTGTGTGTGTGTGTGTGTGTGTGTGTGTGTGTGTGTGTGTGTGTGTGTGTGTGTGTGTGTGTGTGTGTGTGTGTGTGTGTGTGTGTGTGTGTGTGTGTGTGTGTGTGTGTGTGTGTGTGTGTGTGTGTGTCCATCCTGGTGTTGGCCTGGGCTGTGCAGCTGATGAGTGCTTGGGCTGGGTCAATGAGATGTACAGTAACTCCCTCTCTCCCTATACTGCAGAGCCTGGTCAACTCTGGAGCCCTGCATGGTGGTGAGCATCCTCCCTCCTTCCATCCCTCTCCTCTCCATGCATGGTGGTGAGCATCCTCCCTCCCTCCTTCCATCCCTCTCCTCTCCCTGCATGGTGGTGAGCATCCTCCCTCCTTCCATCCCTCTCCTCTCCTCTCCCTACATGGTGGTGAGCATCCTCCCTCCCTCCTTCCATCCCTCTCCTCTCCCTGCATGGTGGTGAGCATCCTCCCTCCCTCTTTCCATCCCTCTCCTCTCCCTGCATGGTGGTGAGCATCCTCCCTCCCTCCTTCCATCCCTCTCCTCTCCCTGCATGGTGGTGAGCATCCTCCCTCCCTCCTTCCATCCCTCTCCTCTCCCTGCATGGTGGTGAGCATCCTCCCTCCCTCCTTCCATCCCTCTCCTCTCCCTGCATGGTGGTGAGCATCCTCCCTCCCTCCTTCCATCCCTCTCCTCTCCCTGCATGGTGGTGAGCATCCTCCCTCCCTCCTTCCATCCCTCTCCTCTCCCTGCATGGTGGTGAGCATCCTCCCTCCCTCCTTCCATCCCTCTCCTCTCTCTGCATGGTGGTGAGCATCCTCCCTCCCTCCTTCCATCCCTCTCCTCTCCCTGCATGGTCATCTCTCTGTCCTTCTGACTAACTTTGGAATCACATCTTAGCAAGCCTCGGAAAACCCAGGCTTCTCGCGTTCTGTTGTAGTTTTGGAAGGATGGAGCCGCAAGATCTTAGTAGCAGTCACAGCCCACATGGGGATGTGGGGTACTCTTGAACCATTTTATTAACAAACTGAGTGATGTCCACTGCAGACTATTAAAACCACCCACTCAAGCAGCAGGGACAATGAAGTGGGGGAGAAATACTATGAGTCATTGGGTAGGATGCAGTCGCTTGGGTCAGTTGGGCTAAATCCAGTCTCTATCTGGCATGTGTCACACTGGATTTACAGTCATGATCACACTACTCCCGGTTTCCTCCTCTGTACTGTCAGGCTAGTCTCTTCTCACAGCCCCTGTACTGTCAAACTACCTACACAAACCTCATATCACACCCTGTGGACCTCAGTCTGACAGAAAGGCTAGAATGTAAGACAGGGCCATTGTGATAATACTGAAATGCATGTTTTAGGCTAAGTATTTCCAACAAGTAAAAGATCAAGAAATGACAGAATTGAGAGCAAGATGTGTGACATCCTTCTTGTCTGATCCATATAAAGTCAAACATAAACGTCCACTGTATTACATTTTACATTTGAGTCATTTAGCAGATGCTCTTATACAGAATGACTTAGAGTAGTGAGTGCATACATTTTCATACTGTATGAAGCACAGATGAGACTGGGCACAGACAGCACTCTAACCCCTGCAATACCACTGATTCACTATAGTGGCAATAAAAAAGAGAGCAAAGAGATGGTTTGATGTTGCAGAATGCTGCTGAAAAAATACATTATTTTGTTGAATGATAAAAATATAGGCTACCATGCATTCTCAAATATTTTTAAATAAATTCATTTTAAGGGCCGGTAATGCAACTAGAATCACGTATTTTCTCTCATTTCGTTTAGAGGTGTAGGCAGCCTACAAATTAATGTCAAATTTTGATTGACACATCTATGGACTTTGGCCTTTCATTCCTATCGCTGGCACTATTTTGTAGTCTGCTGCTTCATGGAATTGATGCTCACAATCGTGAAGGCGGAGGGAGAGAGATATAAACGCTATACGCTGCCCATCCCCCTTCAACAGAGGTTGCTACTGCGCGTGCTGCAGAGGGCCCGTGGTGTATCGCGTTTTACTGCGTACGTTCCCGTTGTAAACCAATCCGAGACAATCTACTCACCATCAACCCAGTTAAATAGCGCGCAGGTGCTCGATGCATCCCTCCCTGCCTTTATCGACATGCTTAACTCGCAGGCTCTACCAAACAACAGTGCAGTATTCAATATAAAAAAGTATAATGAATAAGAAAAAAAACCACACAAAATAACAATAAGTATGAAATAAGAGAAGAAGCTATATGCAGTGTCAGTACCTAATGTATAATGTGCAGGGATACTGGACTATTTGAGGTAGATATGCACATGTAGGCAGGGATTAGGCAGGGGCAGATTGACCATCTGGCAATTCTGGGAAATGTCAGATGGGCTGGACCATTTTTTAGTTGTGTGGGCTGATCGAATTTGACACACAAAAAAACAGTTTTTATATAAAAATAAAACAATGAAAAAGGTGACATGGCTGGCAGCCCATGGTCCTGTTAAAATGTTTTTTTTTTTTTTTATGATTTCTGCCAATTTCTCTGTTATACGAATCTACAGTACCTACTACCTTTTATCTACTTTGCAACTACTTAGCATGTTAGCTAACCCTTGCCCTAACCTTAACCCTTTAACCTAACTCCTAACCTTAACCTAAGCTTAACCCCTAACCCTAACTCCTAGCCTAGCTAATGTTAGCTTAACATTAGTGTTTGCCACCTAGCCACCTACCTCATGTTAGCCACAACAAATTGGCATTTGTAACATATTATAGGTACTGCAAATGCGTAACATAATGTACAAATTGCAATTCGTAACATATCATATGAAATGGATGATGGACATCCACAAATTGATACATAACATGCCAAACGTAATACATCTGCCTCTCTGTCCAGGTTGGTAATTTGGTAGGCGAACGTGATCAATAGGCTATCTCTTGAGAATCAAGCTATTGGGTTCGTTTATTGAATATTCTTTGCATATCTAATTGCACTACCATTACTGATAGTAGGCTTGTAGGCTATGCCTACACATCCACAATAACCTCTGGATATAAATCCGTTGCTGTTGATGTCGCCATTATCTGATAACATGTTTAATCTTAAAAAAAAACATACATTTGGTGAGCCTTTAGACCCAGGAGAATGCCTCACCCCGTAATAAATCTGGTTTGTGTTAAAGATGCGCACACTTGTTTTTGTCTGCAGTTTTCGGTTTGGTTATTTGTTTCAAGTGTATGTGGCGGTTCTAGCTTGTATGGAGCCCAGAGCGAACCACCCCTTCAGCGCTCGTCCCCACCCGCACCCGGTGATGCCCCGCGACTCCCCCGGCAAGATGCCGCCCGCCCTGGGCTGCTGCCATGTCGCCCGTACCTAAATCCGCTATTGATTTTTGTATTAGTGAATAAATAAATCTCTTTGCCAAAATTCGTCATCTCTCCCATGTCTTATTCGACTAGTATGTTTGAAAGTGTAAGGATAATAATTCAGCCATAGTTGTTCTCAAATGTTTATTTGCTTGCCTACATTTTACTCCCTCTATGTTTAATATAACACACATGCATTAATTATTCATTTCTGTTGCCTACGTGAAGTTTATTCTATAGAAAGTATTTGACTCTGTGTGTCACAGAACTGTGTCACACTAGCCAAAACATTAAGGAAATTAGAAGGGGGGGGGGGTTCTGGCAGGGGGGAGATATTCGGCACAACACCTGTTATGTTTTGCGTGATGATTGTGAGGCGTTATACAAATATGACAAGGACTTCAAATAGGCCTATTACACGTCAATGGAACTGTAGCCTACTGTTCAGATGGGTTAAATGGAAACTCAAATTTGGACAATGACTGTAGGTCTATAATCGCTCACATAGCCTTAATATTAACTCCAGGATAATTAATAATTTCTTGCAGTATAATGATACACCAAACGTAGGCACAATTTTCATTTGGGAACAGCAGTAGATAAATATGACTTATTTATTTCAGCATCTTGAGAGAATGCGAATGCGTTAGATTGGCTGCCGTCTGGTGCTATCTATAGCAGAATCATGAAAGCTGATAATAGTATTTCAAACAATAAAATATGCATCCAAGCAGAACTGAAATCGTATCAGAAACATGTAGTGTCGTTTTCAAATCGTTCTATTTCTTTACAACCGGTCAAACTGATGTCATTTGGAAATTTTGCACTGAAAATATTTTTCTTTTCTCCCCTGACCCTAAACGGACTTGCTCCGTAAAAGAAGCAGAGGGGACAGTGAAAACTTGATCCATTCTATCGATTTATGACATTACTCCGGTGAGCAGAGGTTTATTTAGTCCAATGACTAAAGAAAAGCTGCATGTATCTAATTATAGACAAGTTGACTAACAAATAACCTACCAAAATGTAGGAAATGATAAGCAGAAACATATCTAAATCAGGCAAAAAAACGTTACGCCTTCTCTGACTAGCCTACTGCGCATTTTATATATTAGCGGATTAGGGTCGTGTTCGGACTCAGATTTTCACTTTACAACATATAGTCGGACGGTTGCGGATGGGTTAACAATTGCGGGCGGGTGAACAAACGGCTGACCTGCGCACCACTAGTCCACACATTTTTCCAGATGATTTGTGATGCTACACTCTTAAAAAAAGTGTTCTGGATTGAACCAAAAAGTGTTCTAAACTTGCTTTGTATATGGCACCCGTAAACGTTCCATATGGAACCCAATGGTTCAATATGAATCAATTTGGGTTCAGTCAAGAATAACACCTGAGTTTCCTACACAAGGGTTCTATATTGAACCTTTAGTGGTGCAATATGCTATATGAAGCAAGCAATATAACCATTTTTTGTTTTATCCAGAACCTTTTTTCCTATGGGTGTACATAATATTTCGTTTGAACAGTTAGAGAGATGTCTCAAAAGCCCCTACATGACCATGGCCTACAACATCCATGGACTTCAACCTCCAGGGGATTGGGCAATAGGCCTAGTGACAGCACTGTCTGAAAACAACCATCGATGCTTATTTTGAAACCATACACCGATGCTGTTTCATTAGGCTTCAACTGCTACTTAAACTGCGCAAATGATGCTTGTAGATCGTGGGCAAGTAGGCCTATGAGTCAAGGCGCATTGCCTCTTATTATACGCGGATGAAAACACCGTAATATCCTTATTCGAAAAGGTGTGTTAACATACGGAATGCGGAATTTTTTCTGTTTTTACTGTCTATTTCATTCCTGTCCTCCATATAGAGGACCGCTCACCCTCCGCCTTTACTCTAATACTGCAGACCAAGAATATCATGATGTTTAACCTTCATTTTATTGTTTGAACCGTTCATGCTGAAGGATGATGTTCTACGCAGTGTATTGCACTGGCGATCCATCATAGGGGTGAGGCATTTCTGAAACACGGGAATCTTATAAACGCAGCTCTCCTGGGTGGAGAATATTCATTTACGATCCATCGAATCATCAATTACATGAAAGTATGTAATTTATCGGCCTACAACGTTCTACTGTGCAGTTAACATTGTGCCTCAATATAAAAAACAATGGCCTGGAATAGCATATGGTTTTAAACGTTGTGTAATGTCACTTTACTGCCGCACAGTTTGTATTTTAATTTCAGATTCGTAGTATGGGCGTATCTGTGTCTTTCTCGATCAAAGCACCTTCTTATGCAGAGTTCGATTTTTCATAGTTTATAATTGGCCGCGGCGCGTTCAGATTATAGCCTAATCCGTCGAAATTGTAATGCGCATCAGCATCGCTGTAGCAGAGAAATTGCACATTTATAGGTCCCTGGCTAATGCTATAGCTCCCTGGCTCATGCTATAGGTCCTTGGCTCATGCACATCACCACTCTGTCCGAGAAAAACGCACAGTGCATCCCATCGATGTGTATCAATGGATGTTCAATTTATATAAAATGGTCAATAGGCTAAATATAATAAGGTATTCTTACTTTCACCAACCACCGCCTTGAGTCCTATGGGTGCCATGATGCTCTTGTGTGTTTGACCGTATTCTCAATCTCTCCCTTTGACTCCCTCTTTCTCCCTCGCAGTATTCCTCTCGTTTCTCTGCTCGACCGAATGTGCACACCTCACATCGCTGCAGAGCTTCGAATGGAGACGTCACTGCTTATCTCTCCACCCCCATATCAGTGGCTACATTAGCCAAATACATTTCTAAAAATGTCATTATTATATGTTTTAGTGGAGACCCGTCATTCAGGGCAGGTGGGTCAGAACCACATTTTTTAGCATGTTATTTTTACATTAATACATAGGCAAACATTTCAGTTTGCAAACAATGTAAAAAATGAAATTATTCTTGAGTTTATACAGTCGCATACAAACATGTTCTCTTTTTTGCTTTCTTGAGTAAGGCAGCAACAAAATGCAGGTGTTTCAGTCTAGCTCAGTGTTGTTATGGTGGTGGGGCAGCCAGCAGAAAATACAGAGTGTAGGGGTTGGTAATGTTCTCTAGTTGCGCAGTGATTGGCTCATGGGGACCCAATGTCACCTCAAAATCTATGGGGAGAGCTCGAAAATTCAAGCCACTTGGGTGCTGCCATAGAGTTTTATTAGAAGTGCCCATCCAAGAAGGCTCAAGGTCATAAAGGTCATAAAATGACATCAAATCACATTATTCTACCGTAGCTTTGATTGAACTGATCATGTCAACATCATACTTAAAAAATCTTAGCTAGCAAGCTAGACAAGCAGTCATCATCATGGCTTCACGTCGACAATCTACTGGCAAATACTTTTCAATCCTTTTCATATGGAGATAAATTATAGATATAACATTACACAACAAGTTAGGAATTGCAAAGTCAACAATGAGTGGTTTGGAAGGAATCAGTGGTTAACTGCAAGCGTTGCAAAGCAATCACTAGCCTGCTATTCAGTGGTGTGGGTGTGTGGTCCAAGTCTGGGTTTAAGTGTCTATTCCCAGGCTTAAAAGGACAAACATTCACATGTCATGGGCCAGAAAAAGTTGAATACATTGGCCATGCTATCA
Organism: Oncorhynchus kisutch; assembly: GCF_002021735.2. Classification (NCBI taxonomy): domain Eukaryota; kingdom Metazoa; phylum Chordata; class Actinopteri; order Salmoniformes; family Salmonidae; genus Oncorhynchus; species Oncorhynchus kisutch. The sequence goes on along the minus strand of NC_034196.2, from coordinate 24,086,168 downwards.
ATGCAGCATGACTTCGGGCGGCATTCAAAACAACTGGAAGCTCGGAACTGGGGAATCTCAGACTTCAATGAGTTTAAGACAACTGAGAACTCTGAAAAAAACTAGCTCCGACTGGGAAAATACATTTTGAACGGTCCACAGTGACCACCGCGCCACCTTCCTGTTCAAGTGAGCACAGCACAACAAGGTGAGTCCAAAAATGTATTGTATGCTGCTGCATAATGATGTAATATGCCAGGGAGATGTTGTATACTGAGCGAAGAAATGAATGCTAAGTGTATGTTGTGTAGTAAGCTGTTAGTAGCCCATGTGCCTAACCCTAATAATGTAGTCCCTTTCCCCTTCATAACTTAGCCTAGTGTTCTGACTTGGTGGTGCACATGTAGCCTATAGCCTGTTTTATAGAAATGTAATCATTGAATATTGTAAGAGCTTTCATTTTCTGCTTATATGCCCTCTATATTTATCTTACGGTTCTGACTTGGTGTACAGGGAGAATACTGTAAGAACGCCCATGTTCTGAATTCTGTCACTGAACATTTCAAAGGTGCTGAACAAACATTTGTTTAAGAAAGTCAGCCATATCAGCGAGTTTTTTTTAAAAGGCAGTAAATTAGGCTAAATGTACTGTTTCGCTGCCAGTCAATGCTCCGCTGACAGCCAGGTGTAGCAGCTGTAAGGATTCACTCCATGGTGCTGAAAATAAAGCTCTGCTGTTGGGAGAGCGTTATGTAGGCCCTAACAGTTTGTGGGCACGGTGTGTCACAGTTATAGTGCAATTAATGCAGGCCTGGGCAAAGGCCGGCCCAGGGACCGGATGCGGCCCGTGACCTGATTCAATACGGTCCGCGGAATCATGCTCAGATCAAGTAAAGAATTTACAATGGTAAAGTTTTGGAAAACGTATTTGTTATTCAAATTAAAAGCCCAATGAATACCAGCCTTTGTATAATGATTTAACTCCCACCGCTTGTGGGACATTTATTTTGAAGGCACACATAAATAACAACTGCACGAGGACAGACAGTGACTGGCAGGCTGACACACGTCACAGTTATGAATAATAGTTAGCTAGAAATTGTGCAAAAATTAGTTTTTCAAAGATTTCAAAGAAAAGGAAAGTAGACTATGAATGTAGGGTGTTCCAGCAAGAGTGGACATTGAAATATGTATCTATTGAGGTATCAGGGAAAGCTGTGGGCTTAGTGTGCAAAGAGAGCATCGTTGTCTTGAAAGACTACAACTTGTCCCGACACTACCAGACGAAGCATGTAGAGAAATATAGGAATATGTCTTCTGAGCAGAGGACAAGTGCATCAAAAGAGTTGCTTTCTCATTTGCAAAAGCAGCAAGGACTTTTCACGAAACTGCATTCAGCAAATGACGGAATTGCTAAACATAGCAAGCCATTCGCTGAGGGCGAATTCATTAAATAATGTTTAATTGACTCTGCAGCAATACTTTGCCCCGACAAGAAACAGCTGTTTGAAAATGTTTCCCTGTCAAGACGAACAGTGACACGGCGTGTTGAGGACGTCACAGAGAATATGGAACAGTTGAAAGACAAGGTAAAGGATTTCACCCATTTCTCCTTGGCCCTGGATGAGAACAGTGATGCACGTGACACGGCGCAGTTGTTGATATTCTTACAAGGCATAACCCCAGACTTTGAAATGACAGAGGAACTTGCTTCAGTGCAGTCAATGAAGAGCACAACCACAGGGAAATATTTATTGGAGGAGGTTAATAAGTGTGTGCACCAAAGCTGGGACTGAGTTTTGAAAAGTTATCCAGTGTGACCACTGATGGGTGCCCAAACTTGACAGGAAAACACGTTGGCCTTTTGTAAAGGATACATGATCAAGTAGCTGAGCTGAACCCAGATCCGAAAATTATTTTCCTGCATTGCATTATTCATCAGGAGGTGCTCTGTAAAAATGTGTTCTGAAAAAGAGCCATGTTGTGGATACAGTCACTAAAGTGGTAAACTTCATAAGAGCAAAATCTTTAAACCACAGGCAGTTTGTCTCACTGTTGGAAGAGACAGAGTCAGGTCATGGAGATCTCCCCTACCACACAAACGTGAGGTGGTGTGGGACCTGAAGTTGGAGATTGCTGAGTTTTTGCAAATGAAAGGAAAATATGGATTTCCTTCAACTGCAAGATAAAGAATGGTTGGATGATTTGGCCTTCACCATGGACATCATGGCCTTCATGAATGAACTGAATTCCAAACTACAGGGAAAGGGCCTTTTTGCACATCAGATGTACAGCCTTGTCAAAGCTTTCAAGGGAAAATAGCTCCTTCTGACCTGCCAAGTAGAAGCCAACAATCTCCCCCACCTTCCGACACTACTAGTCGGTTCCTTATCAGATGACCAGCAGGAGAAGTATACATCACTAATGTGTGCTTTGAACGGTGAGTTTTCTCGTCGTTTTGAGGATTTCAAAGTGTTGGAAAATGACTGAAAATGCTGTTGGTTTCCTCTCCTTTCACCTTCAATGTGGATAACGTTCCCACTGACCTGCAACTTGAGCTTGTCGATCTTCAGTCTGATGCAGTGATTCAAAACAAGTCAAGGCACAGATCATCTCTTACCGACTCTCATCTCTCAGCAATCCTGCGCATAGCGACGTCAGAAACTATACCTGACTTCACTGCTCTAGTCAATGCCCATCAGAGAATTCACTCCACACTGATTGGCTAGTTTAAATGTAATGTTGAGCTCTCTCTTTCTTGTGTTTTTTTGCATACACGTTATCAAGAGTTCTGGCCGTGGTGCTGAATGCACAGTGTACTTTTCCCTCTGTGTAGTTCATTGCATGTTTAATAATGAAAATACCAACCAAAAGGAGAACATTGATGTGGTTTATTTCTATGCATGTAAAATAAGTAGCATATCTGGACGTGATTTACAGTAGATATATCTGCCAACACAGTCATACACATGATGTATAATCCTGTAATATGATTCTGGCCCACGATGGCAAAAATATTGTAATGACCTGACTAGATCATAAAGGAACAATTGTCCAGACAGAGGATTTAGTTTACGAATTGACGGTTTATTAAACCAACTTTACACAGGCTACTGTTTGTCCCCCCCCTTCTTCGGAACCATGATGACTGGCGCCGTCCAGGGGCTGTCTGAGGGCTCGATGAAGTCTCCCCGCTGCATCTCCAACACAGCCTTGTCTGCCGCCTCCTGGCGTGCCAGCGGGATACGGCGGGGACGCATCTTGATGGGTCCAGCATCACCTGTGTCGATCTCATGCTGCACCAGATGAGTCTGACCCACCTCTTCCTCACTCAGCGCAAAGCTGTCTCTGAATTCAAACAGCAACTGCCACAACCGTTCCTGCTGCTCGAGGTCAAGACCAACACAGTTCCTCTTCCATATCTCCCTCACTGCAGACAGTGTCCTCTCCTCTCCCATCTGGGGTAGCTGGGCTGGAGGGACGTGGCCCGGGCTCACAGAGGGCTGTGTCGTGGAGGTAACTGGGGGAATGTAACACACAGCCGTAGGTGACAGGGGGGCTGGGGAAAAGTCACACACAGATGTGGAAGCGGGGGGGCCATGAGTCTCTGCTGCTTTAACTGTTGGAGTAAAGGGTTTGTTGGGTTGAGTGAATGTGACATTAGGGGGGGGGGGCATGGTGACTGCCAGCCCTCCCTGGAAGCTCAGTGTGCCCCCATTTAGGTCTAACTGGCAGCCTGTGCTCCTAAGAAAGTCCAACCCCAGTATACAAGGGTCCTGCACAGCCGCCACCCACACAGGACCTGCCCCCTACTGTCAGAGTCATTAATCCCTTCCCTTTCATGGGTGCCAGCTCACCTGTGACTGTGCGGAGCTGCACGGTTGTGGGCTCACACTGAGTCCAACCTGGCACAATATCTGGCCTCACCAGAGTTACTGTGGACCCAGTGTCCACCAGGGCAGAGCAGGGAACCCCCTCCACACTGACAGTGACATGACAAAAGTCCCCAACACAGGTCCGCCCCACTAAACAACAGGCTCCATCCGCTTGTAACGTTTTTAAAATATTTAAATTAAAAAATTTAAATTAGTATTGGTCAAGAATCTTCAGCCAAAACTGGATGAAAATGGTCCGTGGTGGTCCTTTCACTTTTGCCAATGTTGATGGTCCACACGGGGGCAGTATACCTCCTCCTGAGCAGTCTCATCCCCATCCCTAGCTCATCATCCTCTCCCTAGACATGGCATTTAGTTTCCTGTCAAAGATTACTTTCTTACAAAAACAGAAACTTTACAGAATAACATCCTCACTCACGACATGATAGATGGCTGTATTGTAGCCTACGTTATATTAGTGTTGAAAAACGATTATTAGCCTACATTTTTTTTGCAAAGGCTAAAAGCAACATTTCCGCACGTCAATAATGAAGTTGAAATTTGGGCCAGATATAATTTCTGTAAATCACAAAAGGGTACTTTATGCACTCCACAGTCTGGTAATTTTATACCCAGAATATTCCTTTAAAAGCCACACCCAGGCTGAACACGATGGAGTGATGATTTTGAGAGGGTGTGTCTTGTCAGAATGAACTAACTTAGCCCACTTTCTAACTTTTCATTTGATTTTACTCACGATCCAGAAAAGGTACAACAGGACACGCTCTTCCACCACTTTTTGTCGACACAGATTTTCTGGCGGATAAGCGATCAACTTGCTTTTGAAACATTGTATGTGGCGTAGTTTCGGGGAAAGGCGAAGTCATACGCGGAAGGCTAGTGTATTTTTTCCTCTCCTAGGTTGAGATACTGTCCTTGACATTGGCCAACGCGCCTTTTTGCCCCTTCTCTTGGGGTTTGTTGGTTAACCAGCGGGGCTGTAACGATGGGGGATGTCATTTCCACTCACCTGGACGAAGGCAAGCGAGAGATGATTACCGGTAAGCTCCTCCTTGACTCTCCCTCCAATTTACATCTTGAATTGCTGCTTAATATATTAGCGTAAAATGTGAAGAGAGATACAAGACAATTCATTAAAAGGATATGGGCTCCTTACCCACTGTTTTTTATATTCCCGCACAGGAAACTTACTCGACAGTCAGCATCCCTCGAAAGTTACACGTTTTAAAATGTACATTGTTGCAATAAATTAGAATACTACATAATGTCACATTTCCTCGCATAAAATTCAGCCGAATTACATTCTAAACGGACAAACTCTCCCAATTTGAATCAAACCCAATCTGACCTTATTTCTCAGAGATGATAATAGCTACAGATTGTTACACAAAATAATGTGATTTAACCAAATATTTCTGGTATCCATTACTGGGAGTTACAGGTTAGGTCGCTCAAAAAGAGCCTAATGATACTCCTTTGTCCAAGAACATTACACTTTCTGTTTAAAGGGTGAATTGTCTCTGGAAGACAAAACAGCCAAATACTCCATCTAAACGTGAATTGATTCTCCATTGTGGTATGGTTCTAGAACCATAAATCCCTCTACTTTCATATCACAAAATAATTTCACAAATGCATAATACACACTTACTGTATGCTGTTTTAACCATTTTCTTTACACAGTTGCAGCCAACAGTATTTTTCACTGACAACACGTTTGTGGTGTCTGTCTTCCATTCACACACACAGGTGTACGGCGAAGCAGATAGCTAATTAGTACAGGTAGTCCACTCTGTCTTCCGTATGTTTTCCGTTAACAAGCAGTGGTGGAAAAGGTACCCAATTGTCATACTTGAGTAAAAGTAAAGATACAGGGCCTCCCAAGTGGTGCAGCGGTCTAAGGTACTGTATCACAGTGCTTGAAGTCACTACAGCCCCGGGTTCAATCCCAGTGTGTGTCACATCCAGCCGTGACCTGGAGACCCATGAGGCAGCGCACAATTGGCCCAGTGTCGACCGGGTTAGGAGAGGGTTTGGCTAGCTGGGACGTCCTTGTCCCATCACCCTCTAGCGACTCCTTGTGGCGTGTGGGGTGGCTGAAAGCTGACCTCGGCGTTTCCTCCGGCACATTGGTGCGTCTGGCTTCCGGGTTAAGCGAACAGTACGCCAAGAAGCAGCGCGGCTTGGCAGGGTCGTGTTTCGGAGGAGTCATGACTCTCGACCTTTGACTCTCCTTACGGGATTTGCAGCGATGGGACAAGACTGTAACTACCAATTGGTTAACACAAAGCTGGGGAGAAAAAGGGGTCAAAGTTTTAAAAAATACTTTAAAAGAAAATGACTGAAGTAAAAGTGAAAGTCGCTTGTGTCAAAATATTTGGTTATAAATATACTTTAAAAAGTAAATGTAATTGCTAAAATATATTTAAGTATTAAAAGTAAAAGTATAAATAGTTTAAAAATTACTTATATTAAGCAAACCAATGTTTAGTGAGTCCGCCAGATCAGAAGCAGTCGGGATGACCAGAGATGTTACATTTTTTATGATTATCAAGAGAACAAGTACTTTTGGGTGTCAGGGAAAATGTATGGAGTAAAAAGTTATTAAGTTAAGTTACATTATTTTCTTCAGGAATGTAGTGAAGTAAAACTACTGAAGAAGTACTTTCAAGTATTTTTAGTAAGGACTTTACACCACTGTAAACAAGCAATGTAACATGGAATATGGCATTGTGGGAACCTGACAAAGGTGTGTATCAATTTAACCATTTTTGGAAAAAATATATAATTATTTCTTGCTGATATGAAAGATAATATAATTATTTCTTGCTGATATGAAAGATAAGGTCCTTATGCTTCCCAAACCCTACCGCAAACTCCCCCATACAGAAGATGCCTTTGTCTAATGAATCATTGGTGTAACGTAATGGAACTGAGAGTCAAGGGCTACAGGTTAGGTACTGTTTGGTGTATAGGACAGATCATTTTCGACCAACCTTAACTTAGCAATATTTCAAATGGATTTATTTTAATAATGGAGTATTCTCTAAATTCAAATGCACCATCTGCAACTGGACACATACATTTTAGAAGATGCATGTTTGGCTGAATCGAGAACAAAAATAGTGTCGCCAAGTTAAGCTTGGTCGTAAATGTTCTGTGCTACACCAAACAGTACCTAACCTGTAACTCCCAGTAATGGATACAAAAATCACATTATCTGTTCTAACATTATGTAGCTAAGATAATAACTGCTTTCCCAAGGACAGTGAGCTTGAGCATAATGTTTGGGCAGTAGTTTTACCCTGTCCAAATGTGGTAGTGGCTTTTTTCAAAACGGGGCCGGTATTCGTTTCTACAGGTTCATGGGAGCTATTTTACCGTGCACTAAATAATTACAATAGCTGCTTCTGATTATTCCTCTTTCCAAGAAGAGCTGGACAAAGAATATATATTTTTTACATAGGAAGGTACAGCCCTATTTATTTGAGCTGGAATGCACTGAAGAGGAGTTGAGACCGCGAGAAAAATAATTGCGAGACCAGCAAGCAGCGGCTGGATAAGGAGGGCAAATGACAAACAAGTAAGTTGTTTTGCAGTCGATAGCTAGCTAGCAATATAAGCTCTCTTTTAACATGTGTTGTTCCCCCATAACGGGGCTTGCTAGTACCACTACAAGCCAAGTTTTGCTAGCTAGCTTTGTTTCCTATACCTAAAATGTATAGAGTTGAAGTTATAGCTAGCTAACTAGCCTAGCTAGCTTCAGTGCACCCCATTAGGAGCAAAATTACGAAGAGTAAAGGAATGACTCTGGCTTTATGACTCATATTAGTCTTGGAGTAACTATACCTGTATGTTGTAGCTAGCTAGCTAATGTGTGTGTGTGAGATTTCAAAGTGTCTCATATTATAAACTTGGTGGTTCGAGCTCTGAATGCTGAAAGACCAGTATCGGACTGTATACCACGGGTATGACAAAACATGTATTTTTGCTGCTGTAATTACATTGGTAACCAGTTTATAATAGCAATAAGGCACCTCGGGGTTTGTGGTTCATGACAAATATACCATGGCTAAGGGCTGTGTCCAGGCACCTATGTATAAGAAAATCCCTTAGCTGTGGTATGTTGGCCATATACCACACCTGTTCAGGCCTTATTGCGTAATTCTAAATCATGCTGCTACAATAGCAATACAGACAGTACACAGCGATTGCCCACAAATGTCTAATAGTTTGTCTTTCTTTCGCAGACAATTCCGCTTGGATACAAAGAAGTTGATGACTCTCAAAGAGAAGTGAAAGGTCCCATAACAACAATCTCCCTTGTATCAAAGTGACTCTGAACACCTCACTGCACCACCTAAACCCACCATATGCAAGTCTTCCCTTTGTAAAACTGTAGTATTTATTATAGGCGTTAGTAGTATATTTTTCTTCAATTGTATATATGTCATGTGTTGCCATAATTGTTCCTGCATACTGCTGTGTAAACTCACCTCGGTCTCCAGAGCAAATAAACTTGTCTTAAACAAACCATGTTTACTTATTTGACAGAATAATCTACTGTTTTATTGAAACATGTTTACTTGCCAACAAATTTTAGTTGAAATTATCTGTTTCGCAGTAAGATTGTAGCTAGTTTATGCAAATTAATTTAATGAATACCACAATGAAACGATCCAGATGTTGAAGTCAACACTTTATTGGTTTTCGATGCAGCAGGAATCATCTAGTCACTTGTCTGTACACTTGTAAAAAAAAAAAAACTTTTCCCACATTTTGTTACGTTACAGCCTTATTCTAAAATGGATTTTTTTTAAATATCCATCTTTCTACACACAATACCCCATAATGACAAAGCAAAAACAGGTTTTTAGAAATGTTTTCAAATGTACTAAAAATGAAAAAACAAATACCTTATTTACATAAATATTCAGAATCTTTGCTATGAGACTCGAAATTAAGCTCAGGTGCATCCTGCTTCCATTGCTCATCCTTCAGATGTTTCTACAACATGATTGGAATCCACCTGTGGTAAATTCAATTGATTGGACATGATTTGTTTAAGGCACACACCTGTCTGTATAAGGTCATATGTTGACAGTGCATGTCAGAGTAAAAACCAAGCCATGAGGTCAAATGAATTGTCTGTAGAGCACCGAGACCGGATTGTGTCGAAGCATAGGTCTGGGGAAGGGTACCAAAAAATGTCTGCCGCATTAAAGGTCCCCAAGAACACAGTGGCCTCCATTCTAAAATGGAAGAAGTTTGGCAATGCAGCCAGCTCTACCCAGCTCTTCCTAGTGTGGAATGAAGAAGAGAAAATTTAAAAAAACAAACATATTTTTTGAATAGCCAGCATATTATGAAAGCTGGGGAAAAGTTGGTTTAGATAAACAAATTTAGTTCTCTAGCTAGTTGGCTAGGTAACGTCAGCTCGACTTCTTCTTTTCTGCTGCGCTGATGTTGGCTGATCGGATGCCTTATTCTTTGACGTGAAGTGGAAAATCGATGGAATAGCATTACGTTTCAACATTCGACCTGGCAACACCATGAGTTGAGACTTCCGATCCGTTTCAAAATCCGCTGTCTGGAAGTGTTGGCTACAAACAGACATTTTTATTTCTCCATGGGAGTATTCACATCAACTGGATCCACCTCCACCAGGATGGTACTACATCCAGAAATGATGAATTCTGGATATGGTGGTTGGTTTACAACCAGCAAATGTAGATGGCCCGTTTTCTACCGGTGAAATGCAGAAACCCTCGATTTCCGTGTAGTGAATAAATTCTTGATTTTTATGACATGTTAATAACATATTAATGGACATATATAGTGAAATAGAGCAGCAGTGAAACTTCCCTTTACGTTTCTCATATGTCACATACACTTAGGTATTGAAGTATCTTTAAAGACTTCGTCATTGACAGTGTACAAAAAAGAGAAATTGGTCATCACACAACAGAACACTTATTGGAACGACTAGCCCATGTCGGACTGGCGTGAAAACCCACATGAGGCCAATGGGGTCATGTTTGCTGGGGTGTGTTTCACTGAACCATTTCTCAATTCAGTCGTGTTAAATTGATTATATGAGTTTGCTTGGGTGAAGTGTGGTCTGATCAGGCTACTCCAGACCTGTATTTTCCATGGCTAGCCACACTGTCTGGGGTTCCAACCTCAGAATCCAGGATATGTGTGTGTGGTTGTGGCTGGAAACACTGTATGCCACTTTCCCCCCAGACTCACCCTCACAGGGCTCCAGACTAACATTTTCCCCTGGTGCCACTAAGTTTTTCAGTTGCACCAGCCCATGATTTGGTCACACCACGCCGTCACATAATATATACTGTGTAATATATATATATATATCTTATAAAGTAATTCAGTGCTTTATAAAAAAAATTAGATCGTATTCAAGAAATACATTGTTTCATGTTGTGATTCAAGTTAATGTCACATGCATAAATAAGTACAGTGAAATTCCTTTCTTGAAATCTCGAAACCCAACATTGCGATAATCAATAACTATGTAATACTAGAAAAAAAACACGAAAAATATGAAGGGAAAGTGGGATACCTAGTCAGTTGTACAACTGAATGCATTAATCTGAAATGTGTCTTTCGCATTTAACCCAACCCCTCAATCAGAACTAAGTAAGCATACTATACAGGGTCAGTTCCAATGCAATATTTACAATGTGCAGGGATACTGGAGTGATGGAGGTATAGGTGTAGGGGCAGGTGCGCAACTTCGGTTTTAGAAGTGGGGGGTTTTTTTTTTTTTTTTTTTACAATTATTATAATAATTTTTTTATCCGGTCGGATAAACACTCCAAACAGGAGTGCTTGGAGGCGTCCACATGGTCCTAAAGCACACCATTGTCTCGTTTTGTATCACATTCCGATTATAAAACTGAGGGGGGTGGGGAAATGCAATTTCAGAATGCCCCCCCCCCCCCCCCTCAGTGAAAGTTGCACCCCTGTGTAGGGGTAAGGTGACTAGGCAACCGGATATAAGAAACGGCGTAGCAGCAGCAGCTTGTGGGTGTGTGTGGAGTTAGTATAAATGTATGTTAGTGGGTGTGTGTGGAGTTAGTATAAATGTATGTATGTGAGTGGGTGTGTGTGGAGTTAGTATAAATGTATGTATGTGAGTGGGTGTGTGTGGAGTTAGTATAAATGTATGTATGTGAGTGGGTGTGTGTGGAGTTAGTATAAATGTATGTATGTGAGTGGGTGTGTGTGGAGTTAGTATAAATGTATGTATGTGAGTGGGTGTGTGTGGAGTTAGTATAAATGTATGTGCATATTTTGTGTGAGTGAGAAGAGGATGGAGTGTGTGTGTTTAGGGCCCTGTGAGTGTGCATAGACAATGCTAAGTAAAAGGTCAATAAAAATACAAGGTTAACTCAATCCGTGTGGTCATTTTGTTAGCTATTTATCAGTCTTATTTCTTGGGGATAGAAGTTGTTCAAGAGCCTGTTGGTCCCAGACTCGATGCACCGGTACTGCTTGCCATGTGGACGCAGAGAGAATAGTCTATGGCTCGGGTGGTTGGAGTCTTTTCCGTTTTTCCGGGCCTTCCTTATGTGCAACCTAATCCAGTGATTGTCAATCATTATGGGTTGACAATTAGGCTGTTTTATTTTACATTTTTTTAAATAGGGCTCCAGAATTAAAAATACAAATAAATTCTCCAATTGAATGAATTTGCCTACATCTTAATGTGCACTAATACCAAAGGCTAGTTTATATTAGAAACTCATTAGCTAGTTTGCTAACTCTAAATATGGCACTCAGTGTTAGTAGTCATTAGTGTTGGGAAGTTTGGCTCAAAAGAAGGAATCTTTCGACTTTCATTCATTTGAATCAACATTTTATTGTGACAGCCTAAATTTAAAATGGATTCAATTTGTTTTTGTCACTGGCCTACACACAATACCCTGTAATGTAATTGTCTTTCGAAATGTTTACAAATTAATAAAAAATGAAAAGCTGAAATATCTTTACTCAGTAAGTATTCAACCCCTTTGTTATGGCAAGCCTAATTCAGATTAATCCACAAAGACAAGGGAGGTTTTTCAATGCCTTGCAAAGAAGGGCACCTATTGGTAGATGGGTTTTTCTTCTCTTTGCTCATTATCTATTTTCCTGCGCACATATGACAGATAATTGGTGGTCGGCGCATGTCTCTGGAGCCGCTGAGCCGGAGGAGCGTGTGTTAATCCTGCTGTAGGACTCATTGCGGCCAGCACTAGCAGGTCAAACAGATGACTAGTCACTCTGAATTTTTTTTAATCATGACTCTCGAGTCAGTACAAAGAGTTAGTTCAAAAATAATGAATTGTTTGCAAACTGCATATCACTTAATGTCCTACCTAGGTAATCGCAATTGCCAGTGCGCATTTCATATCTCAAAAGCATATAAAATATTTTGGTTGTAAAAATAGTTGCTATTGAGCTGAAAATTGAGAGCTGTGAAATAAAAAGTATAGCTATAGAACGCTGATAACCTCATTTATTCAACTGGGGCAACAGAAAGGCTGTGTTTTCCCCACAATATGATTTTTAAATGTTATACAATCAGAAAACCCTTTCTTTCTCCCAGAGCATTTTTTTCCCCCTGGGAAAGAGAGAGTGGTTCGCTTGACACAGCAACAGGCCCCAACTAAATGGGTACAGGGGCAGGCAGACACTTTCATTACAGGAATCATGAGGATAATGTACTTTTCTGTTTGACCAAATTATTATTATGGATAAGAGCAAGATCATTTTTATTTGTCAAATGGCAGCCAAGCATCGATCATCATGTCACCAGAATAAGACCCTCGATTTAAGGTGCATCAAACTCATCACAGTGCACTTCCACCACCCTGTGAAGTTCATCGTAACTTATTGTAGCCTAATAAACTGCATTGTTTCCCGAGTTGTAGTGGGAGGACCACACCTGTCATCGCATGACTCCAAGTTTACTTCGATATGATGGTTATTATATCATGGATTTGATGGTTATTATCAGGGCTGACCCCATTTAGTCAACTGGTCGATAGGCTGTTGGTCAACCAATATTTATTTTTTTGTCGAGCTGTGGCAAATATATCAAAACTAAATGTTATGGCACACGAGACGCCTGTCTGAGTGGTCTAATCCATTGTGTAGGCTGCGGGGATGGTTTACCATTTCTAATCTACAATGTTTGGACAAGGTCATTTCTGTTAATGCATTCATTGTAGTAATAATAATATAGTCTTGTCATTGTAGGAGTGGAAACGTTATTTATTTGATTCCGTTTACGAGTAGTCAATTTATTCATTGTCTTTTGTTTGGAGCGCTCCTGTCAAATTTGAGTTATGCATTAATTAAACTATTCCATGAAAATGTGCATATGAAAATCATAACTGGCAAGCAGATCAGTGGAAATGGTATAATAACTTGGCACTACAAATGGAAAAAGTTGCAGAATGCTGGTGTACCCTATTACCGGCAACTTCAGGAGCAAAATGGCAGAATCTGCAAAGGCCAGCAGCGGGAGGAGGGGGGTTGGGAACAGGTTTTTACTTCTGGTTAGGCTTTATTGATCTCTGGCTTCCTCTTTAGTAATTTGTGTCTTCATTTTAAAGTCACAGTGCTTAAAGCGTCAGACAATGTAGCCTACATATAGTTGATTTTATTCTAACATGGGGTGTGTCTACATATTGAAAAATACACGTTTTAAAATTTCAACCAATCGAATGGTCGAAAGAACTGATGACTCTCGGTTGACTACTATATATACTGAGTGTACAAAACAAGAATGATCCAACACCCAAAGGACATCCAGATTCCACCTTGTAGAGTCCATGCCCCAATGAATTGAGGCTGTTCTGAGGGCAACAAGGGGGTGCACAACTCAATATTATGGAAGGTGTTTCTTATGTTTCGTACACTCGTTTAATATTTTTTTGAAAACAGATTTTTTTTAATAATGCTATTCTACACATTTTGTCATGAGGCTAAGAGAAAATGTTTCCTGCAATACTATATTTTTTGTCATGGGTGTGAGGAAAAATGTGCTGTTTTTTAGCTCATTTCAAGCTAGTCTACATCATTTGCCATGAGGCTTAGAGATTCAGGATTCTGTCCCTGTATAGCTTCCAACGATGTCTAAAGCTGCAGATTAAGAAAGAAAGAGAGGGAAGTGAGTGTGTGTACAGAAGAAGAAACAGGTAGGAACATGCCTTGGGATTACTGAGCAGAAAGACAGTTTGGTTCTCACACACTGCCCTATTTTGTCCTCCCTCTCTGGCTCTCTCTCGCTCTTTCACAATGTAGTTCTTTTGGCCTAAAAATCCATCATTCTCTCTGCAGCTTTCTTTCCACCTGTCATATTCCTATTGTTTCATCTTAAACATTTTGTCTATTTCACAGTCACTACCGAACCCACTGCATAAGGTGAGAGCAGTGTGTGTGTGTGTCTGCACACATGTTTGTGCCTGTGGGAGGAGTGGTTAGTCAGCTCTTTTCCTTTGGGAGTATACTGTTTGGAGTAGTTGGCTGTACTGGTCGACATCTCCACATGTGCTATCAAGGCACATTCTCAGCAGCTGAACTCCTCTTTGACACACACACATTTCTGTTTTCTTTCCTACTCCCTAGACTTGTGTTAATCAGGTGTCAGTGAACCTCGTGAACCTTGTCTGTCACTCCTTCATCCCTTTAACCCTCCTATTGTGTTCGTTTCATGTTAATTCATTCTGTGATCCTTCTATTTGCTATTTATGACCTGTAGGCCTCATTGACCTGAGCTCATACAACTTGTTTTTGTGTAAAAAAAAGCATAATGTATGGATTATTTTTACTATAACAAATACTCCAGATGAAACATATTGGGCTACATTTATCACAGACTACTTTGTCAAAGTTTAACAAGGACTCTCTCCTCCTCACCAGTGTCATGATCAAGATATGATCAAGAGCCTCACATACAGTATATCGTTTAGATATTGTGCTGCCACATAATTAAATGTGTGCAAGGCCTCAAAAAGCTTTATATGCCAAGGCTGCGAGAAAAGTTCTCTATATTATTGTTTGTGAGAATGCCAACAGGTGTGGTTCCCGTGGGGGAAAGATTCTGTTGGGGAGAGGTTGCTATGGAAACCAAGAAGGTGTGTGTGGGTGGGGGGGGGGGGGGTTCTGGGAGAGGAAGTGTGTCCATCTGATGAACGGGCTTGTGCCTGAACTAAATGTTATACACTAAAACCGGGAACGCCACAGGTGTACAAAAGTTAGATAAAACACCCAAAATGTAATGGAAATCATCAAATTGTATTTTGTGTGGACAAAGTCATGGAACCTTTTGACAATCAGATTAAATTAACTACATTTTTCAGAGCGAACTTGTAAATCGGTCCAATTCAACCGGAACACAGTAGGAGGGTTACTACATTATATTATACAATATGGACAGTAAGCCTAGCCTACATCCCAGTGTACCATTCAAGCTACAGGATGTCTGCTGATTCTTAGAGTTTTCCAGCTCTTTAGATCATCTGCACCCAATGAAAACAGGAAGGGAAATGATCAGTGCACTCTGACTACTGTACACTCACTCACTCTGTCTGCCTTTCTACCTTCTGCCTTTCTTTCTCAAACACAGGCTAGAAGTAGGTGGTTGTGCTGTCAGTCTCTAATCCCCGGCACTGGGACTGCCTGCTCCTTGTATTTGGGATGACGGGGCACTAAGTAGACACACACACACACACACACACAGTTTCCTAATTTAGCCCTTAAGTGCGATCAAATCTCCCATCAGTTTAGTTTGCTGCAGACTGTCGTTCAAGCCATGCCTTCATTCCAGTGGGGAAGTGTGTCATTTGACCTAACTCTCCCTGTGGCCAGTCTGCAGGCTTTGGCACCCTAACCCAGCCTGTGGAAAGTGCAGCATGTGAATGAAATAGCAACTCTAGCCTCTGGTTGTGAATGGGGCTATCTCTGGTCCTCAGAGAACACACATGGGTGTCTAGTGTATTGTTCTCAGTCAGAGGTCACAGGCACAGTACAGAGGATGTGTGGGAAATAATGGATCAAAGTGCTCACAGATGTAGCAGGAGATATCTGGTACCCTCATGATGACTCAAACAACATCCAAGCCCTGCTGGCCTGTTTCCACTGTTCTACAAATACACACTGAGGGTGGTGTCATGATGAATTAGACCAGCGTGGAATATATTATACAGGTGGAACTGAGGGGAACACCCTTTTTAGTATCTATGTCTAGATCCTTCTCAGTATTTATTTTTTGGGTTCTGAAACCCAGGGTTGAACCAAGTATGTTTTTTTTTATACAGTGCATTACAATACACTGAAAGTGTGAACGTGTGTTTGAGTGTTACTTTGAGATGACTTCTCTCCCCTCTTTCCTATCTTGTCAGGTCTTTCCTTCCTGCCCTCCTACTCAAAGACTGTTCTCTCTTTCCTGTGGCGCCCCTACCATAAACATCTCACAGATTACTGAGAGAACATGGAGCCACCACAAGCTAAGCCTGTGGACTCTAAGGGATCTTTAGGAAAAGGGCTATATTTAAGGAAAAGTCCTACCAAAAATAACTTGTTTTTATAATAAAGAAGATGGTATTTTACCATTCAACATCCTGATGCTCGTATCTCCATATAGTCTGTAGTGTGGTACAAATTCAGTAGGTACAATGTTATTGTAGGCTCTAATGTGCCTTGACTGTAGAAGTCTTCATTATCTGTTCCAATTTAGAATTCATTTATTGTACTACATTTTATGAACTGAGTGTAAAACACATTAGGAAATCTTTCCATGACATAGACTGACTAGGTGAATCCAGGTGAAAGATTTGATCCCTTGTTGATGTAACTTGTTAAATTCACTTCAATCATTGGAGATGAAGGGAGACAGATTTAAAGAAGGATTTTTAAGCCTTGAAACAAGGGTGAATGGGCAAGACAAAATATTTAAATGCCTTTGAACAGGGTGTGGCGGTAGGTGCCAGGCACACCGGTTTCAGTGTGTCAAGAACTGCAACGCTGCTGGGTTTTTCACGCTCAACAGTTTCCTGTGTGCTTTCGACACCTTGTAGAGTCCATGCCCTGTTCGGAGGGCAAAAGGTGGTTGCACCTCAATATTAATATTAGGAAAATGTTTTTAATGTTTTGTACACTCGGTGTGTTTAGCCCTTTCTCAATTAATGATGTCTCTGTTTAAACATACTATAACTCATGATTTGGTATAATTCCTTATAGTGAGATGTGAGAGCAATTTTAATTTTACTGCTTGGCTTTTCATATACGGCTGATAGAAAGGTGGTAAAAATACTGGAGGGTTAATGCCCTCTCTTCCACAGTCTCTCTGCTTTACCTGTCTGAGTCCAGTCCACCTTTCGTTACGAGTCACCCTATAGTATAGCCTCTCCACAAGGCTGTCGTCTATGCCACCTTCGGTAGTCTCACAGCCTCTCTTCAAGACCACATCCTCTGTGATCTGCTGAGTCACATTACTGATGTGTCATGTTCTGGCCCTGCTGCCAGCTGAAGTTTCTGGGGCTGTGTGGCCTAGCTGTGCTCTCTCTCTCCCGCTCTCCCACATTCTCTCCCGCTCTCCCACATTCTCTCCCGCTCTCCCACATTCTCTCCCGCTCTCCCACATTCTCTCCCGCTCTCCCACATTCTCTCCCGCATTCTTTGCTGCTCTCTCGTTCACTCTCACTCTCTCTGGTCTGTGGCTGTTTGTCTGTGACTGTCTAGCATCTCTGTCTCTCTCTCTCTCTGTCTCTCTGTCTGTTTTTCCACATTGACATGTCTGTTTTGACATTGATGTTTGAGTAACTTGGCACCTGTTGTCATTTACGTTACATACTGGATTATTCAGACTGTGTCGCTCTGCAGCTGTGTTGTGTGTGTGTTCTGTGAATGTGTCTCTATCTCTGCCCACAGCTCGTACCAGGCAGGTGACGGGGGAGTTTGGCCATGTGTACGAGCAGCAGTATGCAGTGGCCCTCTTCAACAGTGTCCGCTTTGAGATCGAGGGGGGAGGAGCGCCCCAGTCACAACTCCTGCACCGCAAGGCAAGAGGCCGGCCCGGAAACGACTCTGTCGCACTCGTTTACCCCCTATTGCTGTTTTTGTGTCTTCCTCTGTTCTTCTCTTGCTCCATCTGTCCCTTTTTTTATTTATATATAAACTCAGCAAAAAATAAACGTCCTCTCACTGTCAAGTGCGTTTATTTTCAGAAAACATAACGTGTAAATATATAAATGAACATATTTAAATGAACATAACAATATTCAACAACTGAGACATAAACTGAACAAGTTCTACAGACATGTGAATAACAGAAATGGAATAATGTGTCCCTGAACAGGGAGGGGTGGGGGGGCGGCAAGAACTGGCAAATCTGGTGCAGTCCATGAGGAGGAGATGCACTGCAGTACTTAATGCAGCTGGTGGCCACCTCAGATACTGACTGTTACTTTTGATTTATTTTGACCCCCCCCTTTGTTCAGGGACACATTATTCCATTTCTGTTAGTCACATGTCTGTGGAACTTGATCAGTTTGTCTGTTGTTGAATCTTGTTTTGTTCATTTAAATATTTACACGTTAAACTTGCTGAAAATAAATGCAATTGACAGTGAGAGGATGTTTCTTTTTTTGCTGAGTTTATATATATATATATATATATTAACAATACAAAACATACACAAACGACAGCATACAGACACACACACAAACATCACCTACATCACTCCTGCTCACACCCCCATCTCCAACGCCCACATTACCCTCCTCCACATGGCCTCAAACTGCACCATTTTGTTTCTCTCTGTCACCCATGCACTTTAAACATTTAGATAATAATGCATTTGACCTTTCCATTGTGTTAATGGTGGAGGATTGGTTGATTTCCTCTTTTTTTAAGTATATATATTTTTAGATGATTGATGGTAAAAGTATCGTCCAACCCATTGGGTATCTCACTGCACCCTTGTGAATTTTCTCTCTTTTTATAATCATTTCTATACATTAATGTACACATTAAGCTGTCCCTCTTTCGTTTATTCAGTTATTTCATTTTCCTCTATCACAGTATTCCCACGCCATCTGTGTCTCTCCTACTCATCCTCCGCCGCTCCTCATCCTCAGTTTTTTATCT
Organism: Oncorhynchus kisutch; assembly: GCF_002021735.2. Classification (NCBI taxonomy): domain Eukaryota; kingdom Metazoa; phylum Chordata; class Actinopteri; order Salmoniformes; family Salmonidae; genus Oncorhynchus; species Oncorhynchus kisutch. Next base: position 24,067,131 of record NC_034196.2, on the reverse strand, counting down.
ACCTCACCATCCTGCTCTGAGTCTCCCTTAAGATTTTATCTCATTGTTAGGTCGTGAGTGTTTACACTGCTATGGAAACAGATATGAAACGTGTACTGTAGCGATCTCCACTGTAATACTGTTGAGTTCTGTGTTGGTCTCCACCATCGAGTCACTGGAGGGAATTAAAGCCGATTTCACACATGAAGAAACATTGATGGTGCTAAGAGTCTTGTGACTGCTTTCCTTGTCTATTCTCTTCAGTACCCAAGTGATGCTCTGCGTAGGGACACGCACGCATCGACACATGCGCGCACACACACACACACACACACAAACACACATGCACATACTTACATTCACACAAGGAAACAGCACAAAACTCTTTCAGATTAAAACAGAGGCACTCATAGGCACCTTTAACCAAGCATTGCCAGTTAGCACCTTCCAAGCACATAACCTTTCTTCTTCTCCAGCTCCACCCCCCCCCCCCCCCTTCCTTTCTTCCTCAGCTGGGATTATGCTGTTTGAGTTACAGTATTTGATCTACAACAGGAAATCTAAAAAGAAAGTGGTGGTGTAAACAATATGCCACATCTGTGTGTTCTCACTTTAGCCATCCAGTCTCAACCTCCACCAGCGTGTCTAATGAGATCAGCCGTGACATTACTGTATGTATGAGTCTGAAATGGCACGCTATTCCCTATATAGTGCTCTGCTTTTGACCAGGGCCCTATGGTGCTATTTGAGATACAGCCTGCCTGTGTCAGGACCTTGTTGTTCCACACACGTGATGCCTTCTCTGTATGTTACAAGACATGTTTAGACCAATGGTTTCCAATGTATTTCCTGAACAGCATTAGTGTGTGGTTTTCAGTCCTTTGTAAATAGTGTTATATATTATATTGATTGCTCTGTAATTGACTTGGTAACTAACTGACCATGCAGATCAGCATCGCTTATACAACTGCAAACACCACGGTTGTGTCCCAAATTGCACCCTATACCCTTTATAGTGCATTATGTTTGACCAGACCTGGTAAAAAAAAGTGGTGCACTATATAGGGAATAGGGTGCCATTCGGGACGAAGCCCATCATTACTGCTTTTGCTGGCACTAACTAACTAGGGTTGGGAATTGCCAGGGACCTCAAGACACGGTATTATCACGATGCTTAGATGCAGATACACTATGACATTGTCCTGTGTAATTGCGCACTATTCATTGGGTGCTGAAATCAGTAGTTTTTTCTGAAAACATTTTGTGTTGTCGGAGCTCCAGTCTGCCCACACTAGTCGCCAATCAACTCCATCGTTGAGTTGAGTTTAATCGGCTAGATCAGTCATGGAAATAAGTGCTGAAAACATGTTGGATTACTATTTAAAAAGAAGATGGAGAACAAGCTATAGAATGAAAAATACTTTTGTTTTTGCGTAGGTAAAAGATCTGATAGTCGTAGTGAGGTGGTAGATGCCTAGTCTCCCTTATGGCTCAGCTCAAGTGCCTACATAATACATACACCATAGACATACATCATTTACACACACACAGAAGTCAGCTCAGACAGGCCCAGCTCAGTTTCATTTAGAATGGAAAATGAATGTGTTTATGCAACAGTTGTTAGTGCATCGAACCGAATTGTATCAATTTGTTCTCTAATCAAACCAAAACTCATGTAGTACAATAATACAAGTGACAGCAGCTCTAATGCTAACTGTCTGGTGTGGTAGAACCCTCTGGAGGACCGCTCCATCTTCTCTGGGGGTCTGTTCCAGTACCTGGAGGAAAACAAGAGATGGAGGAACCGCTTTGTCTTCGTGGCCGACACCTACAACATCAGCTTCTATGAAAACAAAATGGTGAGGGTGGTTGCTAGATTGTTGTTGCTTTGTTTTTACTTTCATAATCAGACAGATTTACATGCCAGCTAGTCTGAATCGTTTAGGTCACAGCTTTAACTGTGATTTGATGGTTCTGAACTGTTTGTACATTTTTCACCCTCCCCTTGAAATCTATACTCTCTGATAGGCTCACGAGAGGAGCTTGCGCCCTAAAGGAACCATCAACTGTGCTGGATACAAAGCTCTAACTTCCATGGAGGAGTATCTTGAACTGATCAGCACCAGCCTGCCAGGTGAGAGATATGATTTGGTTACACTTGACTAGCTGATTTGTGTATAATAAACAGCTGATCATTAGACACTGTTGAATTTTGGAAAAACCAGCACTTTCCCCAATGTGAGATCAAGTACTAAAGTACTGTGACTAGCTGGGCCATATTCATTAGGGAATACTGTAGCAAAAAATTTAGCAATGAGTGTTTCCTATTGGACAAGTTCTGGAATTCCTTTTCTGATTCAATATGTTTTCTTTGTTTTGGTGCCCCGTTGAGGAGGCTATGAACACCGATAAACCTGAATGTGTGCTTGTGTTTTAGGTATAAAGGCCAAGGTGGGCAGTGGTCAGTTTGTGAAGTGTGCCACCCAATTCCCCCTGATCCTGTGGCACCCGTACGCCCGCCACCACTACTTCTGTGTGCTGACAGAGAAGGAGCAGAAGAAGTGGCACGCTGTGCTTCAGGACTGTGTCAGACACAGCAACAATGGTGAGGAGCTGTCTGAACACACACACCACACACTGTCATAATAACGCACACAAACAGCATATACTCTCCTTGTCGGGACCTAAAATTGATTTCCATTCAAAATTCTACACTACACATTTACAGCAAGAATATCACCTCAGACAGAGGATTACCCATCTCAGATAGAGAACAACATAGAGACTCTCCCTCAGCTCCACCCTGACAAATTACTGCTCTTCTGCCTAACTGCCATTGTTCACAACACAGACCTGTGTGTGTCTTGTGAAAGTTTGCATACCATCACAATGAGCTGGTCTATCAGTGACGGTGAAATGCAGCAGGGCAGGAATGTGTTATTGAAGTTATTGTCTTGGGCAACATCCCAAATGGCCCGCTATTTACTATATAGTGCATTATTTCTGTCCAGAGGCCTAATGGGCTACAAATTGATATAGGATGAGGTGAGCCCCCCCCCCTTTCCATGTCAATCGTAAATGTGCTTGTGTGTATTCCTGTACCTCATCAAACACACACACACACACACACACATTTTCAGAGAAACTTGGAGAAATGAGAAATCCCCTTAGGGAGGATTTCACAGGAAGGTGAAACAATATGTGATTATTCATTGAGTGACAAAGTGGGCCGATGAAATCACATGAACAGACTTGCTAGGATCCAACAGGTTGCAGAAGCAGCTCAACAATAAAATGGTGATCACTGCACTGATCCACTGATGGTCCTCTGACATCACGTCAGCACCTTCCCATAATGCACTTTAAATAAACACACTCGCATGTCTCGACCACTAACACTCCACGCCCTGGGAGGATCTGAGCCGGGTTCACTTGGGATCAAAGCACACATGCATACACACGTGCATACACACATGCAGGCACACACACACACACAATGATAAGGTGCTGACAGTGTTTGTGTCCATTTTGACTTCAACCTTTGAAGATGTCTTCTGCTGATTGATTTAAAGCATCCTATAGTCATTTCCATGCAGTATATAGTTAGTAGAACTATAAGTACATATTTTTTTCTCATGGACTCATTATTTGCCTATTTTTATGGTGGCGCCTAGCGGTTAAGAGTGTTTGGCCAGAAACTGAAAGGTCGCTGGTTCGAATCCCCTAGCCGACTACTAGGTTAAACATCTGTCTGTGCCCTTGAGCAAGGCACTTAAACCGAATTGCTCCTGTAATCTGCTCTGGTTACTTAAACATTCTCATAAATAGGATATATATTTTTTAACACCTAGACCACATTGGGTGAGCTTAACACATCCACTTCAGCTGCACATTGACTATTGTCTCTGACTCTGTACGAACAATAAGAAGCTCTAGAATCTTCAACCCTTGTTGGCCCCTCTGGAGCAAATCAGAGCCATGGTACTCCCCTTACCTGTTCAGGCCTGGAGCCAATCAAAGTCATAGTACTCCCCCTACATGTCCAGGCCTGCCAGCTCTCCAAACAGAAAGCAATGCAGAAGCACGGTGGCTAGGAAGAACTCCCTAGAAAGGCAGGAACCTAAGAAGAAACCTAGAGAGAAACCAGGCTCTGGGGGGTGGCAAGTCCTCTTCTGGCTGTGCCAGGTGGAGATTATAACAGTACATGGCCAAGATGTTCAAATGTTCATAGATGACCAGCAGGGTCAAATAATAATAATTAGTGGTTGTAGAGGGTGCAACAGGTCAGCACCTCAGGAGTAAATGTCAGTTGGCTTTTCATAGCCGATGAGAGAGGGAATTCATACAGGAGAAATACTCCAGATATACAGTTGAAGTCGGAAGTTTTCACAATTCTTGACATTTAATCCAAGTAAAAATTCCCTGTTTTAGGTCAGTTAGATCACCACTTTATTTTAAGAATGTAAAATGTCAGAAGAATAGTAGAGAGAAGGATTTATTTCAGCTTTTATTTCTTTCATCACACTGGTATAACTGAGTAAGGTTTGTCGGCCTCCTTGCTCACACATGCTTTTTCAGTTCTGCCCACAAATGTTCTATAGGATTGAGGTCAGGGCTTTGTGATGGCCACTCCAATACCTTGACTTTTTGCCACAACTTTAGAAGTATGCTTGGGGTCACCGTCAGTGGAGATACTGCCTTGTGATATAATCTGAAACAACCTGATAAGTCTAACCACCAACACACACACATTGTGTGGCTTGCTACATACTCGCAGCGGAATTGGTTATCATGAAGTACAGTCCAGTAAAAGTGTTAGCAACAGTGTTTTGCATCACGTTCAGAGGATCTATTGTTTGCTGGGGTAGGACTGGGTTGGTCTGAGTCCCAAATGGCACCCTTAATAGTGTGTAGCTTTTTCAAAATAGGGATGCAGACTCAGGCTGGTTTTGTGCTTGTGGCTCAGTGTCCTGTTGTATGAAATGAATCCTATTTGAATATAAGCCTTCTTTGAGAAATGTAATACCACACTAAAAGCTGAGGCCTTAGCACAAAGCTAGTGGAGTGCATGGAAGGAAATGGCTGATTTCTCCATTTTCCCTTTCGTAGAGAGTTAAAGCATATAGGGAAGACTCAGGCGCTTGTCACTGTGGGGGATAATTGCCATGTTGCTGTTATTGGCTGTTATACCTGGTGTCCATGATAAACCCCCCCCAAAAAAACGCCCACTCGTTCCTGTGGCCTAACCTGTGGCAGATGATGGTATTGTTGTAACTCATGAGGGATTTTGTCTTTTGTGCAAACGCTGATGTCAATCAATGTAATATATTGTCTCTTCTCTATAAGATCAGACTATTTCCATACTGTTTCTTCAGCACGCTTTCTCCTTTTTGGTTGAACTTTTCATAGTCCTATGCTTATGGTCGGCTTATGGTATGTGATCGAGATGATCTCTCATGATTAGTCAGCTTGTCTGTCAGTCTAAGCCATGGTCTATCACCATACCAGTTGTATTTCCTGCAGGGCGGTGCATCTCATTGGCAGTCAGAGCTAGCCCTGGCTGCCACCAGCCACCAGGGAGCCATCAATTGCTGTATCAGCATTGTCTTAATGAAGAGTTCGGCGTTCCACTAGCCACGTGCAGTTACAAGCCTGGCTTAAATAAGCGGCAGGTGCAGGATCAAAACCCACCTTCGTAACATGGATAAAGCCTGAGCTGGAATGTGAAGCTACATGAAGCTGGCTAGCTTTCTAAACTCCTGAATAGATATAGCTAGCATTGTAGTATTATACCCCTCTGGTCTGAGCACCACACCTCCACATCACTGCTTTAACCCTTAGCAGACTGAGTGGGGCATATGTTTACCGTTCATTGTATGTTTTCATAATGTGTTGGCTGACTGTGGAATGGGTTCTGTTTGTCCTTGTGTGTTTATCGTAGTGAGGCTGGTACACACCCAGGCTGTGACAGACAGCATGGGAAGGAGTTTTGTAATGCTGTCAGAGCTTGGTTGTAGAGAATAGAGCTGAAGGCAATAGTACGTTTCAGTATCTTACCATGAGATGCTATCATGGTATACACTTGAACTCTGAACCCATCTTGCCTCTAAGCTAACGGAGAGCCGGTTGATGGTATTGTCTCGCAGACTCCTGTAAACAAGTCATTAACAATACACACGCACAGGCTAGATGTGAAGGGAACAGGGATCTGGCTGTGGCAGGAGTCACGCCAACTGCAGTAGTGCAAAGACGGACAGGGAAATGTCTCAAATAAAGAGACCATGGTAAACGCTACCACATATTTTTACACAGACACACACACACACACTTTTTCATGCTACTCTGGATGCAATCTGCTCCCTAATCTTGGTATAAGTAATGGTTTCCAATAAGTCATTTTGTGAATCAAACATTCCAGGATTCCCCCTCCCCTTTTGCCATCAGAACAGCCTCAATTTGTCGGGGCATGGACTATATAATAAGGTGTCGAAAGCGTTCCACAGGGATCCTGGCCCATGTTGTTGGATGTCCTTTGAGGGGTGGACCATTGTTAAATATGTTGTCTTGCCCATTCACCCTCTGAATGGCACACATGCACAATCTCAATAAGTATCAAGGCTTAAAAATCCTTCTTTAACCTGTGTCCTCCCCTTCATCTACACTGATTGAAGTGGATTTAACATGTGACATCAATAAGGGATGATAGCTTTCACCTGGATTCATCTGTCATGGAAAGAGCAGGTGTCCTTATGGTTTTGTATACTCTGTGTCAATACATGTAACTTAGTAAAGGTTCACACTAGTCCCCATGTCCCAAGAGGAACATGGTAGGATACATTTTTATTTTAATGAAGAAAGGAATTCATAGCAGTCCTGTTTTAAAAGGGGTTCAAACTACATCCCTAGCGACACATTTTTCTTGGTGTGCATCCGAAGTGATGCCCTATTCCCTATATAGTGCATTAGTTTTGAGTGCACTTTATAAGACACGGGTAGGACACTATATAGGGAATAGGGTGCCATTTGGGATGCAGCCTTGGTCAGCTGATCTATATGTCCAGTGTGTTCTCATGATAGCCAATGCCTAGACAATCTAGCCCTGTTTCACCCTCACCCATCAGCCCAGAGTTGGCACTGGGGGCAGAGAGAGGGCTTCCTGTCTCTGTCAACCCCTCCCCAACTCTCTCCATTGATTTCCTGTCTTTGTCTAACCCACAGCCAAAGCATGCGAGATAGACTCTCACATGAGCAGCATACCACCCTGCATCCCACTACTGGCTTGCCACTGAAGCTAAGCAGGGTTGGTCCTGGTCGGTCCCTGGATGGGAGATGCTGCCGGAAGTGGCGTTGGAGGGCCAGTAGGAGGCACTCTTTCCTCTGATCTAAAATTAAATATCCCAATGCCCCAGGGCAGTGATTGGGGACATTGCCCTGTGTAGGATGGAATGTTAAACGGGTTTCCTGACTCTCTGTGGTCACTAAAGATTCCATGGCACTTATTGTAAGCGTAGGCTAAAATAATCAAAATCACACATTTGCTACACAGTGGTGTAAAAATACTTTAAAGTGTGACTTAAGCAGTTATTTGGGGTGTCTGTACTTTACTATTTTACTTTTACTTCACTACATTCCTAAAGAAAATAATGTACTTTTTACTCCACACATTTTCCCTGACACCCAAAAGTAATCATTACATTTTGAATGCTATCAGGAAAGGGTCCAATTCATGCACTTATCACGAGAACATCCCTGGTCGTCCCTACTGCCTCTGATCTGGCGGACTCACTAAACAGAGAACATCCCTGGTCATCCCTACTGCCTCTGATCTGGCGGACTCACTACACACAAATGCTTTTTTTGTTTGTAAATTATGTCTGCATGTTGTAGTGTGCCCCTGGCTATCCGTAAATACATAAATAAGAAAATTGTGCTGTCCGGTTTGCTTAATACAGTGCCTTCGGAAAGTATTCAGACCCCTTATTTATCCAAAATAAAAAATCTTATCAATCTACACACAATACCCTATAATGACAAAGCGAAAACAGGTTTTTAGAAATGATTTTCATACGTATTCAGACCCTTTGCTATGAGACACAAAATTGAACTCAGGTGCATCCTGTTTCCATTGATCATCCTTGAAATGTTTCTACAACTTGATTGGAGTCCATCTGTGGTAAATTCAATTGAAAGGACATAATTTGGAAAGGCACACACCTGTCTATATAAGGTCCCACAATTGACAGTGCATGTCAGAGCAAAAACCAAGCCATGAGGTCGAAGGAATTGTCCGTAGAGCTCCAAGACAAGATTGTGTCGAGGCACAGATCTGGGGAAGGGTACCAAAGAAATTCTGCAGCATTGAAGGTCCCCAAGAATACAATGGCCTCCATCATTCTTAACTGGAAGACGTTTGGAACCACCAAGACTCTTCCTAGAGCTGGCCGCCCGGCCAAACTGAGCAAACGGGGAGAAGGGCCTTGATCAGGGTGACCAAGAACCCAATGGTCACTCTGACAGAGCTCCAGAGTTCCTCTGTGGAGATGGGAGAACCTTCCAGAAGGACAACCATCTCTGCAGCATTCCACCAGTCAGACCTTTTATGGTAGAGTTTCCAGATGGAAGCCACTCCTCAGTAAAAGGCCCATGACAGCCCGCTTGGAGTTTGCCGAAATGCACCTAAAGTTCTCTCAGACCTGAAACCAAGATTAAACTCTTTGGCCTGAATGCCAAGCGTGACATCTGGAGGAAACCTGGTACCATCCCTACGGTGAAGCGTAGTGGTGGCAGAATCATGCTGTGGGGATGTTTTTCAGTGGCAGGGACTGGGAGACTAGTCAGGATCGAGGCAAAGATAAATGAAGCAAAGTACAGAGAGGTCCATGATGAAAACCTGCTCCAGAGTGCTCAGGACCTCAGACTGGGGTGAAGGTTCACCTTCCAACAGGACAACGACCCTAAGCACACAGCCAAGACAACGCAGGAGTGGCTTCGGGACAAGTCTCTGACTGTCATTGAGGGGCCCAGCCAGAGCCCGGATTTGAACCTTGTCGAACATCTCTGGAGAGACCTGAAAATAGCTGTGCAGCGACGCTCCTCATCCAACCTGACAGAGCTGAGAGGATCTGCAGAGAAGAATGGGAGAAACTTCCCAAATACAGGTGTGCCAAGCTTATAGCGTCATACCCAAGAAGACTTGAGGCTGTAATCGCTGCCAAAGATGGGTCTGAATGCTTATGTAAATGTGATATTTCAGTTTTCTATTTTTAATACATTTGCAAAAAACTGTTTTTGCTTTGTCATTATGGGGTATTGTGTGTAGATTGAGAGAAAAAAAAACTTTCCGAAACCACTGTATAGCAATTTGAAATTATTTTTTACTTTCGATACGTAAGTATATTTTTGCAATTCCATTTACTTTTGATACTTAAGTAGATGTAAAACCAAGTACTTTTAGACTTTCACTCAAGTAGTATTTTACTGGGTGACTTTTACTTGAGTCATTTTTTATTAAGGTATCTTTCCCTTTACTCAAGTATGACAATTGGTTACTTTTTCCACCACTGTTGCTACATGACTACACTACATCAAAGACACTCACACTCAAGTTGAGCCTTTCCTGTATGCTTGACTATTGTGGAGTCATGAAGTGATAGGTGATGCTGGTTTTGGAGCTTATGTCAGACATACTATACCTCTTGGTTATATTTAGCAGGGGTCTCCTTTATACAGTCCTTTCCCAGTAGGTAGCTTGGCTTCTACTAAGCTGAGAGCCATCCTCTACTGATTCCGTGAAGGGTTGTAGTAGTTCGATCCCACATGTCACATTAGTGCACTGTGTCTAGGGTTTACCGAGAATGGTGCAACAAACAAAAAACAGTGGCAGTCCTGTGGGTGAAAACAGCTCGTTGATGAGAGGTCGAAGGAGAAAGGCAAGAATCGTACAAGCTAACAGGCGGGCCACAGACAGACAAATAACGGCGCAGTACAACAAGTGGTGTGCCGAACAGCATCTCGGAATGCACAACTCATCTGTCCTTGTCACAGATGGGCTATTGCAGAAGATGACCATGTTCCACTCCTATCAACTAAAATCAAGAAGAAGCGCGGTGGGCACGCGATCACTAACACTGGACAATTGAGGAGGGGAAAAATATTGCCTGGTCCGAGGAATCCCGGGTCCTGTTGCATCAAGCTGATGGCAGTCAGGACTTGGTGTAAGCAGAAGGAGTCCATGGCCCATCCAGCCTGGTGTCTATGGTACAGGCTGGTGTACTGGTATGTGGGAAATGTTTTTCTGGCACTTGTTAGGTCCCTTAATACCAATTGCGCAACACACATTTCCAACACATGTAAGGCAAGTGGGGGGTGGGGGGGGGGGGGTCTGCCCTGGTTTTAGCTGGGTGTACCTAATCAACTGGCTTGTGTGTTTGCGTGTTGTGTATTCTTTGTATACATGCTGTGGCACTCTGTCTCATCCATCAATCCATATGGCAGACCGAGGCAGGCACACCTGCTTGTGGCTATTCAGTTGGCTTGTGTGTTTGCGTGTTGTGTATTCTTTGTATACATGCTGTGGCACTCTGTCTCATCCATCAATCCATATGGCAGACCGAGGCAGGCACACCTGCTTGTGGCTATTCAGTTGGCTTGTGTGTTTGCGTGTTGTGTATTCTTTGTATACATGCTGTGGCACTCTGTCTCATCCATCAATCCATATGGCAGACCGAGGCAGGCACACCCGCTTGTGGCTATTCAGTTCATGGCCACACTTCTCAACACACTCACTTTTAGACGGTGTCACAATACAGAGACCTTAATAGAAACAGATCCTCAATTCAGGATCCCCTGATTTTGAGTGCTGGTGTATTTTCACCACATAAAAACCAACCCACACGGTGAGTGCCTACTTCCTGAAAGTGAATAGATTTTTCAAATGTCTCTATCACCTTTTGGACAGACACATGTCAAACACCACCACCACTGCAGGAGCTCCAACCTATCCAAAATGTGTGCTCTCTGGTGTCCCCTCCAGGTCTGTCAGAGGAGTGCAGGGTGCAGACCCCGGCCTTCACAGATGCGATGCGACTCCACAGGCAGGCTCAGGGACACTACGGCACCTGGGACATGATGTGTGGAGGGCCACCACAGGTGAGAGGAACACTATGGAGCTGGCTCTGGCTCTTGAGGACTTACATTTACATCAATCTAATTTCATTTGAATGTATTCTGAATTAGTGATGCTAACACCTTACAGTATATGTACTGTATTCAAGATCGCTAACCAAAGTTCAGGAGCAATATTACAGCAGGTCATTCCCGGCCTTAGCTAAACCTCTTGAGTGGTCAGTGGCCATGATGGATGTCAGTCAGGCAGCCGGTCTGTATTTCACAGCTGTTTGTTGAGGATTGATGTTTATCTGAGAGTACATGTGGAAGGTGAAAATACTCTCCCCTGAGAAAACAGTGTAGAGAACATGTTGTACCTCACCACCTTCCTCTGTAAGTTATCCTAAACCCCTGCTCCTCTTAGTGGGGTCTCCCCTTAAAGAGCTCCATTTCTAGCTCCATTTCACTCATATTCTTCCCCCGATTATCATCAACACTTCCCACTGTCGACCTGTTTGTGCCTACTGTGGGACTGGGAGTGGGTTTTTTGCTTGCTACCATTGTAAAGGTACAAGTAGGGACTAAGTGGTGTCATTCCCTGAGTCAAATCACTCTGGTTTCACTTGATAAAGTATTGCAGTGTAAAGGAAATAGGGTGCCATTTGGGACGGGACACTGTTACTCTGTGAAGTTCTGAAGTGATCACACTTACTCAGTAGAAATGAGACACTACACTTTAAAAGGGGTCCAAGTGTTGGGCATTAGATAGTAGGTCTGCATCCGAAATGGCACCGTGTTCCCTCTATAGTGCACCCTAAACTGGCCCTGGACAAAATTTGTCCACTATTGGGAATAGGGTGCTATTCGGGCAGGCACCCAAGACTTATCATGTCAATATCATGGCCCTGTGTATACTGAACAAAAATATAAATGCAAGATGTAAAGTGTTGGTCCCATGTTTCATGAGCTGAAATAAAAGACCCCAGAAATGTCCCATAAGCACAAAAAGCTTAATTCTCTCAAGTTTTGGGAACAAATTTGTTCACATCCCTGTTATTGAGCATTTCTCCTTTGCCAAGATAATCCATCCACTCCACCTGACAGGTGTGGCATATCAAGAAGCTGATTAAACAGCATGATCATTACACAGGTGCACCTTGTGCTGGGGACAATAAAAGGTCACTCTAAAATGTGCAGTTCTGTCACACAACACAATGCCACAGATGTCTCAAGTTTTGAGGGAGTGTGCAATTGACATGCTGACTGCAGAAATGTCCCCCAGAGCTGTTGACAGATAATTTAATGTTAATTTCTCTACCATAAGCTGCCTCCAATGTCGTTTTAGAGAATTTGGCAGTACGTCCATACGGCCTTACAACCGCAGACCACATGTATGGCAACATTGTGAACAGAGTGCCCCATGGTGGCGGTGAGGTTATGGCATAGGAAGGCATAAGCTCCAGACAACGAACTTTAATTGCATTTTATCGATGGCAATTTGAATGCACAGAGATACCGCAACGAGATCCTGAGGCCCATTGTCGTGGCCTGCATACTCACCAGACATGTCACCCATTTAGCATGTTTTGGATGCTCTGGATCGACGTGTACGACAGTGTGTTCCAGATTCCGCCAATATGCAGCAATTTCGCACAACTTCGCCATTGAAGAGGAGTGGGACAACATTCCACAGGCCACAATCAACAGCCTGATCAACTCTATGCGAAGGAGATGCATGAGGCAAATGGTGGTCACACTAGATACTGACTTGTTTTATGGTCCACTACCCTACCTTTTTTAAAAGGTATCTGTGACCAACAGATGCATATCTATATCATGTGAAATCCACAGATTAGGGCCTAAAGAATTTATTTCAGTTGAATGATTTTATTATATGATCTGTAACTCTTATTGTTGCATGTTGTGTTTTATGTTTGCTCAGTGTAATAACAGCTGTCCTGGAAGGACTAATAGTGTGTTTCTAGCTTAGTTGCACCAGAGCATCACAGGCATCTTAAAATATGAACTGTACCTCACCAACACAGGAGTTTTATATGGACATCTATGCTCCAGGAAAACATATTCTGCAAGTCATATAGCTCCAATATGCTGCCTGGACCGCATTGAGACGGTTATTCAATTAGGACTAAAGCAGAGTGGGCCAAGTCAAGCCCTGGTCCAAGCATATTCAATTAAAACACATGGTTATGGTTTTGTCATCTGCAGCCAAGACCACTGCACGTTTAGATGATACTGACTGAATGCTGTGTTTTAATATGTATATCTTATTTATACCCTGTATTATTTTCCATTGAATGGAAATGGAGAACTGGCCCTCTGACAAACCCACTCCCAGCAGATTTATGCGTGTTGGGCTTCTTTGGAGTGTGTGAGTATTTTACTGCATTTTAGAGAGAAAATAGTATTTCATGGAGTTGTGGGTGCTGAGATTAGGGAGACAATACCATAGCACTGAATACATATGATATTCCAGTTTTTAATTCAGTTGACTTTTCACAGAACAGTCTATTACACGCCTTTAATCTATTTGGTGTTGTATTAATAGGTATTGTATGGTACCTTGTATTGGGAACGGCACCTTACTCATACATTTAGTTATTATTATGTTTTGTAGAGGAGCCACATAATGTTGTTTCTCATTGTAGTGCTTCAACATCACTGCCCTCTTTCCCACTTCCATGGACTCATGTACTAAATCCTCAGAATCACACACCACTCAACCCATTCATATGGGTGACTCAGAAGTTGTTCCTGTACTCATAGGTTGAGTTGTGTGTTTGTTGCCGTTTGAAGTGTCACAGCTGACACAACACCATGTCATTTTCTCTGTTGTGGAAACACCTGACTCAAACAACAAAGCTTCTCTGAAGTCTTATTCTTTTAATTAATGCCAAGTTTTGCCAACCACTAGTTACTCCTCTGGGTTATTTATAGAGACACCTCCTACACACACTTAAAAGAGGGTTTAAGTGATAATGCATAAAGTGTTTGCTTTTGTGTGTGTGTGTGTGTGTGTGGTGTGTGTGTGTGTAGATCCTAGCCAACCTAGTGATGGAGACCCTCCATCCAGAGTTGAGGAATCTGATTGGTCCTCGTCTAAAGGGGAAGATTCAACAGCGACAGAGGAACTGGATGCTGGTGAGTTGTTGTCCCTCCTACATGCTGCACTGTGTTCTTTCCTAGAACCTGGAGTTTCCCCCGACCACATGTTAAGTTTTTCCCATTCAGGTCACATAGTCAGGAAAACTCCTGAACCTACCATTCCTAACCACATTGCTGATTGAGCCGGCGTCCCAAATGGCAACCTATTCCCTACAGAGTGAATTTACATTAGGATAGATTCCCGAGAGCAATCGGAAAAACTACCCGCGGCTAGATGTATTACAATAGTGTAAAGACTAGAATCTTGATTAATTTTTCACATCTCTTACGCCACCTCCGCGTGCGAGACTGCTCCCGCCAAGCAGTTCATGTAAACAAAATAGTATCCAAGAGAAATGTTTGCTCCTATAGTAAACATCTTACAGCTGAAATGTATAGACATGTACCTTATACTTGAGACTTGTTTTATAGATATTTTACCTGGAATTTCTGTAATAGCCTGTTACTCTCAAATTGGTCACTGTAGCTTTAAGGGAATCTCAGAACACAGCAAGCAGGAACTGCAAGCAGCAACTCCCCAGTGAATTACCAACATTTTCAGGCACAATGAAACATTTTTCATGTAATGATTTGCATGATATTGGTCAAATGAAGCCTGGTTTGTTGTAAGTTAACTTCAATACGCTAAAGTTGTAGCTAATGTAAGCCTAAAAGCTATCTATCTACAGTGGCAAGAAAAAGTATGTGAACCCTTTGGAACTACGGGGATTTCTACATAAATTGGTCATCAAATTTGATCTGCTCTTCATCCAATCAATGAGACGAGATTGGAGATGTTGTTTAGAGCTGCTCTATAAAAAACAATCACAAAGTTTGAGTTTGCTATTCACAAGAAGCACTGCCTGATGTGAACCATGCCTCCAACATAAGAGATCTCAGAAGACCTAAGATTAAGAATTGTTGACTTGCATAAAGCTGGAAAGGGTTTACAATAGTATCTCTAAAAGCCTTGATGTTCATCAGTCCACGATGAGACAAATAGTCTATAAATGGAAAAAGTTCAGCACTGTTGTTACTCTCCCTATGAGTGGCCGTCCTGCAAAGATGACTGCAAGAGCACAATGCAGAATGTTCAATGAGGTTAAGAAGAATCCTAGTGTCAGCTGAAGACTTACAGAAATCTCTGGAACATGCTAACATCTCTGTTGACAAGTCTACGATACATAAAACACTAAACAAGAATGGTGTTCATGGGAGGACACCACGGAAGAAGCCACTGCTGTCCAAAAAAAACATTGCTGCATGTCTGAAGTTTGCAAAAGTGCACGTGAATCTAAAATATTCTGTGGACAGATGAAACTACAGTTGAGTTGTTTGAAAGAAACACACAACACTATGTGTGGAGAAAAAAAGGCACACACCAACATCAAAACCTCATCCCAACTGTAAAGTATGGTAGAAGGAGCATCATGGTTTGGGCTGCTTTGCTGCCTCGGGGCCTGGACAGCTTGCTATCATAAACTTGGGAATTAATTTTTCCGTTGATCAAGACATTTTGCAGGAGAATGTAAGGCTATCTGTCCACCAATTGAAGCTCAACAGAAGGTGGGTGATGCAACAGGACAATGATCCAAAATATAGAATTAAATCAACAACAGAATGGCTTCAACAGAAGAAAATATGCCTTCTGGAGTGGCTCAGTCAGAGTCCTGACCTCAACCGATTGAGATGCTGTGCTGTGGCATGACCTCGAGCAGTTCACACCAGACATCCCTAGAATATTGCTGATCTGAAAGTTTTGTGAAGAGGAATGGTCCAAAATTTCTCCTGACCATTGTACAGGTCTGATCCGCAACCACAGAAAACGTTTGGTTGAGGTTATTGCTGCCAAAGGAGGGTCAACCAGTTATTAAATCCAAGGGTTCACATACTTGTCTCACCCTGCAGTGTGAATGTTTACACAGTGTGTTCAATAAAGACATGAAAACATATCATTGTTTGTGTAGTATTAGTTTAAGCAGACTGTTTGTCTATTGTTGTGACTTAGATGAAGATTAGATTAAATGTAATGACCAATTTATGCAGAAATCCAGGTATTTCCAAAGTGTTCACATACCTTTTCTTGCCACTGTATGGTTCAGCTAATGTCATGGGCCCTGGTCAAACGGTCCTCATCCCAAATGGCACCCTAAATAGTGCATTACATTTGACATGCCTACATAGTGCACTAGTTATGGGCCACAGTCAAAAGTAGTGCACTATGTAGGGAATAGGGTGCCATTTGGGATGTAGAGTGTGTGTTCAACCGCTCTCTCTCCCCCTCTACAGATCTCTGAGGCGGTGTATAAGCAGGTGTTGTCTCAGACCCAGGCTCAGTATGAGGCTTTAGTCCAGGCCTGTGAGGTTCAGACATCCCGTCTAGACACAGTGTTACGCACAGATATGGACCAGATAATCACCTCCAAGGAACACGTCAGCGGCAAGATCCGCGGTGAGAGACATGCACACACGGAACCCATAGAAAACACTCCTTACTGATATGTAGACTTCATCCAAATCGGGACTAAAAGAGATCCTAATCATATCACACTGTGTTAGTTCTCTCAACAATTGTACTTCTACAGTCTTAGAGTCTGTAATGTCCATTGTTAGAGTGCCTACTCTTTGTTCTAGTGGTTTTGGTTTGTTGTGTACAGAGCGAAGGGCTTATTGGCACAGTAAAGCAGTAAGACCAGTTACTGGCTACATCCCAAATGGCACCCTATTCTCTACATAGTGTACTACTTTTGACCAGAGCCTTATGGGCCCTGGTCAAAAGTAGTGCACTATATAGGGAATAGGGTGACATTTGGGATGCACCCATTGAGAACACTACAGTATTAGACTATGGCATCATGTTACTAGTGAATTTCTATGTACAATTGCCACCAGAGGGATCCTGTACTGTAACTGACCCTCCCTTTCCCTCTCATATTTCAAACTTCAACTCTGTTTCTTTACTCTCTCCTACTTTCTCTCTCTCTTCCCTTACTCCCATCTCTTTCTTTACCTCATCTTAGCTCTCTCTCTCGCTCATGCTCTTGTCTGCCTGTTTGTTTTAACCCTAAAGCATCTTTCACTATTTTATTCTAGCACCGTCACCATTCCACCTAAAAAGAGAAAGGGCACTTTTTTATTTTTCTTGTGATTTGTTTCCCATGGAGCCAGTGTTGAAGGACTGCATTCCTTAGATGTCACTGGAGTCCAATGTTCACTTTATACCACTGGTACACTTAAGACCGGGCTCAGGGCTCACAGGTCCACTATGTGATGGAGGAGCGGCATCTATTGAGGAACTTTAAATGTCTTTCAACTTTCGATTTGGTTTAACGTTGGACCAGAGCAAACTAACCAGAGCTAGCTAACAGGCTTGTGTGCAGAGCAGCGCTAAAATTAAAAACAACGTCTTACCTTTTTGTAGTTCATAAATCCAATGTGATACGTGATAACTATAGTATCCTTAACTAGCATTGAAAAAAGTTAATACATTCTTTTAAACATTTCTCCCTAATTTCTGAATCAGGCTTGTAACGTTGTCAGGAGGCTACAGTAACCTATGTAACGTAGTCAGGAGGCTACAGTAATCTATGTAATGTTGTCAGGAGGGTACTGTAATCTGTAACATTGTCCGGAGGCTACAGTAATCTATGTAACATTGTCAGGAGGCTACAGTAATCCATGTAATGTTGTCAGGAGGGTACTGTAATCTATGTAACGTTGTCAGGAGGCTACAGTAATCTATGTAACACTGTCAGGAGGCTACAGTAACCTATAATGTTGTCAGGGGGGTACTGTAATCTGTAACGTTGTCAGGAGGGTACTGTAATCTGTAACGTTGTCAGGAGGGTACTGTAATCTATGTAACGTTGTCAGGAGGGTACTGTAATCTATGTAACGTTGTCAGGAGGGTACTGTAATCTATGTAATGTTGTCAGGAGACTACAGTAACCTATGTAACGTTGTCAGGAGGGTACTGTGATCTGTAACGTTGTCAGGAGGGTACTGTAATCTATGTAACGTTGTCAGGAGGGTACTGTAATCTATGTAACGTTGTCAGGAGGCTACAGTAATCTATGTAACGTTGTCAGGAGGGTACTGTAATCTATGTAATGTTGTCAGGAGACTACAGTAACCTATGCTTCAGTGTGGAGGGGCAGGTAATCTACACACACACACACACACACACACACACACACACACACACACACACAGTAGAAAAGATTTCCAGCTGGCAGGCAGACGCTGCAATAAGTTTCTGAGTGACAGAGTGAGGGCTTTGCATAGGCCCTTTGTTAGGATTTTTGTGTGACTGGGAAAAAAATGCCCGGAACGTAAAGTAACGTTATTAACCAGTTTCCATGCTTATAAAATAACGTCTTTGTTCCGGAACAGTATAGATCACTTTCGTTTTCGGTTCGAGTTCTGTTCCTCAAATAATGTCATTATTTTTAGTGTTCTGTTCCCTGAGCCTGTTCCCACCCTTGCTTTCCTCTGGAATTTTCAGTCTGATGCCTTTGGGTAAGCCGAGACAAGGCTTTGTGGAATCTAACTTTAAATCATGAAATGCCAAACGCATACCTTTGTTCGTCCTCTGGAGTTGCATGCCTTTCTTTGTTTGCAGAAATACATACTTTTTCATTAAACGTTAATCAATTACCGCCACTGACTTTTTCCTTGTTGAGATTCAATTGCCACATGCGCATTTGCACGGAGTTGAAATCTTAGAGCAACACCAATGAGCAAACAGTTGGTGGTTGTATTTGATTAACGTTTATTAGAAAGGTATGGTTACAGCAAACAGAGGCACGTAACTACAAAGGTGGCCATTTCATAATTTGTATTTTTTTTAAAGTATTGACCTTGGGCGAAATGATGCAGTCAGAGCTAGATTCCACAAAGCCTGGTCTCGGATCCACTCCATTGTGTGTGGAGTTTAGGCTGCTAGGTAATACTCTGGGTAATAATGTGGTCTGGAAGTGTGGGTGTTTACTGTCTACTGACCACCATGGTGACTAACAGTACTCCCCAATGTCTCCCCACTCTATAGCTCTGGTGTTGCCCAGGGCAGGGCAGCTCCTGCGGGGCAGCGTCCAGCCCTTCCTCAGCTCCATCCTGGAGGCCCTGATGGAGCCCACCAGCCGAGGCTTTTCCGAGGTCCGAGACGTCTTCTTCAGAGAGCTGGTGGAGGTCAGCAAGAACACGCTCAACGGAGGGGGCAAGGACAAACTGGCGGAGGTGAGTGGACCACCGGACTGGACACACCAGAGGGGTTCGCAGGGACCCTGGGGGATTGTCTTTGGTGCCAAGTCCTCATCCCTCTGTCTGTCTGTCTTTAACCCCCACTCTTTCTCTCGCTCCCCTACCCTTTCTCTCTCTACCTACCCCCACCTCTTTCTCATTCGCTCCCTCTCTCTCCATCTTTCCCCTCGCCCCTTTCACCATCACTCTCTCGCTCTCAGCACATGGAGAAGATCTCTATGCTGGCGTTCCACCCGGTGAAGATGCAGAGCTGCTATGAGAAGGTGGAGCAGCTGAATCTGGAGGGACTGCAGCAGAGGTTTGATGTGTCAAGCCCCTCCGTGTTCATCCAAAGGGCTCAAATCCTCATGAGAGAGGTGAGACCTTAACCCACAAATCCCACCATCTAGTAGGCATAGTGGGCATGGATGTGCCCTGCCACACCAGACTACCAACACTTTAGTTTTCTGAAGCTCTGATGCTGTGTTCATAACAAAGTGGGAAGGTGGTAATTTCTAGTTGTGAAGTAGTAAATACGAGTTGGATGCATTCACGTGTTTTGAACTTGTTGAGAAATGCTAATTGGCTAATGGCAAACAAGTGTGTCAACCATAAAATAAAAGTACAGCTGTCATGAGCTACGTTAGAGCAGTAGGAATGCCCCCCCCCCCCCCCATGTATCACTTATGTCCTCTCTCCTCTGTAACAGCAAATGGATAATGCTGTGTACACGTTTGAGCATCTGCTCCACCAGAGTCTGGAGGGAAAGGTCCAGGGAGGAGAGGACCTGTGTAAGACCATCCACTGCTGTCAAGACAGAGTTCTTAAGGTTCGTTAGTTAGTCTGAGGGTGGATTAGGATGAAGGCCAATGACTGGATTGATTGAATGGATGAATAGATTTGCCCTCAATACGGTTGCAAAATTCCAGTTACTTTCCAAAAATTCCAAGGTTTTCCCGAAATTCTGGTTGGAGGATTCAATATTTCCCATCTGATACCGGGAATATTCCCATCAGGAGGCCGGAAAACCTGGGAATTTGGGAAAGGTTATGGAATTTTGCAACCCTTGCCATCACGGATCAAAGAGTCTAAGGTCTTGTGTCTTTATCCCTCTCTGTCCGTCAGAAATATGACTATGACAGTAGCACGGTGCGTAAGAAGTTCTTCAAAGAGGCCCTGCTACAGATCATCATCCCCTACATGCTGAAGCAGCTCTCTCCCTCCTTCCATCTGGTGAGGCTCACTGAATATAGTGATACCCCTCAGACTTTAGCCACCCGTATGGAGCCCTATAACCTCTGGTCAAGTGCACTATATAGGGACTGGGGTGCCACTTGGGACATTATCTATGTTAAGTGCATTCGTCTGTAACCTCATCTCCTACCTCTCAGGACCTCCCTCGCTTCCAGGAGTTGATCTTTGAGGACTTCTCCCAGTTCATCCTGGTGGAGAACGTGTTTGAGGAGGTGGTGCTGCAGTCTGTCACCAAGGACATCATGATGGGTGAGTGGTGGACACGCATGGAGACACTGGCCTGGCATAGACTAGATAATTGGAGAGTCCTTCTAGGCCCATATTCACAAAGCATCTCAGAGTACTGAACAAGATTATATGGTCATCTTAGATCAGCAGTGCTATTCTGAGGTGACTGTTGATATGGCCCTGATGTAAATGTGATACAAATGGACTGTTAGCATGGTAGTGATTCTATGTTTGCCTACAGCTGTGAAAGACGCGGCAGTCCAGAAGAAACACAACCTGTATAGAGACAGCATGATCCTAACCAACAGCGACCCCAACCTCCACCTGCTGGGGGAGAACCCCTCGGTGGACTGGGCCACACAGTTCAGGGGTGGGAATGAGGAGCCTGAGGGGGCCCTGGGAGGAGGCGGCCAGTCCAGCAGGAGGCGTAGGCAAGTGGTCTCCATGATCCAGCTGGATGAGATGGGTCCACTGCCCTACGAGTCATGCCTGGAGGTGCCGGGGGTGGACTTCATCCCCGAGGAGGGAGAGATTGAGGAGGTAGAGGTTAAAGCTCAGGAGCCCAAGGAGCAAAAGACCCCCACGGAACCTGATTCTCCAGACAGCGTGCAGGAGATCTGTTACCACAGCAAACCAGTGGTGGAGATGATGGTCTCGGCTTCAGAGGAGGACTT
The DNA here is from genome assembly GCF_002021735.2 of Oncorhynchus kisutch. Classification (NCBI taxonomy): domain Eukaryota; kingdom Metazoa; phylum Chordata; class Actinopteri; order Salmoniformes; family Salmonidae; genus Oncorhynchus; species Oncorhynchus kisutch. The sequence continues at coordinate 24,045,490 of NC_034196.2, read as the reverse complement.
CGCTGTTCTCACCAATGGGACAGGGACGCTGAAGGATGGGAAGGAGGAGGAGGTGACACTCATCACCACCGTGGTGGAGGAGATGCACAGGAAGTCACCACAGGAAGTGAACGAGCAGCTGGTAGAAACAGGAAGTCCATACCAGGAAGCTGAGGGGGGGCTTCAGGAAAAGGGGGAGCCAGCTATTGAAGGCAAAGGGGAGGAAGACGAGGCGGCCATCAAGAACGCCATACAGGAAATAGAGATAGCGGTACAGGAAGAGGATGGAGAGAGGATAACTGAGTGTGTCGTAGACTCTGACGCAGAGCTGGCCCCGCCATTGGTCGACTCCAGCCCCTCGGGGCATGATGACGGAGGCTTCCAGCCGCCTACCAATGAGGCCTTGAATGAGGGCAAAGCTCAGCCAATCCTGGATGCTCTGAAAACAGAGGACACTGTAGTCGACCCAGGAGAGGTGGTGGTGGTTTTAGAGCCGGGAGACACTGCACTTCACAACGAGTGAGACCGGGGAGGACTTCACTGGGAAAACAGCAGAAGGCGAGACAGAAATTGTATATAAGATTTTGAATGGGAGGACAAGGGAGCAAAAAACCTTTCATTTTAGTCGGTGTTAACTGATCATTCCTGACCCCTCAGCATTGTTTTTCTGATTTATATTCCATACAGTCACATCTACAACAGTGGCCTATTTAACTGCGACTTCCAACCTCTCATCTGGAGTCATGTTTGTTCAAGTTTAATTTCTCTTAATTGTACATTTTATTTTACTCTATTCCTCAAGCTTTTGTGTGTGACACTGAACCCCAGGTATCTGCTGCATTATCCTTAGATTGTGTGGTCACTAAGGAATTTAAATAATTTAAGTCAGAATTGGATAAGGGATGTGGGGAGAATTGTGGATGCAGAAGATACACATTACACTACAGAGGCCTATCTGCAAGGGCCCTAAGGATATGTTCAGAGATGCATGACAGATAGTTATAACTATGGTTCTAGGGCAGTCACACACCCACTGGTCATTACATGTCCTTTTATTCAGCAGTAGGGGGCACTGTAGGCAGGCGGTTGACGCACAGTCTGGCATGTCATCCTACTGAAATGGACATTGTTGTGTATAACATATCATTATAGAGATGTAGCTGTCATTGTATTCAGGGTCTGGGAGCACTGCTTTTTAACATGTTTTTACATTGACTTAACGTGTATAAAACCAGGCAGACATTTTGTCTTGAATAAGTGTATGTTGGGCCTCCTTTTCAACCATTATTTTATTATTTTCACAAGTGGCCTTATTGTTTCAACACTATATTTTTACAGTGCATGACTTCAGCATGAAATGGCACTTGCTTATGAACTTATTTTCTATGTATGTTAGTCCAACCCTTTAGTGTGAGGGGAGCTGCTCAAACGGTAGCAGTCACTACAGTCGTATTATAGATGCTAGAGGTCCCATGTCGGCTACAGTGCTACTGAAATGCCACCGTCATAATTATGATGACAGTTGTTAAAGGGACTTTCTCTGCTGATAATTTTTATTGACTGTGACGCATCAGCAGAATCTCATTGAGATAGAATGCTCAGTCTGCGTGTGGGAGGTCTGGATGACTGACATCAGGCTATGCACCTTGTCATGAAGAGGCCTCTGTCAGTCGCTTCTGGCCAAACAAAGGGAATCATGGGAAAATAACCAAGTCATTTCTCCCCCACTCTTTTAAATGAGGGAAATCAAATGTATTATTTCATAAACTATCAATGCTATGTTTATGGAAACTGTATATTTGAGGCACATTGTTCTTAAATCAGACTTAATCCGTTTGTAGCCTTGAGGAAAATATTTCCATGTAACTCCAGGACTTAAAGGGTTAGTTCACTCAAAGTGCTTCGGTTTCCTTCTTCTTATTTATGACACATACTGTGTGGTGATCAATGCACCAGCCTCTGCTATATTCTTATTTTATATGTAAAGCTCCATGCAAGACCTTTTTATTGATTGTGTTTAGCTATATGTATGACTGGGTATAGTTGTGTTGATTTTATGGTTATCTCTACACTAAAATGCATTTTCAAATCAATTAGATCATATTTGATTTTCTGAAAAATCTTAGTTGGTGGTATTTATTGATAATTAGAATAAAATGACACTAAAACAACAGTAAGCACATGTCTACATGGGTATTTCTCAATAGGGACTTTTGAAACAAAACCACTTTAGAAGCCTGAAAGTAGATAACTGAAAGTAGATAACGGACTACTCCGTTATCTACTTTCAGTTGACTTTATCAATTGGGCATTGAAAAAAAAAGTGTTGCATTCATCCATGTTTTCAAACTAGGCTACTGGATAATTCAACAGAAAATAGCTCATTAAAATGAAAATATTAATCTGTTTATTTGATATAAAAGGCACCAAATGGTTGGTTTCTCTACAGTGGCTCTCTTGCAAATGATTAAAAAAACACAACATGACCCAGATTCTGTTCTCCTCTGTATTTCAGAGCAATAGAACAATCTGTTTCCCAATGAGCCTGACATGCAGTATCTATGGAGTTTACAATACTCCATCACATGCTTCTGTGCTGTCAAGGTGGCAATTCCTCAATGTTGTCTTGTGACTAGAGTGCTGGCTGGAAGTCTGACCTTGGAGTGAAATGGTAGAATGACAAACCTTAGGTCAGGGCTGCCTAACCCTCTTCCTGGAGATCTACAGTCCTGTGGGTTTTCAGTCCAACCCTAATTTAAACACACCTGATTCTACTAATTAGCTGCTCAACAAGACCTTAACCAGCTGAATCAGATTCTCTAAATAAAGGTTGGACTGAAAACCTGCAGGACAGTAGATCTCCAGGAAGAGGGTTTGGAAGCCCTGCCTTAAGTCAAGTAACCACAGGTTGTCAACATTGAACTCAAGCCCTGTAGCTAATCACAGGCCCTGGTCAAAATGATGACTGGATGTGTAGTACATAGTAACAGTTGCCTTGCTTGAACACAATGTAAAACTTCATAAAACTTTGATAAAAAGGTATCATGTCTCAATCACTCCTACTATGCTGTACTCTGTGTACATGTGTGTCACTATATGGAAGTCTCCATCTTGCTTTTTAATTAAGATCATGTATAAGTAGGGAAGAAATACTGGAACAACCTTCCACTTCGGGTAACTTGATAAGCGACACAGTCACAGGGAGATCTATTGCGCATCAGTGCACAAAAGTCAGAATGACATACACCATGGGAGTTTCTACAATATGCTCTTCAGATCAAATCTTTGACCAACAGGTATGGGATAGCTAGTCCCTGTAGCTCTATAGTCCAGGAAAATAACTTTCAATTCCATTGTTTGATCAGATTTGACTCAGTAGTGGGAACCATATGAAGTATCCCAGGACCGAGCCCAAGATGACCCCTAGGAAGATCCAGGTGTTGTAGGACATGACACACAGCATCAGTATGTAGCCCAGAGACACCTGCAGGATGTGCATGGCTGTCTGGATACCATGGAGACGCCATCTGGTGGAGAGGAGACAGAAGAGTAATATACTCCAAGTCGGTATTCAGGTCATAAGGAATTTCCCCTCGACAATCACCAACAAATTGGGGAAAACATTGACCCCCACTGTAAAAGAGCCAACTGTCAAAGTTGTTATACAGAAATAACAAAACATGCCGAAAAGCTTCTGTGTCGTTCAATGTAATTAGGTTAAAAAATATATTTTTAAAAATCAACCTACGGGTTGCAATGCTTCCATGTAGGGAAATGTAGCCTGCTAGAAGAGCCCTGTTGCGTCGGGATATTCAGTGGGAAATGTGGGGACCCGGTGTCCAAGTAAGCTACGCATAGCTGTGTGTGTGAAAAACAGTTCATCACAGGCAAGACATTTAACTTGTTTAGTCTAAACTAACTCCACTCACTACTTGTAGCTGTGTAGACCATTTGCTTGTGTTGTTCTTGGCAAGCTTAATGTTTCAGTTGGTAGCTAGCACTCTTGTGGTTGCTAGCGCCATCATGAAAAGGGGCATGAGGGAAGTCCTAACATTACATTTTTCTAAGTAGTGAGAATGCGCGGGAGCTGGCAATGTTTTGCTGTGAGCTAATGGGATAACCTAGGTAACCACAGGTTGTTTTCCACACAGGCAGACGGGGCCACAACAGTCCATCTAATACAACTGGGACTGCTGCAGTACTCTCTCTGGAGTCATTATATAGAGGTGCACAGTTCAGGTTCTCATGGGTCTAATTATCAGCTGTTATTTATTCATAATTTATCAGTACATTATGTAGGCATGGGAAACCAGGTGCATGTGTAAATCAATCAAATGTATTTATAAAGCCCTTTTACATCAGCCTAAAACCCCAAACAGCAAGCAATGCAGAAGTAGAAGCATTGTGGCTCTGAAAAACTCCCTAGAAAGGAAGGAACTTAGGAAGAAACCTAGAGAGGAACCAGGTTCTGAGGAGTGGCCAGTCCTCTTCTGGCTGTTCCATAGCTGCAGACAACAGTTTAAACTGAAGCAGGAGCACGACCAGGTGGACTGGGGACAGCAAGGAGTCATCAGGACAGTTAGTCCTGAGGCATGGTCCCAGGGCTCAGGTCCTCCAGGAGGGAAGGGAGTGAAATGGCTAGCTAGTTAGCGGCGGATTTTTTTCAATCCGTGATGTCACTCGCTCTGAGTCCTTGAAGTAGTAGTTTCCCTTGCTCTGCAAGGGCGGTGGCTTTTGTGGAGCAATAAGTAACAATGCTTTGTGGGTGACTGTTGTCTGTGGTTCGAGCCCAAGTTGGGGCAAGGAGATTGATGGAAGCAATACTGTTACACATGCGCACTCTTGACAATTTGTGAAGCAGTAGATTTAAGCCAGCATCCCTGGAACATGTTACAGAGAACGACATGGGCTCCAGTGTGAATCCTACCTGTTCATGGGGGAGGGAGGGGGAACAGCCTGTTCCGTGGGGGCCAGAGAAGACTCTGAGAGGCTACTGGCAAACACAGCGCTGCTTCGCTGGCAGTCTGAGGAGTGGAGGGGAGGGGGGAAAGGCCGTGGGAAGGCTGGCTGAGTGGGCTGCTCGAAGGGCTTTCCCAGCTGGACCTTCCACACCTTCAGCAGCTCGTAGAACACCGTCAACAGGAGGACCACAAACACAGACAGCACCATCCCTGCAAACACATTGACAACATAGCTTATCATGGCTGACAGCAATAATGTTCAGAGACCACAGCTCGGTCTGGAACTATAAAGTTGAAGTTGGAAGTTTACATACAATTTAGCAAAATACATTTAAACTCGGTTTTTCACAATTCCTGACATTTAATCCTAGTAAAAATTCCCTGTCTTAGGTCAGTTAGGATCACCACTTTATTTTAAGAATGTGAAATGTCAGAATAATAGTAGAGAACTATTTATTTCATCACATTCCCAGTGGGTCACAAGTTTACATAAACTCAATTAGTCTTTGGTAGCATTGCCTTTAAATTGTTTAACTTGGGTAAAACATTTTGAGTAGCCTTCCACAAGCTTCCCACAATAAGTTGGGGGAATTTCGGCCCATTCCTCCTGACAGAGCTGGTGTAACAGAGTCAGGTTTTTGGGCCTCCTTGCTCGCACACGTTTTTCAGTTCTGCCTACAAATTTGGGGCAAATTTTCTGTAGGATTGAGGTCAGGGCTTTGTGATGGCGACTCCAATACCTTGACCTTGTGTTTAAGCCATTTTGCCACAACTTGGGGAAGTATGCTTGGGGTCATTGTCCATTTGGAAGACCCATTTGCGACCAAGATTTAACTCCCTGACTAATGTCTTGAGATGTTGCTTCAATATATCCACAGAATTTTCCTTCCTCATGATGCCATCTATTTTGGATGTGCACCAGTCCCTCCTACAGCAAAGCACCCCCACAACATGTGGCTGCCCACCCCATGCATCACGGTTGGGATGGTGTTCTTCGGCTTGCAAGACTCCCCCTTTTTCCTCCAAACATAACGATGGTCATTATTGCCAAACAGTTATATTTTTGTATCACCAGACCAGTGGACATTTCTCCAAAAAGTACGATCTTTGTCCCCATGTGCAGTTGCAAACCGTAGTCGGACTTTTTTTAATGGTGGTTTTGGAGCAGTGGCTTCTTCCTTGCTGAGTGGCCTTTCAGGTTATGTCGATATAGAGCTTGTTTTACTGTGGATAGATACTTTTGTACCGGTTTCCTCCAGCATCTTCACAAGGTCCTTTGCTGTTGTTCTGGGATTGATTTGCCCTTTTCACACCAAAGTACGTTCATCTCTAGGAGACAGAACGCGGCTTCATCCTGAGTGGTATGACGGCTGCGTGGTCCCATGGTGTTAATACTTGAGTCCTATTGTTTGTACAGATGAAAGTGGTACTTTCAGGCATTTGGAAATTGCTCCCAAGGATAAACCAGACTTGTGGAGGTCTAGATTTTTTTTTCTAAGGTTGTGGCTGATTTCTTTTGATTTTCCCATGATGTCAAGCAGAGAGACACAGTTTGAAGGTAGGCCTTGAAATACATCCACAGGTACACCACCAATTGACTCAAATTATGTCAATTAGCCTCAATTGACTCAAATTATGTCAATTAGCCTATCAGAAGCTTTTAAATCCATTACATAATTTTCTGGAATTTTCCAAGCTGTTTAAAGGCACAGTCAATTTAGTGTATGTAAACTTCTGACCCTGGAATTGTGATACAGTGAATTATAAAAGTGAAATAATGTGTCTGTAAAAAACTTGTTGGAAAAATTACACAAAGTAGATGTCCTAACCGACTTGCCAAAACTATAGTTTGTTAACAAGAAATTTGTTGAGTGGTTGAAAAACAAGTTAATGACTACAACCTAAGTGTAGTACTGTACAGACTACAACAGTGACCTAATCTAAGAATGTAAGAAATCAGTACATCCATCACTTGGGGCCCAATTGAAACATATCTAAAATATCTCATTTGCAAGAAGTTAATTTGTTGTACCTGAAACACACTGCAGGGTGAAGGGGGTAAACTGGACATTCACATTACAATGAGGTCACCCTTACAAAAAAATATTGAAGTTTTAAAACTGTGGTAAAAGTGCAGTAACTGTAATATTTTGGATACAGTAAGTACAGAATAACTGCAGTGTACTGCAGTAAAAAATAATTTTTGGATGCAGTATTTGCAGCATACTGCAGTTATAGTGTACTTTGACTGCCAGACAAACAGGTTCTGAACTATATGATTTACTGTGTAGATTCTCCTGAGGGCACAGGCCTGTCATCAATGTTAGCCTACCTGCGGGTCCGTGCACATCCCAGAAGTCAAACAGCAGCGTCACTCTACTCCCTGCCTCGAAGGTCATCTGTATGAGAAAAGAGAGCCATATAACTACAATAAAGAACAGCAATATACAGGCAAGGCAGCAGACCAGATCTGGGACCTGTGCAGCAAATCCTTAACCAATGAACAGTGGTTACATCAACAAAATGTCAAATATATAAATGTACAAAATATTTTTTGCTTAGTCAGGTAGATAATGACAACACAGGAACATGCTTTGTCGGTGTTACCCAAACTCTGCCAGACAGATGCAGTCCTGTTAATATGTCACCTGTCCAAAAGTCCTCCAGTGAAATGCCTAATCATAGGAGCTGATCATGCACAATAAAGAATGTACTGTATGTGAGGCCATGATGTGGACTTCATTATTATACCACGTGAAAGCTGTAGCTGTAGCTGTAGCTCTGGTAAGAGGAAATCAAACTCATTCTCTCCTTCCATCTTGGGGAAGTATACAAAAGTTGGGCCCGGTTTCCTGATGCATAGATCTGGAATTTAGGATTTATTTTTATTTCACCTTTATTTAACTAGGCAAGTCAGTTAAGAACAAATTCTTATTTTCAATGACGGCCTAGAAACAGTGGGTTAACTGCCTGTTCAGGGGCAGAATGACAAATTTGTACCTTGTCAGCTCGGGGGTTTGAACTTGCAACCTTCCGGTTACTAGTCCAACACTCTAACCACTAGGCTACCCTGCCACCCCAATGATGCATCTTTCTTTCCAACAACAGCCCAAGACGTAACATGCAGAGACAACGTTTGTTAATTTTATTATTATTTTTTTTATTTCACCTTTATTTAACCAGGTAGGCTAGTTGAGAACAAGTTCTCATTTGCAACTGCGACCTGGCCAAGATAAAGCATAGCAGTGTGAGCAGACAACACAGAGTTACACATGGAGTAAACAATTAACAAGTCAATAACACAGTAGAAACCAAGGGGGAGTCTATATACAATGTGTGCAAAAGGCATGAGGAGGTAGGCAAATAATTAAAATTTTGCAGATTAACACTGGAGTGATGAATGATCAGATGGTCATGTACAGGTAGAGATATTGGTGTGCAAAAGATAGAGGCATGTGTCGATACTGATACGATCGAAAGAATGGAAGCACTGCTCTCGGATCAGCGTTCTCCCTTTTAAATCTTACCTTAATATTCAAATTATTCCACAATAGTGACAACGAATCATCTCCTAGAGAGATATCAAGTATTGAGGCGGCATATTCTAACCGCCTACAATAATGCACAACATTGTTTGGGCTCCTGAGTGGTGCAGTGGTCTAAGGCACTGCATCTCAGTGCTAGAGGTAACACTACAGACCCTGGTTCGATTCCAGGCTGTATCACAACCAGCAGTGATTGAGAGTCCCTTAGGGCGGTGCACAATTGGTCCAGCGAAGTTAGGGTTTGGCCGGGGTAGGTCTTCATTGAAAATAAGAATTTGTTCTTAACTAGCTTGCCGAGTTAAAATTTTAAAATAATAATAAACTAAATCAAGATTTGGCACATCATTCTGCATGTTACACATCATTAAATATATTGTAACGACCCTGGGTTTATAAGCGCAGAACTCGACCCTGCCGCACGAGCATGCTTTTGCGGCACAGTCGATAGCGCGCCGGATCTCGGGCTTGAAGGTCGAGGGTTCGAGACCTGCTCCATGCTGTTTCACTACATTGGTGTCAGAGGTGATCGGACCTTGCATCCACGACGGTGCGTGTGCTTGGCCGGTGAGCGCGTTCCTGAAAGACGTAGAGTCGCAAGCTAGCGAGAGGACGCGCTCTTTGAAAGGAGGGAGTAGTGTAACGACCCTGGGAACCCACGAGCATGCTTTTGCGGCACAGTCGATAGCGCGCCTGACCTCGGTCGAGACCTGCTCCCTGCCTGTTTCATTACAATATTGAGGCAAAACATTTGCCTAAAGACAAAAACGCACAAATAGCTAAATAAAACTATTGAAATATATGTCTATGTAGCCTATACAGTTTTTATATTTTAATACAGTTCTCGGTTTTATATCCTTTGTTATGCAAAGAAAATTGCAATTTTGCATTTTTAGTTTCTAGGCAGGTTTCCATTGACCCAGGTTTATTTGGCATAAATACATTGGGACATGTGTAATGGAAATGACAGTCTACAGCAGAAATGTTCTAAAGATCAACATTTTTATCCATTCGACAGGGGTGTATTTTTCTTTTGTCAAACTGCAAGTTTCACCATGCCACGAACCGTGGGGATACATTAGCACATAATTATTCGAAAGTGGCAAATAATTTGATGGCTTTCGCGGGCTACCTGAGCCATGAACCCGATAGGTGGGAGGTCATCACAGGCTGTCGCCAACATATTAATGCGCAATTTGCCTGAATGGGTCATGGAAACACTTTTTATTCGACACCGTAGGTTTTGTGAAAATGTTTTGTTTTTGTGTGTGACGTCACTACACCCAGCTGTTTTTATCTACAAGATAGTTAAATGTAAACGCATCCTAGCAGGCAATTGTCGCAGCAATTTTCCATGCAAACTTTCTTAATGTCGACAAGAAACCCCTGGACAGGTTCATGGAAACATACTGTATCTAGTGTCACAGAAAGACAGAACTATCTTGATTTTGTGTTTAGCGGAGATCTGTGTATGTGACACAGAAAGCAAAAAAACATCTAACGATGTAGCGGTTTACGAGTGGACGGACTGGTTTGAGGCAATCGTTAAATAACCAGCGGCAGGGTAGCCTAGTGGTTAGAGGGTTCAAAAATTCAAAATCCCCAAACTGACAAGGTACAAATCTGTCGTTCTACCCCTGAACAGGCAGTTAACCCACTGTTCCTAGTCCGTCATTGAAAATAAGACTTTGTTCTCAACTGACTTGCCTGGATAAAGAAAACGAGAAACCTTTAGTAAAAATGGTTAACGATGCTCTTACTTAGTAAGCGAGTAACGTAGCCTTAAAATACTTTTGGGGAAACAGCCCCGTACAATCTCAAAACCTTTCCTTACCTGCCCCTCTACCTACCTTTGTCAGGTTTTGCATTTTTTTAAAGGGTGTCTCTGTCTTCCAATCTAATCCAATAGACCAAATCGTTTGTGGCAATTAATGACAGAGGCCACGTAATGCTTGGAGCAAACATATGCTCATTTCACGGACACAGCATTAGGCTACTATGGAAAAACAGCCCAGCGTTCCCTCATGAGCTAATATCAGACTGTTTAATTACGAGGTAAAATTAGTTTTATACAGGATATTCGGTTCTCTCTCGTGACTCGCTATTGAAACAAGCATGACTGTGATAATGATATATTCTGAATCAGGGAGGATGGACAAAAATCCACAGCTTTTTTTGTTTTTGAAATGTATTTAATTTTTTTATTCTGGCTTTAAAAATCTTCAATAGCTCGGGTGGATGGAGAATAATCCACACCTTCATTCATTCACAAAGCATGCCATGACTATGAAAATTATATTTCCTTAAATCAGTGGGTGGACTCAACTTTTCCAAGCACTGTTCATGATACAAACTGTTCACACCCCTCTGGTTGGTGGAGAGAATTTTGCAGGTTTAAACCTTATTTTCTGAAATTCTACACATTTTGTCACAGGGCGCAAAGAACATTTAGCAGTTTTAAAGATAATTTTAATGCAATTCTATACATTTTGCCATGTCTAATGTGTATTCATGTTATATTTGAGTGACTACAACAATATCTATGGGGGGGGGGGGGGGGGGGGTATTTAAAAAACGTTAGCTGACATGGGCTAGTATAAATAGCTCTCCAAGGTATGCAATGACTACTAACATGACAAGAGGAACTGATGATGCACTCCCCAATTTCTAAATTGCACCTTTTGCATTCTACCATTGCAACTTTCAAGAGTAAATTTAAAGCCGGGCTGAGTTCCTTTAAAAAAAAAAAATATGTATTTTAGGGGGGACAAATCAAAGGTAACACATAGAGGTCTAGGCGAAGAAACTACTTACCGACATGATTTATCAACTTGAGCAGACAAATAAGAATTTTATGGGGGAATCCTCAGGTCCTTCGACTCCCCATCACAGAAGACAGCGAACTGCAGACATTTTTTCAGTAATTTAGCTGCGTTCCACTTATACTTGTTTTGATCGTAGGGCTGTAGGCTACCATCAACAGCATGAGTCCGCCCCCATGTGACGTTAAATATCGCAAGGGCAGATGGTAAATGGAGTCTCGTGCCCATTATACAATTACGTGCTGGAGGCAACTATGCGTATGCAGTATCTGTATATACACTACATTTCAGGTATAATCAAGTAATAATGCATATATAAAAAGATAGGTACAATGCAGTGTTGTTTTAAAAGACTGGAGGAATTCATGTTTCTTCAAGTTAAAAACTACGGATCGGATACATTGTAATTCAATATTATGCTCATAACTAGTAAGAATGTAACTTTAAAAAACAATATCACTCGCCATTTTATCGTGATACAGACGTAAATGTTTTCATTTTACTTCCGCCGCCTTAACCAATAGAATCAAGAGGCACTCTCAGTATCCAGCTTGTCAAGGGATGTTGAGTAGCTAGCTAGGAAAGTAACGTTAGCTAGCTAAAGAATCACCAAAGAAACTGAGAACAGTCTGATTTCCGAAAATAGTACTCTCGCTGGGGTTTCATCGACGGTTTGGTTGAAATACCCGTTTTGGGTCGGGAGACCCGGCGTTGTTCGTGGGACTGACACGGAAGAATAGGGATATTTGTGTTGCAATACGAAAGAAGACACATCACCACCGGCGTTCAGTCTTGTTTGATAATTAGCTAGCTAACTAGCTGCTAGCCAGCAAGCAAGCTGACCTAATGGCGATCCTCCCTGTTCTTTGGAGTATACGCCTGATTATAGACTGGGAACTCTCATTAGTAGTGAACACAAGGAGCTTCGTGTTTGATTCGAAATATATGGACATAGCTACTATCTAGCTAGCAAGTTGGCTAGGTACACGTCTACTGTACAGATGTCAACTGGTTCACTTGTTAAGCCAGCTAGCTAATTCATTATCCTGAACTGCCAGGGGTAACATTGTGTACATATCAAGTAACCTGTTGGTTGTTGACAGTTGCTATCCCTTAAGAAAAAACGTTGCAATATAACTGCAGTTAAAGAGCTATATAACTGCAGTATAATGCAAATACTGCGTCCCAGTTTTGTTTTTAACTGCAGTGATTTTGCAGTGTAACTACTGTTACAGTGCAGTACACTGCAGTTACTACGTCCAAAATACCACAGTCTACTGCAGTTACTGCCGTTTCAAAACTGCAATCTTTTTTTGTAAGGTATGGGTTAATGTGAAATTGTTGTCAATTAGCCATTTTGACAACTAGCTTGATAGCTAAACCCATCAACTGTAGTGGAGACAGCCAGTTGTCAACTTTATGAACTCTTGTTGCTTGTCCATGAGGCCACACCATGCAGAGGAAATGCATTGGATTATTTGATATTTCTGGGGTGTCATTGAGAGCACAGGAACACCTACTTGTGTACAGACCTGTCAAAGATTAAATGGGAGAAAAACTGTTTTGCCCGCCACAGGGTTCTCCTGGCATTTCCATGATGCTGAGAGCCCTACTCCTCACAAGCCTTCTTAGCTGGGCCAATGGCCAAGAAGGTCTGACCATGTTACCTGAAGAAAAGTCCAAAATCAGGTGAAATAAAAACTGTGTATGATCACACACTCCAGTATTACCCAATGCCCACCTCTACTGAGTGGCAAAGTCCATACTAAAAAGATGAAGGGACTAAATCATTAAACACACCATCACTATCTATCCATCCACTTGTCTGTTAGAAATGACTTGGTTATGTTGATTTTGTATATTTCTTTCTGTTACAGGGACCAGATTGTTGAGATGTTTGATCATGCCTATGGCAGCTATATGGTAAGTCTGTGTCTGACCACATAATTGCCACTTTCAACTACACTAAGCAAAGTTGAATGTTTCAACCTGTAGCTATTGTTGTCCATCTGTATTACTGACCATGTCAGGGCATGCTGCTGTTTATGGTTTCCAGTATTGCAATATTTTTTTTATGGCAAAACAAAAACGCAAAGTAAAGAACTTTTTGGTCCTTTAATGTTATGTTAAATATTGTGTACTAGAGCTTGGAAAATATATAAATGTGACTCTGGATGACATCATAATGCTGTTTGTTTCCAACATTATGGCTGTTTTCCTGAAGAAGTCAAATCCGCTTGGTGTTTTGTTTCCTTGCCACAATTTTAACAAATATCGCAATACTGGTATCGTCCCAGCCCTAGTTAATATTATGTTACTGCTCAAACAGCCTCTCTAACTTGACTGTGTGCCATACACTCGGCCTATACTTCTAAGTTCAAACCCGTGGAGACTGCTGAGGGGAGGACGGCTCATAATAATGGTTGGTATGGAATGGTATCAAATGTGGTTTCTATTGGTTGATACCGTTCCATTGACTGCATTCAAGCCATTACTATGAGCCGTCCTCCCCTCAGCAGCCTCCGCTGATTCAAACATTTAAACAAATGTTCCTCCTATTGAGTATGTGTACCGTACCCTGACTGTAGCCCCGTGCCCTGATTCTGCCACAGAAATATGCATACCCAGCGGACGAGCTGATGCCTCTGAGCTGCAGGGGGAGGGTGCGTGGCCTGGAGCCCAACAGGGGAGACATCGATGACTCTCTGGGGAAGTGAGTATAACTGTATGGAAAGCCTCCTCACAACATGTGGTTTCTCTGCGTTTAGCCTTTATGGTGATTTTAGCTGTTCATCGGCTTACTTTTGTACTCAAAGGGGTCTCTTGATGTATAGAGAGAGACAGCCACTCAGCCAACTCGGTCTCACAATGGATTCATTATGTGTCTGTTATGTCATCCCCTGCACTGGTGGAGGGATGGGGGGCTAGGTAGAGAAAGATGTCCCATGTTTTTCAATATGTAATTTTCATAGGAAAAGGAAATGAATTGAGGTGTGTTGTGAAATCATGTGGGGAAAACCTAGCCTATATTATGAAAATACAAGGAAGGAACAAATCAAGGGAATCCAACCTCTCTCTGATTCTTCCTTAAGACCTTGTAAAACACACTTAACTTGGAAACACAATAGACAATGAGACTACATGGTGAAGCTGACATGGTGCAGCATCCAGATCCTCTGCTGTGCACTGCAGTATGCCATCCTCCTGACCTGGGTCATATTTATTAAGCACCAAATGGAAGAAAATGACTGAAACTGTTGTAAATATTTGCTATGGTGTGCTCTGATTCAGAGGGGTTCGGTTAAATGTGGAAGACACATTTCAAAGGTACATTTTGAATGCATTCAGTTGTGCAACTGACTAGGTATCCCCCTTTCCTTAATGAATATAGCCCTGTTTTCTCTCTTAGGTTCTCCCTCACACTGGTCGACACCCTGGATACTTTAGTGGTGAGTGTCTTATCCTGTCTGTCTGGCTGTAAGTTTTTGAATCAGCTATAGGAACACTGATGTCTATAGAGAAATCAATGAGCAAATGGGATCCATTGTCCTGACAACCCCTCAGAGCCACACACATACAGTCAATGGCAGTATATTAAATGATTAGTCCTTCTTTCTTGCGGTTCTGGAAACCTTAGCAAAAAATAATTGAAATGTAGTAATTCACAGGAATTATTCAAATAGCTGTGTTTTTAGGTAAGTCTTTTTTTGCCTAAGTATAGAAATACTTATTTATTCTGTCTATTACCCTATTAATGCATTTGTTTTGTGCATGTGTCCAGGTGTTGAACAAGCTGGATGAATTTGAGGATGCAGTTAGGAGGACTTTGAGGGATGTCAGGCTGGACAATGATGTGGTGGTGTCTGTGTTTGAGACCAACATCCGAGTCCTGGGGTACGAACCTATACAATGCATTGTCTCACTACTACACAGAGCTTCACCAAGATTGTATACGATACTGGTCCAAATGTCTTACTGACTTTATGATAAAATAACTATATGACTTCATAATATAGGGCTGACAGTATTTTTATATTGAGATGAATGGTAAATTGTCTGGGCATTGCCACATGCTCACCACACCATCATCTTGCTCTCCCTACAGAGGCTTGCTGGGGGCGCATGTGATGGCTGACATGCTCCGTCAGCGGGGGGAGAGGATGCAGTGGTACAGAGATGAGCTGCTCCACATGGCCAAGGAGCTGGGCCACAGACTGCTGCCTGCCTTCAACACTACCAGTGGCCTTCCCTACCCCAGGGTAACACACCTCACTCAGTCTCCACGCTTCTGGTTTTCTCGGGACCCCTGGGTGCAAAACCTTGTTTATCAGAACTTCCACAATGTCACATGAACGGAAAAGTACCAGATGCAGGTCTAACCGGACTTGTCCAGTCAAATATGAATAGAGGATTAAAAGTGATTCAAGATCGTAATAAGACTACAAAGCTATCTGACAATATGCATGTAGTACATTCAATATACTTACTTCTTGTCTGTTTGTTTCCAGGTAAACCTGAGGTATGGGGTCCTTAACCCCCTGTCACGCACAGGCACTGAGTCAGACACCTGTACAGCCTGTGCAGGCACCATGATTCTGGAGTTTGCTGCTCTCAGTCGGCTGTCTGGGGAGGCTGTGTTCGAGGTACATTAGTAATTCCAGTAATAATCGATAGTGTCTTGTATTTATTGGCCAGTGTGTATGAAGATGATAACCCTGTGTTTCTGTTTTTCACAGGTGCATGCTAGGAAAGCATTGGACGTCCTGTGGGAGAAGAGACAGAGAGGAAGTGACCTTGTGGGCACCGTCATCAATATCCACAATGGAGACTGGGTCCGCAGGGGTGAGCCAAAGATCCACTGTCACACACTCGGCCATGCAGAAAGTAGAGGTCGACTGATTCATCGGAATGGCTGATTAATTAAGGCCGATTTTCAAGTTTTCATAACAATCGGTAATCAGCATTTTTGGACACCGATCATGTCTGATTACATTGCACTCCACGAGGAGACTGCTTGGCAGGCTGACTACCTGTTATGCGAGTGCAGCAAGGAGCCAAGGTAAGGTGCTAGCTAGCATTAAACGTATCTTGTAAAAAAAAAAAATCAATCTTAACATAATCACTAGTTAACTACACATGGTTGATATTAATAGTTTATCTAGCTTGTCCTGCGTTGCATATATTCGATGCCTGTTAATTTATCATTGAATCACAGCCTACTTTGCCAAACGGGTGATTTAACAAGCGCATTCGTGAAAAAAGTACTCTCGTTGCACCAATGTGTACATAACCATAAACATCAACGCCTTTCTTAAAATCAATACAAAAAAAGTGTATATATTTTTAAACCTGCATATTCAGTTAATATTGCCTGCTAATATGAATTTATTTTAACTAGGGAAATTGTGTCACTTCACTTGCGTTCTGTGCAATAGAGTCAGGGTATATGCAGCAGTTTGGCCACCTGGCTCATTGCGAACTGTGTGAAGACTATTTCTTCCTAACAAAGACAGCCAACTTCACCAAACGGGGGGTGATTTAACAAAAGCGCATATGCGAAAAAAGCACAATCGTTGTACAAATGTACCTAACCATAAACATCAATGCCTTTCTTAAAATCAATACACAGAAGTATATATTTTTAAACCTGCATATTTAGTTAAAATAAATTAATGTTCGCAGGCAATATTAAACTAGGGAAATTGTGTCACTTCTCTTGCGTTCATTGCACGCAGAGTCAGGGTATATGCAACAGTTTGGGTCGCCTGGCCGCCAACTCATTTGCCACCATTTTACATAATTATGATATAACATTGAAGGTTGTGCAATATAACAGCAATATTTAGACTTATGGATGCCACCCGTTCTATAAAATACGGAACAGTTCCGTATTTCACTGAAAGAATAAATGTTTTGTTTTCGAAATGATAGTTTCCGGATCTGACCATAGTAATGACCTAAGGCTCATATTTCTGTGTATTATTATAATTAAATCAATGATTTGATAGAGCAGTCTGACTGAGCGGTGGAAGGCAGCAGCAGGCTCGTAAGCATTCATTCAAACAGCACTTTACTGCGTTTGCCAGCAGCTCTTCGCAATGCTTCAAGCATTGCGCTGTTTATGACTCCAAGCCTCCAAGACTTCAACTCCTGAGATTAGGCTGGCAATACTAAAGTACCTGTTAGAACATCCAATAGTCAAAGGTATATGAAAAGCAAATGGTATAGAGAGAAATAGTCCTATAATAACTACAACCTAAAACTGGCTAGGCCACTCCAGGACCTTGAGATGCTTCTTACGGAGCCACTCTTTAGTTGCCCTGGCTGTGTGTTTCGGGTCGTTGTCATGCTGGAAGACCCAGCCACGACCCATCTTCAATGCTCTTACTGAGGGAAGGAGGTTGTTGGCCAAGATCTCACGATACATGGCCCCACCCATCCTCCCCTCAATACAGTGCAGTCATCCTGTCCCCTTTGCAGAAAAGCATCCCCAAAGAATGATGTTTCTACCTCCATGCTTCACGGTTGAGATGGTGTTCTTGGGGTTGTACTCATCCTTCTTCTTCCTCCAAACACAGCGAGTGGAGTTTAGACCGAAAAGCTCAATTTTTGTCTCATCAGACCACATGACCTTCTCCCATTCCTCCTCTGGATCATCCAGATGGTCATTGGCAAACTTCATACAGGCCTGGACATGCGCTGGCTTGAGCAGGGGGACCTTGTGTGCGCTGCAGGATTTTAATCCATAGTGTATTACTAATGGTTTTCTTTGAGACTGTGGTCCCAGCTCTCTTCAGGTCATTGACCAGGTCCTGCCGTGTAGTTCTGGGCTGATCCCTCACCTTCCTCATGATCATTGATGCCCTGTGAGGTGAGATCTTGCATGGAGCCCCAGACCGAGGGTGATTGACCGTCATCTTGAACTTCTTCCATTTTCTAATAATTGCACCAACAGTTGTTGCCTTCTCACCAAGCTGCTTGCCTATTGCCCTGTAGCCCATCCCAGCCTTGTGCAGGTCTATAATTTTATCCCTGATGTCCTTACACAGCTCCCTGGTCTTGGCCATTGTGGAGAGGTTGGAGTCTGTTTGATTGAGTGTGTGGACAGGTGTCTTTTATACAGGTAACGAGTTCAAACAGGTGCAGTTAATATACAGTGGAGAACAGGAGGGCTTCTTAAAGAAAAACTAACAGGTCTGTGAGAGCCAGAATTCGTACTGGTTGGTAGGTGATCAAATACTTATGTCATGCAATAAAGTGCAAATTAATTACTTAAAAATCGTTGTTTTAGATTCTGTCTCTCACAGTTGAAGTGTACCTATGATAAAAATTGCAGACCTCTACATGCTTTGTAGGAAAACCTGCAAAATCGGCAGTGTGTCAAATACTTGTTCTCCCAACTGTATACACTGCTCAAAAAAACAACACAATGTAACTCCAAGTCAATCACACTTCTGTGAAATCAAACTGTCCACTTAGGAAGCAACACTGATTGACAATAAATTTCACATGCTGTTGGGCAAATGGAATAGACAACAGGTGGAAATTATAGGCAATTAGCAAGACACCCCCAATAAAGGAGTGGTTCTGCAGGTGGCGACCACAGACCACTTCTCAGTTCCTATGCTTCCTGGCTGATGTTTTGGTCACTTTTGAATGCTGGCGGTGCTTTCACTCTAGTGGTAGCATGAGACGGAGTCTACAACCCACACAAGTGGCTCAGGTAGTGCAGCTCATCCAGGATGGCACATCAATGCGAGCTGTGGCAAGAAGGTTTGCTGTGTCTGTCAGCGTAGTGCCCAGAGCATGTAGGCGCTACCAGGAGACAGGCCAGTACATCAGGAGACGTGGAGGAGGCCGTAGGAGGGCAACAACCCAGCAGCAGGACCGCTGCCTCCGCGTTTGTGCAAGGAGGAGCAGGAGGAGCACTGCCAGAGCCCTGCAAAATGACCTCCAGCAGGCCACAAATGTGCATGTGTCTGCTCAAACGGTAAGAAACACTCCACGAGGGTGGTATGAGGGCCCGACGTCCACAGGTGGGGGTTGTGCTTACAGCCCAACACCGTGCAGGACGTTTGGCATTTGCCAGAGAACACCAAGATTGGCGAATTCGCCACTGGCGCCCTGTGCTCTTCACAGATGAAAGCAGGTTCACACTGAGCACATGTGACAGACTTGACAGTCTGGAGACGCCGTGGAGAACGTTCTGCTGCCTGCAACATCCCCCAGCATGACCGGTTTGGCGGTGGGTCAGTCATGGTGTGGGGTGGCATTTCTTTGGGGGGGCCGCACAGCCCTCCATGTGCTCGCCAGAGGTAGCCTGACTGCAATTAGGTACCGAGATGAGATCCTCAGACCCCTTGTGAGACCATATGCTGGTGCGGTTGGCCCTGGGTTCCTCCTAATACAAGACAATGCTAGACCTCATGTGGCTGGAGTGTGTCAGCAGTTCCTGCAAGAGGAAGGCATTGATGCTATGGACTGGCCCGCCCGTTCCCCAGACCTGAATCCAATTGGGCACATCTGGGACATCATGTCTCGCTCCATCCACCAACGCCACGTTGCACCACAGACTGTCCAGGAGTTGGCGGATGCTTTAGTCCAGTTCTGGGAGGAGATCCCTCAGGAGACCATCCGCCACCTCATCAGGAGCATGCCCAGGCGTTGTAGGGAGGTCATACAGGCACGTGGAGGCCACACACACTACTGAGCCTCATTTTGACTTGTTTTAAGCACATTACATCAAAGTTGGATCAGCCTGTAGTGTGGTTTTCCACTTTAATTTTGAGTGTGACTCCAAATCCAGACCTCCATAGGTTGATACATTTGATTTCCATTGATCATTTTTGTGTGATTTTTGTTGTTGTCAGCACTATGTAAAGAAAAAAGTATTTAATAAGAATATTTCATTCATTCAGATCTAGGATGTGTTATTTTAGTGTTACCTTTTTATTTTTTTGAGCAGTGTGATAAATCGTCCGATTAATCAGTATTGGCTTTTTTTGGTCCTCCAATAATCGGTATCGGCGTTGAAAAATCATAATCGGTTGACCTCTAGCAGAAAGCACACTCGCCCTCACCTTCACACATAGTCAACCACTCTCTCATTTAAAGTAAAAATTTAGCAGTAGGAACAAACATTTTATCACCTCGCATCATGTGATGACGCATCGTCCCACTCAGTTCCTTTATATACCATTTAGTCACTTCCGATACTACGAGTTTGGTTTTGAATATGTGTCTCTGCCTGTTTTGTTATCTACATTAGCTCAGTCAGGTCCTATATTAACAGTATCTCCCCCCTCTCCCTTCCTCTGTGTATCTTCAGACAGTGGTGTGGGTGCTGGCATTGACTCCTACTATGAGTACCTAATGAAGGCCTACATTCTATTGGGAGACAACGTTTACCTGGAGAGGTTCAACACTGTGAGACTCTACTGTACTATCACCAGCTGCAGATATATTGCAATATATTGCTCTATGCTTGTAGATAACACTCCAAATTCTCAGACACCATTTACATTT
Organism: Oncorhynchus kisutch; assembly: GCF_002021735.2. Classification (NCBI taxonomy): domain Eukaryota; kingdom Metazoa; phylum Chordata; class Actinopteri; order Salmoniformes; family Salmonidae; genus Oncorhynchus; species Oncorhynchus kisutch. Next base: position 24,024,661 of record NC_034196.2, on the reverse strand, counting down.
GAATTTAAAATGCTACCTGCATCCAGATTGCAGAACCAGACACCAAAAAAGACATGTTCATTTCAAATGCTCTGAGTTCAGATTAACTGTGGTCAGATAGAAGTCAGATAAAACAAGATGTACATTAGTATGACGTGTAAACGGGGTCTCAGTCACATCACTGATCTAACCCCCCATATCAAAACACATCATGCATAATGTAGGTATCTTGTAGTGACCCCGGCTGTCTGTTGTCTCCTACAGCATTACAGCGCCATCATGAAGTACATCAGCCAGCCTCCGCTGCTGCTCAACGTGCACATGCACAACCCCACGGTGAGCGTCCGCAGCTGGATGGACTCCCTACTCGCCTTCTTCCCCGGCCTGCAGGTAATTCCCATAACACAGCCTCTCATCGCCACTTGTCAGGGTTATGGTTAGCCCCCCTGCCTCTAATAATATGACATAGGATGCATCCCAAATGGCATCCTATTCCCTATACAGTGCACAACTTTTTTTTATGGGCCCATATGGTGCTATTTGGAATGCAAATATGACATAAGTGAACAATGAGACCCTCTGTTTGTATCATGACATCATCATGACCACATCTCTTTCCACTACAGCAGAAGAACGTTCTCTGGATTGTAGGTTGAGTTTCTATAGTTTAAGTGGGTTGAATGATCAAGTATACGCTCTGAAAGGGAATTGTTCATAGTAAAGACTGCCTTATCAACCTCTTCACTATAGGTTTTGAGAGGAGACCTGAAACCAGCCATAGAGACCCATGAAATGCTCTACCAGGTCACCAAGCAACACAAGTTTCTCCCTGAGGTCAGAAAAAGTGACATTTGAGTCCAGAGGATAATATCTGCTCTCAGCTCTGCTTGACTGCATGGTATTCCTCACGTTGCAGGCTTTCACCACGGAGTTCAGAGTTCATTGGGGTCAACACCCTTTGAGGCCAGAGTTTGCAGAAAGCACCTACTACCTCTACAAGGTAATGCTGTTCCTGCTGTGAAAAGCCAACGTGCATAGTAATGGTGTACCCTGAACTGTTTGAGAGAGGGATTGGGAATGGGATAAACCATGTTTTCCCTTCCACAGGCCACAGGTGACCCCTACTACCTCAGAGTGGGCCAGTCCATAGTGGAGAAGCTCAACGCTCATGCCAGGGTGCCTTGTGGGTTTGCAGCTGTGCAGGATGTCCGCACAGGGACCCACGAGGATAGGTAGGGGAACACAGTGAAACATATGGGTTCAAATCTGAAACCTCAGGTCATCTCCACTGATTCCTTTTCACTACAGCCTTCAACTGTGCTATTTCCAATATTACTAATGGATATGTTGGTCTTTAGCAAGAGAGCTCAAATGACAGTGTCACGTGACCCATTATTTGTTCTGTTCAAGTGATTTCAAACATTCCCTTTCTCTTTAGGATGGACTCATTCTTCCTAGCGGAGATGTTTAAGTACCTGTACCTTCTGTTCTCTGAGAAGAATCAGCTTCACTTCGACATCGACGAATACATCTTCACCACCGAGGCCCACCTGCTGCCTGTCTCCCTGTCCACTTCACAGCCCCCCTGTCGGGGCAACAACACGGTGAGGCTCAGTCAGTTACCAACAGTTGTGTTATGGTCAGAGGAGCTGAAACTGATTTGCCATATGGTGTCTATTTGAACCAGCTGTCCAGTTATGAACGTGTGTTATGGTCAGAAGAGCTGAAACTGATCCGCCATTTTGTGTCTATACGTTCCAGGAAGCGCCTACTGCCGTGGAGGAGGACCTGTTCACCTACTCGTGCCCCAGCACCCAGACCCTGTTCCCCAACAACCCCTCCTTTGCCAAGACCATAAGGGACAGCTACAAGTACCTGACTGGGGTGGGCCGGGCTTTCCACGCGTCACCTGACAGGTGTGTCTGTGTTGTTGTTGTAAATAGCTGCACATTCACTAAGATTTATTTTTTTCTTCTTTCAATTTTCCTTCTGTTACATCCTTTGTGTTAACCCCGGCATCCCAAAATTATACAACTTGAATAAACGCTTGGAGGGAAGGATGACATCAGTGGTGTAGCCTACTGGCAATACTGATATCACTTATTATTGATATCTACTGTACATAGCGCATTGATGTGAATCGCACTGCTGCTCTCTCATTTAGCTATTTGCACCTTACGGATGGATTGTGGTTGATGTGGATGGCTGTTCACAAATGTGTAGGCCTATGTGTATTTTAACACGTATAATGGTTGAATTGAATGAGTTTAACTACCTATCAATCATTGTTTTTTTGCAACCAGTGGACAGCCAATGAAAAATGCTCTCTTGCAACAGCTTCATAGTGTGGTTTACAGCCTTTGGAATAGAAGTTTGAGGGAGTTCCTCCGTTCTAAACTTCTCCAGTCCATACTGTTAAAGTAGTTTACTTTAAGAAGAGTGGGGCTTTTATTGCTCAATCTAATTTGTGCTGATAAAAACAATCCAAAGACCTAACGGACACATGCTTAAACTCTCACACTTTTGATAGACTTTAAACATATTATCGAGATATGAAAGTGTCACCATAAAAAACAGACAAAAGGCCAATAGCAAATGCAACATATGGCATTACATTTTCACATGCAAATGGCACTTTTCTGTAGTTCTCAAAGCGAGCCATTCCATGAGAGCAGCTTCTTTTTTTCAACTCTAAGCAATGAGCCCAATCAATCCTCCATGACAACAAAATCATAAACAACAGAGTAGGCTTATAAATCCTTAGTTGTTGGGTTATGCTCAGGTAAAACAATTTGGGTAATCTATATTTCATATTTCCAAGTCCTTTTTTGTGGATCAAGGGATATTAAATTGATTGGAAGGACTGGAAATGTAAAGATATGGCATTATTATATGTAGTAGAAAATGATGGGCTAAAAAGCCTACATAACCAACACATAAAGGAAAATGAAACATCCATTTATGGCCAGCTATGTAAACTCTAACATTGATTTATCCTACTATAGATGTAGTTCAATTGGTAATATTCATTTTTGGCTTTATATTACCTCTTAAAGGAAAATCCCACCCAAAACCACACATTCCTACAATTTACAGTGTTAAATAACATTGTGACAACAATATCTTCTGTGAACAAATGATTCATGTTGTTGTTATTATAAGGTATAACGTGAAAATCATTGTTGTAATCTGCAGCTCACACCGACTACAAAACCCACAATCCAATTCTCCATGGGTTGGCTGGCTAGCTAGCAAATGTAGCTACACACAATAATACCAAAGTCTATATCAGAATGTGTATTAGGTAGTTAAGTGTAAAAGGGCCTAAACAAACTCCACTATAAATATAGGAGTCTACAATCTCACTATGTTTAAACTGCAGATCGATGTGCCTCGCAGAGTGTAATCTGACATGCAATGGCCAGGCATCCGCACCATGCAATGCACCCTGGACTGAAGAGGCAGACAAATAGGAGAAATATGGTGGACCCTCTGTTAAATTACACATTTCTTGAGGTCAGACTATCGCAAAAATATGATCAATGACTCGTTGGAAAGAAGACAACCTCCCGCGTTTTGACATCTGCCAGTGTTGTAATGTAAGATAGATGTTTTCACAATCTAAAAGTCGTAATATTAACTCCCAGCGTAGTGATAGCGGCTTCATCGCAGTGCTACGTCACAGACTGGGTAATCCAGACACGTCACAGGGGCTACAAAACTGAAGCGTCCGTTTAGAATGTTTTATCACCACCAAATATGGTAGTGAGAGGAAGTCCAGTAGTGGGAGAGGATGGAACTAGGTGAAACTGGGACGCTTCAGTGCAAAAGCTCAATACATTTCTGTTCCCAAAACTAGAATATGTTACGAACACAGTGCACGAAGTTTTCTTTTAATAGACTTGACGATTTGCCAAAGTTGTTGAAAAGGACGTTGTTTAGGAGTGCAAGGTTGAATTAAGTTTGTGCACATGATCACTTCAGAGGAGGCGTTCGCTAATGGAAATATGCAAATATTTCTACAACGCACCAATAGGATATCAATAGCTCGTGCTTGTTCTGCCCACTGCTTCATTTGCTCCCACTGTAAACGACACAGATGAACCATCTTGAGTTAGTTATAAATACTTCATACCAGCCAAATGTCGGCCTCCTTCAACGACAATAGCTCAGATACAGAGTAATGATCCCGGGAATCGATACAACATTGCTCAGAGATGGGAAAAAAAACAATATAATGTTCAAAATGGGTGAGTCATTTTTAAGGGGAAAGTAACTGAAAGTAATCAGATTACGTTAGAGCTTGGGTAATCCAAAAGTTACGTTACTGATTACAATTCTGGACAGGTAACTAGGAACTAACGGATTACATTTAGAAAGTAACCTATCCAACCCTAATGTGGAGTAATGACTGAGGATTCCGAGTTTTCACATGCTCCCCTGATTTAAAAAAACATATGTACTTTATCTGCCGTCTTAAGGAAAACTAGTTTGAAAATTCTAACATACAAAATGTATTTTACATTTTGTATGTTTCTGAACATTGCACCATGCTGCCTTGTTGACAATATGACCAGGCAGCACAGATGACTATTTGATTTGAGAGGGGCCTCCCTCACCGCTTTTGCCCGGGGTCTACCCCAGTTCATCTTAATCAAATTCCCTATCTGATGATTGTGTGTGTGTTTGCAGGGGCATCGAGCTGCCACTTCACGACCACGGTATGGAGCCAGTGGAGTTTCTGAGGAGCATGGGCATCTCCCTCACCCCACTGAATGAAGCTGGGGCAACAGAGACACATGGGGTAAGATGATTGAGCAGCTTATTTATCAATAGCACTCTATTGCCTCTAAGGTTGCATCCCAAATGACACCCCTTTTCCTATACGGTGCACAATTGTGACCAGAACCCTATGGTCCATGGTAAAAATTAGTGCACTATATAGGGAATAGGGTGCAATTTGGGATGTGACCTAGCATTCTATTGTTAGCAGGGCAACATTACCCTGTTTCCCTCATGCTCCTGTGTAATTCATTTCACCAATGTCTTTCTTTTAATGAGGCACATGAAGGTGTTTACAGGGTGAAACTGGTGGCAGAGGTGACCCAGACCCCAGAGGAGGAAGTAGTGCCCCTCATCGTTCAGCTCATATCCCCCCCATATCTGGGTAGAATGGTCCTGACTGCTGGACCAGCCAAGTTTGGAATGGACCTAATCAAGCAGGAGCACGGGGTGAGCTTTCTTGAATCTTGCATTTATTTGTATTTGCTTTATATGTCACACAATATTGATAAAAGACAAACATGCACCTCCTAGTCCCCTTAAATGTATCACCCAAAGACTCTAATTTAAATATTTACCCATGTCAGCATTAGTTTTGGATATTTCTGGAGCTCTTTGGAAGTCTGCATGTGTCACTACTGTATGGAGTATTTACAGGAATCTCTCCTCCCTTCTCTCACTCTCCTCTCCCAGGTGAAGGGCAGCATCGTGAAGACCTCTCCCTACACAGCGTGTGGGCCCATAGAGAATGCTCAGGAGCTGAGGGGGCACATTGCCCTTGCACTGCGTGGCGACTGCATGTTTGCTGCCAAGGCCCGCAGGCTACAGGAGGCGGGGGCTATCGGAGTCATCTTCATAGGTGAGGGAAAAAGTCTCACACACAAATTCTGCCTCTCTCTCTCTCTCTCTCATATTACACCCACACAGTCCATAATATCAGGACACAGCCTGTTACTCTGCTGTAAGGGTCAGGAGCTTAGGGAAAGAGTTTAGTGGGGCTTAACCTAGTTTGAGAAGGCCATGTTGGTCTGCATTGTTAGTGCACTACTGTCTACTGTAACTACTTACAATCACTCACTTTTTTGTGTGAGTTTACAGTAGTTCTGTGTTTGACCCTTCTAAGTTAGTCCCCTAACAGGCTTTGATTGATATGCCATTCCTTTTTTCATTCATGTCACTCACGAGCCTTCCCTCAGGGATGCAAACTAGTCACCTTTCGTTTTGAATCCAAAATAGGTGACCTACGTGTAGATCTGACAAAAGTTTTGGAGGGAGGGGTTGGATCACTACTGACTGTAAGCAAACGAGAGATGCACGTTTGGAGCAATACTCGTGGCCGTAGGCTCAGCCAATCGTTCACATAACGACAGAATGCAGCGCACCGTAACTGAAGAAAGAGGAGACAGCCAATTGACTAGTTACAGCATCACTGGTGGTCAAGTGTACTTCACGAGCTGTAACCGAAAAACATTTGGGAAGTTTGAGGTGAGGGAGAATGTGTGGTGGAACAAGTATTAGCATTGTTAAGTATCTTGCTAGCTGGATCGAAGTCTCCGTTAGCCAGAGTAATGTTGAGCAACATTAGCCAATTTAACTGATCAAATAACTGAGTTTATCGTGTGACGGCCAACGTTAGCTAGCTAACGTTACAACATCAGATTAGATATCATTATTAACCTCTTGAGACTCTAGGGGCAGTATTTCATTTTTGGATTAAAAAATAATCCTGTTTTAAACAAGAAAATGTTGTCGTGAAAAGATGCTCGACTATGCATATAATTGACAGCTTTGGAAAGAAAACACTCTGACGTTTCCAAAACTGCAAAGATATTATCTGTGAGTGCCACAGAACTGATGCTACAGGCGAAACCAAGATGAAACTTCAAACAGGAAGTGAGCAAACTTTTCGAGGCGCTGTTTTCCCTTGTCTCCTTATATGGCTGTGAATGCGCCAGGAACGAGCCTAGACTTTCTGCCGTTTCCCCAAGGTGTCTGCAGCATTGTGACGTATTTGTAGGCATATCATTGGAAGATTGGCCATAAGAGACTATATTTACCAGGTGTCCGCCCGGTGTCCTTTTTCGAAATTGGTGCGTAATCTTCAGCTGCAAGCATTCTTCCATGTGATTCAGAGGAGCAAGCAGACTTCCACGAACGATATATCATCGAAGAGATATGTGAAAAACACCTTGAGGATTGATTCTAAACAACGTTTGCCATGTTTCAGTCGATATTATGGAGTTAATTTTGAAAAAAGTTCGGCGTTTTGATGACTGAATTTTCGGGTTTTTTTGGTAGCCAAATGTGATGAACAAAACGAAGCGATTTCTCCTACACAAAGAATTTTTGGGGAAAAACTGAACATTTGCTACTGAGTCTCCTCATTGAAAACATCCGAAGTTCTTCAAAGGTAAATGATTTTATTTGAATGCTTTTCTTGTTTTTGTGAAAATGTTGCCCGCTGAATACTACACTAAATGCTACGCTAGCTATCAATACTGTTACACAAATGCTTGTTTTGCTATGGTTGAAAAGCATATTTTGAAAATCTGAGATGACAGTGTTGTTAACAAAAGGCTAAGCTTGAGAGCTAGCATATTTATTTCATTTCATTTGCCATTTTCATGAATAGTTAACGTTGCGTTATGGTAATGAGCTTGAGGCTGTATTCACGATCCCGGATCCGGGATGGCTAATATAACCTAACCAATTCGCTCTAGTATTAACTGGTATACGGCTCTTTGTCGTTCCTCAAGTTATAACGCGTTAGTTGCTTACTGGACCCTGGCAATCTGTGTGAAACTAGTTAACTAGCTAACGAACTAACCACGATCTGTTAACTAATTTAGTTTTCCCTCTACAGTATGTGGTTGAATATCAGAATGTGAATGGCTCCTCTTTTCAGTTCGCTGCAGTTAGCGACTGTAAAAAAAACAGTTTTATCTCCATCTCTTCATTCAAAGAGCTCTTTGTAAGTGTCCAATCATGGACACTTAATGACAGTTGTGGCTGCTTTGTGTGATGTATTGTTGTCCCTACCTTGACCTTTGTGCTGTTGACTGTGCCCAATAATGTTTGTATCAAATTATAAAGCCCTTCAGCTGATGTAAAATCATTTAAGGGATCAATACATTTCTATATTGCTTCCCCAGTATCTGCATGAACCATCAGCCCAAGTGTTTTTGTTGACCCTGCTGGACAGAAAGAGGAGGAGGAATCAGAACACGCGGCATTCAAATTCAGGTCTTAGTTATTCCAACCGCACCAATGTGTGCACTGCGCCCGACCTGCCACAGGAGTCGCTAGTGCGCAATGAGACAAGGATATCCCTACCGGCCAAACCCTCCCTAACCCGAACGACGCTAGGCCATTTGTGGGTCGCTCCATGGACCTCCCGGTCGCGGCTGGCTGCGAACCCAGAGTCTCTAGTGGCACAGCTAGCACTGCGATACAGTGCCCTAGACCACTGCGCCACCCGGGAGGCCTGGGGCAATAGTTTTTCATCTAAACCAGCCCTTTTTTACTGGAGTACACTAACTCCTAACTGGGGATCTTTTCTTGACACATAGTAGCAGTTTACCAGATAAGAAGTGAAGATCAAAAAGTAGATTGTTGTAAAGGTGTATTACGTCTTGTGCTGGCCCCATTGTCATATCCATTCTGGATTCTGAGTGGTAAAATCATAGCTGAAAAATGCCTCTTATGTATGTGTATACATTTTCTCCCAAGACAGAACTGCCAAAGGGGGTGGAGTTTCAATCTACTGCAGAGTTCTGTAATGCTATCCAGGTCTGTGCCCAAACAGTTTGAGCTTCTACTTTTAAAAATCCACCTTTCCAGAAATAAGTCTCTCACTGTTGCCACTTGTTACAGACCCCCCTCAGCCCCCAGCCCCCTGGACTCCATATGTGAATTAATTGCCCCCCATTTATCTTCAGAGTTTGTCCTGTAGGTGACCTAAACTGGGATATGCTTAACACCCCAGCCATCCTACAATCTAAGCTAGATGCCCTCAATCTCACCCAAATAATCATGGAACCTACAAGGTACAACCTCAAATCCGTAAACTCGGGCACCCTCATAGATATCATCCTGACCAATCTGTCCTCTAAATACACCTCTCCTGTCTTCAACCAGGATCTCAGCGATCACTGCCTCATTGCCTGCATCCGTAATGGGTCCGCGGTCAAACGACCACCCCTTATCATAGTCAAACTAAAACACTTCAGCAAGCAGATTCCTTCAGTAGAGGATGCCTGGTTATTCTTTAAAAGTGCTTTCCTCACAATCTTAAATAAGCATGCCCATTCCAAAAATGTAGAACCATGAACAGATATAGCCATTGGTTCACTCCAGACCTGACTGCCATTGACCAGCACAAAAACATTCTGTGGCGTACCGCATTAGCATCGAATAGCCCCCGCGATATGCAACTTTTCAGGGAAGTTAGGAACTTATCCGCAAACTCAACAGCCTTGGTTTCTCAAATGACTGCCTCGCCTGGTTCACCAATTACTTCTCAGATAGTTCATTGCGTCAAATCGGAGGGCCTGTTGTCCGGACCTCCGGCAGTCTCTATGGGGGTGCCACAAGGTTCAATTCTCGAGTCGACTCTTTTCTCTGTATACATCAATGATGTCGCTCTTGTGTCTGGTGTTTTTCTGATCCACTTCTATGAAGATGACACCATTCTGTATACTTCTGGCCCTTCTTTGGACACTGTGTTAACTAGCCATTCAACTCTCCTTCCGTGGCCTCCAACTGCTCTTAAATGCAAGTAAAACTAAATGCATGCTCTTCAACCGATCCCTGCCCTCACCTGCCCGCCCGCCTAGCATCACTACTCTGGACGGTTCTGATTTAGAATATGTGGACTACAAATACCTAGGTGTCTGGTTTGCACCCCAGTATCTCTACTTGCACATCTATCACTCCAGTGTTTATTTGCGAAATTGTAATTATTTCTGTGTTGTTGTTTGTCACACTGCTTTGCTTTATCTTGGCCACGTCGCAATTGTAAATGAGAACTTGTTCTCAACTGGCTTACCTGGTTAAATAAAGGTGTTCTCAACTGGCCTACCTGGTTAAATAAAGGTGTTCTCAACTGGCTTACCTGGTTGAATAAAGGTGTTCTCAACTGGCCTACCTGGTTGAATAAAGGTGTTCTCAACTGGCCTACCTGGTTGAATAAAGGTGTTCTCAACTGGCCTACCTGGTTGAATAAAGGTGTTCTCAACTGGCTTACCTGGTTGAATAAAGGTGTTCTCAACTGGCCTACCTGGTTGAATAAAGGTGTTCTCAACTGGCCTACCTGGTTGAATAAAGGTGTTCTCAACTGGCTTACCTGGTTGAATAAAGGTGTTCTCAACTGGCCTACCTGGTTGAATAAAGGTGTTCTCAACTGGCCTACCTGGTTGAATAAAGGTGTTCTCAACTGGCCTACCTGGTTGAATAAAGGTGTTCTCAACTGGCCTACCTGGTTGAATAAAGGTGTTCTCAACTGGCCTACCTGGTTGAATAAAGGTGTTCTCAACTGGCTTACCTGGTTGAATAAAGGTGTTCTCAACTGGCTTACCTGGTTGAATAAAGGTGTTCTCAACTGGCCTACCTGGTTGAATAAAGGTGTTCTCAACTGGCCTACCTGGTTGAATAAAGGTGTTCTCAACTGGCCTACCTGGTTGAATAAAGGTGTTCTCAACTGGCCTACCTGGTTAAATAAAGGTGTTCTCAACTGGCCTACCTGGTTGAATAAAGGTGTTCTCAACTGGCCTACCTGGTTAAATAAAGGTGTTCTCAACTGGCCTACCTGGTTGAATAAAGGTGTTCTCAACTGGCCTACCTGGTTGAATAAAGGTGTTCTCAACTGGCCTACCTGGTTAAATAAAGGTGTTCTCAACTGGCCTACCTGGTTGAATAAAGGTGTTCTCAACTGGCTTACCTGGTTGAATAAAGGTGTTCTCAACTGGCCTACCTGGTTGAATAAAGGTGTTCTCAACTGCCTACCTGGTTAAATAAAGGTGTTCTCAACTGGCCTACCTGGTTGAATAAAGGTGTTCTCAACTGGCCTACCTGGTTGAATAAAGGTGTTCTCAACTGGCTTACCTGGTTGAATAAAGGTGTTCTCAACTGGCTTACCTGGTTGAATAAAGGTGTTCTCAACTAGCCTACCTGGTTGAATACAGGTGTTCTCAACTGGCTTACCTGGTTGAATAAAGGTGTTCTCAACTGGCCTACCTGGTTGAATAAAGGTGTTCTCAACTGGCCTACCTGGTTGAATAAAGGTGTTCTCAACTGGCCTACCTGGTTGAATAAAGGTGTTCTCAACTGGCTTACCTGGTTGAATAAAGGTGTTCTCAACTGGCCTACCTGGTTGAATAAAGGTGTTCTCAACTGGCTTACCTGGTTGAATAAAGGTGTTCTCAACTGGCCTACCTGGTTGAATAAAGGTGTTCTCAACTGGCCTACCTGGTTGAATAAAGGTGTTCTCAACTGGCCTACCTGGTTGAATAAAGGTGTTCTCAACTGGCTTACCTGGTTGAATAAAGGTGTTCTCAACTGGCTTACCTGGTTAAATAAAGGTGTTCTCAACTGGCTTACCTGGTTGAATAAAGGTGTTCTCAACTGGCTTACCTGGTTGAATAAAGGTGTTCTCAACTGGCCTACCTGGTTGAATAAAGGTGTTCTCAACTGGCCTACCTGGTTGAATAAAGGTGTTCTCAACTGGCTTACCTGGTTGAATAAAGGTGTTCTCAACTGGCCTACCTGGTTGAATAAAGGTGTTCTCAACTGGCCTACCTGGTTAAATAAAGGTGTTCTCAACTGGCTTACCTGGTTGAATAAAGGTGTTCTCAACTGGCCTACCTGGTTGAATAAAGGTGTTCTCAACTGGCCTACCTGGTTGAATAAAGGTGTTCTCAACTGGCCTACCTGGTTGAATAAAGGTGTTCTCAACTGGCCTACCTGGTTGAATAAAGGTGTTCTCAACTGGCCTACCTGGTTGAATAAAGGTGTTCTCAACTGGCCTACCTGGTTGAATAAAGGTGTTCTCAACTGGCCTACCTGGTTGAATAAAGGTTCAATAAAAAATCAAATACATTTAAAAAACCCTGTATGTGGGAATGTCCATCCTACATGTAGTGTTGGTACATGGAATATTCCTCAACTGCATAGATCATAAATTGCTATTGCAAATAGAAGTATTATGTTCAACAACTGACATTTTCAGATATTATTTTGACAAACACACTTTGTTGCTTACAATTCATTCTCTGTCATAGATTTGGTGGGCACTGTCATCTGTGATCTTTGTGATCTTTCTTTAAGCACGTACTGATGAAACTGTCACTTAATTATTTTTTTCTTAGTCTACACACGCTCTACATTTATTCACTCTGTGAGGGTTGGATCCTATATGCTACTTTTATTATTGTCCTGTAAATGGTTCAGTGCCTATAATTTAGGCTGTGTGTAGAATGGGCATAAAGGAAATTAACTCTACTACTAGATTATAGTGGTTGATATTAATGACGAAAGGAGATACCTGTCTCTCTCCTATTGTGTACTGTAGTTAAATACTGTGGGAAAAATAAAAAATAAATGGGAAAATAAGTACTTAGAACTACCAATTATTATAGATAAATATTAAAGAAAAGGGTACACACACTGAACTGAACCCATAAAATTGTCAAACTAATATTAATTTCTAACAATATAGAAGAGACATAACTAGAGGTTATGCAATATGGGTGTATATCCACTACACGCTAATTAGGTGTGTAATTGACATGACCAAGGAGCTATTGAAATTTAAAACTATGAAAATTGTACATTACACCGTGTGATTTTACAGTACACAAACAAGTGTGCAATATAGAAGGGTACATTCTGCACCATGTTTGAAGTCACTAGGTCACATGACCAAGGGGCTATTGAAATTTTACATTTTGAAAAATTAATGTAAAATCTTGTGAGATGAAAATGGACAAACTAGAAGGTGTGCAATATAGAAGGGTAGTCGGTGGACATTCTGAACCTTGTTTGAAGTCATTAGGTCACATGACCAATGAGCTATTGAAATTCGAATGTAACATTTTTTTTAAAGTCTGTGCTTTGTTTACGCTCCCTAACGAATTCAACTAGGAATACAAAATGCTGCTCACATTTCCATATGTTTATTAGCTTTGGAACGCGAATTAATGTCCAAATCGTGAAAATAAGACCTGTGCAATGTTGCGCGCAATTTTTCCAACATAATGACACTTATTTGGAGTCTGTGGCTCAAGTGGTTTGAAAGCGCGAATATCCGTTGAATATCCAACTTGAAACTGTCTTTACCTCGGTGCTACCATATTGTTGCTACCATGCTGTGTTGCTGCCTTGGTATGTTGTTGTCTTAGGTCTCTCTTTACGTAGTGTTGTGTTGTCTCTCTTGTTGTGATGTGTGTTTCGTCCTATATAGTATTTATTTATAGATAGATATTTTTTTATCCCAGTCCCAGCAGGATGCCTTTTGCCTATTGGTAGACCGTCATTGTAAATAAGAATGTGTTCTTAACTGACTTGCCTAGTTAAATAAATAAAAAGGAACACCACACACGTTCCCTCTTTCTCAATACAGTGGATAAAAGGGGTATGCCAGGTGTTACTCTCTGCCTGAAAGAGATCCATTATGCCAACGGGTATCATGCTCTGCTGGCACATTGTAGAACAGATGTCCACAGGCAGAAAGTGTACAATGTAATAATGTGCTGTGTAGCCCAAAGATATTGTTTTTGTTGTGTTGAACTTGACAGTAACACGTATGTGTGAGTGAGGGTGATTGTCATTTTTGAAACTCATTGAACATTATTTTTGCACACATGTAGCCTTGTGGCCACTATAATAGAGCAAAAATAGAATGCCTGTTTGTTTCATTCTATTAAACAATAGAATGTGTGTGTGGTCACAAGCATTCTATTATAAATGCTGTCATGGCTAACTGCAATATTAGTCGGGGGTTTTCTCAAGATTTGAGTGTAGTAAAGTCTAGGCAACAATTAACATTGGATTGCTTCCCTACAAAACTCAATTTCCCATGTTTCACCGTCCCTCCTAGACCACCGGGAAGGGAGTAACAGTGCAGAGACGCCCCTGTTCCAGATGGTGGGAGATGGAGGGTCCACGGCTGACATCACCATCCCTCTGGTTTTCCTGTTCAGCCAGGAGGGGGCGCTGCTCACCTCTGCTCTGGAGGATCACAGCAACGTAGATGTACTGATGCTGCCCAAGGAGAGACAGCTAGGTAAGAGAGGGGGCTTGTGCAAAGCCTGTGGTCTAGCGGTCAGTCACATATAATGCTCCCCACCGAAGACCAGGGTTCAATTACCGCATCTATGCTTCCTGCTGTTCTCCAATTTGCTTGTCTCCTCATCTGTCGCCAACAGTCTAAATAAAGTGTAAAATGTAATAAATCAAATTTAAAAAGTGGCAGCCTGGATATGAGGATGAAGGGTTCTAAATTTAGCAAAGGTCAAACAGCCCAAAAACCTCACTCCATGTTTCATTCTGAACTTTAGTATCGTTTTTTGGGGTTCAATGACAAAACCACTTCTGTAACTTAAATGCTACATGTTTGAGGTGTAACAGATTACATGTTTTCCACTTACACTGTCTTCTTCGCTCCCTCTGTCCCCGTCTTTCTCTTTCTTGTTCTCTCTCTGATCACTACTCCAGACAAAGCAGATAAGCCCCTGGGGAAGATGAACATCAAGTTCCGCCTGGCAGAAGAGGGGGAGCTAGAGAAGGGGGAGGCCAGAGGCCCCACCCTGAAGTTTGTCCTGGAGAAGGGAGAGGTGGTGTTGGAGGAAGAGGAGTACAGACAGCAAGGAGACAGCTGCTTAACACCTGGAGGCGATCATGTGCTGTGTTCTTATGGACAGACTGCTGCCTCGCCCCCTTCCCACAGCCCCAACGACCCCAATACAGACCCCGGATCTCAGGACAGTCGGGTTCCTCAATCCCCTCCCACTGACCACAAGCCCTGGGCTCCCCAGCACTGATCCCTGGTCAGTGTCTATAGGCATGTTGCTGTGCCAAAAGAGAGCCCTCACTGCCTTGAAGCACGCTCGGGACTGGACTGAATTGATCGTTTTAACCAAGAGGGGAGCTTAGTATGACAGTCAATCCCACTGACTCACTCACTCTCCCTTCTCTTATAGTTAATCGTTATTGGGACTGCAGTATGTATTCATGTATAGGAAGGGATGGGCATTGGGCAGGGGTAGTGCTACACAAACATAGCTTGTTAGTCCTACCTTGCTACTGTAGCCTCATCCCCAGTTGTATTGTGGTGATGACATATATTTAGTCAGATGCTTGTAAGAGAATTGATGATGTGCACATTTCAGAGAAATAGCTGAGGTAAGTGGAGGAGGGGATATTAGGCTGATATAGGGCACCTTTGTCTGAAGCCTTGTGTTTGAGTCTCTGTACTGTAGGCTAGATTGTGTTGAGCTACTGCAATGATGAGGGGATTTCTTTATTGTCCCCTGTACCAAGATGGTGTCCTGTCAATACAGTGATGTGTGTTAATTTCCACATTGTGGCAAGTAGTGCTTTTTGAAGAGATGCGTTATCTCTCACAAGAATAACAAACTATAATGATTTTCGATAAGGGGCCAATTTCAGTGAACTGATGACTTCAGTCTTATTTATTTTGTACTGGTAAATCAGGGAATTTTAAGAGTGAAAAATACTTGAATGTGTGTGATCGTTACTACACTACCGAATCAAGACCTTGTATCGACCTTAGTCTTGCAAATTCCATTTTTCAAATGTCAGTTGGTTATTATTAAAGGTAGACTCGGCGATACACGAAGTAAACATCATATCTGGCCGATATCCGTAACAACTAAGACCGTTTAAGTGCCAAACTAAACTTCTCTGCTGTTTTGGATCCGTAGCTACCATGTTGTAGCAGTGTGAAGCACACCAGTGCATGATATGCAGATACTGTGTGAGAAGAAGGTCTTGCATTGCAGTTAACTCAATATCTGCGAAGCTGCTCATTGCAACTTTAAAACGCTGAGTCTACCTTTAAGTTCACGCCAATGCCTCTTCTAGGTCTTTATCGGATGGTTTTAGCTCTAGGTTTGTACTCTTCCTGTCTTCACCACTGCCACCAGAGTCTTATAATGCCATGCACTTTGGTACATGGGCATCTTCCTACTAGAGCTATTGTCATGGTGGGGCCACACCCAGGGACTGCTCCTCAAACAGCTCACAGCACACTAAACAGTGTGTCTGTTTGGTGTCTCATTGCAAACAGCCTTTGTATGATTGTCTGTATGGACCGTTTAAAAACATCAGACTGTTCCATTGTTTTCTTTTTTCTCTTTCCATTCATCTTTCTTTTTGCAGTGTGAGATTACCTAGGCATGAATGTGTCTGTGTGTACCATACAGCCATAACAGCCATAACGTTTATATGTGTATGGTCAAATGCAGTCACTCACATCTGCGTATTTTATCATTCATTCCTGAGTCTCAATTTTATCTGCCAGATGTTGAATAATTTTTGCATGGGTTTTATGTGTAATATATAATTTTAAGGTGTAAAAGTGGGTTATATTCCAAGGATCCCTGTGTGAACATGGGAATGGTTTGTAAAGAAAAACAGTGTTTTGTCATGAGTGTATTCCAAACAGTTAACAGTGTAGTAGACCGGTCATTGTTGCTGCTCACATTTGAAATCTTATTCCAACATTGCCATCTATATAGATGTGTATTCAAGGAAAAGTCTACCTGTATACATCTATGGCATCTATGACCATTACTCTCCACTCAGAGAGGAAAGCGCCATGAGACATTAAATATAGGTTGACTTTTTTGATATTTATTCTGCAAATATTATTTGCCTTTTGGAAATGTTGATAGGAATAGCTGAAGCTCCTAAAAGTGCCAAAGTGATTAATGCTGGTAACACGGTATCAGATTCTAATGTACTTTGTATTTTGTGAAGATTCTTTGAGAGCTGAAGCAACTTGATCTTGTCAATAAATTAAGAATCATGATCTCAGTTTTTCATTTAAGTTCAGTAGCCTACTTGTTTTACTGCTTTATTGTGAGGTTTGGAGACTGATAAAATCATTTTCTTTCAGGGGAGAGTAGATGGGTGGGCATATAATGCGAATGTCTATCAACCCAAAGGCTGAGTGTTCAAATCTCATGGACAACTTCAGCGTTTTAGAAAGTTAGGAACATCGCAAATACATAACTTTTTTGCTGCTTTGCAACTACTTAGCATGTTAGCTAACATTAACCCTACCTTATCCTCTAACTCCTAGCCTAGCTAACGTTAGCCACAAAAAAATGCTATTTGTAAAGTATCATACAAAATGGATGATGGATATCCACAAATTAATATACTATACGAAACGTAACATATACTAAATGGATAGTCCTGGATTTAGTTTTACTATGTCATGTCTACCCCTGGGTCCAGGTTATGTAAACGGCTACTCCTATTACTCTGGTGATAGTTTTAGTAATACATCTGTATTGCAGTTTATGCTTCCTACAATGGTCAGCAGGCTGCGCCCTCTCACAATCCAGACCCACGTGTTCTCCTTGCCCAGTCTGGGCCACTCCAAACTAGAGGTCGACGGATTAATCGGAATGGCCGATTAATCGGAGCGATTTCAAGTTTTCATAACAATCGGAAATCGGTATTTTGGGGCGCCGATCTGCCGATTTATTTATTTTTACACCTCTATTTAATCTGTATTTAACTAGGCAAGTTAGTTAAGAACACAATCTTATTTTCAATGACGGCCTAGGAACGAGACAGATTTTTTACCTTGTCCGCTGGGGGGATTCAATCTTGCAACCTTACAGTTAACTAGTCCAATGCTCCAACCACCTGATTACATTGCACTCCACGAGGAGCCTGTTACTCGAATGCAGTAGGAGCCAAGGTAAATTGCTAGCTAGCATTAAACTTATCTTGTAAAAAACAATCAATCAATGACTGTCATTGCTCCAATGTGTACTTAACCATAAACATCAATGCCTTTCTTAAAATCAATACACAAGTATATATTTTTAAACCTGCATATTTAGCTAAAAGCAATATTAGCCAGGTGAAATTGTGTATTTTCTCGTTCATCGCACGCAGAGTCCGGGTATATGCAACAGTTTGGGCCGCCTTGCTCTTTGCAAACAAATTTGCCAGAATTTTACGTAATTATGACGTAACATTGAGGGTTGTGCAATTTAACAGGAATATTTAGACTCATGGATGCCATCCGTTAGATAAAATACAGAACGGAATAAACGTTTTGTTTTCGAGGTGTTAGTTTCCGGATTAGTCAAAGGTATATGGTTTACAGAGAAATAGTTGACGCTTTATAATTCCTGTAATAACTTGCAGCTGAACTTGAAAGGGGTTCCTTCGTTATTTTACCGTTAATGTCTTCCATAGAGAATGTCTTGATCTACTTCAGATAAGGTCTGTGTTTCGTGCAGGTTTAAACCGCCTCGGCGTTTTGATACCCGTGTAAATCTCACTAGGATAAGGTAACGTTTGTCAACATATTTTCATAAATCCACTCTACAATTTTTTTTTATCTTCACTTATATTTAGCCAATATTGATCAGAATTACCTTGTCCTATGGATATCTACAGTTATAAAATTGGCAAGGTGGTGTAAGCCTACACGAAACGCAGACCTTATTTTAAGTGAATCTAAAAATATCCTATGGAATAAATGAATGACGGAGATTCAGATTTTGCTAGAAGGTGTCATGGGAATTATGACTCGCACTTTAGTAGTCAATTCTTACCATGCCCATTATTAAAATAGGATTTCCTGCATATAGAAATTA
Source organism: Oncorhynchus kisutch (assembly GCF_002021735.2). Lineage (NCBI taxonomy): Eukaryota > Metazoa > Chordata > Actinopteri > Salmoniformes > Salmonidae > Oncorhynchus > Oncorhynchus kisutch. The sequence goes on along the minus strand of NC_034196.2, from coordinate 24,006,038 downwards.
CAGTTTTTGTTTTCAACATTCATCACATGTAACTTAAACTCAAACAGTTGAGCGTATTTGTCTCCTAAACAGACTCTTCAGTATCATTGTCACTTCAGAGCTGTGTGTGTTTTACAGATGGCAGAGAAAAGCAGAGCACCAGTGTGGGACTATTACATGGAATTGGCACCAGGGAAAGCAAGGTGTCTTATTTGTGATAAAGATGTAAGCATGGGGTCAGCAACGGCTAAATCAAAAAATACCACCAACCTGTGGAATCACCTTAAGAACACCCATCCAAAAGCCCATAACATGTATTATATTAAGCTAAAATAAGTGTTCATTGTTCATTCAGTATTGTTGCAATTGTCGTCATTACAAAAATGTGTGTGTGTATATAAATCCATTTATTTTGTTTGTATTTTTTTTATATCGTCCGATTAATCGGTATCGGCTTTTTTTTGTCCTCTAATCATCGGTATCGGCGTTGAAAAATCATAATCGGCCGACCTCTACTCCAAACCCCTTATCTCAAAGAAAAAGCACTCCATAAAATGTGAGCTTTTCAATCTCCAAACGTCTGAAATTTAACTTTTTCTCCTCTGTCCTCTCGTTCACCTGCAATTTGTATTTATTTATTATTATTATTATTAGCTGCTGCCAAGGCACACTGCCAGGTCTCTGACCTCTTTCCTATGCGCTGTCTCGTTGTTGGTGATCAGGTCTACCACTGTTGTGTCGTCAGCAAACTTAATGGTGTTGGGAGTCGCCCACGTGGTCATGGGTGAACAGGAAGTACAGGAGGGAATTAAGCATGCAGCCCTAAGGGGCCCCAGTGTTGAGGATCAGTGTGGCAAATGTGATGTTGCCTACCCTTACCACCTGGGGGCGGCCCGTCAGGACGTCCAGGATCCAGTTGCAAAGGGAGTTGTTTAGTCCCAGGGTCCTTAGCTTAGTGAATAGCTTTGTGGGCACTATGGTGTTGACTACAGCTCAGCGTTAAATGAACAGGATTCTCACATCGGTGTTCCTTTTGTCTAGGTGGGAAAGGGCAGTGTGATTGAGATTGCATCATCTGTGGATCTGTTGGGCAGTATGCTAATTGGAGTGGGCCTAGAGTTTCTGGAATGATGTGTTGATGTGAGCCATGACCAGCCTTTCAAAGCACTTCATGGCTACGGACGTGATCACACAGTCATCCAGAACAGCTGGGGCTCTCATGCAATGCGTCAAGGTTGCTTTCCTCAAAGTAAGCATATAAGGCAATTAGCTTGTCTAGTAGGCCCGTGTTACTGAGCAGCTCATGGCTGGGTTTCCCTTTGTAGTCTGTACTAGTTTTCAAGCCTTGCCACATCCAACGAGCGTCAGAGCCGGTGTAGTAGGATTTAATCTTAGTCCTGTATTGATGCTTTGCCTTTTTTATGGTTCGTCTGAGGGCATAGCGGGATTTCATATAAGCATCCGGATTAGTGTCCCGCTCCTTGAAAGCGGCAGCTCTAGCCTTTAGCTTGGTGCAGATGTTGCCTGTAATCCATGGCTTCTGGTTGGGATATATATGTACGGTCACTGTGGGAATGACGTCATTGATGCACTTATTGATGAAGCCGGTGACTGAGGTGGTTTACTCCTTAATGCCACTGGATGAATCCCGGAACATATTCCAGTCTGTGCTAGCAAAACAGTTCTGTAGCGTAGCATTCGCGTCATCTGACCACTTTCATATTGAGCGAGTCACTGGTACTCCCCACCCCCCCCCCTGCATTAAAGTCCCCGGCCACTAGGAGCCCCACTTCTGGATGAGCTTTTTCATGTTTGCTTATGGCTCCCGAGTAGCGCAGCAGTCTAAAACACTGCATCTCAGTGAAAGAGGCATCACTACAGTCCCTGGTTCGAATCCAGGCTGAATCACATCCGGTCGTGATTGGGAGTCCCATAAGGCGGCACACAATTGGCCCAGCGTCGCCGGGTTGGGCTGTCATTGTAAATAAGAATTTGTTCTTAATTAACTGACTTGCCTAGTTAAATAAAGGTTAAAAAAAAATTTAATGGCCTTATACTGCTTGTTGAGTGCGGTCTTAGTGCCAGCATTGGTTTGTGGTGGTAAATAGACAGCTGCGAGTAATATAGATGAGAACTCTCTTGGTAGGTAATGTAGTCTACAGCTTATCATATGGAATTCTACCTCAGGTGAGCAACACCTCGAGACTTCTTTTATATTAGACATTGCGCACCAGCAGTTATTATCAAATAGACACCCCTTACCAGACATAGTTACTCTGTCCTGCCGAAGCACGGAGAAGCCAGCCAGCACTATATTATCCATGTCGTCGTTCAGCAAAGTGTCGGTGAAACAAGATATTACCGTTTTTAATGTCCCATTGATAGGACAATCTTAATCGTAGATCGTCCAGTTTGTTTTCCAATGATTGCATGTCGGGCCAGTCTGAGTGTTCCCGTCACTCCCAGAGGAACCCTACTAAGAAGAAAGCACAGAAACAGCAGAACAGTCCACCAAGCCATGAGGTAGGCCACTACTCACTCTGTTATAGAAAAAAAGGGTTCGAAAAGAGTTCTACGGCTGTCCCTATAAGAGAACCTTTTTTGGTTCCAGATATAACTATTTTGGGTACCATGTAGAACCCTCTGTGGAAAGGGTTCTACCTGGAACCAAAAGGAGTTATTCCAAGGGTTCTCCTTTTTTTCTAAGAGTGTATGGGGCAGTTTCCCAGAGACAGGTAAAACGTAGTCCTGGACTAAAAAGTAAGTTCAGTGGAGATTCTCCATTGAAAATGATTTTAGTCGAGGACGAGGCATAATCTGTGTCCGGGAATATGCCCCTGTATCAGAAAAGTGTTCTGAGATAAGTGGGGTAACGCTTTGGAGGTCATATGTAGCCATGTGATAGGGGTTATTGTAGTGTTTTGGTAATGGTTCTCACACCCTATGATACATACAGCTGCAGAAACTCTGTATGTATGGCTGGCTGAAGTAAAACTATTCCCATTGGCTGCCATCAGATAGAAGGCCTGAAGCCTTTCAGCTGTATCAGCCCTGACAGTGGAACTCTAGATGTGCAGTGCTCCAACAGGTACCCTTATGAGACAGATGTCACCTTCCTCACCGGCATTCACCCGATGCTGTACTCACTTTCTGGTATTTTGGGCAACACTTTTATAGCATAAAAATAGGCTATTGTTATTAACAATGGTATTTTCTCTGAAAATAGAGGGGTTGGGTTATATTGATATTGTGATAGCACGTTAATAGACTTGTTAAATAAAAGGGTAATACCAGGGTAATAGTGGAAACTCAAAGGAGCTGCTTAGGCCTACACTTTGTCTCTGGCATAAACATGGACTTTACATTGCATATCTTACCAACAAATATGCATCAGAAAGCTTTGTAAATATTTTCCCTCCTAATTCTGATAAGGCTATATCCTCATACTTTGCTGTATATATGGTTCCCAGAGTATATAATTTACAGTGTACAGTGATTTACATTGGTGAAGTGAAACGAAAAGGAAAAAAATAGTTAGCCTACGTTTTTGTGTGACTGGTAGTGGTCAAACCAGAAACAAAGGAATACACCGTCTTTGGTCAGACCACAGGCTACACAAGACACACACCTGGCGTTTGCTTACCTGCCTGCGCTGTCTGTCAAAGTGCCCAAGCCTGTTTTGTAAACGCGTCATGACGCCGACACCAAGATTTGACGTAGCCTACCTCCACGGTTCACCCGTGCCCCTCCATCTAATCTCGCCTCTCTGTGTATGCTGAATTCCCCGCCTCCCCACTTTTCAACAAGCGCACTGCTATTTTTAGCACTGCCACGGATTAATGTAAAGTGGCGCATAGACCGTGAACCGGACTGTCCACAAGCATTGTAGGACCTCGCTCGGTATCGGTGAGTTACTTGTCACGGAAACCACTTGGCACGGATTCGGAAATCGAGTGGGGGGAATGATGACAAACCCCATGTACCCGTTTCTGGCTTTCTTTTCCTAAAGAAACATTTTCAAGGATGCTGCTTTCGAAGCGGATCGAACGAGAACCCCGGCCCTCGCTCCTGCCCGTGGTTCTCCTATGTTTCATTCTCGCCACTGTCAGTGCCAGCATGCCAGGTAAGCATATAGTTTACTTCTAGGACAAATTAAACAGATTTTTTTTTGTTAAAGCAGATTTATATTTGGTTTTGTCCCGTATAAAATGATGATTAGCCTATGCCCTATTAATGTCTTCACATTTTAAAAACAGCCCGCATCCAATTTAAAAACAACAAACATAACATTAAAAACATGACATTATTTGGTCATTTTATGGAGAAAATTGTCCAAAGGGCACTGAAATGTAAATGTTTATTTCTAATTGTGAGTTGAATCAATTAATTGTGTTTAACGCTCACTGTACTTTACTACTTAGTGCGTGACGGTAACATTTTGCTTCACTAAGAGTTGTGACATCTGATATGCAACAGGGTGCTGCTGCTCTCTACCAAGACAACAGTCTACTTTTAGTCTGGTTTACTAAGTCTAGATATGTCTCTGCGCAAACTAGCAAAAGGGATCGAGAAAAAGACATTCTCAAGAATTCCCCACTAATTCCCTAACTCGTAATTTAAATTTCTCAAAGCGTTTCCGCTCTACAATTGCACAGTGTATTCCCTAGCAAATGGGGTTCCCGAGTGACGCAGCGGTCTAAGGCACTGCATCTCAGTGCTAGAGGCGTCACTACAGACCCTTGTTCGATTCCAGGCTGTGTCACAAACGGCCGTGTTTGGGAGTTCCATAGTGTGGCGCTCTATTGGCCCAGCTTCGTCCAGGTTTGGCCGGCCATCATTGTAAATAAGAGTTTGTTCTTAACTGACTTGCCTAGTTAAATAAGGGTTAAATAAATAAAAAATGGATGTGGTCTATATTATTTGATGTAATTCATATAACTATGTATACATTTTAAGTAAATCATTGTGTAGTCTTAGCCTATATTGCAGATTGTAATTGGGGGGAGACACTTAATTTAGTAAATATAATCAAATTAATCAAATGGAATTTAACTGTAATTTCCATGAAAATATTGAACATGTAGGCCTTATTTTACTGACATAAAGTAAATCACCTTTTTATAAGAGACAGATGAGGTTGAAAAGGATGAATTGGAGAATAAATATTATCTGATGATGAGAGGAACTGACTGACTGGTGATGAGAGAGCTATTCACACTGAGGCCCTATGAGCAACACAAAAGCTGGACACTAACACAAACAATCTCTTTATCTTGCTGGACTAATCACACACATCCCTCCATTAGCAGGGGCATGCATCCACTCTTTAAATCTTATACACTCATGCAGTTCCACACAATAACTCAAACACACTCATACACTCTTTAGTGTAGTGTAACTTTGGCATATACAGTATAATCCCAAAATGGTGGGATGTGTGCAATGTATATCTCTACAATACATGTGCACACAGACCTCCTGTATGTTGGTCTGTACTGCTTGTTGAAGTTTCAGAGTAAGGCTTCAGGCATTCGGACAATGTTTACCATTAGGTGTTGTTATGGATGTATCATCATCCTGATTGACTATAAGCAGGCTGTTGAATTGCTAACATGTTCATGTTATGTAAGCCGAGTACTGTCAAAGAGAATGACATCCAGGGATGGAAATGCATCATATAAATCAACCTGTATTTGCATTGGCACCACTTGTGGTCTGAGAGCTTCTCCACTGTAAAAATGCCATCTGTCTTATTCAACTGGCTTCTGTTGATGAACAACACCACATAATAAGCATATTCTCTCTCAGGCCCTACTTTTAGCTGATTCTCCCTGTTATCATCAGTGTTTTACTTTCAAATGTCAGGTTTGTCATTGCAAAGGCAGTGCCTTTGTGTGGTTATCTGGCAATCTTGTCACTATTCAGTGATCAGTCGCCTGGAGGCTTGGTTGTGTTAGAGGAAGAGATTACAGTTGAACTGTTATTGCTAGTCACAAAGAACATGCACGCACGCACACACACTTTTGTGACCCAGATACTGTCCAGATTTTGCAGCACCTTTGGGGCCAGGCAGAGAGAGCAGATGGAAATAGTTAAGTGTCTGAACTGACACTGTGACAGGCCCACATAGACCACTGACTTGCACTACTGAAGGGGTGTCTTTCTCTCTGTCTTTCTTTCTCTCTCTCTAACCATGTTTCCATTGAAGGTTTTATGCCAGTAAAGTCATGCTGTATGAAAAATGACCATGACAGGTTTGGTGGAAACATGAAGTGTTGGTACAATTTCAGAAATGTCAACAGACAAGTTGTTCATTCGACATGATCTTTTTGTGTCGGTATAATCATTTATGCAACAATGGCGGTGGGAACTCTTTCATGTTCAAATATTTATATCATAAACCATCATGTTGAAGTAAACTCGGAGTCACGCAGTGATCTGCTATACATTGTACTACCACGACGTGGAAAAGCGTTATGTGTTTATAGGTAGATGAAATAAGTTATGATGAACTTCATGGCGGTTAAGGGATGGACGGTGATGAGCCTAATGCAAATGTTCTAGAACTATTGAGGGTTTTCTATGAATGCTGGTGACATGATGTTCGACGCTTGGCTGGCAATTATCAAATAAAAATGATATATCATCATATATATCATCATATATGATATATCATCATATAACCTACCCTGTCCACTTTGTCAGCAAACTGTTGTCTAGAGAACACGTGCCGAAACCAGATAGGGAAAGTTTGCTTTTAATTCGGTACATGGAAACTTTAATGAGAATTTTGCTTTTTTTTTTACAACCAAATCTGAAAGAAAAAAAGTATGTAAATGGAATCTTATAGAAGTGTCCAGACACATTTTCTTTACGATTTGACTTGTTTTTGAGAAACTTACCAAACTGACATCAACCAGGCTTGGGATGACACTGGAGGCCCCTTCGGTCTCCACACAGTTGGGTAAAGTTGCTTTTAGTTTTTTGTGTGGAACAACTTCCAGAGCTCTCTGATATGAGATGTTCTGGTCCCCCTTGATCAGTTCAGAGTAATGATTGGATACCTCTATGTTGATACGTTTATTTTTCTTAAAATGTTTTGTAATTTTGTATATTTACATAAAAAAATTGAGATTTGGTTGAATTCTCCTTTAAGGCTGTGAGATTGACCATTCTGTTCCATTTTTAACAGTGAGGCGGAAACAGCAGTTCTTTACTTTTCTTGCCTCAAGTGAGGCTTTTATTAGCAAAAGTGAAGATAGCCAGGGAACTCTACAAATATTTACATAAGAAAATAACAAACTGGATGTTGCAACAGGAATACAAACTGAACCTAATAGAGCGCTTCAAACAAAACCCAGGCCCCAAATATACTGTAACCCAGCAGCATGCCAACCAGTTCCCTGTCCAATCCCAAACAATGAAAATGACAGGGTTTAGATACACATACATTGTGGGAATCAGCCAATAGGATGAACCATATCACATCATGATCAATTAACATTAACAATGCAGGAAATTCAATCCAACATGTTAAGTTCATAAACATACACTATATGTTTTCATACCAGCACACATGTCAATAAAGCTGCTCCACTTGCATAAATACAACCTGTGATATAAACATGTTGTCACGTTCTGACCTTTATTTCCTTTGTTTTGTATTTATTTAGTATGGTCAGGGCGTGAGTTGGGGTGGGCAGTCTGTTTGTTTTTCTATCATTTGGGTATTTCTATGTTTCGGCCTAGTATGGTTCTCAATCAGAGGCAGGTGTCATTAGTTGTCTCTGATTGAGAATCATACTTAGGTAGCCTGGGTTTCACTGTGTGTTTGTGGGTGATTGTTCCTGTCTCTGTGTTTTGCACCAGATAGGGCTGTTTTGAGTTTTCACATTTCTTGTTTTTGTTAGTTTGTTCATGTGAAGGGATTTATTAAATCATGAATCAAAACAACCACGCTGCGCTTTGGTCGCCCTCTCGTTCAGATGAAGAAATCCATTACACATGTACATCCCCCGGGATAAGCTACTACCGCAGTAGCATTCATTAACTGTGCTCGACCGAGACCAATTCTCAGACCAGGAAATAACCGGAACTCTCTTCAATAAACGAGGATAACAAGTTAAGAATCTACATTTAAGCTTAACGCTCATGATTTCATCTTCAAACATGATTACATCACAGTTGTACTTCCTAGTCATAAACACATGAGCATTAAGTTATATAGTGGGCGATGCACAACTATAGGTTTTGCGCGCACAAACCCATTGACGGCATGCGACCACCAACTCTCACACAAGTCTCCTCTCATTTGCAGGTGATCAACAATCAAGATGTCGAAATACATCCCTAATCCCACATTATATTCAATAAATACATGTGCCTCTCATAAACAGTTTCATAAACATTGTCTGGTTATTGATAATCAGGCCTAACTTTAGCTTAGGTGACAAGGACATAATCAGTAGTGTAAAGTACTTAAGTAAAAATACTTTCAAGTACTACTTAAGTAGTTTTGTTTGGTATCTGTACGTTACTATTTTTTATTTGACTACTTTTGTTCCACTACATTCCTAAAGAAAATAATGTACTTTTTACTCCATACATTTTCCCTGACACCTACAAGTACTCATTACATTTTGAATGCTTAGCAGGACAGGAAAATGGTCCAATTCAAATCCAATTTTATTAGTCACATGCGCCAGATACAACCTTACAGTGAAATGTTTACTTACGAGCCCCTAACTGATAGTGTAGTTTCAAAAAATATGGATAAGAATAAGAGATAAAAGTAACAAGTAATTAAAGGGGAGCAGTAAAAAGAACAATATATACAGGGGGATGCCGGTACAGAGTCAATGTGCGGGGCACCGGTTAGTTGAGGTAGTATGTACATGTAGGTAGAGTTAATTAAAGTGACTATGCATAGATGACAACAGAGTGGCAGTGTTGTGGAGAGGGGTGGGGGAGGCGCAATGTGAATAGTTTTGGTAGCCATTTGACTAGATGTTCAGGAGTCTTATGGTTTGGGGGTAGAAGCTGTTTAGAAGCCTCTTGGACCTAGACTTGGTGCTATGGTACTGCTTGCCATGTGGTAGCAGAGAGAGCAGTCTATGACTAGGATGGCTGGAGAATTTGACAATTTTCATGGACTTCCTCTGACACCGCCTGGTATAGAGGTCCTGGATGGCAGGAAGCTTGGCCCCACTGATGTACTGGGCCGTTCGCACTACCCTCTGTAGTGCTTTGCGGTCGGAGGCCAGGCAGTTGCCATACCAGGCAGTGACGCAACCAGTCAGGATGCTCTCGATGTTGCAGCTGTAGAACCTTTTGAGGATCTGAGGACCCATGCCAAATCTTTTCAGTCTCCTGAGGGGGAATAGGTTTTGTCGTGCCCGCTTCACGCCTGTCATGGTGTGCTTGGATCATGACAGTTTGTTGTTGATGTGGACACCAAGGAACTTGAAGCTCTCAACCTGCTCCACTCTGCAGCCCCGTCAATGAGAATGGAGGCGTGCTCGGTCCTCCTTTTTCCTGTAGTCCACAATCATCTCCTTTGTCTTGATCACGTTGAGGGAGAGGTTGTTGTCCTGGCACCACACGGCCAGGTCTCTGACCTCCTCCCTATCGGCTGTTTCATCGTTGTCGGTGATCAGGCCTACCACTGTTGTGTCGTCGACAAATGTAATGATGGTGTTGGAGTCGTGCCTAGCCGTGCAGTCATGAGTGAACAGGGAGTACATAAGGGGGCTGAGCACGCACCCTTGAGGGGCCCCTGTGTTGAGGATCAGTGTGGCGGATGTGTAGTACCTACCCTTACTACCTGGTGGAGGCCCGTCAGGAATTCCAGGATCCAGTTGCAGAGGGAGGTGTTTAGTCCCAGGTTCCTTAGCTTATTGATGAGCTTTGAGGGCACTATGGTGTTGAACACTGAGCTGTAGTCAATGAATAGCATTCTCACATGGGTGTTCCTTCTGTCCAGGTGGGAAAGGGCAGTGTGGAGTGCAATAGACTGCATCATCTGTGGATCTGTTGGAGCGGTATGCAAATTGGAGTGGGTCTAGGGTGGGTCTTTCTGGGATGATGGTGTTGATATGAGCCATGACCAGCCTTTCAAAGCACTTCATGGCTACATACGTGAGTGCTACGGGTCGGTATTTATTTAGGCAGGTAACTTTAGTTTTCTTGGGCACAGGCACTACTGTGGTCTGCTTAAAACATGTTGATATTACAGACTCGGACAGGGAGAGGTTGAAAATGTCAGTGAAGACACTTGCTAGTTGGTCAGTGCATGCTCGCAGTACACATCCTGGTAATTCGTTTGGCCCTGCGGTCTTGTGAATGTTGACCTGTCTAAAGGTCTTACTCACATCGGCTGTGAAGAGCGTGATCACACAAGCATATAAGTAGTTTACCTCATCTGGTTGGCTCGTGTCACTGGGCAGCTCTTGGCTGTGCTTCCGTTTGTAGTCTGTAATAGTTTGCAGGTCCTGTCACATCCGATGAGCATCAGAGCCGGTGTAGTACGACTCGATCTTAGTCCTGTATTGAAGCTTTGCCTGTTTGATGGTTTGTCGGAGGGCATAGCGGGATTTCTTATGCTTCTCAGTTAGTCACGCTCCTTGAAAGTGGCAGCTTTAGCTCAGTGCGGATGCTGCCTGTAATCCATGGTTTCTGGTTGGGGTATGTATTGTCACTGTGGGGACGACGTCATCGATGCACTTATTGATGAAGCCAACGACAGATGTGGTGTACTCCTCAATGCCATTGGCGGAATTCCGGAACATATTCCAGTCTGTGCTGTAAAAACAGTCCTGTAGCTTAGCATCTGCTTCATCTGACCACTTTTTTATTGATCTAGTCACTGGTGCTTCCTGCTTTAATTTTTGCTTGTAAGCAGGAATCAGGAGGATAGAATTATGCTCACGTTTGCCAAATGGAAAGCTTTGTATGCATCTCTGTGTGTGGAGTATAGGTGGTCCAGAGTTATTTTCCCTCTGGTTGCACGTTTAACATGTTGATAGAAATTAGGTAAAACTGATTTAAGTTTCCCTGCATTAAAGTCCCCAGCTACTAGACATGCTGCCTCTGGGTGAGCGTTTTCTTGTTTGCTTATGGCGGAATACAGCTCATTCAATGCTGTCTTAGTGCCAGCCTCTGACTGTGGTGGTATGTAAAACAGCTACAAAGAATATAGACACAATCTCTCGGTAGGTAATGTGGTCTACAGCTTATCATGAGAAACTCTACCTTAGGCAAGCAATGGCTCAAGACTTCCTTAGATATCGTGCACCAGCTGTTGTTTACAAAAATGCATAGAACGCCGCCCCTTGTCTTACCAGACGCCGCTGTTCTATCCTGCCGGTACATTGTATAACCAGCCAGTTGTATGTTGATAGTGTCATTGTTCAGCCACGACTCTGTGAAGCATAAGATGTTCGTTTTTAATGTCCCGTTGGTAGTTTAATCTTACCAATAACTCATCCATTTTATTGTCCAAAGATAGCATGTTTGCGAGCGGAATTGAGGGGAGTGGGGGTTTATTCGCTCACCTCCTACTCCTCAGAAGGCAGCCCGCCCTCCAGACTCTCTTTCTCCGCCTCCTCTTCACGCAGATCACTGGGGTCGGGGCCTGTTCCCGATGGAGCCCTATATCCTCAATCGGTTGTGGGCACGTAAAACGTCTGCTTTTTCACGCACTTATGAAGATAACATCCCTGGTCATCCCTACTGCCTCTGATCTGGAGGACTCACTAAACAAATGCTTCGTTCTGAAATTATGTCTGAGGTTCGGTTGGAGTGTGCCCCTGGCTATCCGTAAATTTAAAAAAACAAGAAAATGTTGACGTCTGGTTTGCTTAATATAAGCAATTAGAAATTATTTGTCATTTTACTTTTGTTACTTAAGTACATTTGATCAATTACATTTACTTTTGATACTTACGTATATTTTAAACCAAATAATTTTAGAGTTTTACTCTAGTAGTATTTTACTGGGTGACTTTTACTTGAGTCATTTTCTATTAATGTATCTTTTACTTTTACTCAAGTGTGACAATTATTTACTTTTTCCACCACTGAACATAAGGACAATCGTTACAAAGGTTAAACATTTATTTGATATGCACTACGTCATCACACAAAGCATTTTACCCACAAAAAGTCAGTTTGATGGAAACACACATCTGGTGGGAAAATGCGCGTATATATTTTATACACATGAACATCTGTTCCCAGTTCGATGGAAACCTAGATAGATACTTATGAGTATTTTAGAAGAGTACGGACAATGCAATCTTCTCCAGGGGCCCTGCACTGTGGCTGACCCTGGCTTCCAACCCCTTGGGTGTATGTGCGTGTGTCTCAGGAGGTTGGCTTGAAACCAAATAAGACACATTTTGGAAAGGAAAATGGACAATAATGTACTCCTCTTCTTCAGGTCTCTTATCCATGTCTGTTTTTTTTAAGTGCGTCTTGGGGCTTTGACCATTTTTATAAGATTCAGTTATGTGTACTCCATACAAGGACTATAAGTGGCCACATGCTGTTCTATGCTCTGAGATCAGTTACAGGTTCAGGAGGGGTCAGAAGAATATGTGATTACAGTAAAAATATGGAATGAGGAACTTGGCAGTGAAATTACTCAAATCCTGGTCTTGAACCCACATGGCAGCTAGCAGCAAACCTGTAACGCTTAACTTTAGCCAGTTTGCTACAGCAAGGCAGCTGTTTTTGTTTATTTAATCTCAGCATCAAATCATTTCTGGGTAACAAGTAAGTACCTTACTGTGACTGCTTGGTGGTCATAAAGAACAAAAATAGCTTCTTAGCAAAGAGCAATTTCTCAAACAATGATTTTCTAGGTCTGTCTGGGAGTGGTCTGAGTTAATTACTGTTATTGGCAGCTTTGCACACTCTTGGCATTCTCTCAACTAGCTTCACCTGGAATGCTTTTCCAACAGTCTTGAAGGGGTTTCACATTGTTGGCTGTTTTCCTTCACTCTGCAATCCAAGTGAGAGTTTTGGCACTCTTTCTTATTGGTCTATTAACTAATTTACCACCAGGTGATGTCACCAGGCAGGCCAAAACTCAATATCAGCAAAACAGGTTGAAATTTTTGGTGGTCTTTTCAAACAGCTCTTACACTACATTATCATAATTTTCACAATTTCACAGTATTATTCCAACCTCAATGAGAAGATATATATATATATATATATATAAAACACAATAAAATCTAGTTTTTGACTGCACTGGACCTTTAAACAATGCACTACAAATTTTCATTATCCTGTATTGCAGAAAAGTTTTCCTGCTACAGGGTGATAAAATTAAGATCCTACATCTGTATTCTGAAATTGTAAGTGCTTCAATGTGATCTTTCAACTATAAGCCAGAACTCATAGATAATTATTAACCGGGCCAAATGTGAGCTATAAATGTCATACCTTTTCGAGATTAGGTATACTAATGGTAGTACAAGTCTATAGATGCAGAGAGAAATTAAAATGGTCTATAGTGTACAGTGGAGGGTGTTGCTCTCAGAAAGATTCCTTCGAAAAAAAGGCTTTCAAAATCTCTTAAGTAGCACTCAGAAAGGAGTTAATATTGATCTGTTTTCCTTGATTCCTTTTCCTGATTCCAATCCTCCTGAACAAATGTTGTTTGATAGGACTAAGGGGCAAGGAGGAAGAAAGGATGTTTTTTTTTTCACAACACAATTGGTCTGGCAGGGACTTGTTGCCATGACAACTCTGAAGCCTCGGATGAAGCAAGCCAGTTTCTCCCAGCCAGCCCAAGGGAAAACAGTAGTGTAGCTGGCAATGGAATGCCTAATATTGATCCAGAGACATTTAACCAGACTCAACCCACTGCATCTTAATTCAATGCTGTCTATATTGTGCTGTATGATTTCTACTAATTAGAGTGAGTGAGTTATGCAGGAAATGTAAAACTTGCGGTCTGAGGTTTAAAGGCCCAGTGCAGTAAAAATCTTGGTTTCCCGGTGTTTCTTAATTCAATGCTGTTTATATTGTGCTGTATGGTTTCTGCTAATTTGAGTGAGTTACGCAGGAAATGTAAAACTAGTGGCGTATTTGAGGTTTAAAGGCCCAGTGCAGTCAATCTTGATTTCCCTGTGTTTTACAGTATATACAGAACCAGTCAAAAGTTTGGACACACCTACTCACTCCAGGTTTTTCTTAATTTTTACTAAACCCTTTACAATGAAGATCTGTGAAGTTATTTAGATTTTTATGAATTATCTTTGAAAGACAGGTTCCGGAAAAAGAGTGGCTTCTTTTTTTTGCTGAGTTTTAGTTCTGATGTCTTCACTGTTATTCTACAATGTAGAAAATTGTAAAAAATTAATTAAAAAAATAACTATTGAATGAGTAGGTGTGTCCAACCTTCTGACTGGTACTGTTTATTTCCACACTATGAGGTTGGAATAAAATTGTGAAAAGGCCACTATTCAGGAACAAATCCTTTCACTTTCTTGTCGTTTTTATTCATGTTGGGAGATTATGTGTGACCGTGAGTATGTGCTTGCACTGTAAATGTATTTAAACAGGTGCTGTGTGAGCCTCAAGGGCTATCTTTGCTTCTTTGACACATTTGAAGGACTTAACAAGAAAGTGCCATTGCTACAGACTCTTATCAGGCCTTTTCAGGGTCATGGTTGAATCACCAGACTGAACCTAAATCATGAAAATAGGAACAGCTTGGTCTGATAGGGACTTTATTGCACTGAGTTTTGAAACCCCCCAGTAAACCAAGCGAAATTGTCCGGCCTTCTAGGACTATAATGCGTAATGACAGTCAGCTTTAACAAATACAGTTAGGCATACCTTCATGAAAAAATACTATAGTACGCAAGGGTATAAATACCGTAGTATTACTATATTTATATACTACAGTATTCATTGTAGTGTTTTTGCTGACTTTACGGTAATATATGGTAGTATTTACTGTAGTGGTTTTTTCGCTGACATTACTGTAGTGTTTACTATAGTGTTTTCGCTGACATTACTGTAGTGTTTACTATAGTGTTTTCGCTGACATTACTGTAGTGTTTACTATAGTGTTTTCGCTGACATTACTGTAGTGTTTACTATAGTGTTTTCGCTGACATTACTGTAGTGTTTTCGCTGACATTACTGTAGTGTTTACTATAGTGTTTTCGCTGACATTACTGTAGTGTTTACTATAGTGTTTTCGCTGACATTACTGTAGTGTTTACTATAGTGTTTTCGCTGACATTACTGTAGTGTTTACTATAGTGTTTTCGCTGACATTACTGTAGTGTTTACTATAGTGTTTTCGCTGACATTACTGTAGTGTTTACTATAGTGTTTTCGCTGACATTACTGTAGTGTTTACTATAGTGTTTTCGCTGACATTACTGTAGTGTTTACTATAGTGTTTTCGCTGACATTACTGTAGTGTTTACTATAGTGTTTTCGCTGACATTACTGTAGTGTTTACTATAGTGTTTTCGCTGACATTACTGTAGTGTTTACTATAGTGTTTTCGCTGACATTACTGTAGTGTTTACTATAGTGTTTTCGCTGACATTACTGTAGTGTTTACTATAGTGTTTTCGCTGACATTACTGTAGTGTTTACTATAGTGTTTTCGCTGACATTACTGTAGTGTTTACTATAGTGTTTTCGCTGACATTACTGTAGTGTTTTACTATAGTGTTTTCGCTGACATTACTGTAGTGTTTACTATAGTGTTTTCGCTGACATTACTGTAGTGTTTACTATAGTGTTTTCGCTGACATTACTGTAGTGTTTACTATAGTGTTTTTGTTTTATTATCTTTAACATAGAAGTCAGAGGTCAAAAGTTAGGGAACACAGTATTTGGTCTATGCTTGGCATGTAGGTTTCTCACTCATAGGCGACACAAATTGGAATATGGGGAGGGGAATGGGCAGTGTTTATGCAAATGTATAAGTACTATAGTATTCTATAGTAAACTAGTATTTTTACGTGGGTAGTTCTTATGTTCTATTTCATAGCATTTATTTTATGTCTTTGTGGTTGAAATATGTCTTTGACATGACCATTTTTATAGAATTTAACCAAATAAATAATACTCTGAGTACTGGCTGTTTGTTACATGGGCTATCTATATTTTCTTAATCAATTTCAATTGGGCTGCGATCAACGACTTGATTGTCCTTGCTGTGTAAAATATAAAAGTGACACTTCATATACAGATGTAATCATACCGTTTGTATCCAAGAGACTGTCTGAAACAGATAATCATATCCATTTCAAAACTATCTTCAGTCCGTCATGAGGCTGCTGGCTGTAGCCACTTGACGTGCATGGCTCAGTTCCTGTTTAACTAGAGACAGGAATTCCACACAATGGGACAGCATAACCCTGCTGCCCTTTCAGCTTCCTGCACCCCCTCTCACGCCACTGCACCACTCTATACTCAACCCCCCCACACTGGTAGAGTACATAATAAGAAGTGCTCTGATACGCAATACTTTTGACCAGGGCACATAGAGTTCTGGACATTCCTTACTGGGAAAGGCTATATGGGCACCCCCGGTGCCCAAATTGATGACGTATGTCGCGCAACTGAGAGTCGAGTGGAGACGAATGGATTTGGTTCTGTTAGTCGTCCTGAAGAGCCCTCCCAGCAGCATAGCTAGTTTATAGAAACAAGCAAAACTACACTGAACAAAAATATAATCACAACATGCAACAATTTCGAAGATTTGAGGTACAGTTCATATAAGGAAATCAGTCCATTTTAAATACATTTATTTGGCCCTAATCTATGGATTTCACATGACTGGTAATGCAGATATGTATCTATTTGTCACGAGTACCTTTGGAAGAAAAAAAAAGGTAGTGGCGTGGATCAGAAATCCAGTCAGTATCTGGTGTGACCACCATTTGCTTCATGCAGCGCGACACATCTTCGCATAGAGTTGATCAGGCTGTTGATTGTGGTCTGTGGAATGTTGTCCCACTCCTCTTCAATGGCTGTGTGAAGTTGCTGGATATTGACGGGAACTGGAACACGCTGTTGTACATGTCGATCCAGAGCATCCCGAACATGCTCAATGGCTGACATGTCTGGTGAGTATGCAGGCCATGGAAGAACTGGAACATTTTCAGCTTCCATGAATTGTGTACAAATCCATGTGACATGGTGTCGTGAATTATCATGCTGAAACATTAGGTTATGCGGTGGATGAATGGCACAACAATGTCCGTAGCTTATACCTGCCCATACCATAATCCCACCATGGGGGCACTCTGTTCACAACATTGACGTCAGCAAAGATCCAAACGCGCTGTCTGCCATTTTCCCGGTACAGTTGAAACCGGGATTCATCCGTGAAGAGCACGGTGGCCATTGGCCATCGAATGTGAGCATTTGCCCACCGAAGTTGGTTACGACGTCGAACTGCAGTCAGGTCAAAACCCTGGTGAGGATGACGAGCACGTAGATGAGCTTCCCTGAGACCGTTTCTGACAGTTTGTACAGAAATTCTTCAGTTGTGCAAACCCACAGTTGGTGGCTGGTCTCAGACGATCCAGCAGGTGAAGATGCCGGCTGTGGAGGTCCTGGGCTGGCGTGGTTGTGATGCCGGTCGGACATACTGCCAAATTCTCTATGGTAGAGAAATTAACATTAAATTCTCTGGCAACAACTCTGGTGGACATTCCTGCAGTCAGCATGCCAATTGCACACTCCCTCAAAACATGAGACATCTGTGGCATTGTGTTGTGTGACAAACTGCTAAGCTATATGTAGTTGTTTTAAGAAGATCATACCAAGGATCATTTTACTATTTGATTTGGAATTGTAAAACCCCTTGAAGTATCAAACATTTTTGGCCTTACAGATATTAGCCCATACACATGCATTGAATAACATATTCACTACATGGAACAACAGATGGTCCCCCCAAAAAAATTCAAAGAAAGTTTGTTCAGAAGTGTCTGTCCTATATCTGAGATACAAGAAAGATCAGGATTTTTAATAAACATTTTTACATGTAGTAAACACCTTATTTTTGTCACTAAACCATCTCCATATATACTATACTTCCATAAAGAATGTGTGGGCGTTCTAGTGCAAGCTAACCGACATGTACATGTTTGTGAGAGTCTCACCTTTATGCAGAAGGGTCATATTAGTGTGTAGTCCAAACTGTTCGGAAGCTACAGACAGAAGTTGGCAGATCGGCTGTTCTGACTTCAGACGAGTCCAAGACGCTTGTGGGGGTCGTAGAGCAAAACGGAGGACACCATCTTGTTCATGAGTCTCGTCTTTCCACAGAAGGGTCATAATAGTTTTCTAGGCCAAACCGTGAGAAGACCGATTTTTTTTTTTGATGTCTCATGGACTGATAAACACCGCTGTAGATCTTTCACCGCAGATGGGAAAGTGTGACATAGGCAGATGTGAAAGTGTGACATAGGCAGATGGGAAAGTGTGACATAGGCAGATGGGAAAGTGTGACATAGGCAGATGGGAAAGTGTGACATAGGCAGATGTGAAAGTGTGACATAGGCAGATGTGAAAGTGTGACATAGGCAGATGGGAAGTGTGACATAGGCAGATGCGAAAGTGTGACATAGGCAGATGCGAAAGTGTGACATAGGAAGATGAGATGGATTGAGACGCATCTTATGCAATTTTTTTTTAATCAAAATCAAATTAATTATGCACGCTCAAGTTATGTTGTTTGTTTTATTTCTTGTTTGTTTCACAAGAAAAAATATGTTGCATCTTCAAAGTGGTAGGCATGTTGTGTAAATCAAATGATACAACCTCCCAAAAAAATCCATTTTAATTCCAGGTTTGTAAGGCAACAAAATAGGAAAAATGCCAAGGGAGGTGAATACTTTCGCAAGCCACTGTAAATAGTCCGGTGGCCATTAATTGTTCAGCAGTCTTATGGCTTGGGGGTAGAAGCTGTTAAGGAGCCTTTTGGTTCTAGACTTTGCGCTCCGGTACCGCTTGCCGTGCAGTAGCAGAGACAACAGTCTATGACTTGGGTGACTGGAGTCTCTGACATTATTGGGGGGACTTTCCTATGACACCGCCTAGTATATAGGTCCTGGATGGCAGAAAGCTTGGGCCCAGTGATGTACTGGACCGTACGCACTACCCTGTGTAGCGCCTTACGGTCAGATGCACTAGCTTAAAGTGACAGATTTGATTATGTTAATTAGATTTCCATGGTGGTGCGGACATTGACTTTTTCAGCTTCTTGATATGCCACACCTGTCAAGTGGATGGATTATCTTGGCAAAGGAGAATTGCTCACTAACAGGGATGCAAACAAATCTGTGCACACAATTTGAGAGAAATATACCTTTTGTGCGTATGAAAAATGTCTGACAATTCTCATGACGCACGCATGGGTCCAACACTTTACATGTTGCTTTCATATTTTTGTTCAGAATAGTTAGCTTGGGAGGGCTCATTAGAATGACTGACTGAACCGAATCCATTCGTCCCTACTCAACTCTCACTGCTCATCATACATACGTCATCAATTTTGGGCACCAGGCGTGTCCATAGACTCTCCTCTCTCGTACTAGCACTGAGTTTTCCTCCAAAAACTTACTATGACTGATACAGTATGTGGTTGTCTCACTTCATCTGGATAAGAGCTTCTGCTAAATGACAGAAATGTAATTGTATAGGAGGCCCACTCCACTCCTCCTATGCACTGATTGGTGTAATTTGCCAGCGTTTCTCATGACTTCTGATGATACCACCTTAAGCCAATAAACGGTCATCATTGCCACATCAGTGTTTTTCACCATCTGTGGTACACATGTCATGGCACTGTTTGCTGGTCTGCCCTTCTTGGAACTGTTTCTGATTGCACAGCCTGGCAGGCAGCAGTGGCTAGAATAGTCATGTTTCATGTCTCATATCGACTTATTCTGGCGTTACATAACTGTATTTACACTCTGGTCCCACTGACTGCAATGGTTTCTCTCTCTCTCTCTCTCTCTCTCTCTCTCTCTCTCTCTCTCTCATCTCTCGTCTCTCTCTCTTCTCTCTCTCTCATCTCTCTCTCTCCTCTCTCTCTCTCCGCTCTCTCTCTCTCTCTCTCTCTCTCTCTCTCTCTCTCTCCTCTCTCATCTCTCTCTCTTCTCATCTCTCTCTCTCCTCTCTCTCTCTCCTCTCTCTCTCTCGCTCTTCTCTCTCCTCTCTCTCTCTCTCTCTCTCCTCTCTCTCTCTCTCTCTCTTCTCTCTCTCTCCTCTCTCTCTCTCTGCATCGTCTCTCTCTCTTCTCTCTCTCTGCCTTCTCTCTCTCTGCCTCTCTCTCTCTCTCTCTGCTCTCTCTCTGCCACTCTCTCTGCTCTCTCTCTCTCTCTGACTCTCTCTCTCTCTCTGCCTCTCTCTTCGCTCTGCCTCTCTCTCTGCCTCTCTCTCTCGCTCTGCCTCTCTCTCTGCCTCTCTCTTCGCTCTGCCTCTCTCTCTGCCTCTCTCTCTGCCTCTCTCTCTGCCCTCTCTCTCTCTCTCTCTCTCTGCCCTCTCTCTCTCTGCCTCTCTCTCTCTCTCTCGCTCTGCCTCTCTCTCTCTCTCGCTCTGCTCTCTCTCTGCCTCTCTCTCTCTCACTCTCTCTCTGCCTCTCTCTCTCACTCTCTCTGCCTCTCTCTCTCTCTCTCGCTCTGCCTCTCTCTCTGCCTCTCTCTCTCTCACTCTCTCTCTGCCTCTCTCTCTCTCACTCTCTCTGCTCTCTCTCTCTCTCTCTCACTCTCTCTCACTCTGCCTCTCTCTCACTCTGCCTCTCTCTCACTCTGCCTCTCTCTCACTCTCTCTGCCTCTCTCTGCCTCTCTCTCTCTCTCTCTCTGCCTCTCTCTGCCTCTCTCTGCCTCTCTCTGCCTCTCTCTCTGCCTCTCTCTCTCTCTGCCTCTCTCTCTGCCTCTCTCTCTGCCTCTCTCTCTGCCTCTCTCTCTGCCTCTCTCTCTGCCCCTCTCTCTGCCTCTCTCTCTGCCTCTCTCTCTGCCTCTCTCTCTGCCTCTCTCTCTGCCTCTCTCTCTGCCTCTCTCTCTGCCTCTCTCTCTGCCTCTCTCTCTGCCTCTCTCTCTGCCTCTCTCTCTGCCTCTCTCTCTGCCCCTCTCTCTGCCTCTCTCTCTGCCTCTCTCTCTGCCTCTCTCTCTGCCTCTCTCTCTGCCTCTCTCTCTGCCTCTCTCTCTGCCTCTCTCTCTGCCTCTCTCTCTGCCTCTCTCTCTGCCTCTCTCTGCTTCTCTCTGCCTCTTTCTGTCTCTGCCTCTCTCTCTCTCTCTCTGCCTCTCGCTCTGCCTCTCTCTCTGCCTCTCTCTCTCTCTCTCTCTGCCTCTCTCTCTGCCTCTCGCTCTGCCTCTCTGCCTCTCGCTCTGCCTCTCTGCCTCTCGCTCTGCCTCTCTCTCTCTCTCTCTCTCTCTCTCGGAGATCTTCATGTTTCCTAATTAGTGAGTGGTGTAGAAGGCATGGTGAGGTGACAACCTGGCCTATGGTTTAATGATATTCTCTCCTTCTGTAATCACATTGTGTTTGTGGCGATCGACAAGATGAGGACAAAAAGGGAAAGTGTATAGGACGCTGTCTCACAATGGTGATGGTGTTATGAAGACCCTATAGACAGTGCATATTTTTCCCTTACATAGTGCACCACAGAACATACAGAGGCAACACAGATATAATGATCTGAACAATGCTTTCAGATATATTTATTTGGTACTGCACTAAGTATACCAAACATTAGGAACACCTTTTGTCTTGCCCATTCATCCTAGTATGCAGTAAGTAGTGGGCAGTCCAGATTTTGGACACAGCCTATGACATACCCACATACAGCACAGGAGGTTGGTCGCACCTTAATTGGGGAGGACGGGCTCATGTTAATGGCTGGAGTGGTATAAGTGGAACTCATTATATAGCCATTCTAATGAGCTGTCCTCCCCGTAGCAGCCTCCACTGACATACAATACACACTAACATAAACACTACTGTGACTCACACCTCCTGATGTCAGAGATCCTGTTGCCATGGAGGTCATTATGGCAACAGATGTAGTTCTGCAGCAGCCTAGGGGGCATGCGTTTCTATGAATACCCTCCTTCTGTACTGTGCACTTGTAAAAGCCCATGGTTACTGTACCACTCTGGGGCGGCAGGGAGCCTAGTGGTTCGAGCATTGAGGCAGTAACCAACAGGTTTCTTGATCGAATCCCTGAGCTGACAAGGTTAAAAATCTGTCATTCTGCCTATGAATGGCAGTTAACCCACTGTTCCCCGGTAGGCCGTCATTGTAAATAAGAACTTGTTCTTAACTGACTTGCCTAGTTTAATAAAGATGTTTTTTTTTATGGTTAAACTCTGCCTCTTTAAGCCCTGATAGGCTGCTAAGTCTATTGCTCTGTCCTTGCCTACCCTCTACAACAAAATGCCTCTTGTGACCCACTTTCTCTCTGTGTGTGTGTGTGTGTGTAAGCCTGTAAGCCAATGCTTACACTTTAGATATCTATTGTATGGCTAGATAGGGATGTTGATAATCACAGATTGGAGAATTATTCAAGCATTCATGCTGTCAACCTGGTTTATAATCCTGATCAGCAGAACATCATGATCTAGGCCTTGAAGGTATAATTGTATATTCTTTCAATCATTTTGATAGATGACACTGCTGGTTGGAAGGACAACCTTTTCTAAGGTCAATTGAGCCAGGGAACAGGTGAAGATGTTTGAGTGTCACAGGAGGTTGGTGGCACCTTAGTTGGGGAGGATGGACTCATGGTAATGGCTGGACTGCAATAAGTGGAATGGTTTGAAATACCATTCGCTCCGTTCCAGCCATTATTATGAGCCGTCCTCCCCTCAGCAGGTCTCCTCAGTTCCCTGGTAACTGTTTTTAAATTCAGCACAATGTGAATACGATAGCTTGGGTCTGTGTCTGAAAACAGAGTTCTAACCAATACATGATGTTCATGCAATGAAGACAATAGCACAGTCAGAAGGTTTTGCTATTCGAAATCCCTCTACATTGTACATAATAAAATGTTGTTTGCCACTGGTGCGTCAATTCATCTTTAATTCAATCAGTTGTCATGACTACATGGCATCTTGTCAACTCCAAGCAGCCTCTTTTGTCATGACACCTGGGGGATGATGTGACACACTCATGTTCCTGTCCTCTCACACACACTCCATAAGAATCATGATGACCATAATTCAGTATGTTCTGTTAGAGGAGGTGAGCAGAAGTGTTATCTAACAACTGGCTCTCTTTTTCTATTTAGCTGGGGGTAAGTGCCCGTACCACATAGACTGTGCCCGTGAGGGGCGGCACTTCTGCAAACCTGGCACCTCCTACTGCGGCCCCTGCCTCACCCCATTGGAAGAGAACGAGGAAGGACAGTGTGTAGCAAGGAAGAGGCGCCATCACCATGGTATGTTGGTCTGGATATTACACACACTTTATGCACACTCAAAAAGCCCCACAATCTCCATTATAATGTAGGAAAGCAAGGGGATTTGGGTAATTTACGAAAGATGTTATTGAATTTATTTGATGAAGCTGCTTCAACAGCACAGGGTCATTTTCTACGTATGTTCAATGAACATCGAACATCATCCTTTCCCTGGTTGTGTCTGCATCCCAAATGGCACACTATTCCCTACATAGTGCACTACGTTGACCCCTTTGTAGTTTACTATGTAGGGAATAGAGTGCCATTTGGGACACAACCTGTGTCAAGCTACAGATCTCTGAGCATCCAGACATGGGTTATGGGGTTAGGTCAAACGCAGTTTGGTCACACAAAGTGGTTCATGAGCTGATGCAGAGAGGCTGCCGTTTAATTGGATGTGTGTGTGTACGTGTGCCTTTGTTCGTGACGTAGCCATGAGTAACTAACTCTGTGCTTTAAGAGTGAGCATAGTGAGCCACAGTGACACAGACAGGAAACCCTCACTGCTCCTCTTTCTCCTCCTCCCTCCCTCACTCTCCCAGTCCCCCTCCTTGCTTACTGCATTCACTCTCAATCTCCCTCTTCTATATTTATTTGATACCCTTTTGTTTTTACTCTATCGCCTTCCTTATCAATTCCTCTCCCTCCTTCTCCCCATTGATCTCTCCATTGTTCTCTCTCCCTCGATCTCTTCAGCTCTCTGCATCAATCTGTCCTTATTTCTCCCTCTCTCTGTGCGCTGTAGTTTGATCCTGTGTTTCTCTAATCCCCACTCCTGCTGCCCACAGACAGATGACCACCGCATTTAATCACCCAGAGTACTGCATGCATCTCTCCCTCCTGCATCTCTCACTCTCTCTCCATCTCTCTCACTCCCTTCCATCTCTCTCCCTCACCCTTTCTCTCTGTTACTCTCCCCTTCCATCTCTCCCTCTTTCACTCTCTCTGGCTCCTTCATACAATCTAATTTCATTCTGTAAAAGCGTTGCTCCGTGGAAATAACATTTTTTTATTGTCCGGTGATTTTACAAGGCATGCCATGGTTTGTGAAAGATGGAGGGAGAGGAGAAATAGAGAGGAAGAGGGAGATATTCTCTCTTACCCTGCCACCTCTACCGTGTGTGTGTGTGTGTGTGTGTGTGTGTGTGTGTGTGTGTGTGTGTGTGTGTGTGTGTGTGTGTGTGTGTGTTTCTCTCCAGGATTAATAATTTAGTTGGGTCTGCAGCAGAGGACATTAGATTAGGGGTGACGGCATCACACAGAGAGATATGAGGACATTAGATTAGGGGTCACGGCATCACACAGAGAGATATGAGGACATTAGATTAGGGGTCACGGCATCACACAGAGAGATATGAGGACATTAGATTAGGGGTGACGGCATCACACAGAGAGATATGAGGACATTAGATTAGGGGTCACGGCATCACACAGAGAGATATGAGGACATTAGATTAGGGGTCACGGCATCACACAGAGAGTTATGAGGACATTAGATTAGGGGTCACGGCATCACACAGAGAGATATGAGGACATTAGATTAGGGGTCACGGCATCACACAGAGAGATATGAGGACATTAGATTAGGGGTGACGGCATCACACAGAGAGATATGAGGACATTAGATTAGGGGTCACGGCATCACACAGAGAGATATGAGGACATTAGATTAGGGGTCACGGCATCACACAGAGAGATATGAGGACATTAGATTAGGGGTGACGGCATCACACAGAGAGATATGAGGACATTAGATTAGGGGTCACGGCATCACACAGAGAGATATGAGGACATTAGATTAGGGGTCACGGCATCACACAGAGAGTTATGAGGACATTAGATTAGGGGTCACGGCATCACACAGAGAGATATGAGGACATTAGATTAGGGGTCACGGCATCACACAGAGAGATATGAGGACATTAGATTAGGGGTCACGGCATCACACAGAGAGATATGAGGACATTAGATTAGGGGTCACGGCATCACACAGAGAGATATGAGGACATTAGATTAGGGGTCACGGCATCACACAGAGAGATATGAGGACATTAGATTAGGGGTCACGGCATCACACAGAGAGATATGAGGACATTAGATTAGGGGTCACGGCATCACACAGAGAGATATGAGGACATTAGATTAGGGGTCACGGCATCACACAGAGAGATATGAGGACATTAGATTAGGGGTGACGGCATCACACAGAGAGATATGAGGACATTAGATTAGGGGTCACGGCATCACACAGAGATATGAGGACATTAGATTAGGGGTCACGGCATCACACAGAGAGATATGAGGACATTAGATTAGGGGTCACGGCATCACACAGAGAGATATGAGGACATTAGATTAGGGGTGACGGCATCACACAGAGAGATATGAGGACATTAGTTTAGGGGTCACGGCATCACACAGAGATATGAGGACATTAGATTAGGGGTCACGGCATCACACAGAGAGATATGAGGACATTAGATTAGGGGTGACGGCATCACACAGAGAGATATGAGGACATTAGTTTAGGGGTCACGGCATCACACAGAGATATGAGGACATTAGATTAGGGGTCACGGCATCACACAGAGAGATATGAGGACATTAGATTAGGGGTCACGGCATCACACAGAGAGATATGAGGACATTAGGGGTCACAGCATCACACAGAGAGATATGAGGACATTAGAATAGGGGTCATGGCATCACACAGAGAGATATGAGAGAAAGAAAAAATAAGAGCGGATGAAAAGGAGAGCGAGAACTTTGTGGAGGGAGTTTATCAACCTAGGAGCATCTAATTCGCAGATCTTCTGACACAAAGCAGAAGCGGTGTGTGTAGTGTGTATTGTGAAGGCTAGGTCGTTGTGGTGGTGTGGTTTGAGTGTGTTGGGTGGTGTGGTATGAGTGCTACAGACCACTGGGCTAGGTTACATAAACCTGTGAGGGCTGGCTAGAACAAACTGACCCTGTGGGGACCTACCTTGTGGTCAGAGACTGTTGGCTATGTCTGAAATACTACCCTATTTCACAGGTTAGCGGTTTTTGTCATGAATCTTGTTCTGGAAGCAGCTCTGCAGAGTGGTCACTAGCTGGCACAACCACAAAATTATAAATTCAGAATTGTTTTACCTTACCCTAACCTGAACCCTAAACTTAACCACACTGGTAAGCCTAATGCCTAACCCTAACCTTAAATTAAGACCACTTTTCATGAATCTTTAAAATATAGCCAATTTTGACTTTATAGCTGGCCTATCTAAGGGAAAATCGCTCAGTTCTGCATCCAGGACAACCTGTATATAGCACACTGTTTTTGACCAGGGCCCATATGGTGCCATTTGGGATGCAGCCCCTATGTACAGGATGAGGTGTACATCAATGGAGATGTGCTCCTAATCAGAGCAATCCGGACATGTCACCATCCAAAGCCTTACCTTTTATGTTCCTTTTATGTGCTAAACATATTTGTGCTTATTTTTTAGCATGATGTTATCTCCATAGGCTGTGTCTATCGAGGAAGCTTGTGGATGTTTTTTCCAGTACACATGTAGACAGAGGCTGTTGTTCATGGAGAGATGAACCCATCCAGACACAGCAGGACCAGGGAGAGGCTTATGTGACCCAGTGGAGCCGAAACGGATACATTATTAAATCTAGCAACTCGGATGTCTTAGATTATGTATGAGAGAGCAGCAGGATGCACATCAGTATACACTACAGGAGGTTGGTGGCACCTTAATTGGGGAGGACGGGCTTGTGATAATGTCTGGAGGGGAACAGGTGGAATGGTATCAAATACATCAATCACATGGTTTGATGCCATTCCATTTGCTCCGTTCCAGTCATTAAGAGCCGTCCTCCCCTCAGAAGCCTCCACTGGTATACACAAAATAAGCAAATACACTCTCCACAGCAACATGTAATACACACATTTACAAATTGACACAAACACACTCTCTTGTTTTCTCTTTCACACGTGCACGTGCACACACACACTAATACACAGATATTTGAGTGTAGGTGCCATGCTTTGTAGGTAAAGTTGTCATGGGTAGGTTCCACAGGAGTCTGGTGAGGGGAGGACGGCTTATAATAATGTCTGGAATGGAGTGAATGGAATGGTATTAAGCATTTGAAACTGTGTTTCATACCATTCAATTAACTCTGTTCCGGCCATTACTATGAGCCACCCTCCCCAATTAAGGTGCCACCAGCCACCGGTGGTAGGTACAATATGTATCTTCTCAGAATGGGAAGAGTAGTACTGTTATTCACGGTTATACAGTGGCCGCCATGAGGAGCAGAGGTGAGAGGGTAGGTCAATTACAGTAGCTAAGTGAGTACAGTTAGTGAACAGTACTCTTTGTGTGTGTAAGACAAGCCTGTGTTTGACATCAAGGCATACACTTCCATAGGTAAACACTGGAGCTATGGGCCCTGTCTGGTAATAAGGCTGGCAACCAGTCAGGAGAACTGGATATGTATTCACACAGTATGTACTGAGGGCAGAGCTCTACTCAGAAACAGGGACAGCAGGTAAAGCTGTGGTCAAACTGACCCCTCCATAGTCAGACATAGAGGCTAATAATAGATCAGGAGCTGGACATGGGGAACAGGGAGAGCCTTTAGAGATGGGGTGCGGGGAGGGATGATGCATAGGGGGCTAAGCAAAGCTAATGAAGCTCTCTAATGGAGCCTAATGACAGCTGTTGACAATCCATTAGGAATCAGGGATGTTATACAATGCCATCATGCTATTAGTTGATTCAGTGTGGAGCTCTGACTATGTTAGTCCTGATGGGAAATGCGTTGTGGAGTCGTTGAGTGGTAGTGATGTTCATTTAAAAGTCCTTTATTTCAATATTCTGTTTAACATGGTGACTACTAGGGTTGATGGAATTTGATAGACATCTGTACAAGGGACAACACTCTTGGGAGTTTGGTGTTCAGGAATTATTCACTTGAAAATGTGTTTTATATAGCTACGATGAGTGTCACCATGGAGAGAGAAATGGGTTGTTGCAATGTTGAGGATGGAATAGTTAACCAAGACATGTTATGGATGTTGACCTCTGAGTACCTCTGACCCAAATATAGGCTTGGGTCAACAAGCTTTACCATGTGTGGTCAAGAAAAAGCTATAGCTGCTAACATTCCGGTGAAAATGATTGCCCATCTAACCTAGTGCACTGTATGGCGGTAGCCTAGTGGTTATTGTACTTCCGGCGCCGACAGAGATGGCCGCCTCGCTTCGCGTTCCTAGGAAACTATGCAGTTTTTTGTTTTTTTTACGTGTTATTTCTTCCATTAGTACCCCAGGTCATCTTAGGTTTCATTACATACAGTCGAGAAGAACTACTGAATATAAGATCAGCGTCAACTCACCATCAGTATGACCAAGAATATGTTTTTCGCGACGCGGATCCTGTGTTCTGCCTTACAAACAGGACAACGGAGTGGATCCTATGCAGCGACCCAAAAAAACGACTCCGAAAGAGAGAGAAACGAGGTGGTCTTCTGGTCAGACTCTGGAGACGGGCACACCGTGCACCACTCCCTAGCATTCTTCTTGCCAATGTCCAGTCTCTTGACAACAAGGTTGATGAAATCCGAGCAAGGGTAGCATTCCAGAGGGACATCAGAGACTGTAACGTTCTTTGCTTCACGGAAACATGGCTCACCGGAGAGACGCTATCCGAAGCGGTGCAGCCAACGGGTTTCTCCACGCATCGCGCCGACAGAAACAAACATCTTTCTGGTAAGAAGAGGGGCGGGGGCGTATGCCTTATGGCCAACGTGACATGGTGTGATGAAAGAAACATACAGGAACTCAAATCCTTCTGTTCACCTGATTTAGAATTCCTCACAATCAAATGTAGACTGCATTATCTACCAAGAGAATTCTCTTCGATTATAATCACAGCCGTATATATCCCCCCCCCAAGCAGACACATCGATGGCTCTGAACGAACTTTATTTAACTCTCTGCAAACTGGAAACGATTTATCCGGAGGGTGCATTCATTGTAGCTGGGGATTTTAACAAGGCTAATCTGAAAACAAGACTCCCTAAATTTTATCAGCATATCGATTGCGCAACCAGTGGTGGAAAAACCTTGGATCATTGTTACTCTAACTTCCGCGACGCATATAAGGCCCTGCCCCGCCCCCCTTTCAGAAAAGCTGACCACGACTCCATTTTGTTGATCCCTGCCTACAGACAGAAACTAAAACAAGAGGCTCCCACGCTGAGGTCTGTCCAACACTGGTCCGACCAAGCTGACTCCACACTCCAAGACTGCTTCCATCACGTGGACTGGGAGATGTTTCGTATTGCGTCAGATAACAACATTGACGAATACGCTGATTCGGTGTGCGAGTTCATTAGAACGTGCGTTGAAGATGTCGTTCCCATAGCAACGATTAAAACATTCCCTAACCAGAAACCGTGGATTGATGGCAGCATTCGTGTGAAACTGAAAGCGCGAACCACTGCTTTTAATCAGGGCAAGGGGTCTGGTAACATGACCGAATACAAACAGTGCAGCTATTCCCTCCGCAAGGCTATCAAACAAGCTAAGCGCCAGTACAGAGACAAAGTAGAATCTCAATTCAACGGCTCAGACACAAGAGGCATGTGGCAGGGTCTACAGTCAATCGCGGACTACAGGAAGAAATCCAGCCCAGTCACGGACCAGGATGTCTTGCTCCCAGGCAGACTAAATAACTTTTTTGCCCGCTTTGAGGACAATACAGTGCCACTGACACTGCCTGCAACGAAAACATGCGGTCTCTCCTTCACTGCAGCCGAGGTGAGTAAGACATTTAAACGTGTTAACCCTCGCAGGGCTGCAGGCCCAGACGGCATCCCCAGCCGCACCCTCAGAGCATGCGCAGACCAGCTGGCCGGTGTGTTTACGGACATATTCAATCAATCCCTATACCAGTCTGCTGTTCCCACATGCTTCAAGAGGGCCACCATTGTTCCTGTTCCCAAGAAAGCTAAGGTAACTGAGCTAAACGACTACCGCCCCGTAGCACTCACATCCGCCATCATGAAGTGCTTTAAGAGACTAGTCAAGGACCATATCACCTCCACCCTACCTGACACCCTAGACCCACTCCAATTTGCTTACCGCCCAAATAGGTGCCTCAGACGATGCAATCTCAACCACACTGCACACTGCCCTAACCCACCTGGACAAGAGGAATACCTATGTGAGAATGCTGTTCATCGACTACAGCTCGGCATTCAACACCATAGTACCCTCCAAGCTCGTCATCAAGCTCGAGACCCTGGGTCTCGTCCCCGCCCTGTGCAACTGGGTACTGGACTTCCTGATGGGCCGCCCCCAGGTGGTGAGGGTAGGCAACAACATCTCCCCGCTGATCCTCAACACTGGGGCCCCACAAGGGTGCGTTCTGAGCCCTCTCCTGTACTCCCTGTTCACCCACGACTGCGTGGCCACGCACGCCTCCAACTCAATCATCAAGTTTGCGGACGACACAACAGTGGTAGGCTTGATTACCAACAACGACGAGACGGCCTACAGGGAGGAGGTGAGGGCCCTCGGAGTGTGGTGTCAGGAAAATAACCTCACACTCAACGTCAACAAAACTAAGGAGATGATTGTGGACTTCAGGAAACAGCAGAGGGAACACCCCCCTATCCACATCGATGGAACAGTAGTGGAGAGGGTAGCAAGTTTTAAGTTCCTCGGCATACACATCACAGACAAACTGAATTGGTCCACTCACACAGACAGCATCGTGAAGAAGGCGCAGCAGCGCCTCTTCAACCTCAGGAGGCTGAAGAAATTCGGCTTGTCACCAAAAGCACTCACAAACTTCTACAGATGCACAATCGAGAGCATCCTGGCGGGCTGTATCACCGCCTGGTATGGCAACTGCACCGCCCTCAACCGTAAGGCTCTCCAGAGGGTAGTGAGGTCTGCACAACCAACGCATCACCGGGGGCAAACTACCTGCCCTCCAGGACACCTACACCACCCGATGCTACAGGAAGGCCATAAAGATCATCAAGGACATCAACCACCCGAGCCACTGCCTGTTCACCCCGCTGTCATCCAGAAGGCGAGGTCAGTACAGGTGCATCAAAGCTGGGACCGAGAGACTGAAAAACAGCTTCTATCTCAAGGCCATCAGACTGTTAAACAGCCACCACTAACATTGAGTGGCTGCTGCCAACACACTGTCAATGACACTGACTCAACTCCAGCCACTTTAATAATGGGAATTGATGGGAAATGATGTAAATATATCACTAGCCACTTTAAACAATGCTACCTTATATAATGTTACTTACCCTACATTATTCATCTCATATGCATACGTATATACTGTACTCTATATCATCGACTGCATCCTTATGTAATACATGTATCACTAGCCACTTTAACTATGCCACTTTGTTTACATACTCATCTCATATGTTATACTGTACTCGATATCATCTACTGTATCTTGCCTATGCTGCTCTGTACCATCACTCATTCATATATCCTTATGTACATATTCTTTATCCCCTTACACTGTGTATAAGACAGTAGTTTTTTGGAATTGTTAGTTAGATTACTTGTTCGTTATTACTGCATTGTTGGAACTAGAAGCACAAGCGTTTCGCTACACTCGCATTAACATCTGCTAACCATGTGTATGTGACAAATAATATTTGATTTGACTTGATTTGATTTGATTTAGAGCATTAAGCCAGTAACCGAAAGGTTGCTAGATTGAATCCCCAGCTGACAAGGTAGAAATCTGTCATTCTGCCCCTGAACAAGGCAGTTAACCCACCGTTCCTAGGTCGTCATTGTAAATAAGAATTTGTTCTTAACTGACTTGCCTTAAATAAAAATGGAAGAGGTCCAATTGAAAATACTCACCGGCACATTGTAAAACTAAATGCATGCTCTTCAACCGATCGCTGCCTGCACCTACCCGCCTGTCCAACATCACTACTCTGGACGGCTCTGACTTAGAATACGTGGACAACTACAAATACTTAGGTGTCTGGTTAGATTGTAAACTCTCCTTCCAGACCCATATCAAACATCTCCAATCCAAAGTTAAATCTAGAATTGGCTTCCTATTTCGCAACAAAGCATCCTTCACTCATGCTGCCAAACATACCCTTGTAAAACTGACCATCCTACCAATCCTCGACTTTGGCGATGTCATTTACAAAATAGCCTCCAATACCCTACTCAACAAATTGGATGCAGTCTATCACAGTGCAATCCGTTTTATCACCAAAGCCCCATATACTACCCACCATTGCGACCTGTACGCTCTCGTTGGCTGGCCCTCGCTTCATACTCGTCGCCAAACCCACTGGCTCCATGTCATCTACAAGACCCTGCTAGGTAAAGTCCCCCCTTATCTCAGCTCGCTGGTCACCATAGCATCTCCCACCTGTAGCACACGCTCCAGCAGGTATATCTCTCTAGTCACCCCCAAAACCAATTCTTTCTTTGGCCGCCTCTCCTTCCAGTTCTCTGCTGCCAATGACTGGAACGAACTACAAAAATCTCTGAAACTGGAAACACTTATCTCCCTCACTAGCTTTAAGCACCAACTGTCAGAGCAGCTCACAGATTACTGCACCTGTACATAGCCCACCTATAATTTAGCCCAAACAACTACCTCTTTCCCAACTGTATTTAATTTTTATTTATTTATTTATTTTGCTCCTTTGCACCCCATTATTTTTTTTATTTCTACTTTGCACATTCTTCCATTGCAAAACTACCATTCCAGTATTTTACTTGCTATATTGTATTTACTTTGCCATCTTGGCCTTTTTTGCCTTTACCTCCCTTCTCACCTCATTTGCTCACATTGTATATAGACTTGTTTATACTGCATTATTGACTGTATGTTTGTTTTTACTCCATGTGTAACTCTGTGTCGTTTTATCTGTCGAACTGCTTTGCTTTATCTTGGCCAGGTCGCAATTGTAAATGAGAACTTGTTCTCAACTTGCCTACCTGGTTAAATAAAGGTAAAATAAAAAAAATAAAAAAAAATTGTTCTCATAGCCACAAGAGGGCAGCAGTAGACCCTAAGAATGAACCCCTGAGAAATTCTCCACCCCCTGAGAAATATTAGTCAGGAAACCACATTTCCATCCAGTTTTTGTGAGAAGTCATATCGTATAAAAAGAGTCATGACAGCTGTGACGGAAACAGGCAGTTTCGGTGTCATTTTATAAGTTATGCAGAAAATGGCGGTGGAAATGCCTTAATGCTCAAATACTGATATAATAACCATCATATCGAAGTAAATTAGGAGTCACGCGATGATATGGGGTGAGATCCTCCCCCTACGACTCGGGAATCCATGCAGTTTATTAGGCTACAAATGAAATAAATTATGATGCACTTCACAGCGTGGTGAAAGAGCACTATGATTAGCTTGATGCTGCTTTCCAATAAATCTCGAGTGTCTTATTCCGCTGACATGGTGATCGATGCTTGACTGCCATTTGACAACAACAAAAATTTTCTTGCTCTTATCCATAATAATCTCATCGTGTAGACTAGCACAGCCTACCCACACTGTATCTGTGAGCTGTTGACTAGAGCGCAGGTGCCAGGACCAGAGTAGGCATATTTGACATTTAATGGTAAAATATTGCTCTTTTTTTTAAATTGCCGACCTTACAATATTTGCATGAAAATCTGTCTCCAATTGGATGGAAACCTAGCTAGTGAGACTAATATATTTTTGTACTATTGCAAGCTATGTATTGATGAAATAATGCATACTGTTTGGTTATGTGTGGGTCTGAATTCAACTATTCAGTCAGGTTTTATACTCATTCAATCTGGTAAACAATTAGAAAAAAGTGTCAAGTTTAATTTTACATATCCATTAGATACTTTTATTCACCTTCAAGACCCATTCCTTCAGTTCACAAACAAGAGCAGGGCAGCCCCTTTGACTGTAAATACAAATGACAAATTTGGTCGTTATGTTGTGATGGGAAATGATAGGTAACTGAATGCGTTGTCCTGATGTATAACTAAGGCCCAGCCAGGGTGGGGAAAGGGTGGATAGAGATGATAGGAATAAGAGAGTCTGGCTGTTTAGTGTTTATTTTCATAAACTTACATCCCTCTTCTTCTACTTCTATGATATCATGGCAGTCCGCAAACAAATGTTTAAGGTGCATGCCGCCACCTACTGTGCAATCAATCATGGTCTGCCTAGTTCTGTACTACTAACCCCCCCCCCACCTTTTTCTCCATTTTGTACACACTAATCGCTGTCATTTCCAACCCAGCACGTTGTCAAGCCCTCTCTTACCCACGCACAAGGCTAGTGCACCTTACATCCCTCTTGGCACCTCTTGGGTTATGGTTCATTATCAACCTGGTGCCAAAACCTCCTCTCTGATGCATGGAGAGGTGTATGCTTAGTCAGTGTGTGAGGGTTTACTGACACACACACACACACACACACACCAATTTCCCCGTTCTTATTTTCTCTATCTACTACACACTCCCACTCAAACAAACATATATAAATGCATACCCTTATGTTCCTTTTCTGTGGTTCATATGCTCACTAATTCCTCTATGTACCCTCTCACTCAAGTACTCATGCCAACACAACATTTCAGGAATGTTCTCTTTTTCTTTCAAATGTTGACATTTTCCTCAAATGTTGTTTAAGTTAGCTAACAAAGTTGGGTATAAAGTGCCAGGTACACTGGCACACTTGGAGCACTCCACCACCTGCAAAGTATAGATGGCATGACCCACCCCCACTGACACCTGCTGTGGATCACACTAAATGGGATAGAATGGGGTGAGAAAGTAACAAAGCACAGACTGAAAGTGCCGTCACATCATATCACGCACATTACCACCGCCAGATGGCCACCCTTCTGTAGAGGACAACACCTTAATCATTAATAACATGGTGCTCACGCTAATACAAACACAATGAGACATTACTAAGCATTTTCAAAGAAGTGGCTTAGTTGGTGATATGGCTCATGATGTCTCACTATAGTAATTAAATATTGAATCTGAATCATATTTAGCTTATCACGAAAACAGTGTAGAATTACCTGGTCTTTTAGAGTAACCTTGGGGAGGGAGAGATTATCCCCATTAGCACTCAGCTGAGTGAGATTTAGGGACGTGTGTGTGTGTGTGAGAGGGAGCAGGGCTGAGACAGGGGGGCGGGGTGATTGCACAAGCCCCCTGCGGTGCTTCAACCCCTGGCCACACACACACTATGTATACCGGTAACCAGGGAGAACTATGGCCTAGTCCTGGAATGTGGCCTACTGTCTGGCCAAAAGAGCTGTTAAACAACACCCTGGCTTTGTCTCTCTTTCACTGTTGCCCAAACAAACAACACACCGGCACACTCTCTATCACACACACAAACACATTTATGCACACACGCGCACACACTCACTGGCTCTCTGGCTCTCTCATGGGTTGCTTCATGCACTTGCAGTCACACAACAGGATGTCCTGTTTCTTCTAATGCTTGCTCTTTCACACCCACACTCTGTTCTGTTATATGGTTACCACCTTAAATTACATTTTTGGGCAAAAAGGCAAACTCCCCTCCATCATTCATTGAATCAGGTGACTCATTCATCACAAAACCCACTGATATTGCCAACTACTTTAATGATTTTTTTCATCTGCAAGATTAGCAAATTTAGGCATGAAATGCCAGCAACAAACACTATTAAATAGGTAAACACTAACTGACCAAATTATGAAAGACAAGCATTGTAACTTTGAATTCCGAAAAGTGAGTGTGGAAGAGGTGAAAATATATTTTTGTTTATCAACAATGACAAGCCACCTGGGTGACAACTTGGATGGAACATTTCTGAGGATAATAGCAGACGATATTGCCACTCCTATTTGCCATATCTTCATTCTAAGCCTACAAGAAAGTGTGTGCCCTCAGGCCTGGAGTGAAGCAAAAGTCATTCCGCTAACCAAGAATAGTAAAGCCCCCTTTACTGGCTCAAATAGCAGACCGATCATCCTGTTACCAACCCTTAGTAAACTTTTGGAAAGAATTCTGATGAACCAGATTGGATGTTATTTTACAGTAAACAAATTGACAACAGACTTTCAGCATGCTTCTAGGGAAAGGCATTCAACATGCATGGCACACACAAATGACTGATGATTGGCTGAGAGAAATTGATGATACAATATTGTGTGAGCTGTTTTGTTAGACTTCAGTGTGGCTTTTGACATTATCGATCATAGTCTGCTGCAGAAAAAACGTGTGTGTTATGGCCTTACATCCCCTGCTATATTGTAGATAGAGGTACCTGTCTAACAGAACACAGGGGGTGTTCTTTAATTGAAGCCTCTCCAACATAATCCAGGTAGAATAATTAATTCCCCAGGGCAGCTGTCTAGGCCCTTTACTTTTTTTTCAATCTTTACCAATGACATACCACTGAAAGCCAGTGTGTCTATGTATGCGGATGACTCAACACTATACACTTCAGCTACTAAAGCGAGTGACAAAGAGCGGCAGTTAGTTTCAGAATGGGTGGCAAGAAATAAGTTAGTCCTAATTATTTCAAAAACTTAGTATTGTATTTGGGACAAATCATTCACTAAACTCTAAATCTTGTAATGAATAATGTGGAAGTGGAGCCGTTTGAGGTGACTAAACTACTTGCAGTAACCCTGGGTTGTAAACTGCCATGGTCAAAACATATTGATGCAACACTAGCTAATATGTGGATAAGTCTGTCAATAATAAAGCACTGCTCTGCCTTCTTAACAACACTATCAAGGTCCTACATGCCCTAGTTTTGTTGCACCCGGACTACTGTCCAGTTGTCTGTTCAGGTGCCACAAAGAGGGACTTTACAATTGTCTCAGAACAAGGCAGAACAGCTGGCCCTTAAATGTACATGGAGAGCTAACATTAATAAAATGCATGTCAATCTCTCCTGGCTCAAAGTAGAGGAGAGATTGACTTCATCACTACTTATTTTTGTAAGAAGTATTGACATGCTGAATGCACCGAGCTGTCTGTTTTTAAACTACTAAAACACAGCTCGGACACCCATGCATACCCCACAAGACATGCCACCAGAGGTCTCTTCACAATCCCAAATTCCAGAGTAGACTAAGGGAGGCGCACAGTGCTACATAGAGCCATGAAACCCTATTCCACATAAGGTAACTGATCCAAGCAGTAGAATCAGATTTTAAAAATATATAAAAATATACCTTATGGAACAGCGGGGACTGTGAATAGACACACACTCAGGCACAGACATACACAGACACATGATAACACAGTCCCTCTATACACACGTGCACATGGATCATTTATTGTGTGGTAGTAGAGTAGTGGCCTGAGGGCACACACTTAATGTGTGTTAAAATAGTTATGAATGTCATGTAATGTTTTTTTATTGTGTTTAACTGCCTTAATGTTGTTGGACCCCAGGATGAGTAGCTGCTGCCTTGGCAAGAACTAATGGGGATCCTTAATAAACACAAATACAAAACTCACAAAATGTAGAAGCACAATATACATACATATAATAAGATATCCTGAACAAAGGCATGATGTGCATATGGACTCATTCTTAAATCTGCCAATGTCTTTCTCCTCAGGTCAAGTGACAGCCTTCTCTGATCTAGATGAAGAGATTGACTTCCTTCACTCAGTCATTGCCAAACAGGAAGTGTCAGAGGTCAAACAATCAAAACAATCAGGTGAGCCTTACATCCCGTATGCATTTCTATGAATTTTATTACGTTTCAGTTACTTTTCCATAGATCTGTGTCGCTATATATAAAACGTTATCTACACCACAATAATAACATTGTCTGTCTCTTCCGCTCTCTTATTCTCTCTCTCTCTCCCAGACACCCCCTCCAAGGCAGTTCCTATGACTCAGACAAAGTTTCCCAGACAGAGAGGCAAGGCCCAACCTTCTGCGGAGCAGCCCACTACCGCAGCACCCTCTACCCGGACCCCGCAGCCTGCCACTGGGGTTCTGGAGAGGGTGGGACCGGGGGGACCTGGAGGCCCCATAGCCATCCCATACCCCTCCAAGGACAGTCTCCTTGTCAGTAAGTGTCTTTATTAGTTGAAAGTAGTGACACGTTTATGGCGTAAGACCAGGCCAGCTGTACTAAGTGCGCTTAGGGTTATTGTCCTGTTGGAAGGTGAACCTTTGCCCCAGTCTGAGGTCCCGAGCGCTCTGGAGCAGGTTTTCATCAAAAATCTCTCTGTACTTTGCCCCTTTCATCTTTCCCTCGATCCTGACTAGTCTCCCATTCCCTGCCGCTGAAAAACATCCCCACAGCATGATGCTGCCACCACCATGCTGCACCATAGGGATGGTATTGGCTAGGTGATAAGTGGTGCCAGGTTTTCTCCAGACGTGACGCTTGGTATTCAGTCCAAAGAGTTCAATCTTGGTTTCATTAGACCAGAGAATCTTGTTTCTCATGGTCTGAGAGTCCTTTAGGTGCCTTTTGGCAAACTCCAAAAGGAGATGTCTTGGGGCTGACATGTGCCGTCACTGAGGAGTGGCTTCCGTCTGGCCACTAAAGGCCTGATTGGTGGAGTGCTGCAGAGATGGTTGTCCTTCTCGAAGGTTCTCCCATCTCCACAGAGGAACTCTGGAGCTCTGTCAGAGTAACCATCGGGTTCTTGGTCACCTTCCTGACCAAGGCCCTTCTCCCCCGATTGCTCAATTTGGCCGGACGGA
The DNA here is from genome assembly GCF_002021735.2 of Oncorhynchus kisutch. Taxonomy (NCBI): domain Eukaryota; kingdom Metazoa; phylum Chordata; class Actinopteri; order Salmoniformes; family Salmonidae; genus Oncorhynchus; species Oncorhynchus kisutch. The sequence continues at coordinate 23,966,841 of NC_034196.2, read as the reverse complement.
CAGCTCTAGGAAGAGTCTTGGTGGTTCGAAACTTCTTCCATTTAAGAATGATGGAGGCCACTGTGTTCTTGGGGACCTTCAATGCTGCAGAAATGTTTTGGTACCCTTCCCCAGATCTGTGCCTCGACACAATCCTGTCTCAGAGCTCAACGGACAATTCCTTCCACCTCATGGCTTGATTTTTTGCTCTGACATGCACTGTCAACTGTGGGACCTTATACAGACAGGTGTGTGCCTTTCCAAATCATGTCCAATCAATTGAATTTACCACAGGTGGACTCCAATCAAATTGTAGAAACATCTCAAGGATGATCAATGGAAACATGATTCATCTGAGCTCAATTTCGAGTCTCATAGCAAAGAGTCTGAATACTTATGTAAATAAGGTATCAGTTTTTTATTTTTAACAAATATGCAAACATTTCGAAAAACCTATTTTTGCTTTGCAATTATGAGGTATTGTGTGTAGATAAGGGGGTATTGTGTGTAGATAAGGGGGTATTGTGTGTAGATAAGGGGGTATTGTGTGTAGATAAGGGGGTATTGTGTGTAGATAAGGGGGTATTGTGTGTAGATAAGGGGGTATTGTGTGTAGATAAGGGGGTATTGTGTGTAGATAAGGGGGTATTGTGTGTAGATAAGGGGAAAATAAGTAGGTATTTTTTAATAAGGCTGTAACATTACAAAATGTGTAAAAAGTGAAGGGGTCTGAATACTTTCCGAAGGGAATAGATTTGAAAGTGGTTAGATTCCATCAGCAGTCACACACAATTTCATAATTTCTCCTCCTTTTATGGGTATATTGTCTTCACTCTATCCTCTTCTCTGTTTGTTTCGACCTCTGCAGTTATGATCTCTGTGTGTATCATCTTTGGCACTGTGGCCCTGATCTTGGCTACAGTTTGCTGGGTAAGGTAAGACATCAGACAGTAACAATTATTATTATTATTTTTTTACCTTTATTTTACTAGGCAAGTCAGTTAAGAACAAATTTTTTTTTCAATGACGGCCTAGGAACAGTGGGTTAACTGCCTGTTCAGGGGCAGAACGACAGATTTTGTACCTTGTCAGCTCGGGGATTTGAATTTACAACCTTTCGGTTACTAGTCCAATGCTCTAACCACTAGGCTACCCTATAAATATGTTATTATTTAATTTGACACCTTAGATGTGCTAGACTCCCTTCTATTGTTTTACTGTCAAGTGTTTTTGTTAGAGCATGTTAAATCATTTTCCAACACATTTTATAAAGGATCAATTTAAGCACTGCACTGTTATGATGCATCCCAAATGGCACCCTACTGCCTACGGTGCACTTTGGACCAGGATCCATAAAGCTTTGGTCAAAGTAGTGTACTATATAGGGAATATCGCGCTATTGGGAAGTGTCCAAAATGCAGATTTAATTTTTATTTTATTTTACCTACTGTTCCTGCTCCAGTCTCCCTAGTCTCTAATGGCTCAGAATAATGTTGCCCCCTACAGGTTGCAGAAGGAATCACGTCTGGCCCAGAAGGTAGATTACCCTGCATTTGGAGGCAATGGAAATGGAACAGCCAACAGGACTTCAGTAAGTGCATTGTTCCACATGGGGCACAATACATCCACCTCAGCTAAATACGTTAGGAGTCTTTTCCATATTACCCAGATTAGACCCTGTTCTCTTTGGTCCTCTGTTGTTTCCACAATCAAGTGGGGAGGCTGATGACATCAGCGTAAACCCATCAGACCAGCTCATTGAATGGCCAACTCTTGAAGTTTGCAATTGTGTCCCAAAACAAAGTTTTGCTCAAAACATATTTGTGTACCCATAAGTGTGTGTACATTACTGTATTTATACAGGGGATATTGTTTTTCAACAGGAAACGTTCAAAAATGGCTGAAGTTTGTCTTTAATCTTAGTCCTGGATGAAGAAGCACTTTGAATATAAGATCCCTATTTTGAACATGCATTTTAGACCAGGATTAGCCTTAATCTATGTCCGGGATACCGTACCTACATGTGTGTAAATAAGGGACTAGACTATTTTTTTGTATGATTAATTTCCTTCTGTCAATGTGATTTGACCACAGGATGTCTGACGTAAGCATCTGATTTTCAGGCTTTGCCTCTTCTTTGCTTTTCCTCCCCGCTAAGGGTGGTTTTCATGGGTCTCTCCTCTCCTTCTCCCTTTTCTCCTCAGTCGGGGGATAAGAAGTTGGCCCAGAGTGCTCAGATGTACCACTACCAGCATCAGAAACAGCAGATGCTCTCCATGGAAAAGTGAGTTCTACTCCTCCTCTTGCCCTTTTCGGTCTCGCGTCCTTTCTCTCTCCCTACCTGTCCGACAATTCAGTTTCATTCAAATATGAATACACACACATATTCATCTTGGTGCATTCTGTTGTTTTTCAGACATAAATCGGAGACGAAAGTCACTGACTCAGAAGTCACGTCAGATGAGGAAGAAGTGGGTGGAGACTTCACTGTGTACGAGTGCCCTGGCCTTGCACCGGTGGGTGTGCTAGGACACACACACACACACATGCACTCGCACTCAGACACGCACACACACACACACACACACATGCACGCGCACTCAGACACGCACACACACACACTCAGGCACAAACACATAATATATTCACACAAATTCTGTCCTTGTTTACACACAATATTCATATTGCTGATGACTGTGTTTGTTTGGCTTTTAACAGCAGTTTTTATTTCATTGCAGACTGGAGAGATGGAAGTGAAGAATCCTTTGTTTGACGACTCTACCCTACACTACCAAGGGAATCCCAAGGGAATCCCATAGGCTTTAATGCATGTTGGAACACGCAGACACCACACACACAGAAACATACACCCAATGAAAACACAATACAAACCTACACACACACACGCAATTTCTTTACTCTGGAAAAGACCAGCTTAACTCTCCAATCAGGTTGCTCTCTCAAAACTGGACAGGCTTATACAGATGTCGGATCTTAATTTGATGCATTTTGTTGAAGAAGGAATCTGCAGCAGGAAGAATTGAATGTCTATTTAATATTGAGAATCAATACCAGGGGGCAGCTGGAAGCAGTGTTTTGTAGGCTATACAATAATTTAGACTGTAGATCCACTGACTAATTGTTGTATTATATGTTCAAGGCAAACAATAAGCAAAATAAATTGGTTGTTATCACAGAGCCTGTGTGGTCCAGTGGGTACAGCCGCTGACAACGGTAAACATATGCTAGAGTAGGCATGGGTTGGAATCTGGTCCACTAATGTCCTTTGAGAAACTAGTACATTTCTAGTTCATCTCTGTGGGCTGTACATTTACTCTTACTCAAGTCATTTCTGGAGGAAGTAACTTATTTTTTACTCCATTACATTTGACCAAATTACTTTAGTTACATAGATTTTTTATATAATATTGTCGCTGTCGGATTACATTTTTTACATGACTCGATACTATACGTCTGTATGAACGTTTCACAACCACTTGACCAATGAAATGTATTCAAAATAGGTTGTCATCAAAACTCTTAAGTCCATTGTCTCTCAAAGTTGTCCATCAAACCCAGTTTTATCTCCACCACGGCTCTCGAAGTGAAGCGCACGTCTTCATATTTTTGTTCTTGGGTTCTTAGCCAGACTCGATCAGAGGTAAGTTGTACTTTAATTACCTTCTGCCTTTGTAATATTATATATTTCTGAAGTAAGATAAGTCATTTCTAATTAGCTAATATATTAGAAATATAGAAATTAACTAGCTAGCTTTGGCTGACCCAGACTGTGACAGAAAAAGTTTAATCTCATGTTTTTAGCTCCCCATATGACCTCTGGTGGACATTCCTGCAGTCAGCACACCCCCTCAAAACTTGAGACATCTGTGGCATTGTGTTGTGTGACACAACAGCACATTTTAGTGGCCTTTTATTGTCCCCAGCACAAGGTGCACCTGTGTAATGATCATGGTGTTTAATCAGCTGTCAGGTGGATGGATTATTATCACTAACAGGGATGTAAATACATTTGTGGGAAAAAAAATGTAGATTAAGACTTTTTTTGTCTATCTGGAAAATGTCTGGGATCTTTTATTTCAGCTCATGAAACATGAGACCAACAGTTTATATGTTGCGTTCATATTTTCGCTCAGTGTAGATATCACATTAGGTTGCCATTACAAGACAAGCTGTCTAAACTAGATGCAGCGTCAACAATGTAGCTAGCTAACATTAGCAAGATCAACAGGTCAGTCCACCGCAGCATCCTCCCACACATTATTCTCCCTGTTTGTGTGTGTGTCATTCTGTTTTTATGAAAATGCCTATAAGCACCTCTTTCATACAGTCAGTGTATCATCTCCGTAAGCTTTTTGTGCCCTATAGAAATCATATAGATTGTCTTTATATTTATAGCTTGTAGCGGCAGAACCGAGGCGATAGGAGAATGAGCCAAGAAAATAAAATACTCTTGAAAGTGGAAAGGAAGGGATGGAGTATAAATACTGTTTTGTCTAGAAGGGATAAAGCTTTTGTCAAAAATATAAAACATTTCATAACAGGTTAGGAGGAATAAGTTAAGGTTAGTAAAAAATGTTAGGATTAGATAAAATGCAACAAAAAAACTTTGACTTTTGACATCAATTTAATTCAATAGTAAAATGTGTCTGATTTGCATACTAGTAACACGATTTGATAATGACATTTCGGGAATTGATTGTTTTACTGTTGTAACACCTGTCCATTCTGAGTGAGAAATTGAACATCACACTTGCTGTAAATATTTTTGTATGCATATTCACATGTACTTGAAATGATATTGTGATTGTCATTAATGCTATTGAAATTGTACAATTATTCCAATGCCTCGAGTACCACATACCTTTTTATGAAATTGTGCACATTGCTAGATATTAAGTCAACATTGCATGACCCTAATTGAAACTATACAGCCTACCGACTTTGTTTGATGTTAGTCTTCATTGGAGAGTACCTGTGCTGGGGGACGTCTGCAAGATGGTGCTGGCAGGCTTTAATTAGAAATGAATGTTTTCTGACCGGATACTTTTTTACTCATTCATGAGTAGTTTCTCAAGAAGGCAAATTTGACTTTGTAATTCATTCATCTAAGTAACAGTAAATTAAATCCAAATCAAATTTATTTATATAGCCCTTCGTACATCAGCTGATATCTCAAAGTGCTGTACAGAAACCCAGCCTAAAACCCCAAACAGCAAGCAATGCAGGTGTAGAAGCACGGTGGCTAGGAAAAACTCCCTAGAAAGGCCAAAACCTAGGAAGAAACCTAGAGAGGAACCAGGCTATGTGGGGTGGCCAGTCCTCTTCTGGCTGTGCCGGGTGGAGATTATAACAGAACATGGCCAAGATGTTCAAATGTTCATAAATGACCAGCAGGGTCAAATAATAATAAGGCAGAACAGTTGAAACTGGAGCAGCAGCACGGTCAGGTGGACTGGGGACAGCAAGGAGTCATCATGTCAGGTAGTCCTGGGGCATGGTCCTCCGAGAGAGAGAGAGAAAGAAAGAGAGAATTAGAGAGAGCATATGTGGGGTGGCCAGTCCTCTTCTGGCTGTGCCGGGTGGAGATTATAACAGAACATGGCCAAGATGTTCAAATGTTCATAAATGACCAGCATGGTCGAATAATAATAAGGCAGAACAGTTGAAACTGGAGCAGCAGCACGGTCAGGTGGACTGGGGACAGCAAGGAGTCATCATGTCAGGTAGTCCTGGGGCATGGTCCTAGGGCTCAGGTCCTCCTCTGAGAGAGAGAATTAGAGAACGCACACTTAGATTCACACAGGACACCGAATAGGACAGGAGAGGTACTCCAGATATAACAAACTGACCCTAGCCCCCCAACACAAACTACTGCAGCATAAATACTGGAGGCTGAGACAGGAGGGGTCAGGAGACACTGTGGCCCCATCCGAGGACACCCCCGGACAGGGCCAAACAGGAAGGATATAACCCCACCCACTTTGCCAAAGCACAGCCCCCACACCACTAGAGGGATATCTTCAACCACCAACTTACCATCCTGAGACAAGGCTGAGTATAGCCCACAAAGATCTCCGCCATGGCACAACCCAAGGGGGGGCGCCAACCCAGACAGGATGACCATATCAGTGAATCAACCCACTCAGGTGACGCACCCCTTCCAGGGACGGCATGACACGGGGTGTCCTCGGATGGGGCCACAGTGTCTCCTGACCCCTCCTGTCTCAGCCTCCAGTATTTATGCTGCAGTAGTTTATGTGTCGGGGGGCTGGGGTCAGTTTGTTATATCTGGAGTACTTCTCCTGTCCTATTCGGTGTCCTGTGTGAATCTAAGTGTGCGTTCTCTAATTCTCTCCTTCTCTCTTTCTTTCTCTCTCTCGGAGGACCTGAGCCCTAGGACCATGCCCCAGGACTACCTGACATGATGACTCCTTGCTGTCCCCAGTCCACCTGGCCATGCTGCTGTTCCAGTTTCAACTGACCTGAGCCCTAGGACCATGCCCCAGGACTACCTGACATGATGACTCCTTGCTGTCCCCAGTCTACCTGGCCATGCTGCTGCTCCAGTTTCAACTTCCACCTGACTGTGCTGCTGCTCTAGTTTCAACTGTTCTGCCTTATTATTATTCGACCATGCTGGTCATTTATGAACATTGAACATCTTGGCCATGTTCTGTTATAATCTCCACCCGGCACAGCCAGAAGAGGACTGGCCACCCCACATAGCCTGGTTCCTCTCTAGGTTTCTTCCTAGGTATTGGCCTTTTCTAGGGAGTTTTTCCTAGCCACCGTGCTTCTACACCTGCATTGCTTGCTGTTTGGGGTTTTAGGCTGGGTTTCTGTACAGCACTTTGAGATATCAGCTGATGTACGAAGGGCTATATAAATAAATTTGATTTGATTTGAGAGAGCCCCAGTAAGCCAGTGACTCAGCCCCTGTAATAGGTTTAGAGGCAGAGAATCCCAGTGGAAAGGGGAACCGGCCAGGCAGAGACAGCAAGGGCGGTTCGTTGCTCCAGAGCCTTTCCGTTCACCTTCCCACTCCTGGGCCAGACTACACTCAATCATATGACCCACTGAAGAGATGAGTCTTCAGTAAAGACTTAAAGGTTGAGACCGAGTTTGCGTCTCTGACATGGGTAGGCAGACCGTTCCATAAAAATGGAGCTCTATAGGAGAAAGCCCTGCCTCCAGCTGTTTGCTTAGAAATTCTAGGGACAATTAGGAGGCCTGCGTCTTGTGACCATAGCGTACGTGTAGGTATGTACGGCAGGACCAAATCAGAGAGATAGGTAGGAGCAAGCCCATGTAATGCTTTGTAGGTTAGCAGTAAAACCTTGAAATCAGCCCTTGCTTTGACAGGAAGCCAGTGTAGAGAGGCTAGCACTGGAGTAATATGATCAAATTTTTTGGTTCTAGTCAGGATTCTAGCAGCTGTATTTAGCACCAACTGAAGTTTATTTAGTGCTTTATCCGGGTGGCCGGAAAATAGAGCATTGCAGTAGTCTAACCTAGAAGTGACAAAAGCATGGATACATTTTTCTGCATCATTTTTGGACAGAAAGTTTCTGATTTTTGCAATGTTACGTAGATGGAAAAAAGCTGTCCTTGAAATGGTCTTGATATGTTCTTCAAAAGAGAGATCAGGGTCCAGAGTAACGCCGAGGTCCTTCACAGTTTTATTTGAGACGACTGTACAACCATTAAGATTAAATGTCAGATTCAACAGAAGATCTCTTTGTTTCTTGGGCCCTAGAACAAGCATCTCTGTTTTGTCCGAGTTTAAAAGTAGAACATTTGCAGCCATCCACTTCCTTATGTCTGAAACACATGCTTCTAGCAAGGGCAATTTTGGGGCTTCACCATGTTTCATTGAAATGTACAGCTGTGTGTCATCCGCATAGCAGTGAAAGTTAACATTATGTTTTCGAATAACATCCCCAAGTGGTAAAATATATAGTGAAAACAATAGTGGTCCCAAAACGGAACCCTGAGGAACACCGAAATTTACAGTTGATTTGTCAGAGGACAAACCATTCACAGAGACAAACTGATATCTTTCCGACAGATAAGATTTAAACCAGGCCAGAACTTGTCCGTGGAGACCAATTTGGGTTTCCAATCTCTCCAAAAGAATGTGGTGATCGATGGTATCAAAAGCAGCACTAAGGTCTAGGAGCACGAGGACAGATGCAGAGCCTCGGTCCGATGCCATTAAAATGTCATTTACCACCTTCACAAGTGCCGTCTCAGTGCTATGATGGGGTCTAAAACCAGACTGAAGAATTTCGTATACATTGTTTGTCTTCAGGAAGGCAGTAAGTTGCTGCGCAACAGCCTTTTCTAAACATTTTGAGAGGAATGGAAGATTCGATATAGGCCGATAGTTTTTTATATTTTCTGGGTCAAGGTTTGGCTTTTTCAAGAGCGGCTTTATTACTGCCACTTTTAGTGAGTTTGGTACACATCCGGTGGATAGAGAGACGTTTATTATGTTCAACATAGGAGGGCCAAGCACAGGAACCAGCTCTTTCAGTAGTTTAGTTGGAATAGGGTCCAGTATGCAGCTTGAAGGTTTAGAGGCCATGATTATTTTCATCATTGTGTCAAGAGATTTAGTACTAAAACACTTGAGCGTCTCTCTTGATCCTCGGTCCTGGGAGAGTTGTGCAGACTCAGGACAACTGAGCTTTGAAGGAATACGCAGATTTAAAAAAGAGTCCGTAATTTGCTTTCTAATAATCATAACCTTTTCCTCAAAGAAATTCATGAATTTATCACTGCTAAAGTGAAAGTCATCCTCTCTTGGGGAATGCTGCTTTTTTTTTTAGCTTTGCGACAGTATCAAAAAGGAATTTCGGATTGTTCTTATTTTCCTCAATTAAGTTAGAAAAATAGGATGATCGAGCAGCAGTAAGGGCTCTACAGTACTTGTGCTTAAATACTGATTTTCAGTACTCTACCCACCGCTGCAAATTATACCTAGCTAGCTAGGTAGCTGTTTAGCTTTCTAGAATATTCACTAGTTTGTTTGTAAACGATGAACAAGCTAGGTAGCTACCACATGTTATTGTCAAACTGTCAACAAACTGTCAAATGTCAAATGTGAACACGGCTACAGGTCTCGTTAAACTATCAATATGCGCCAAATTTACCCACACAGCTGATCTCAATTCCAACCATTACCTCTAAGGCCCGCAAAAAGATGATGGCGGTGTTACCTTAGTCAGAGATCTGTATACAATGACGAGATGCTCATGTCTCCGCCCTAACAATGGGAGTCGTCCCAAAGGCAGACGACAAGCTTAGGTCTGCATATTAAGCCCATAGAAACACTTTGGGCTTATTTTTGCGAGAGTGAGCCCTCTCACGTCACCTCTTCCTCTCTACCTTAGTCCTGCTTTCAACCAAAGTCTTTCAAGATATGTTCGCCCTCTGGTTGGTATTGTCATCGGAACAATTTAGTCCTTTTTGAACAGACTACAGGTGATTTATCTATTTTACAACCAATTCTGTACAGTAGAAATAAAGTATTTCCTCGTTTATTATGTCAAATCTACTGTGGCAATTCCCCCAACACTTTGTATGAATGGAAACTAATGTTGGTGTATTATGGTTATTTTGGTTATATCTTTACTATTTTTGTTATCCAAAAGTGTCTGGTATGGTAATTTCTAATCCAGAAATTACCCTGGACTGTCCATATTTGTAATGTCTAACTACATCAAGGCAATCTGGAGATTGCATTATTTGGGCTGGAATCGAATGCACTCCAACACGGTAGGCCTATATGCTGAAGGCAGTGGCGCTAACCACTAGACCACAATTGAACTCAATTTAGATAGTTTATTCCAGGGGCGCAACTTTCACTGGGGAACATGCCCCCCCCCCCCCCCCCCCCCCCCCCCCATGCGGACACCTCCGAGCCGTCGGGTATCCTGTTCGGAGTGTTTATCCGACTGGATAAAAAAATATATCATAAGAATAATTATGTCCCCCCCCCCCCACTTCTAAAACCAAAGTTGCGCCCCATGTTTATTTGTAACCTTAGGATACACTAGACACTTGTGTATCCCCCCCCTCTTAGAATCAATGTTTCCCTTGCTTGCCTTTGTAAAGCTCATTATTTTGTGCAGTGATCTCCCAAAGCCTCTGTTTGAATGTTACAATGAGCAAACATGTATAGATTGCATATAGAACACAGAGATGTGCAGTTTTTATAATATATATATAATAATAAACAGTCCCTTACTGTATTTGTCATGCATAGCTAGTAGCTAAACCCAGTTCATTATAGGTACATATAAAGGGGTTTTCATGAAATGTGCTTGGTATTGGGTTAAGGAGCGAGAGGAACACAAGGGGACACTGTCATGATATACTGTGATATAATCTTTAAAGTACTATTTTATGCCCACGAAAATGGTGTGATTCCAACATGTTTGACTTTGATTCAGTCTCATATGTGTAAGGATCCTGTAACTGAAGGAGACATTTAAAGTGATTTGTGGTGGATGTATGGTAAATATCACTATTTAGTATTGTCTCTGTTTTATCCTCTGTTTGGGGCGGCAGGAAGCCTAGTGGTTAGAACGTTGGGACAGTAACTGAAAGGTTGCTAGATCGAATCCCCGAGCTGCCAAGGAAAAAACTGTTGTTCTGTCCCTGAGCAAGGCACCCACTGTTCCTAGGCCGTCATTGTAAAAAAAAATGTGTTCTTAACTGACTTTAAAAAGAAGATATATCCCTCTCAGTTCTAACTCTGGTGTTGCAAAATGAACATACAAAGAGTGAGTGTTCTCTGTTATATATTTGCACATGCAGGCCATCTGAACTAAATGTTAACTCAAGTGAGATGTGCAAAATGACTATGTACATTTTTGTCGCTCTGTCTCTCTTTCTTTCATTCTCTAAAGGATTTCACTCTCTTATCTCCCCCTCTCTCGAAAGGATGTTGCTCTTTACATGACTTTTGACCCTGAAATGGACTGCACAGAATGGGTAAATGAAGCTATAGGAGTGGTTGGAGCGGGTGCTGGGGATCAGTTTTATTAGTCGATCCTTAATGGGGAGGTGTGTGGGGGAGGGGGCTGGGAGTAGGTACTGGAAATATCCATTCCTGACTCTGTTATCCAGCTCTCTATGACGTGCTGTGTTGTCGGTTCCGCATCACACACCAACACCAAATAAAAGACCGTTTCATTCGTTTTCAACTTTCATCGCCTTTTGAATCACACTTTCTATGACATTTCTCAAGTGTCTTTGGTGGACTGGACTGGAGTCATTTTTGCTCTCCTCCCTCCTTAACCTTTCTGTTTGTGTGTTACACGTTTTATTAGTCGTATGTACGGAATACACATGTTATACACCGCCCAACTAAATGATTCTGGACAAAGCAACAACATTAAGAAATAATCAAATATATCAACATGAACATAAAGTAAATGGCTCAGTAGAATAGAATAAACTGTTTAGCACAAGTATAATACAGGAAGGCACAATTTAATGTCCAATATTTACATGTGTTTAGGGGAAGGGGGGATTGGGGGGCAAGTATTTAAATTGTGCAGTATTTAGCAATCACAATAAGAGTCTGGTAGCAACCATTTGTGATGGGTGTGCAGCATTAATGTGTGTGTGTTGAGTTGTGTGCGTCTGGGTGCTAAGGTGTGGAGAATTAGAGCAAGTGGTCAGTCCAGTTCAAGTGTTCAGCAGTCTAAGGGCTTGTAGATACCAACAGGCTCAGAGACAGTTTCTATCAGACCTGCTCCAATACCGTCTGCCAGACCGTAAGGGAGTGAACAGCTTGTGGCTGGGGTGTGTGGGGTCCTTAATAATGCTGTGGGCCTTCCTCAGGCACCGTTTAAAGTAGATGTCCTAGATGGGTGATGTACTGGGCCCTCTTCATCTTCCATCCGCTGGAGGGCCTTGCGGTCGTGGATGGAGCAATTCCCATACCAGGCCGTGATGCAACTGGTCAGGGCGCTCTCTGATGCAGCAGTAGTATTTGGAGATGACCCGGGGTGGCACGCCAAATTTCTTCAACGGCCTTAGGAAGTAGAGACGCTGTTGTGCCTTTATTGGCAACAGTGGTGGTGTTGGTCCATGTCAAGTCCTCGGGGATGTGGACGCTGAAGATCTTAAAACTTCTGCTCTCTCGACTGCAGTCCTGTTTATGTGGATCAGGGCATGTTCCCTCTGCTTCCTGAAGTCAACAATCTACTCCTCTGTTTTGCTGACGTTGAGGGAAAAGTTGTTGTCCTGGCACCACAATGCTAGTTCACTTACCTCCTCCCTACAGGCTGACTCATCATTGTTGGTTATCAGGCCTACATCTGTGTGTGTGTGTGTTTGGTTTTACTATCCTTGTGGGGAACCAGAAGTCATCACAAGGATAGTAAAATAAGGGAACATTTTACCGGTCTCCACAATGAAAAAGGCTATTTTAGGCTTAGGGGTTAGTTTTAGGGTTACAATCAGGGTTAGGGTTACAATTAGGGTTAGGGGTTAAGTTGAGGGTTTGGGTTAAGGTTCAGGGTTAGGGAAAATAGGATTTTGAATGGGAATCAATTGCTTGGTCCCCACAAGGGTAGTAAAACAAACGTATGTGGGGGTGGGGGCTCTTGTAACTCACGCTATTGAGCTGCCTGCCTAGGGCTGTTAAGGCCCATTGTCCCTGTGAATGGTGGTAGGGAGGACGGTATTGGTCTGCTGCTGAAGGTTTGCGATGGGTAGAGGGATGGTGTTGACTGTCAAAGGCAGGGCTGTTAGGGAGAAAATCAAAAAGCCATCAGACTCATTTGTGGGGGAAGGTAGTCAGGGAGAAAAGAGGTGCAGACTGTGAGCCTACTATGGATGCTAGGGGGAGAAGAAAAACTCTGAGCCCTGGAGGTTGTGTATATAGGCTATAACTAAGGCTTAGAGTTTTTAGAGTTGGCCTGAATAATCGGGGCGGCAGGTAGCCTCGTGGCTTGCAAATCAGGTTGCAAGTTCAAATCCCCGAGCTGACAAGGCAAAAAAAAGCTGTCGTTCTGCCCCTGAACAAGATGTTCTTAACTGACTTGCCTAGTTAAATTAAAATAAGAAGTTATGGGTATATATATATATATATATATATATAAACTACACCACCCCCCTATCATGGCCACTCAAAACAGCCAATCAAGACAAATGAACAAATGTTTTTGAGCAAGTCAATCTGTATGAAATCTCTCCACTGACAGAGTCAGAAGGGGATAACGGCAAGATAAATGTTATTATGGCAATGAAAAAAAAAAGGCTTAAATGATTGAAACTAGGCAGTCCTCCTATGCCTATCTCAGTCACCCGGGTGGGTGAGTGGTGACCGTGTGTCTGAACTACTTGTTTACCCACACAGCTATGTGTGACTTTCACTCACACCCCTCACACTTCCTCATGGCTGATACCACACTTCTTTCACACTGTAGTACAGGGAGCTTATTTGGACATGGTGCTAGACAGACTTGATATGTGTGAGTTGTCTCAGCTTTGACTTTATTACAAAATACAGTATTACATTGTGCTGTGATACCATTACCGTCTCCACTATCTCCAGGGAAAAGCCCCTCACCCAGTCCGCAGTGGGATCAGATATATGGAGTGTACCATCACTCATTCATATATCTTTATCTACATATTCTTTATCCCCTTACACTTGTGTGTATAAGACAGTAGTTTTGGAATTGTTAGTTAGATTACTTGTTGGTTATTACTGCATTGTCGGAACTAGAAGCACAAGCATTTCGCTACACTCGCATTAACATCTGTCTACCATGTGTATGTGACAAATAAAATTTGATTTGATTTGATTCGATTCTTCTCCTATAGAGAAATACAGAGCTCCCTTGAGGGAGGGGACTATGAACGATGAAGAGGCCACTTAAAAGAGGCAAGACAAGATCTAAAAAAAGACATCTGGAGGATTTTCAGGCTAATCCCCAAGCACCCTCCCTCCCACCCTGACTGTACCTACTACCCCCTCACTGTCCAGCCCATACAGGTCCCCACTGGATCCCTCCTGCCCCCGGACCCCTGTCCTCTTGGAATCCCTGCCTGGTTCTACTTTCTCCCTGTGTGTTTAGCATGACAATTCCCTCCCAAGTCCATGGCACAGGACAATGCATGTAGCTTGAGTTTGATGTCTTTTAAGCCTTTGACTGGCTTCTGTGGCCTCCAAGGTCCCCTCTCCCTGGCTTTGTAAT